>NC_053023.1:501273962-501975583 GCF_003073215.2 Triticum urartu | reverse complement strand
GAATTCAATAGTATTCATCATAAAGGAACCAGTACAAGAAGTATCGAGCATGGAGCGATTGTTGTCAAAAAGCCGAGCATAAAAGTTTTGAATAATCATTTCTCTTGAAAGCTCATGATTTGGGCATGAATATAACATTGACTTAAGCCTCCCCCAAGATTGAGCGATGCTTTCTCCTTCACGAGGCCAAAAATTATATATATAATTACGATCACGATGAACAAGATGCATAGGATAAAACTTCTGGTGAAATTCCAATTTCAACCGTTTGTAGTCCCATGATCCCATATCATCACATAGCCTATGCCATGTCAATGCATCTACCTTCAAATATAAAGGGAAGACCTTCTTCTTGATAACATCATTGGTCATACTTGCAAGCTTAAATAATCCACAAACTTCATCCACATAGATTAAGTGTAAGTCGGGATGTAATGTTCCATCTCCTGCAAAAGGATTAGCTAGCAGTTTCTCTATCATACCCGAAGGAATTTCCAAGTAAACATTTTCATTTTCAGTAGGTCCAGTAGGTTGAGGAGCAACTATTTTCTATACCGATCGGGGTGAAGATACCCCGAACAAGCCCCTCAACGGATTACTTTCCATAGTAACAAGTGACAGTAAATTTCAGCACACTATATACATTTTTTCTTACCAAATTCCACCTACCAAAGGCACTTCACTCCCCGGCAACGACGCCAGAAAAGAGTCTTGATGACCCACAAGTATAGGGGATCTATCATAGTCCTTCAATAAGTAAGAGTGTCGAACCCAACGAGGAGCAGAAGGAAATGACAAGCGGTTTTCAACAAGGTATTCTCTGCAAGCACTGAAATTATCGATAACAGATAGTTTTGTGATAAGGTAATTTGTAACGAGTAGCAAGTAATAAAAGTAAATAAGGTGCAGCAAGATGGACCAATCCTTTTTGTAGCAAAGGACAAGCCTGGACAAACTCTTATTTGAAGGAAAGCGCTCCCGAGGACACATGGGAATTATCGTCAAGCTAGCTTTCATCACGTTCATATGATTCGCGTTCGGTACTTTGATAATTTGATATGTGGGTGGGTGGACCGGTGCTTGGGGTGTTGTCCTTACTTGGACAAGCATCCCACTTATGATTAACCCCCATTGCAAGCATTTGCATCTACAACAGAAGTATTAAGGTAAACCTAACCATATCATGAAACATATGGATCCAAATCAGCCCCTTACGAAGCAACGCATAAACTAGGGTTTAAGCTTCTGTCACTCTAGCAACCCATCATCTACTTCTTACTTCCCAATGCCTCCCTCTAGGCCCAAACAATGGTGAAGTGTCATGTAGTTGACGTTCACATGACACCACTAGAGGGATGACAACATACATCTCATCAAAATATCGAACGAATACCAAATTCACATGACTACTAATAGCAAGACTTCTCCCATGTCCTCAGGAACAAACGTAACTACTCACAAAGCATATTCATGTTCATAATCAGAGGGGTATTAATATGCATAATGGATCTGAACATATGATCTTCCACCAAGTAAACCAACTAGCATCAACTACAAGGAGTAATCAACACTACTAGCAACCCACAGGTACCAATCTGAGGTTTGGATACAAAGATTGGATACAAGAGATGAACTAGGGTTTGAGATGAGATGGTGCTGGTGAAGATGTTGATGGAGATTGACCCCCTCCCGATGAGAGGATCGTTGGTGATGACGATGGTGATGATTTCCCCCTCCCAGAGGGAAGTTTCCCCGGCAGAACAGCTCCGCCGGAGGCCTAGATTGGTTCCGCCAAGGTTTCGCCTCGTGGCGGCGGAGTCTTTTCCCGAAAGCTTGCTTATGATTTTTTTCCTCGACGAAAGACTCCATATAGCAGAAGATGGGCATCGGAGGGCCACCAGGGGGCCCACGAGGCAGGGGGCGCACCCAGGGGGTAGGGCGCGCCCCCCACCCTCGTGGCTGGTGGGTGGCCCCCTCTGGTACTTCTTGCGCTCAGTATTTTATATATATATATATATTCTGGAAATAACTTCCGTGAAGTTTCAGGACTTTTGGAGCTGTGCAGAATAGGTCTCTAACATTTGCTCCTTTTCCAGCCCAGAATCCCAGCTGCCGGCATTCTCCCTATTTATGTAAACCTTGTAAAATAAGAGAGAATAGGCATAAGTATTGTGACATAATGTGTAATAATAGCCCATAATGCAATAAATATCGATATAAAATCATGATGCAAAATGGACGTATCAGTCCTCCACATGTCTTCCTTCTTCGCAGCCACACCACTCCCGATCTTGTCAGGCTGCATTGGGCAGGCCCTGACAGGATCGGGGTGGCATTGTGCCTGTGTGCGTCCCGCTTTCCCTCTCTTCCCACTGCACTACCTAGGACAAGAGGGACAAGGAGAGGAGTTTATGGAGCACCTATCTTTTTTCAATCTTAAACCTGTCGGCACTTGCCAAATTTTAATTCAAATAATGTAATCTCTCAAGTCCATGTCTGTGTTCTGTAATGCTTGTACTTGTATTAGCATATTAATGAAAAAGATGAACCTTGCCGGGAACCCATGCATGTGTATGTCCATGCAGAGGTAAGATGCCGCTTTAACATAGGTAAATGAGTTTTTCCTCGGCAGGCTATCTTGTCGGTACCCTTCTTGTCTGCCGGAGAGCGCGTCTGTCGGGGGACAGATAGAGGGACCAGCCCCTCGCCAACTCCTTTTTACCAAAGGCCACTGCGACCATCTTGACCGAAGCAACGTTCGAGTCATGGATGGGACCACCTAAGTCTCAAAAGAGAGGCAAGGTTTTCTCATGCAAAGTCATAGCTTTGCAAAACACTGATGGACGGGAGGTAGAACTTATCTGCTTGGCTCGTCGGGGACCGCAGTGCCGGGTAATCTTCTCTCTCCTTGTCGAAGCCAAGTTCACGGCAGGAACCTACAACTTCATGTAGATGAGAATGAATGCAGGATGCAATCCTATCTATATGCATATGCAAATGCTTATGAAATGCTTATGCAGTGATCTTGGAATGCTCATGCATGCATGCAATCTTGGTCGAGGGCCCCCCATAGCGCTTCTTCATTTTCTCTTGCACGGGGTCTGTTGGGGATATTACTGCTGGGCGTAAACCGGCCTATCTGGGCCGGGTCAACTTCATCAGTAGTTCAAGAGTGCTAAAGCCCAAGAAGGCAGATGAGGGCCTAAGGCCCGTAGTCGGTTTAAGACTTGTAGCTGTAAACCGGTATTTGTATATAAGCTTGTATTGTAAGTTAGGAATAAAGAGAGACCAACCCGGATATGAATATCGACCGGTGTTGGGACTTTGTGAACCGACGGGCGTCACCCGTGTATATAAGGGGACAACCCGGCGGTGGTTCAAGGACAACAGACAACAACTCGAGACATAGGAGAAGCTTGTTTGCTCCCTAGTCATCGAAACCCCATCAATTCCATCACAACTACACGTAGGCTTTTACCTTCATCGAAGGGGCCGAACTAGTATAAACTCTCTTGCATCCCTGTGTCCGCTTTAACCCCTTCAAGCTAACCCGTCGCGATGGCTCCACGACTAAGTCCTTTCTCTAGGACATCTGACGTGACAAAACCACGACAGTTGGCGCCCACCGTGGGGCTATCGCACGATGGTTTCAGGTTCTTGGAGGGCCGCTTTGAAGGACTCGAGGGCTACGCTGTAGGCCGGATGACTAAGAGTCGTCGTGGCAAGCTCTACATCGACGACGCAGGCTGGGGCCCCGAGGCCGGCTCAGTTGAGTACGGGTACCGGGTCCCCTTTGGTGGCATTCACGTTTTCATTGGCAAGATCGGTGAACCGGGCCCTGAGCCGGACATCTGCACCGACCTCGTCGAGACGGCTCAGCGTGCGCGATCCGCCTGGGTTAAACCAGCCATGAAGCGTGCCTTCGTGGGAGTCATCCATGGAGGAAGTTATGAGGATGGATCGGAATCTCGCGGCGATACCGTCGTTCGTTCCGATGACGAGTCATCGACCAGAGAAACCGAATCTCTTTATCAACTACAAGACGGCCGGATTGGGGGCTGTTCCGATGGCGACAGTATTCTGGACCCCTCTGATCTACCCAACCGGGTTGGAATATTCATGGCCGGCACACAAGCAGCGCTTCATTCTTCGACCGCTGCAGCAACAACCTCCGGTTCAGCAGCGGCGACGGCTACCGGGGCAGGAGGCCCTGTGCGCCCGCCGGCTCAAGTTCTATCAGAGCTATTTGATGCATTGGCTGTGCTTATGGCGGAAGCTAATCCGGCGGATCAGGGTGTTCACAACGCGGAGATTGCAAAGGTGAAGGAACAGATCACCCAGGCTAAGGCAGATCTGGCAGCTGAGGACACCAGGATGGCCACAGAGCGGGCCGCTTTAGACGCACAAGCCTACAGACTCATGCTGGACCAGAGCGCGTCGCAGGAAGTCATGAGGAGGAAGTACCGATCCCGTTTGCCTCCGGTTTTCGAGGCCAGAGACCTTTTCAACACTCCAGGAGCAGGAACCGGCAACCCGCTGGAGGGAAACCGGGCAGAAGCTCCTGGGACCGGTGCACCGGTTCAGCCTCGTCAGATGGACTCGCCTCGTCAAAATACCGTGATACCTCAGGCTGTTTTAACACCTCCGGGTCATTACTCCAACCCAATGGACAATCTCGTCGCCGCTTCTGCACGGCTGGAGGCCATTCCAATTGAAGGTGACTCGCCACAGGTAGTAGAAACGCGACGGGTCAAGGAGCTTCTGAGGACAGCTTTGGTCCAACAGGAAGCATACTCGTACAGCCGCAACCGGATCCACTCAACCGCCCGTCCAAGCCGGAGCTATAGCAGACATATGAATGAACCGGCAGTGTCGAGTAATGAACAACGTGGAGCGCCCCGTGGCAACAACCCGGCGGGTGGTGCTGATAACTCTCAGGAAGTGGTGGACCGGGCCCGAGCGCGCAGGGAGGCCGAGTTAGCCGTACAGCATTAGGCTCGGCAGCTCACGCCGGTTCGTCCAACTATATCGATCGAACCTGGTGTTACTTCTAGTTCTTTGGGGGTGCCTTGCCTTGTCCCCACTTTACGCAATGTGCGCCTGCCCAAGGATTTCAAAGGCCCACACAAAGTACCAAATTACACGGCGGATCAACCTCCAGAGACATGGGTGGAGAGCTATGAGATGGCCATGGAGATGCTTGATGTGGATGACGCGGCATGTGCGAAATACTTCACCATGATGCTTGAAGAAACGGCCCGTACTTGGTTAAAAAGCTTGCCGGCTAATTCTATCAGTTCATGGGCCCAATTACGAGCCCGGTTTATCAGCAATTTCAAGGATACATGTAAACAGCCTATGTCGATAGTGGACTTATCTGCCTGCGTCCAGGAGGAAGGAGAATCAACGACTCATTGGGTGCGCCGGGTTTCACAAGTGTTGCACTCATCAGACCGCATCAACGCTGACACCGCAGTATTAACCCTAGAAGGCAACTGCCGGTTTGGGCCCCTAAAGCTGAAGTTGGGACGGATGAAGCGTCATTGCACTGACATGGGGACCCTCATGGCCGCTTTGGTGAAGTATGCTGATTCTGATAGTACCAAGGATCCCGAATCTGATGATGACAAGGCAGGGAAGGGAAAGAGGAACAGCAACTCCAAAGGTCAGCAGCATCACTGGACAGGCAATGGTGGTGGAGGCAAGCGTAAAGCGGATGGTAACATGGACTTTGTGGCTAATACCAACACGCAAGACAATGGCCAGCGGCGCAAGGGTAAACCGAAAAATCGCAATGGGGTGCCCAACCCTAACCCGGACAGCCTAAACTATCTGCTAAGCCAGCCCTATCCAAGACATGGGACGAAGGAGGCGCCAGCAAACCACCTTTGGAAGGATTGCTTCATTATGCAGGAGTTCAAGAATTCTAATGCTTTCCGGTATGATCACGGCTCCGGCGGTGGCTCAGGATCCGGGCCGGGTTACGGTGGAGGAAATTCCGGTTCAGGATTTAATGGTAATCCGGGCGGACATAATGGTCAAAATAGTCAGAACAACCAGGGTGGTTACAACCAACAGCAGCAACAGTCAGGTTACCATAGCAACCCAAAGCAGTTGAGTAGTGGGCAACACCATGTCTTCACCACTAGCTTGGACAAGTGAGACCGGAAGGTTCAGAGGCGGGCGGTCAACTCTGTTGAACCGGCCATACCCCGTTATTTACGTTGGTCTGAACAGCCAATCATATGGAGCAGAGAGGATCACCCTCCCCAGGTTGATAATCCGGGTCAGCTGGCTCTGTGGTGGCGCCTCAGGTGGGAGGTTACAAGTTCACCAAGGTGCTCATGGATGGAGGGAGCAGCATTAACATCTTGTACTATGAGACCTTCCGTCGTATGGGACTAACAGATAAAAATCTCAAACCGTCTAATACAGTGTTCCACGGTGTAGTACCTGGCAGATCAGCATATCCCGTTAGTAAGATAGCTCTGGAAGTGGCCTTTGGGGATGATCATGATTCCAGGTCGGAGACATTGACGTTTGAAGTGGTGAAAATCCAAAGTCCATATCACGCCCTGTTTGGGCGACCGGCCTACGCCAAGTTTATGGCACGGCCCTGTTATGTGTATTTGCAGCTCAAGATGCCGGGTCACAAGGGGACAATAACGGTTCACGGAAGCCGCAAAATTGCTTTGGAGTGCGAGGAAGGAGATGCGGCCTATGCAGAGTCGGTTTGTGCCACTGAGGAGCTGAAGTATTATAAGGACAATGTTGATCCGGCGGACATGACTCCATTAAAGAAGCCAACTACGGAGCATGATCCGGCCTTGAAGTTCAAATCGGCAGCAGAAACTAAGCTTGTTGACTTTGCACCTGGCGATTCGTCCAAGCAGTTCAGCATCAGTGCTAATTTGGATCCGAAATAGGAAAGCGCGCTCATCGAGTTCATCCGTGAGAATCGGGACATTTTTGCATGGAAGCCCTCTGACATGCCAGGTGTATCGGGGCAACTCGCTGAGCACACCCTTAATGTGGATCCTAAATACAAACCGGTGAAACAGTTCCTCCGCCGGTTTAACAAAGAAAGACGCAAGGCAATTGGAGAAGAGGTAGCCAGGCTCTTAGCAGCTGGCTTTATTGTTGAAGTTTTTCACCCTGAGTGGCTTGCCAATCCGGTGCTGGTCCTTAAGAAAAACGGCACCTGGCGCATGTGTGTGGATTACACAGATCTTAATAAGGCTTGTCCAGCGGATCCTTTTGCCCTCCCCCGTATTGATCAAATTATTGATGCTACGGCGGGTTGTGAGCGTTTAAGTTTTTTGGATGCATATTCTAGCTATCATCAGATCAAAATGGCAGTTAAGGACCAGGAGAAGACGGCATTCATAACTCCCTTTGGAGCCTTCTGCTATGTGTCTATGACCTTTGGGCTCAAGAGTGCCCAGGCAACTTATCAACGGTGTGTACAAAATTGTCTTCACAAGCAGATTGGCTGTAATGTACATGCTTACGTGGATGATATCGTGGTTAGGTCCAGGGAGAAGGAGACTCTGATTGATGATTTGAAGGAAACCTTTGATAACCTGAGGACATACAAGATGATGCTTAATCTGGACAAGTGTGTCTTTGGTGTACCGGCGGGCAAGCTATTGGGTTTTCTGGTGTCCAACAGGGGAATTGAGGCTAATCCAGAGAAGATCACAGCCATCACCTCCCTGGCTAAACCGAAGTGTATCAATGATGTTCAACGCCTGGCAGGCCGGATTGCCGCGTTAAGCCGGTTTATCAGTCGTCTTGGTGAGAAGGCAATCCCTTTGTATCAGATGTTGAAGAAGACGGATCAGTTTGTCTGGAGTTCCGCTGCTGATGAAGCATTTGAGGACTTAAAACGGCAATTGGCCAATCCACCTGTGCTCGCCGCTCCCATTGACAAGGAGCCGTTACTGCTATATGTTGTTGCTAATGCTCGGGCGGTCAGCGTGCTATTGTGGTGGAGCGAAAGGAGGCAGGTAAGGAGTATCCGGTTCAACGTCCAGTCTATTATATCAGCGAGGTACTCATTGAGTCCAAGCAAAGGTATCCGCATTGGCAGAAGCTGGTGTATGGAGTTTTTATGGCAAGCCGGAAGCTTAAACAATACTTCCAAGGGCACCCAATTACGGTGGTCAGTTCTGCTCCTTTGGGAGATGTCATCCAGAACCGGGAAGCAACTGGCCGGATTGCCAAGTGGGCTATAGAGCTTGGGCCGCACGGTTTGAAGTATATGCCTCGGACGGCGATTAAGTCTCAAGCACTTGTTGATTTCATCAATGTCAGTTACCTCATATTTATCTTTCATCATATTAACCAGACCGGCTTCATAGTCACGACTGGTATACAGCCGGTTTAGGTAGCCGGAATGGATTTCTTGGGCGTTCAGAGCAGCGTAAGTCGACAGATCAGCATTCCACTTGCCTTTGCCAAAGGCAGCAAATTCTTCCTTGGCAGTATGTTTGGACAAAGCAATAGGATTGCTTGGTTCTGTATGGCCAATGCCAGTAATGACAACCTAATCATCCTTGGCGTCGCCGGTTTGCACTGGGGCCGTTGGCCTATCAGTAGGCGTTGTTGGACCGGTGGATTTCTCAATCCGGATGGGGCTTGTGGGCTGGTTGACAGGCCTTGAGGCATCAATAGGCCTTTCTTCAGCAATAAGATCGTCGTCTTGCTGCGGTGGATCATTGGGTATATCTTCAGGAATAACCATTTCAAGATCTGGTGTTTGGCCCGGTTCAAGGACGGCATCTTCTTCGGCCTCTTTATCCAGGCTAGCCTTCTTGCTTGGCCTAGGCTTGGCCCTGAAAGGAATAACAAAATCAAATACAACATATGTTCCAAGGTGATGTACTGGAAACATTATGATAAGTATAACTTACCCAAGCACCGTTTTGAGCGGTGGCAGTTGAGTAGCCGATGACTCGCCAGAGGATGAGTGGGAAGTAACCTGATAATCGGAGTCAGATGGATTAAGAGGTTGACGAAAACAGCCCGCTTTAGGACAAGCACTGACAAGCAAATTAGAGACCTCTGAACGGCGTTTCTGAACCGGACTGTTCGGTAAACCGGCGGAGGTAACTACCTGGCCGCTGTGCCGGGTTGTGCGACGAGCTTCGTGCTGTTGGGTCTTCACAAGAAATTTGGGATCCAAGTAAGCAAGAGGATGAGAAAATTTAACTTTCCGGTTTGCCTGACGGATTTTTAGTGAAGGCATAGGTTCTGAATTGGAAGAGAGAATAATTACCTCTGCAGCATCAGCATGGCTGGCTTCGGCATCATCCTGACAAATATCATCATCAATAAGACGCATGAAAAATAAGCCAAGTGAGTCAAGCCCTACCTCAAGGTCCGGATTATCCACATCATCATCAGGGGCTGGATTAGAGGAAGTAGTTGTTCTTTTCCTGTGGGCAGTCTTCTTCACAGCTTTAGTCTTTTGCCGGGTTGCTCTTTCCGGTTTATCTGGTTTCTCTGGTTTCTCCTGCGGCAGTTTCTTGCTCCAAAATGGATCATTGCCCTGGTTACACAGATACTGATATTAAAACAAGGACCAGATATATCAATAACAGGTTCAGCAAGAAGGAAAATCAAATTCTTACAGCTGGCGGTTTGTTGATGGCATAGAAGGGAAGCAGGCCGGTTTGAGCACAGATGTGTTCCGGTTCATTCAACATTTTCTTCACACCTTCTGTAATTTCTTCGTCGGTGAGCTGGATGCTAGTATGTCGCAGTGGGTCATCAGCATTACCAGAATACTCGCACATCAAACCGGAGCGACGACTAAGGGGCAGTATGCTCCACGATATCCAACAACGAGCGAGATCAACTCATGTTAAACCATTGGCCATGAAGGCTCTGAGCTTGGACAGTTGAGGAGCATACTTGCTTCTCTCCTTGGCAGTCAACCTTTGTGGAAAGGGGTGTGTATGGCTAAGTCGCTCCGGATGAAAGCCAGGTAAAGGATTTTCACCAGCGGGGGAGGTGTCTTTGCAATAGAACCATGTTTGATTCCACTCTTTAGGGTGGCTATGCAGCTTGGCGTGAGGATATGTGACTTCTTTCCTTTTCTGAATCGCCATGCCGCCCAATTCCGTATTGGAACCGTCAGAAAATTCAGTATGGCGGTTTAGATGAAAACAGTCTCTGAATAGTTCCACTGTGGGCTCCTCTTGGAAGAATGCCTCACAGAGTACTTGGAAATGACACATGTTGGTAACATAGTTGGGGCCAGTGTCTTGTGGATGGAGTTGAAAATCGGCTAAAACGTCCCGGTAAAATTTAGAACCGGGCGGCTTAAAACCCCAGGCTAAGTGATCTACGAAGACCACGACCTCTCCTTCTTGAGGTGTAGGAGGGCATTCTTTGCCAGGGACCCTCCAATGGATGGTATCTTTGCTGCCTAAAGCGCCGATCAGGACTAAGTCGTTCAGTTGAGCCTCTGTGACGCGAGAGGGAACCCAGTTGCACTCATATACTTGCTTGGCCATGGTGAAATCTACAAGGTAGATGATTCCGATTCAAAAATGCATTGATAAAGGTACATTGGTATGTGCAATGTTACACCGGAGATAGATCTATCTAAACCGGAGTTTTATGAAGCAACAGCATCTGGCGGTTCAACAAGGGGACTAATGGTATATACCGGTTTGGAAATTTTTTCTACAAGGTTAAACCGCCTGGTCTAAACATTGAAGCAGATGAGTAAGTTTATAGAAACAGATTTCATAAGATTTCTCTACAGCAATGGATCTGAAGCAAGTTCAGAAAAGAGATAAATATTCAGAGGTCCAAAAGGAGCAGTACCGAATTAATGAGCAAAACGTACATATAGATCTATGGTTTTGGGATGCGTAAGTGAAGGCGAAGGTTAAACAACTACCATTGCATAGAATAAAGATTTGCGGATTCATCTAAAGATCTATCGTATGAGCAAGAGGCAGACGATGAACACTGAAGAACTGTGAAACCCTAGAGCAGATCTACGGGGGAAAGGATAGAAGATTTACCAGAGCTGAGGAAGACGCAGAAGGTTGCCGCGATGCTCTGGTGCGCCCTGGTTGATGCAGCGGCCAAGGTTGAGGCAGAGGTCGACGGTGGCGGCGGAGTTCTAAAGCTGAGCGACGCGAGGAAGACAAAGCAGAAGGGGCCGAAGGGAAAGAGAAAGGAAATGGCCCTTCGGTCCTATTTATAAAGAAAGGGATATGTCAGGCGCGAGAATCAAGGGGCCGCGAGTTTGGAAATAAAGTTTTAGCCTTAATTGTCGCAGACTTGTTAACAGGATAAGGTTCTTTATAACAGGTGACGTCACGCCGGTTTACAACAAGCAGAGAAGATGACATCACGGCGGTTCAACAGAATATAAGAAGATGTTGAAGATGAAGATTTTTGCTAAGGATTGACATGAACCTGTTCAAATCAATCTGGGGCCTAATGTTGGGGATATTACTGCTGGGCATAAACCGGCCTATCTGGGCCGGGTCAACTTCATCAGTAGTTCAAGAGTGCTAAAGCCCAAGAAGGCAGATGAGGGCCTAAGGCCCGTAGTCGGTTTAAGACTTGTAGCTGTAAACCGGTATTTGTATATAAGCTTGTATTGTAAGTTAGGAATAAGGAGAGACCAACCCGGATACGAATATCGACCGGTGTTGGGACTTTGTGAACCAACGGGCGTCACCCGTGTATATAAGGGGACGACCCGGCGGCGGTTCAAGGACAACAGACAACAACTCGAGACATAGGAGAAGCTTGTTTGCTCCCTAGTCATCGAAACCCCATCAATTCCATCACAACTAGACGTAGGCTTTTACCTTCATCGAAGGGGCCGAACTAGTATAAACTTTCTTGCGTCCCTGTGTCTGCTTTAACCCCTTCAAGCTAACCCGTCGCGATGGCTCCACGACTAAGTCCTTTCTCTAGGACATCTGCCGTGACAAAACCACGACAGGGTCATCACCCCGGCTTTGTACAAGGGGTTACATACAGCTGAGGCAAGGCCTGTACAAAAGGGTGGTTGTCGGGCAGGGCCCGATAGTCGCGCCTTACATGTAGAACTTGCGGAGATGCTCAATATTCCATGAGTTTTGCAACTAAGTGACATCTCTAGTCTCCAGATGGATTGCGCCAGGTCTGGTGACTCGTACTACCCGGTAAGGGCCTTCCCACTTTGGTGACAACTTGTGTGTACCCTTGGCAGACTGAACGCGCCTAAGGACGAGGTCATCTTCCTCAAAACACCGGGCATGAAACATGTAGCTATGATAGCGACGCGGGGCTTTCTAGTAGCGTGCAACACGCGTAGCAGCCCGGAGACGGTTCTCCTCGAGTAGCACAGCGTCATCACGCCGATGATGATCTTGCGCTACTTCATTGTAGGCAAGCACTCAAGGTGACCCATAAATGAGTTCTGTGGGGATAACTGCTTCTACCCCATAGACCATGGAGAAGGGAGTCTGCCCGGTAGCTCGGTTTGGTGTCGTTTTGAGGGACCAGAGAACTACCAGCAGCTCATCGATCTACCACCTACTGTGCTTCTGCAGCGTATCAAAAGTTCTTGTCTTGAGTCCACGTAGCACTTTAGTGTTCACCCTCTCAGCTTGTCCATTGCTCCGGGGGTGTGCCACAGAGGCAAATGAGATCTTGCATCCGAGGGCATGAACGTATTGCATGAAGGCGCGGCTCGTGAACTAGGTGCCCTTGTCGGTGATGATCCTTGCCGGAACTCCAAAACGATGCACCAATTCTTTTAAGACCTTGATAGCTGACTGAGCAGTCACCTTTCTCACGGCAGTCACTTCCGGCCACTTTGTAAACTTGTCGATGGCAACGAACAAGAATTCAAAGGCCCCGATTGCTCGGGGGAAGAGGCCGAGGATATCGAGCCCCCAGACCGAAAATGGCCATGATAAAGGGATTGGTTGAAGAGCTTGGGCAGGCAGGTGTGTTTTCTTGGACTGGAACTGACAGGCTTCACATGTCGTGACTAGCTCGACCACATCTTGGAGGGCCGTGGGCCAATAGAATCCTTGTTGGAATGCTTTCCCAACTAATGCCCTTGATCCAATGTGGGAACCGCAGATTCCTCTATGAATCTCGGCCAGAAGTTCATTTCCTTCTTCCCAGCAGAGCACTTCAATTTCACACCATTGGGCCTCCTTCTTTACAGAGTGTCATCGACAAACTAGTATATATTGGCCCTCCGGGCTACTCTCTCAGCTTCATCTTGGTCGCCGGGAAGCTCTCCGGTTTGGAGGAAGTGGATGATGTGCCTTGCCCAAGTTGGAACCTGGGGCTCGGCAACGAGGACTAGCGGCACCTCCTCTACTGCAGGAGAACCAGCCTCGTTTGCGGGGTTCGTGGACCCGGTTGGAGGGGGTGGTCCGGCAGGCTATGAGGAGTTGTTTCCGGCAGGGTCTCTGCCGGGAGCGGACGGCTCTACTGGGAGAGGCTTACCGTAGTCCAACTTTCTCCTCTTCTGGGCCATCGTTGCTGGGGATATGGAGGGTTGAGTGAGATGGAGAACAAAAGTTCCTGGGTCCACATGAAGCTTCTGCGCAGCACACTTTGACAGATGATCAGTTATGCTATTTTCCGCACGGGGTACGTGCCCTATTTGCAATCTGTCAAAGCGCTCCTCCAATCTCCTCACTTCCTTATGTATGCCTCCATCAATGGACTTTGATAATCCTTGTTGACTTGTCTCACCACAAGTTGTGAATCTCCTTGAATGATCAGCTTCTTAATTCCCAATTCAACTACAATCCTAAGCCCAGCAAGAAGCCCTTCATACTCAGTTGTATTGTTGGTTGCTTCTTCCCGGGAAAAATGCATTTGCACGACGTACTTCAAGTGCTCACCGGAGGGGGTGACAAGAAGCGCGCCAGCTCCTGCACCTTGTAGGGAAAAAGCACCATCAAAATACATAATCCATTCTTGGGGCGATTCCTTGTCAGGGATGACCGTCTCTGTCACCTCCTCATCAGGGGTTGGCGTCCATTCTGCAATAAACTCTGCCAACACCCTGCTCTGAATAGTTGATGTGCTCTCAAACTTCAAACCAAAGCTGGATAACTCCAAAGCCCACTCCACTATTCTGCCGATAGCCTCAGGGTTTCGGAGTATCCTTTGCAATGGAAAACGAGTAACAACCATAATCTCATGGGCTTGGAAGTAGTGGCGAAGTTTCCTTGAGGCCATGATGAGACCAAAGATCAACTTCTGCATGCCAGAGTACCTCGATCTAGCCCCTTGCAACAAGGAGCTGACGAAGTACACTAGGTGATGCACCACTTTCTTCCTTGCCGCATCCTTGGGGTTGCTCTCGTTGCCGTGCTCATTGCTGTCCTGATCCTTTTCTGACTCTGCCAATCTCTGCTCACTTTCTGCCTCATCCACTTTTCTCTGTGCTACCAAGTCCGCACTGACCACTTGGTTGGTCACTGCCAAGTATAGCAATAACGGCTCCTGGGGTTTGGGAGCAACCAAGGTAGGCACAGAGGACAAATAAGCTTTCAACTCTTACAAAGCTGCATCTACTTTTGGGGTCCACTTCATAGGGCCGGTCTTCTCCAAAATCTTGAAGAACGGCAGGGCGCGCTCGGCAGACTTGAAAATGAATCTGCTTAGCGCGGCAACACATCCTGTCAGGTGCCTCACATCCTTAACTATCCTTGGTGCCTGGATCTGCTCAATGGCCTTGATCTTATTGGGGTTGGCTTTGATCCCGCGGTGGGATACAAAGAAACCAAGAAACTTGCCGGAGGGAACACCAAATACACACTTTTCTTGGTTCAGCATTAGATTGATCTTGTGCAGATTATCAAATGTCTCTTCAAAATCTCGAATAAGGGTGGCCTTATCCTTGTTCTTGACCATGATATCGTCCATGTAGGGTGTGTTTGGTTCGGAACGAAGCATCATGGAATGTAATGGTTCTGTTCCATTGGAATGGAATGGTTCCATCTCTGTGTTTGTTATAATAATAGAGTGGAATGGAATGGTTCCGTCTCAGTGTTTGGTTGATGGAATGGAATGGAATGAAAATTGTTCAAAATTGATAGTATGTTTAGTAGCATTTCATTTAAATTCCAAAATAACATTTTATTTGTAATTTTCTTCACAACATTTCATATAAACGACATAGTAGTCTATATATACACAATCATATTCGTATATTTACTGACATTGCTGACAAAATGTAAAAGGAAAGAACAAGCATGTACAAATTGACATCAAAATTTGTCACGAATGTCAACAAATATAGGCAAGAAAAATTGCAAAAGGCTGGTGCCTGAGCACTGGAAGCCGGCCACCGTCGCTCGCATATATGGCTGCTGCCTGAGCACTGGATGGAAGCGCCCCTCTTCCCGGCCTTGGCCACGCACTCGCCGGTGCAATCCACATCGGCCGCCATGCACATGCTCTCCAACTGCCATTCAAGTGTTGGACGCCACCGCTTGTCTTCCCGGCGTGAGCCCCGCACCCACCGCCCCCGCTGCCAGCTGTCTTCCTGGCCTTGGCCCCGCACCCGCCGCCTCCACTATAACCCTTCTTCCTAGCGTCAGCCGCGCACCCGCTGCCCCACTACTGCTGCCTAAGAAATGCACACTCGCGCTCGTCGCCCGCCAGCCCCGCGCACCTGATGCCCACCAGCCGATTTTGGAGGAGACGAGGGAGAGGAATGGCCGGCGGTGCAGATCCAGGAGAGGAGCGTCCGGCGGTGCAGATCCAGGGAGGGACCGGCCGGCGGCACGGATCGAGGGAGGGAACAGATCGAGAGTGCCTCGAGCGCACGAGAGAGAGGGCTTCGTGCGAGAGGGGAGGCACGAGCGACGGTTCCGCATGGTCCGCTCGATTTGGAGAGACCGCTTGGTTCCGGTTCTGAGCGGAATATTTGGTGGGTGGGACCGAGTGGGTTCCATTCCAGTTACAAACCAAACACTAGAACGTGGGTCAGGGACGGGTCCGACCCGTTACATTCTAGTTGGTTTCTGGAACCAAACACACCCGTAGGCTTGTATGTTTCTATGCAACTGTGGTTCAAAACCAATTTGGATTGCCCTTGCAAAAGTGGACCCGACACTCTTTAATCCGAATGGCATGCGGACAAAGCAGTACATACCACAAGCAATGATAAACGACATCTTCTCCTCATCTTCCTTGGACATGAACATTTGGTGATACCCAGAATATGCGTCCAGAAAGGAGAGCAAATCACAATCCGAAGTGGAATCCACAATCTGGTTGATGTGCGGCAAGGGGAATGGGTCTTTCGGGCAAGCCTTGTTGAGATCTGTGGAATCTATGCAAAGCCTCCATTTCCAGTTAGCCTTCCGGACTACCACTGGATTCGCCAACCATGTGGGGTGCAATACTCCTTTGACCAAACCAGCTGCCTCAAGCTTCTTGATCTCTTCTGCAATAAACTACTACCTCTCCAAGGCTTGCTTTCGGACTTTCTGCTTCACATGTTGGGCATGTGAGCAGACAGCAAGGTGGTGCTCGATTACCTCCCTGGGAACACCGAGGATATCAGATGGTTGCCAAGCAAACACATCGATATTTGCCTGCAGGAAGGCAACGAGCGCGTTGTCCTATTTGTCATCGAGGGTGGCGCTGATAGTAAAAGTACCATCAACGCCATCCAGCCCTGCCGGGACCTTCTTCACTTGGGGTGCGGCAACCTTGGATCTCTTGCTGTTAGAACACTCCGACACGTAGTCAACAAGTGTCGTGCACTCGGTGGGGGCATGCTTCCTGGACTCTTTGCCAAAGTCCCTATAGTCTCTCTTCTTCCCTTTACTTTCCTTGGCAGGGGCGACCGCTGCCTCTGCCGCGACCGCATCCCGGTACATCTTGTCCACACAAATGATTGCATCCTTCTCATCTGATGGGATCGTAATGATTCCAAGTGGCCCGGGCATCTTCAATGTGTTGTAGGCATAGTGTGATGCTGCCATGAACTTAGCGAGGGCTGGGCGTCCAAGAATCCCATTATACAGCAGGGGGAGATCAACCACATCAAACACAATCCTCTCGGTCTGGTAGTTTAGCTCTCCCCCAAACGTGACCGGCAGCGTGATCTTTCCCTTAGGATGGCTCCTGCCAGGATTAACTCCTTGAAACGTGTCGGTAACTTCTAGCTCTTCTTCTCCTATCTGAAGCTTGCTGATAACTGCCGGGGAAATCAGATTCAACCCAGCCCAACCATCCACCAACATCTTTGTGACCTTGAGGTTGTGGATTGCTGGAGAGACCGACAACGGCAGACATCCTACCGCACTGGTACGTCTAGGATGGTCCTCTTCATTGAAGATGATGGGCGTACGGGAACATTTGAGCGGCTTCCGGGCCTCTGGCACTGGCTCCACGACATTGACTTCTCGCGCCCACCACTTGAGCTAGCGGTGAGAAGCGTGCAGAGTTGCACCTCCATCAATGCATAGGGTGTCTATGGCCTTTTGAAACTCCTGCTCACTCGTTTCCTCTTCATCCCCTCCATCACTCTCATCATCACAGGTTTCCTTCTCTCGACATCTGGCTAGCTTCCCATGGTTCTGAAAGGGTTAGTCGGGGCGGTTTACTTCACCACCTCGGTTCTCACCGCCAGCAACATTCTGACCCTTTTCCTTATATCGCTGCTCATACTCTGCTTTATGTTTTTTGACAAGCTGCTCAACCTGATAACACTCTTGAAGGTCGTGGCCCTTGGTCCGATGAATCTTGCAGTACGGCCCATCACCTTTCCCGGCTTTCTCAACGGTAGCGGCTTCCCAACAATCAGTGCACGTGGCAGCTTCCTTGCCAGGGACGTCAGCTTTGGCCTTCTTGCCGGTACTAGGCGTACCCGATCCTTCAATGGTCATCACTGCTTTATCTCTCCATTTCTTACTGCGCTTCTTGCTCTTTTTTAGACTAGTTGGTTCATCCTCATCCTCTGAATCAACATTGGTGCAATCTTCCTCTTCAGGTAACTTCCTTCCATCTTCCATCCGAGCGCACTTATCCACCAGTGTGTAAAGCTCCTTCACAATCTTGGGCAACTGCACGTTCATCTTGGAACGAATACGATGATTGCGCACATTGGACTGGAAGGCAGCTATTACAGCTGCCAGATGGATATTTGGGATATTTTTATGGATTTGCTGAATCTCTGTAAATACTTATGGAGGGTTTCTCCTTCTTTCTGCTAGAGAATTTACAAATCACTGGGCCTTCCGGGTTCCTGATGACCGCCAGTGAAGGTGTAACGCCCCGAGACGATGCGCCATGTGTCTTCCAGTTATTCGCTGTTGTTGCCTTGTCTTTTGCTTGCGTGTTGCTTCTTTCCATGTCATCATGTGCAATGCATCATCATGTTTTCAAAACTTGCATCCGTCTGGGTTCCCCAGTTCCGTTCGTTATCCATTCTGAGCCCAGACACACTTGCATGCGCCGGCGGCACGTCCGAAATATTATTTTATAAGTGGCCGGAAAATGTTCACAGAATGAGTTTAAAGTTGGCATGCGGTGTTTCTATGTTGTGAGTAGGTCGCCTACCAAGTTTCATCTCATTCGGAGTCCGTTTGATGCCCCAACGGTTAACTATAGCGGCATTATAGTCGGTCTATCGTCGGACATTTCCGGTCTCCGGAAACGGTTGCCGGGTTGCATTCCCCCTCTCTCTTCTCAGCCCAACCACACACTTGACCTCGTTCGCCTAACCCCTCTTTGCACAATGCATCGACCCCTCGCGCGTGTCCGAAACTCCCCCGAACCCGAACCCAGCAGTCGTCACCGTTGGATTCGGTTCATCCCCAAACATCCCTATAACATCGTCGGTTTATTATTTGGGCTTCCTAACCTTTTTATCTCGAATCGTCTGATTATAATCGGAGGGACCAAATAGTCCCACCTTTGACCACCTACTATAAATATCTGTCCAAACCCTAGTTTCTAGGAGAGTTGTCCCATCCTACAAATCCCTCCGCCGCCGCCGCCAATTTGTCCCTCCTCATTTTCCTCCCTTCCCAACTGGTGCCCTCCACCTTTCAGCCAACCACCGAAACCACAATCACCTCCTTCCACCTCGGGATCCTCCCAGATCCCCATCGGCCAACCACCACTCCACCTCATCTTCAGCACCAGGCCAACTGGACGCCCGCGCCCCCGATCCAAAAATCATCTCCTACTCGAGCCAACTAGCTGGAGAATCTGCGTCGTCGGAGCTCCGCTGCCCTGCGCGCCCCTGCCTCCCTTCCGGTCTTCTCCTTATCTTCTCTCCCTCGTTGCTCTCTCTCTCACCCGGTTCCATCTCTCTTGTCCTCTGTGCAGGAGCCGCAGCGCCATGGAGCGGCCCCACGCCCGAGCGTCCCTACTTGCTGTCTTCTCGTCCCTGCCAGATCCTCCTCAGCCGGCGCTCGATCTAGTTTGGGATCGAGGCCACCGCCTCGCTGCGCCCGAGGGAAGGAGCTCCTCGCGCCCACTCCTTCCATATGCCCCCTTATCGATGCCTGCACCTCGCCGACACCGCAGGCCTCGCCCTCCGGCGACCCCGCCTTCGGCGACAACGACCAGGACCGGCCTCATCCCGCTCCTCTCCTCCCGCCATCTCTCTCTACTTCCTTCCCCTGCTCCCTCTCTGAATCGCTCTCTCCTTCCTTTCTTCAGGAAACAGCAGCTACCACTACTCTCCATGGAGCTCCGCCACCGGCCGGTTCCAGCACCGACCCACCAGATCCGGTCTCCCCTCGCCTTCTCCGCCTCGCAAGCCCCTGCGAGCCACCACGTCTTCCCGGATCCCCTCGCCGCGTCTGCAAGTCCCGCCGTCGCCAAGTCCCTATGCCCCTGCCCTGTTTCTTCCTCGTCCTCGTTCGAACAGAGGACGAGCGCTTCCTCCTCGTGCGCCTGGGCTGCAGCGCGCGTTGATCGGCCCAGCGCTCGGCCTCCCGGCCCAACAACGCAACCGTCGGCCTCCTCTACTTCCACCTGGGCCGAGCCCATGGGTGAGAGGCCCCTCCAGTTCCCATGTTCCTATCGGGCCTACTAGTTTTGGCCTATGATGTTTTTTTCCTGCCAGGATGAATTTTCGAATTATCCAGAGAGGTCTCGTTTTGCAGTTTAGCCCCTAAACATCATGCATTTAATATCTCACCAACCGTGCATCCAATTTGAACAAACTTAATATGTAAAATGCTTAGATTTCGTCTAGTTTCATAATATGTCACTTTCTTCCATGTTTAAAATGTTTAAAATGCTGTTTGTGGTCATTTTGCATAATGCCATGTTAAAATGCTTTATTTCATAACTAAATAACCGTAGCTCCAAACCTAACAAACTTTATATGTAAATGGGGTAGAAAAATGCCTAGTTTAACGTGGTGACATTACTTTGCATGTTAAACAACTCTAAAATATGGTTTGGGCAGAACAGTACCAAATTCATATTATACCCAAGAGGATTTTTCGGATTTGTTGTTTGTCATATCCGGCCTCATTTAAACTTGTCTAGATAGGTAGTTTTCATATGCTTCACCCCTTGCCATGTTTAATAACATTTAATATTGCTGGGTACATAAATGAGAGAGAACTAAGTAATTAGATGTGGTGTTTCATCAATATGCAACTCGTTGCATATTTAGCTCCACTTAATTTATAGTATTGTTTGTGCACTTTGTCATGTCATGTTTCATTAAACCGGACATGCATCATACTTGATTGTGCATCATGCCATGTTTATGCTTGGTTGTTTACCATGTTGTTTGCTCCTTCCGGTGTTTCTTATTCTTGTTAGTTTCGGTAACGTCGCGTTTGTGAGGATCCGTTCGACTACGTCCGTTTGTCTTCTTCATGGACTCGTTCGTTTTCCTTGCGGGATTTCAGGCAAGATGACCATACCCTCGAAATCACTTCTATGTTTGCTTGCTAGTTGTCCGTTCTATCACTATGTCGCGCTACCTACCACTTGTTATATCATGCCTCCCACATTGCCATGTCAAGTCTCTAACCCACCTTTCCTAGCAAACCGTTGTTTGGCTAAGTTACCGCTTTTGCTCAGCCCCTCTTATAGCGTTGTTAGTTGCAGGTGAAGCTGAAGTTTGTTCCATGTTGGAGCATGGATATGTTGGGATAGCACAATTTCTCTTATTTTAATTAATGCATCTATATACTTGGTAAAGGGTGCAAGGCTCGGCCTTATGCCTGGTGTTTTGTTCCACTCTTGCCACCTTGGTTTCCGTCATACCGGTGTTATGTTCCTTGATTTTGCGTTCCTTACGTGGTTGGGTGTTATGGAACCCCTTGACAGTTTGCTTTGAATAAAACTCCTCCAGCAAGGTCCAACCTTGGTTTTACATTTGCCTAACAACCTAAGCCTTTTTCCCTTGGGTTTCCGGAGCCCGAGGGTCATCTTTATTTTAACCCCCCGGGCCAGTGCTCCTCTGAGTGTTGGTCCAAACTAGAGCCCCTTGCAGCGCCACCTCGGGGAAACTTGTGGTTTGGTTTTAGTTGTATGGACTGCTCATCCGGTGTGCCCTAAGAACGAGATATGTGCAGCTCCTATCAGGATTTGTCGGCACATTCGGGCGGCTTTGTTGGTCTTGTTTTACCTTCGTTGACCGTGAGAGCTTGTGATGGGCTAAGTTGGGACACCCCTGCAGGGTTTAAACTTTCGAGAGCCGTGCCCACGGTTATGTGGCAGACGGGAATTTGTTAATATCCGGTTGTAGAGAACTTGACACTTGACTTTATTAAAATGCATCAACCGCGTGTGTAGCCGTGATGGTCTCTTTCCGACGGAGTCCGGGAAGTGAACACGGTTCTTGTGTTATGGTTGTGCGTAAGTAGTTTCAGGATCACTTCTTGATCACGTCTAGCTTCACGACCGTTGCGTTGCTTCTCTTCTCGCTCTTATTTGCGTACGTTAGCCACCATATATGCTTAGTGTTGCAGCTCCACCTCACTACCTTCTCCTACCCATAAGCTTAAATAGTCTTGATCTCGCGGGTGTGAGATTGCTGAGTCCTCGTGACTCACAGATACTTCCAAACAGTTGCAGGTGCCGATGATACCAGTGCAGGTGACGCAACCGAGCTCAGGTGGGAGCTCAATGAAGATCTTCGTTGTTGTTATCTTTCATTTCTTGTTGATCAGTAGTGGATCCCAGTTGCGACGATCGGGGATCTAGCATTTGGGGTTGTCTTCCTTTATTTTGGTTCTGTAGTCGGACCTTGTTTGTATTCTGGATGATGTATGTTTAACTTGTATTTTGTGTGAAGTGGTGATTGTAAGCCAACTCTTTATCCCTTTCTTATTCGGTACATGGGATTGTGTGAAGATTACCCCTCTTGCGACAAACCTACCATGCGGCTATGCCTCTAAGTCGTGCCCCGACACGTGGGAGATATAGCCGCATTGTGGGTGTTACAAGTTGGTAATCAGAGCCATCCCTGACTTAGGAGCCCCCTTCTTGATCGAATCGCTGACGCTGTTGAGTCTAGAACAAAATGTTTTGAGTCTGAGGAGTATATATATGGAAGATTAGGATTATTTTTACTCCGCAGTCCCTTCGTCGCTCTGGTGAGGCCTCCTGACGTAGAAGTTTTGACTCTTCTCTCCTCAAATTTCATGAAAAAAATTAGGATCACGCGGGTATCTTGGAATCGTTCCGATAGTCTTGTGACAAGAACATTGTTCTTAGTGCCTCCTGACATTTAGGGGTTGTGGCAGTGTCCCAGGGAGTTGAGCTCCGAGGTGTTGTCGTCACAATTTTATCGTTGCACTTCTGGAATACCTGAGCTCGCCGACATCGAAAATCTCTTTTATGCAGTTGTTGGTGAGATAACCTCGATGCCACCCAGTACTGGGGCGGGAGTTTAGGAGTATTGCCATAACTCGTATAACGGATGCTTTTCGAAGGTTGAGGTACATGATTTCCGAAGGTTTCTTGGTTATGTGTTGAAGGATGGATACAGCTGGATGTAGGAATTGTTATTTTGGGTGAGATATATTGCTTCCCCTGTATCCCCAACACCTGATTGCATAACCAGAAAGTTTCGGGAGTTTATAAGTGGGAATTCAAGTATCATGTAGGATATCTTTCCAACAGACACATGAAACGATATGGGATCTATCATATGTTTGTTCTGGCTTATTTTCTAAGCAAATCCTTTGTTTTGTTTTGAGTTGTGGTATTCGACTTGCTTCGAAGTCAAGTGTTGATGCCATACCTTTTCCTAAGCAGTGTTCTCATACTTCTATGTGAATACCAATCCTTCTTGATAATTGAGATTGCCATGTCAATCCTTTTTCAATCGACGTGTTTCTCTTCAAGTGCATCCGATCATTTTCAACATCCGCAAGATCAACTCAAAGTCTTCTCAACGTTGTTTGTTTCATCAGTTCCCAAGTTGTCTTTGTTTTTACCGCCCTCCCACCTTTTTTATTCAAGGACTCATATATCTTAATCAAGCATCCATTTTTATTGCTGTGAAATCTCTTCAATATTTTGCTTCAATGTTCTTATCCAGTGATTCTCAGGAAGATGCTAAGGAATCTACAAGTTCAACATTCGTCATTCTTTTTCTTCTCCGGTGGATTCATTTCAAGCTTTGTTGATCATATCCTTTTTCCTCGTTTCAAATATTTTTCCATACCGATGCACTTCATAATTTTCCACTTCTTGTTATTCATTTGTTCCGAAGTGCTTAAGATTATCTCAGAAGATTCAAGTTTCTATTCTTAATCCTTTCTAGCTATTTCGAGGTTGTTATCTCATTCAAGCCATTTAATTCAGCCGGTGCAATCTCCCTTTCAAGTAATCGTTCAACGGTGTTTCTTTTGAGTGGGACCTAACCCACAGGTTTTTTTCCAGGATCTTACCCGACTTTTTTTTCCAGAGTTATTCTCAAATTCATTTCAAAGTTTGATGTAAGAATGAATTCTCATCAGTCAAATGTCTTTCTCCAAGATCTTTCAAATTCTTTTTGTTATTGATTCAACCTTTATATTCTTCATTATTCCGGAGTGTCTCAACAATTCATGGTGTTGTTTCTCGTCGTCATTCTCGGATTTTGAAGACCGAAGAAGAGTTCCTCTTAAATCCTTACCCGTTCTTTCAAAGATTCGTGATTCTAGCTTGTTGCCATCCTCTCATAATTGTTTTCGATTGTGAAATATTCTTTTCACCCATCCAGAGCAATTCAGGAGTCTTTTCAGTTTGATTCTCCAAAGACCATCATTTCGGATTTATTCATTCTCAGCTTTCAGCTATCATTCTCCAAATCATACCGGTGCATCATTCAAGTGTTCTCTAACCAGCTCGTGATCTCTTCGTTCTCATGTATCTAAATTCCCTCAAGTATCTTCATTCATTTTCCAATTCTTCCCGGTGAATTGTGCTTTTGCTACTTTCATGTTCAATCCTTACGGTGGTTCGTTCAACAGTTCTCTTCCTTCGTTATCATATCAATTCATTCGTTCTTTCCAAATCCTACCGGTGGTTCGTTGAAGTCCTTCTCAAGTTTGCGCTATATCTCTCTTAATCCTCTCTACGAGAATAAGCAGTATGCCAAATCCATTGCTTCTCATCAATTTAAATTGATGAAGGATAAACATACAGTAATTCGTATTCTTATTTTCCCCGAGTAAATTCAATTCTTTATTACGAAGGTTCATCAAAATTCTTGGTTTCAATTGCTCATCTTTCTTTTCCGGAGTTCCAAGTTTTCTGCATTATCTCATGGCGAAGATTCATCTAAATCATTGCAAGGATTCACCTTGTGTTTTCAACTTCTCTTTCCTTTCGTTTGATCATTCTTTTATTACCGAAGTTCTTCATGGAGACTCAACATGGTGGCTCATCAAGGATTCCTTTCATTCTTCGTTCATTCTTCAAGATTTTTCTCGAAGTTATGATCCTCCAAGCTATACAGCTCTCAAAAAAACATGGTGCTCAACACATGTTTTGTTT
Source organism: Triticum urartu (assembly GCF_003073215.2). Lineage (NCBI taxonomy): Eukaryota > Viridiplantae > Streptophyta > Magnoliopsida > Poales > Poaceae > Triticum > Triticum urartu. The sequence goes on along the minus strand of NC_053023.1, from coordinate 501,950,605 downwards.
TGAGGAGTTCAAGTATTCTTCATCGTGCATTCCAAAGTGCACTTCTTCCTACCTTATCTCTTGAGATGGTGTTATGTCATTCTTGAAAATGTCCCTTCGTGTTTCATGATTCACAAGTTGTCAAGAATGAGGTATTTTAAATCCATCAATCTCTTCATTGGAGTTATCTTGGGTTATATTTCACCTAAAATCTTCCCTGAGGAATGTTGCCATTGTGGTGCTTATCAATAATCCAAGTTTCCTCCTATTCTCGCGACGAAAGATGTTTTCATCTCTTCGTCGCTCTCAAGCAAGCAATTGGTTCCGGTTGTGGTTGGTCTTCACCTCATAATTTTGGGATATATTCCATAAGACCTTTCGAAATCATATTCTTTTGTTGTTGATTTTTCCAACAACTCTATTCAATCCTTCTTTGCAAGGATGCTTTCCAAGTTCATTTGTGGTAGAAGCTGGCATTTTCTTATCCATTCTGTTATTCCAATGATCTAACTTCTATTCCTTCATTCCGAAGGCATTGTGATATTGCTCTCTTCGACCGATCATCTTGTTTTGTCAAGATCATGTTCAATTCCTTCCATTTACAGTTGGAGTGTTGTCCAAAGAATATCATTCTTATTCCTTCTCTATCTTGTTTTAACCGGAGTGTTGTGTCTATCATTCCTCTTCTAACCGGACTCTCATCCAAGTGCTTTCATTTTGCCAAGTTCATATTCTATGCCTTCTTTTTCCAACCGGAGTGTTGTCGTAATTGATCCTTATCGCTCCGTGTACATCTCGTTCCAACCGGAGTGCTTGCATGTGCTTCTTGTCCATTGCAACCCTTTTTCTTATGTCTTTCAACCTACAAGGTTCTAGTAATGTTCCTTGTTCCTCTTTTCTAACGGGGTGTTTTCAACTTTGTTCATCTTCCTTGTATTCTTTCTTTCTTTCAATTTGTTCAACCTCGCAAGGTTCGCTGGTTTCACTCGTTTTTCGAAGCAACTTAGTTTTACCTCTTCTCTTCCTCTTCTTTTTATCTCCGGTGCCATCCTTAGATCTCGGGACGAGATCCTCTTGTAGTGGTGGAGTGTTGTAACGCCCCAAGACCGATGCGCCAGGTGTCTTCCAGTTATTCGTTGTTGTTGCCTTGTATTTTTCTTGCATGTTGCTTCTTGCCATGTCATCATGTGCATTGCATCATCATGTTTTCAAAACTTGCATCCGTCCGGGTTCCCCAGTTCCGTCCGTTGTCCGTTCTGAGCCCAGACACACTTGCACGCGCTAGGGGCACGTCCGAAATATTATTTTATAAGTGGCCGGAAAATGTTCTCAGAATGGGTTGAAAGTTGGCATGCGGTGTTGTTATGTTGTGAGTAGGTCGCCTGCCAAGTTTCATCGCATTCGGAGTCCGTTTGACGCCTCAACGGTTAACTATAGCGGCATTATAGTCAGTCTATCGTTGGACGTTTCCGGTCTCCGAAAACGGTTGCCGGGTTGCATTCCCCCTCTCTTTTCTCAGTCCAACCACACACTTAACCTTGTTCGGCTAACCCCTCTTTGCACAATGCATCGACCCCTCACGCGTGTCCGAAACTCCCCCGAACCCGAACCCGACAGTCGTCACCGTTGGATTCGGTTCATCCCCAGACATCCTATAACATCGTCGGTTTATTATTTGGGCTTCCTAACCTTCTTATCTCGTATCATCCGATTATAATCGGAGGGACCAAATAGTCCCACCTTTGACCACCTACTATAATTATCTGTCCAAACCCTAGTTTCTAGGAGAGTTGTCCCATCCTCCAAATCCCTCCGCCACCACCCCCAGTTTGTCCCTCCTCGTTTTCTTCCCTGCCCAACCGGTGCCCTCCACCTTTCAGCCAAGCATCGAGACCACAGTCACCTCCTCCCACCTCGGGATGCTCCCAGATCCCCATCAGCCAACCACCGCTCCACCTCGTCTTCAGCACCAGGCCAACCAGACGCCCGTGCCCCTGATCCAAAAATCATCTCCTGCTCGAGCCAACCAGCTGGAGAAGCTGCGTCACCGGAGCACCACTGCCCTGCGCTCCTCTGCCTCCCTTCCGGTATTCTCCTTCTCTTCTCTCCCTCGTTGCTCTCTCTCTCTCTCACCTGGTTCCCTCTCTCTCTTGTCCTCCGTGCAGGAGCCGCAGCGCCATGGAGCAGCCCCATGCCCGAGCGTCCCTGCTCGCTGTCTTCTCGTCCCTGCCAGATCCTCCTCAGCCAGCGCTCGATCCAGTTTGGGATCGAGGCCACAGCCTCGCTACACCCGAGGGAAGGATCTCCTCGTGCCCACTCCTTCCATATGCCCCCTTACCGACGCCTGCACCTCGCCGACACCGCAGGCCGCGCCCTCCGGCGACCCCGCCTTCGGCGACAACGACCAGGACCGGCCTCATTCCGCTCCTCTCCTCCCGCCATCTCTCTCTGCTTCCTTCCACTGCTCCCTCTCTGAATCGCTCTGTCCTTCCTTTGTTCAGGCAACAGTAGCTACCACTACTCTCCATGGAGCTCCGCCACCGGCCGGTTCCAGCGCTGACCCACCAGATCCGGTCTCCCCTCGCCTTCTCCACCTCGCAAGCCCATGCGAGCCACCACGTCTTCCTGGAGCCCCTCGCCGCGTCTGCAAGTCCCGCCGTCACCAAGTCCCTGCGCCCCTGCCCTATTTCTGCCTCGTCCTCGTTCGAACAGAGGACGAGCGCTTCCTTGTCATGCGCCTGGGCAGCAGCGCGCGTTGACCAGCCCAGCGCTCGGCCTCCCGTCCCAGCAACGCAACCGCCGGCCTCCTCTGCTTCCAACTGGGCCGAGCCCATGGGTGAGAGGCCCCTCCAGTTCCCCTGTTCCTATCGGGCCTGCTAGTTTCGGCCTGTGATGTTTTTTTCCTGCCAGGACGAATTTTCGAATTATCCAGAGAGGTGCAATTTTGCAGTTTAGCCCCAAAACATCATGCATTTAATATCTCACCAACCGTGCATCCAATTTGAACAAACTTAATATGTAAAATGCTTAGATTTCGTCTAGTTTCATAATATGTCACTTTCTTCCGTGTTTAAAATGTTTAAAATGCTGTTTGTGGTTATTTTGCATAATGCCATGTTAAAATGCTTTATTTGATAACTAAATAACCTTACATATAAACCTAACAAACTTTATATGTAAATGAGGTGAAAAAATGCCTAGTTTAACGTGGTGACATTACTTTGCATGTTAAACAACTCTAAAATATGGTTTAGGGTAGAACAGTACCAAATTCATATTATGCCCATGAGGATTTTCCGAATTTGTTGTTTGCTATATCCGGCCCCATTTAAACTTGTCTAGATAGGTAGTTTTCATATGCTTCACCCCTTGCCATGTTTAATGACATTTAATATTGCTGGGTACATAAACGAGAGAGAACTAAGTAACTAGATGTGGTGTGGCGACCCGACCCGAATGGATCAAGCGCTTTGTGCTCAGGTGTCATCCCTGGATCAGTAATGCTGACACCACACAGTACATCGAAGGATTTATAGCAGAGTGGCAATCACACACTTATTACATCATTGTCTCAAAGAGAACTTATTACAATAAAAATGGCTTAAGGCCATCTAATAACGATAACAGCGGAAGACTCGGAAGATAAATGGGTCCATCAACTCCAACGGCATCACTGAGTATAGAACCACGACCTAAAAGCACCTTACTCATCGTCTGAAAAGTCTGCAACATGAGAAGTTGCAGCCCGAAAATGGGTCAGCACATGGAATATGCTGGCAAAGTAACACATAGAGAGTAATGGAATGAAACAGCTATACTACATGCATATATGGCTGGTGGAAAGCTCTATGGTTACAGTTTTGCGTAAAGCCAATTTTTCCCTACTGCAAAGGAATAAATTTATTTAACTATCATGGTGGTGGTTAAACATCGAGAATGGTTGACAGCATTCCGATCCCAATTAAGTAATTAAAACCCAACAACATTAATTTAGAAGTAACGTGATGAGATTCACATGATATTCAAGTACTAGATACTCAAGTTGTCCATAACCGGGGACACGGCTAATCATGATTAGTTTGTACACTCTGCAGAGGTTTGCGCACTTTTCCCCACAAGACTCGATCGCCTCCATTTGGTTTCTCGCACTATAGGGTGTTTGAGAACACGGATGACCGAGACACAGTCTTTCAGAAGCGCTAGCACCTTACATGTGGGTAGACCGGTACACCTACTTTCCCCTACATCTGCTAGTCCACCCGTAAGAGTTCGCACAACTTAGTCAACTATGCCAGAGCCCATAATGGCTTGTGGCTGCACACGGAAGTTACTAGCATGAATGATCTTATGATCCCTTTGAGCCTGGGTGGCGGTCCGAAATAAAAATAGGCAAGTCCTGATAGACATCAGGTGCCTCAATCCACCCAGATGTGTGTTTAAGTTGCCACCTTAGATAAACCTTTAAAATTAACAAACTCACATCTGTCATGGATATCACTCACCCAATCCACGTCTACTAGCATAGCATGGCATAATAAGCAAACGTAGAAGTAACTCCCAAAGGTTTCATAATAATACAGGTAATAGGTACTACCTCATCTACTTCCCATCCCACAGTTTAATTAGACCCTAATCATGCAATGTGAGAGGATTGATCTAATGCAATAAAACATGGGTTGTAGAAAAGGTATGATCAAAGTGTTACTTGCCTTGCTGATGATCCGCGAGACCTAGGGTTTCAAAGTAACAAGCAGCGCAATCCGGGTGATCTATCATAGACAAACAACAAGCACACAATAAGTACTCATCTAATGCACAGGTAAAACTCGAACAAGAGAACGAACCAGAAAGTTCAACTTAAGAACTCCGGTTGCAAAGAAAGAACGAACCGAACAAAGAAACGGAAAACAAACGGCGGAAGAAAACAACTCGGTTCTAGCAAGTTGAAACTAGGTCAAATTTTACTGTAGCAAAGGCTTGTTCAAGTTGATTAGTCGGAACGGCGGTTTCGAAATGAAACTCCAGGCGCTTGAATCACCTGATTCCAATAAACGAGCGAGAAGAAAGACTAGAACGAAGATCGAATCTGAGATCACGATCGCGGAATAAATCCGACGAAAAGAAAGAGGCGAACGGTTAAACGAACGGGCGTCGTTAACCGGGGAAGAATCGGTGATCACGTTCGTTGAGACGAACGGTCCGAAAGAAGAACGAAAACCGATCTAGGGTTTTCGGAAAAGAAACCAAAAAAGAAACGGAAAACCGATCTAGGGTTTCGGAAGAAAACCGAAACAAAAACCGGAAGAAAAAGAGAAGAATCGGAGAGAAAACGAAACGGTTCTTTTAGGAAAAACCGGACCGGGGAAGAAAAACAGAGGCGCGGCTACCTCGGGAGGCGGGCTCCGGGCGGCGGCGGCTAAGGGCGGTGGCGGCGGCTTAGGCGCGGGGCGGCGCGGCTATGGCGGCGGCGGCGCGGCTAAGGCGGCGGCTTGGGGCTGCGCGCTGCTGCTTGCTGCGGCTTAGGAGGAGAGGGGCTTGGGGTTTTGATGTGAGGAGAGGGGGGGTGTTGGTATTTATATAGGTGAGGGGAGAGGAGACTTGGGGTAGGTGGAAGCAAAAGAAAAAGAAACAAGGAAAGAGGGGGGGCTAGAGACTTGGGGAAGGGGCAAGGGGCAAGGGCGGCGGCGGCGGCCTGGAGTCCTTCCAGGACTCGGGCGAGGCTGGCAGCTGGCGCTGGCGCGCAGGGCAGCTGGCGGCTGGGCCGGCCGGCTGGGCCCTTGGCCCAGGCGGGGCGCTGCTCTTTTTTTTTAAATCGGTTACGCGCACAGAAAAACAAAAGAAAGAAAATCTAAACGAGCTCCAAAAAAACTAAAGTAAATTTTCCCCGACTCCTAAAAATGAGCCGAACAAAATGAACTTTCCTCCGGACCTAGATGCAATTTTTTGAAAACACGCATTTTTTTCCTAATCCAAATAAAATGCAAATAAACTCCGAAAAAACCAAAACTTGACTTATTCATTAAATCTTCATTTTCCCTAAATTTGGGAAAGTCATATTATTCCCTCTCTCATTTTTTTGATATTGGAAAAATAATTGAAGATGAAATAAATAAGTCAAATGATCCTCTTTTCAAATTTGAAAAACTCTCAAATATGAAAATAACGAAATCTCCAACTCTCTCCGAAGGTCCTTGAGTTGCGTGAAATTTCTAGGATCGACCAAAATGCAATAAAATATGCTATGCAAGATGATCTAGTGTATAACATTCCAAATTGCAAATTTGGGATGTTACAAACCTACCCCCCTTAAGATGAATCTCGCCCTCGAGATTCGGGTTGGCTAGAAAATAGGTGAGGGTGGTCCTTGAGCAAATCTTCTTCTCTCTCCCAGGTGGCTTCATCCTCTGAGTGGTGGTTCCACTGAACTTTGCAAAACTTGATAACCTTGCTGCGGGTGACTCTGCTGGCATAATCGAGAACCTTGACTGGCTTTTCCTCATACGTTAAGTCGTCCTTCAACTGAATCGCTTCGAGTGGCACGGTATCTCTTAGCGGTACCTCCGCCATCTCGGCATGACATTTCTTCAGCTGAGAAACATGGAATACATCATGAACTCCTGACAGTCCCTCTGGTAATTCCAACTTATAAGCGACTTCTCCTATACGTTGCAAGATCTTATACGGTCCAACGAAACGCGGTGCTAATTTTCCCTTAACTCCAAAGCGCTTAACTCCTCGAAGTAGGGATACTCGAAGATAAACTCTGTCTCCAGTTTCGTAAACTGTCTCCTTGCGTTTAGAATCTGCGTAGCTCTTTTGTCTGGACTAGGCTACCTTGAGCCTATCGCGAACCAACTTAACCTTCCGTTCAGACTCCTTAATCAAATCTGGTCCAAAGAACTGACGGTCTCCTACTTCGTCCCATGACAACGGTGTCCTGCACCTCCTTCCGTATAAAGCTTCAAAAGGTGCCATCTTCAAACTGGTTTGGTAACTGTTGTTATAAGAAAACTCCGCATACGGCAAGTTATCGTCCCAACTAGATCCATAATCTAGTGCACAAGCTCTCAGCATATCTTCCAAAATCTGATTGACTCTCTCAGTCTGTCCATCTGTCTGCGGATGAAAAGCTGTACTGAACTCTAGTCTGGTTCCTAAAGTTTCATGCAACTGATTCCAAAATTTTGAGGTAAATTGGGTTCCTCTATCTGATACTATACTCCTCGGAACTCCATGCAAACAAATGATCCTAGTCATGTATATCTTTGCCAACTTAGCACTGGTGTAAGTGGTCTTAACTGGAATAAAATGTGCTACCTTTGTCAAACGATCAACTACTACCCATATCGAGTCGTAGCCTGCTTTCGTCCTGGGTAGTCCTGTGATAAAATCCATGCCTATCTTATCCCACTTCCATTCGGGTATCGGCAATGGTTGTAACAATCCTGCTGGCTTCTGATGCTCTGCCTTTACTCTCTCACATACGTCACAAACTGCTACATATGCTGCAATATCCTTTTTCATTCCGGTCCACTAGAATGTTTCCTTCAAATCCAAATACATCTTGGTATTCCCGGGGTGAATCGAATACGGTGAATCATGTGCCTCGTGCAAAATCAACTTCCTGATCTCCGGGTCATTGGGCACATAAACACGGTCCTCAAACCATAGGGTATCGTGCTCATCCTCATGAAATCCCTTTGCTTTTCCTTCGCTCAATTTATCTTTTATAGCAGCAATCTCCTTGTCAGATTTCTGAGCTTCTCTGATCTTATCCATCAATGTTGACTGAATCTCCAATGCTGCTACCTAGCCTCTCGGAACTATTTCCAAACATAGCTCTCGAAGGTTTTCTGCTAACTCCTTTGGTACTTCTCCCGTCACTAGGGTGTTGACATGGCTCTTACGGCTCAATGCGTCAGCTACTACATTAGCTTTTCAGGGATGATAAGGCAATCTCATGTCATAATCCTTGATGAGCTCCAACCATCTCCTTTGTCTGAGGTTCAACTCCTTCTCCGTGAAAATTTACTTCAAACTCTTGTGATCCGTGTACACCTCACAATGATTTCCAATGAGGAAATGTCTCCACGTTTTCAATGCATGCACTACGGCTGCTAACTCCAAATCATGCGTGGCATAATTCAACTCATGAGGCTTCAGTTGTTGTGAAGCATACGAAACAACTCTCCCTTCCTGCATAAGCACTGCTCCAAGTCCTCGACATGAAGCGTCGCAATACACCTCATAATCCTTGGTCTGATCTGGCAAAATCAATACGGGTGAGGTAACCAAGCGTTTCTTCAATTCCTGGAAACTAGCCTCACATTCCTCAGTCCATTTGAACTTAGTATCCTTCTTCAACAACTCCATCATAGGCTTTGCAATCTTTGAAAAGTTCTCAATGAATCTCCGGTAGTATCCTGCGAGTCCAAGAAAACTCCGGATCTCTCCAACTGTCGTTGGTGATTCGCATTCGGTTACGGTCTCAACCTTAGTGGGGTCAACTTCTATACCTTCTCCGGATATAACGTGTCCGAGGAATCCAACTTCCTTCAACCAAAACTCACATTTGCTGAATTTGGCGTATAACTGATGTTCCCTTAGTTTCTCCAAAACCAAACGCAAATGTTCCTTATGCTCCTCTTCATTCTTTGAATAAACCAGGATGTCATCAATGAACACTACGACGAACTTATCCAAAAACTCCATAAACACTTTGTTCATCAGGTTCATAAAATAGGCAGGTGTGTTAGTCAATCCAAATGACATAACGGTATACTCATACAGTCCATATCTCGTGGTGAATGATGTCTTAGGTATGTCCTGCTCTCGAATCTTCAACTGATGGTACCCTGATCACAAATCGATCTTGGAAAACACTTTAGCTCCTTGCAACCGATCAAATAGATCGTTGATCATTGGCAGTGGGTACTTGTTCTTGATGGTTACTTCATTCAATCCCCGATAATCTACAACCATCCTTAATGATCCATCCTTCTTTTCCACTAGAAGTACGGGTGATCCCCAAGGCGAAGAACTTGGGCGAATGTAACCTTTATCTAATAACTCCTTAATCTGATTCTTAATTTCCACCAAATCCTTTGCTGGCATATGGTACGGTTGCTTCGATATTGGGCCTGTACCTGGCAATAACTCAATCAAAAACTCAATGTCTCTATCCGGTGGCATGCCTGGTAATTCCTCAGGAAATACATCAGGAAAATCCTTTACCACTGGTACTTCTTCTTGCACAACTCCTGTTAGGCAGTTTACTTGTGTCCTGTTTGGCACATGCCGGGATACATACTTGATCCTTCTTCCTTCTGGTGTGGTAAGCAAAATTGTCTTACTGGCGCAATCGATGTTTCCTCCATACATCGACAGCCAATCCATACCAAGAATCACATCCAGACCTTGGGATTCCAGAATAATTAAATCCGTTGGGAAAACATGCCTTCCTATACTTAATGGTACTTGGAAACATCCTTGTCTGGCCATGTACTCTGCTCCTGGCAAGCTTACTAACATAGGCGTTTTAAGAATCCTAGTGGGCAGGCTATACTTTTCCACAAATCCCCTTGATATGTATGAATGCGATGCACCAGTATCAAAAAGAACGAGTGCGGTAAATGTCTTAACCAAAAACTTACCGATTACTGCATCAGGCTGATCTTCAACCTCCTCCACATTAACGTGGTTCACCTGTCCTCTATTGAAAGGGTTCGGCTTCTTCCCAGAGCTTCCATTGCCATTTCCATTCTGGCCTTCGGGACATTCATTGGCATAATGTCCGGTCTTGGAACACTTGAAACAAGTGACTTGACTCAGATCTCTCTTGGTTGGGGTCGATGGGGTGGTCTGGTTCTGGCCGTTGCTTCCTCCATTCCCATTACCATTCTTGTGGCCATTATGGTTGTGCGAGCTACCTCCTCCATGGGTGTGCTGAAACTGAAATCCCGGTTTAGGGGTAAAACGGGGCTTCTGCTGGGCTCCAGAGTTATACTTCCCCTGTCCATACTTCCTCTTACGGTTCTCAATCTGTTGTTGCTTTCCTTCAATCATGATGGCACGATCTACCAACTCCTGGTAGTTGTTGAAACTTGCTACCATCAATTTCATGCTTAGTTCATCATTCAGTCCTTCCAGAAACTTCTCCTGCTTAGCTGCATCCGTAGCAACGTCATCTGGGGCATAACGTGCTAACTTGCTGAAGTCGTCAACGTACTGGCCAACTGTCCTTCCTCCTTGGCGCTAGTTGTGAAACTCACGCTTCTTCATGGCCATAGCTCCTGCTGAAACATGGGCAGTGCGGAAAGCTTGCTGAAACTGATCCCATGTGACAGTGTCAACTGGGTAAGTGGCTGTGAAATTCTCCCACCATGCTGCCGCAGGTCCGTCTAGCTGATGTGCGGCAAACTTCACTTTCTCACCATCTGTGCATCCTGCAGTGGTCAACTCCCTTCCTATCTTGCGGAGCCAATCGTCTGCTACTATTGGCTCGGTGCTACTGGAAAACACCGGCGGATTCAGCCTAAGGAAACGGGCTAAGTGGTCAACAGGTGGTGGTGGTGGTGGTGGGTTGTTGTTGTTGTTGTTCTGCTGGTTCTGGACTAACATCTGCATCAATTGATTCTGCTGCTGGATCAACTGAGTGAGCTCCGGTGGGAATCCATTGTCACGTCTCGGAGGCATCTGAGGGTTTAGAAAAGACAAGAATTAAGAATAGAGTGAGGTCTAAAGAGAAAACACTACCCCAATGCACATGAGCAAATGCACACAAAATCACTTCATTCAATCAAACAAGGGCTTACAATCGGTCTAAAACTATCGCAAAAGTGCTTGACTATAATGTTTACATGGGGGGAATACTACTACTATCTGGTGGTCATCTAGAAATTTGAACCGGTGGAAGACTCCATGATATCTGCTCCAGCTTCGTCTTCAAAGTCGGGTTCACTTGGATCCGAATCGGTGTCGTCGATGATGATGTAGTTGTCCGGACATGCGACGTACTCGTCTTCCTTCCTGGATGCTAACTTCCCCTTGAGTTCTTCAATCTCCTGCTTAAGATCGCCATTATGTCTAGCTAGAGCTACGATCTCGTCCATGTAGGCCTTGCGTGTAGACTTCAGTTCTCCTTCTAGCTCGATGATCCTTGCCTTCGCATTCTTCAACTCTATCATATCATTGCACATCTGGTTCTCGTGGCGTCGAATGTGCTGATTTAACTCCTGGATGAAATATGCAATGGATCTATCCTTCTTGGTGCTGACTAACTCCCATTGTTCATCTCGGCGTCCGCAAATAAGGTAGATAGTGTCCTTAAGGTCTTCTTGATAAACTTCTCCAATGCGTCCTATGGTGATATGAGCTGCCATGCTCCTTCCCAGGCTCCAGGTTGGTGCATTGAAAACACTATCTATAGGCTTCGTGATTGGCGCGAATGTCCTTCCCGGAACGTGAGCTTGAATCTTCCAGCGCTCCTCTTCAGGCAGAGTGGCGTTGAAGGTTCCCGTGAAGCTTGGTAATCCAATGTTCAGGTACTTGGTGACTTCCTTCAGGTGAAATCCAAATGGTGTGCCTTCATCCGGTTGAGCATACTTAATCTTCGCGTTCGTCATCCTAAAAGAGTAGAAAAGATGAGGAGTTAGAAAATGAGAAGAGAATGGTGATCTATGGCTTTAACTTAGTGGTCGTGTCCTACAGTCAGCGTGTTCTCTGATACCATCTCTGTGGCGACCCGACCCGAATGGATCAAGCACTCTGTGCTCAGGTGTCATCCCTGGATCAGTAATGCTGACACCACACAGTACATCGAAGGATTTATAGCAGAGTGGCAATCACACACTTATTACATCGTTGTCTCAAAGAGAACTTATTACAATAAAAATGGCTTAAGGCCATCTAATAACGATAACAGCGGAAGACTCGGAAGATAAATGGGTCCATCAACTCCAACGGCATCACTGAGTATAGAACCACGACCTAAAAGCACCTTACTCATCGTCTGAAAAGTCTGCAACATGAGAAGTTGCAGCCCGAAAACGGGTCAGCACATGGAATATGCTGGCAAAGTAACACACAGAGAGTAATGGAATGAAACAGCTATACTACATGCATATATGGCTGGTGGAAAGCTCTATGGTTACAGTTTTGCGTAAAGCCAATTTCCCTACTGCAAAGGAATAAATTTATTTAACTATCATGGTGGTTGTTAAACATCGAGAATGGTTGACAGCATTCCGATCCCAATTAAGTAATTAAAACCCAACAACATTAATTAGAAGTAACGTGATGAGATTCACATGATATTCAAGTACTAGATACTCAAGTTGTCCATAACCGGGGACACGGCTAATCATGATTAGTTTGTACACTCTGCAGAGGTTTGCGCACTTTTCCCCACAAGACTCGATCGCCTCCGTTTGGTTTCTCGCACTACAGGTGTTTGAGAAGACGGATGACCGAGACACAGTCTTTCAGAAGCGCTAGCACCTTACATGTGGGTAGACCGGTACACCTACTTTCCCCTACATCTGCTAGTCCACCCGTAAGAGTTCGCACAACTTAGTCAACTATGCCAGAGCCCATAATGGCTTGTGGCTGCACACGGAAGTTACTAGCATGAATGATCTTATGATCCCTTTGAGCCTGGGTGGCGGTCCAAAAAAACAGGCAAGTCCTGATAGACATCAGGTGCCTCAATCCACCCAGATGTGTGTTTAAGTTGCCACCTTAGATAAACCATTAAAATTAATCAACTCACATCTGTCATGGATATCACTCACCCAATCCACGTCTACTAGCATAGCATGGCATAATAAGCAAACGTAGAAGTAACTCCCAAAGGTTTCATAATAATACAGGTAATAGGTACTACCTCATCTACTTCCCATCCCACAATTTAATTAGATCCTAATCATGCAATGTGAGAGGATTGATCTAATGCAATAAAACATGGGTTGTAGAAAAGGTATGATCAAAGTGTTACTTGCCTTGCTGATGATCCGCGAGACCTAGGGTTTCGAAGTAACAAGCGGCGCAATCCGGGTGATCTATCGCAGACAAACAACAAGCACACAATAAGTACTCATCTAATGCACAGGTAAAACTCGAACAAGAGAACGAACCAGAAAGTTCAACTTAAGAACTCCGGTTGCAAAGAAAGAACGAACCGAACAAAGAAACGGAAAACAAACGGCGGAAGAAAACAACTCGGTTCTAGCAAGTTGAAACTAGGTCAAATTTTACTGTAGCAAACTTGTTCAAGTTGATTAGTCGGAACGGCGGTTTCGAAACGAAACTCCAGGCGCTTGAATCACCTGATTCCGATAAACGAGCGAGAAGAAAGACTAGAACGAAGATCGGATCTGAGATCACGATCGCGGAATAAATCCGACGAAAAGAAAGAGACGAACGGTTAAACGAACGGGCGTCGTTAACCGGGAAAATCGGTGATCACGTTCGTTGAGACGAACGGTCCGAAAGAAGAACGAAAACCGATTTAGGGTTTTCGGAAAAGAAACTGAAACAAAGAACCGGAAAAGAACCGGAAAAGAAAACGGAAAAGAATCGGAACGGTTTTCTAAAATAAAACCGAACCGAGGCGAGGAGAAAGAGAGAGGCGCGGCGCGGGGCTACCTCCGGCGAGGCGGAACTCCGGCGGCGGCGGGGCAACGGCGGCGGCGGCTGCTAGGGCGGCGGCGCGGCTAAGGCGGCGGCTTGGGGCTGCGCGCTGCTGCTTGCTGCGGCTTAGGAGGAGAGGGGCTTGGGGTTTTGATGTGAGGAGAGGGGGGGTGTTGGTATTTATATAGGTGAGGGGAGAGGAGACTTGGGGTAGGTGGAAGCAAAAGAAAAAGAAACAAGGAAAGAGGGGGGGCTAGAGACTTGGGGAAGGGGCAAGGGGCAAGGGCGGCGGCGGCGGCCTGGAGTCCTTCCAGGACTCGGGCGAGGCTGGCAGCTGGCGCTGGCGCGCAGGGCAGCTGGCGGCTGGGCCGGCCGGCTGGGCCCTTGGCCCAGGCGGGGCGCTGCTCTTTTTTTTTAAATCGGTTACGCGCACAGAAAAACAAAAGAAAGAAAATCTAAACGAGCTCCAAAAAAACTAAAGTAAATTTTCCCCGACTCCTAAAAATGAGCCGAACAAAATGAACTTTCCTCCGGACCTAGATGCAATTTTTTGAAAACACGCATTTTTTCCTAATCCAAATAAAATGCAAATAAACTCCGGAAAAACCAAAACTTGACTTATTCATTAAATCTTCATTTTCCCTAAATTTGGGAAAGTCATATTATTCCCTATCTCATTTTTTTGATATTGGAAAAATAATTGAAGATGAAATAAATAAGTCAAATGATCCTCTTTTCAAATTTGAGAAAACTCTCAAATATGAAAATAACAAAATCTCCAACTCTCTCCGAAGGTCCTTGAGTTGCGTGAAATTTCTAGGATCGACCAAAATGCAATAAAATATGCTATGCAAGATGATCTAGTGTATAACATTCCAAATTGCAAATTTGGGATGTTACATGTGGTGTTTCATCAATATGCAACTTGTTGCATATTGAACTCCACTTAATTTGTAGTATTGTTTGTGCACTTTGCCATGTCATGTTTCATTAAACCGGACATGCATCATACTTGATTGTGCATCATGCCATGTTTATGCTTGGTTGTTTACCATGTTGTTTGCTTCTTTCGGGTGTTGCTTATTCTTGTTAGTTCTGGTAACGTCGCGTTTGTGAGGATCCGTTCGACTACATCCGTTTGTCTTCTTCATGGACTCGTTCTTCTTCCTTGCGGGATTTTAGGCAAGATGACCATACCCTCAAAGTCACTTCTATCTTTGCTTGCTAGTTGTTCGTTCTATCGCTATGTCGCGCTACCTACCACTTGTTATATCATGCCTCCCATATTGCCATGTCAAGCCTCTAACCCACCTTTCCTAGCAAACCGTTGTTTGGCTAAGTTACCGCTTTTGCTCAGCCCCTCTTATAGCGTTGTTAGTTGTAGGTGAAGCTGAAGTTTGTTCCATGTTGGAACATGGATATGTTGGGATAGCACAATATCTCTTATTTTAATTAATGCATCTATATACTTGGTAAAGGGTGGAAGGCTCGGCCTTATGCCTGGTGTTTCGTTCCACTCTTGCCGCCTTAGTTTCCGTCATACCGGTGTTATGTTCCTTGATTTTGCGTTCCTTACGTGGTTGGGTGTTATGGGAACCCCTTGATAGTTCGCTTTGAATAAAACTCCCAGCAAGGCCCAACCTTGGTTTTACATTTGCCTAACAACCTAAGCCTTTTCCCTTGGGTTTCCGGAGCCCGAGGGTCATCTTTATTTTAACCCCCCGGGCTAGTGCTCCTCTGAGTGTTGGTCCAAACTAGAGCCCCTTGCAGTGCTACCTCGGGGAAACTTGAGGGTTGGTTTTAGTTGTACGGACTGCTCATCCGGTGTGCTCTGAGAACGAGATATGTGTAGCTCCTATCGGGATTTGTCGGCACATTCGGGCGGCTTTGCTGGTCTTGTTTTACCATTGTCGAAATGTCTTGTAACCGGGATTCCGAGCCTGACCGGGTCTTCCCAGGAGAAGGAATATCCTTCGTTGACTGCGGGAGCTTGTGATGGGCTAAGTTGGGACACCCCTGCAGGGTTTAAACTTTCGAGAGCCGTGCCCGCGGTTATGTGGCAGATGGGAATTTGTTAATATCCAGTTGTAGAGAACTTGACACTTGACTTTATTAAAATGCATCAACCGCGTGTGTAGCCGTGATGGTCTCTTTCCGGCGGAGTCCAGGAAGTGAACACGGTTCTTGTGTTATGGTTGTGCGTTAGTAGTTTCAGGATCACTTCTTGATCACTTCTAGCTTCACGACCGTTGCGTTGCTTCTCTTCTCGCTCTTATTTGCATACGTTAGCCACCATATATGCTTAGTGCTACAGCTCCACCTCACTACCTTCTCCTACCCATTAGCTTAAATAGTCTTGATCTCGCGGGTGTGAGATTGCCGAGTCCTCGTGACTCATAGATACTTCCAAACAGTTGCAGGTGCCGATGATACCAGTGCAGGTGATGCAACCGAGCTCAAGTGGGAGCTCAATGAAGATCTTGGTCGTTGTTATCTTTCGTTTCCTGTTGATCAGTAGTGGAGCCCAGTTGGGACGATCGGGGATCTAGCATTTGGGGGTGTCTTCCTTTATTTTGGTTCCGTAGTCGGACCTTGTTTGTATTCTGGATGATGTATGTTTAACTTGTATTTGTGTGAAGTGGTGATTGTAAGCCAACTCTTTATCCCTTTCTTATTCAGTACATGGGATTGTGTGAATGTTACTCCTCTTGCGACAAACCTACCATGCGGCTATGCCTCTAAGTCGTGCCCCGACACGTGGGAGATATAGCCGCATTGTGGGTGTTAGAGAAGGCTCCAATGAACTCGTGGCACAGGTCAGCCCGTGATGAAATGGAGTTCTCCGGTAGGTGCATCAGCCAAGACCTCACATTTTACTTGGTGGGCCAAAGGGAAGTAGTTGATGAACACCTTCTCATCTCTTCCCCCGGCAGGCTGAACAGCGATGGTGTAGATGCTCAAGAACTCTACTGGGTTCAGCCTCCCGCTGTACTTCTCAGGTATCTCTGGCTTGAACGTGCGAACGGACGGCCAACGGACTTGCCGCAGATCTCATGTAAAGTCAGGGCAGCCAACCTCGAAAGGTAGGCACCCGCCAACACCGAGCGCAGGCTCGTCGATGTTCAGGTCGTCGTACTCGTCGGTCCGACGGAGGTCATTACGGCATTGCTTGATGACACGTGTGTCTCCTCTCCGCCTATCCTCTTGGACTCGATGTTGGCCTGGATGTGCTCGAGGGTCAGAAGAGGCCATCAAGACGTCGTTGGGGTCTTGATTCTATTGTGCTCGTATTGGCTGTCGCGGCGGGGATTGCACCGTGGGGATGGCCCCTTTCGTGTGGTCAATAGCACGAGATGTTGCCGTCACTTGGGGAGGTTGTGGCGGACCAGCTTGCTGTGAGCCCCCGGCTTCGGCAAAACTGAGCAGGCTTTGGATGGTGGCACGCCATTCGTTCATCTGCTCGTCCGCCAGCGGAAACCTCAGCAGTAGCTGAGCTCGCGTCATGGCCTCCAAAACCGTACGTGGCATAGATGTTGATGAAGTCTATCGTACCGCCGCTCGGCTCCTGACAGTGCCAACGGCGGTAGCACTGCGCCCCCACTGCTGCTGCGGGGTGACTACCTGGACGTGGTGCAGTGAAAGCGCTTGAGGGCCAATGGCTCCGTCGGGCAGTGGCTTGGTCGGCCCGTCCCGAGGAAGGTGTACGTGCTACGACCGCACCCGTGGTGGGGGCGGCCGGAGGGCGGCAGTTCGCCCCGGTCCGAGCACCGTTGCTGCGGCTATGCCCGTCGGTGGGGGAGAGGGCGCAGATAGAGTGGCTCCCTCACCCGTACCTTGGGGAGCGTGGCCGTCGGGGTGCTGCCGATGTGGCTCTTCTCCGGCACCTCCTGCTCCGACCACTTCCCTAGCAGCGTCTGCACCCTCGTGCGCCTCCGCACCCCCCCCCCCACATCGTTAGAGGCCATGGGCGGTGGGGCCTTCGAGGTGGATGGATGAGTTGGAGGACCGGGCTTCTTCTTAGGCGCCATGGTCGATGGCGTCGCCGAAGATGAAAATGGTGATGAAGATGATGCGCTACACACGCCTTTAGGTTCGCGCAAGCAAGCTCCCTACATGGTGCGCCAAAGATGTCGCGGGAAACCACAACCACCTATGGGACTAGGCGGTCCCTTGCTAGTTTGGCAGGGGGCGACATGTTGCACAAAGAGCAGACGAGCATGGGGCAGCGCAACAGAGATCACATGGGCAATTTTACCCAGGTTCGGGCCGCCACGAGGCGTAAAACCCTACTCCTGCTTTGGTGGATTGATGGTGGAAAAGGTGGTGGTGGTGCATAGTACACTCGCCCGGCAGGGTTGCCTCAGGCAGCAGCGACTAGGCGCGTATGGGGGTGTGAGTTATCCAACCTTCTAACCCTTTTTACGGTTGCCATGGGCCTCCTTTTATAGATCAAGGGGTAACCACAGTGGCGAAGTGGTCATTACGCACTGATAAGATAGCAAACAGTGCTATCATACCTAACTCTGCGGGCTGACAGGACGCATTAAATGCACCACTTAACGTCACATTGTTGGTTGCCTGGCAAGGCTTGCCGGGCTATCTTGCCAGCTCCGCGCATGTTCTCCTGACACATTGTAGGACGGGCATCATCTATGGGTTTCTTCTGTAGGAAATGGCTACCACTTAATCACTTTGCGGCTCGACACCGCACTGATCGACAATGTGGGTCACCGTGGAGTGCTTGGTGAGGTAGCTTTGCCTCCGGAGCCCCGGCAGGCCCTGCCGGGGTGTTTTGGCTGTCTGCTTCTGGGGGTGGCCTCGCCCCTTGCCGGGCTTGCCTGCCCGGCAAGGAAGGCTTTTCTCTTGATGATACCTTACTTCTCTGGCTTGATCTTGGTCCCTCTGATCTGCATGTTGGTTCTTTGAATCTCTTGGTTCCTTGTATTATGACTTGGGTCGGTGCTTTATTCTTGTTCCCGTGCCTGTGCACAGTCTGGGCAATAGACCCAGGGTTTTTTGCACCGAAAAATTCCCCGTAAAGTTTCGTTCCAATCCGAGAACTTCTATTTCTGCACAAAAACAACACCATGGTAGTTCTGCTGAAAATAGTGCTAGTCTGGGTTAGTTTCATTCAAATCATGCAAATTAGAGTCCAAAACAAGAGTAAAAGCGTTAGGAAAAGTAGATACGACGGAGATGTATCAACTCCCCCAAGCTTAAACCTTTGCTTGTCCTCAAGCAATTTAATTGATAAACTGAAAGTGAAAAAGAAAAACTTTTACGAACTCTTTTGCTCTTGTTTGCATAAATAAGCTTAAACAACACCCAGGTTTTCAGCCAAGATTATAACTAACCATATTGACAATAACTCTTAAAAATTATATTAACTCATATCAATGACATAATTAGCTAGCAAGCAATTAATAAGATATCTCAGACCGCAACACGTTGTCAAAACAACCATGATATAATATGACAATAGTGGTATCTCGCTAGCCCTTTCTGAAACCGCAAAACATAAATGCAGAGCACCTCCAAAGTTCAAGCAGCGACTAAACATTGTAATTCATGGTAGAAAAGATCCAGTCATGATGCACCCAACATTAGCTACACGCAATGCATGAGCATGACAATAGTGCTCTCAGGTTCTGGCGCTTATTTGAGAAGGTGATGACGCACCATAAAAGTAAATAGATAGTCCCTTCGCAGAGGGAAGCAGTGATTTGCAGCGGTGCTAGTGCTCAAGTTTTTAAAATAGGGGTAAATGAAATTTTGAGAAATGCACCCTTCCTGTTTACTTCGCGACCATTAGTTATCGGTATCTTCCATGCTAAACACATTAGCGGTGGTTCCCAAGCGATAAACTAAAGGTTATTACTCCATAGGAGTTTTTGTTTGATTATTTGTAAGATCTATTCTTTTTGTAGTTTGAGACTAGGAATCCCTATCACCGCCCCTCTCGTGCAAGGATGAGTGAATAAACACTCATCATGAGAATAACCCGCTTAGCATGGAAGATACTGACTACCTCCTGCCGCTCTATGAACAATCCAGGCACACAAAAAAGGATATTTATTTGAAGTTTTTAGAGGTGGCACATGCAAATTTACTTAGGACGGGAGGGTGATACCGCATATAGGTAGGTATGGTGGACTCATTTGGAATGACTTGGGTTTAAGGTTTTTGATGCACAAGCATAATTCCCGCTTAGTATAGGTGAAGGCTAGCAAATAGGTTGAGAAGCGACCAGCTAGAGAGCGAAAACGGTCATGAACATGCATTATGCATAAGTAACATTGGATACTAGCATGACACTACAAGAATCAGGAACTTTGCCATCTGCCATGGCGGACGGCAAAGACATGCCTGGCGGACGACAACAGGTCTGACTGAACAAGCTACGACAAAGGCATCTTTGACGTCTGCTGGCGGATGGCAAAGATGAAATGGTCTTTGCCATCCGCCAGTGGACGGCAAAGGACCTGGATGGTAGACATGTCAGCTACAGGTCGTTAGTGGGTTAACAGCGTTCTTTGCCATCCGCTGGCTGACGGCAAAGACCTTTGCATATTTGACGTCCGCTGGCGGATGGCAAAGACCTTTGCATATTTGCCGTCAGCCAGCGGACGGCATAGCTGTCCACGTGGCAACACCTGGGGGGCTGGCCTATTTGATTTCTTTGTCGTCCGCTGGCTGACGGCAAAGATGCAATGGTCTTTGGCAAAGCAACCATATAGGGCAGCCCAGTACCCCCAGGCTGCACAGGTAGCCGCCACGTGGCATATTTGCCGTCTGCTGGCTGATGGCAAAGCTCGTTGTCGTCTGCCAACAGGCGGCAAAGAGCCTGTATAGCCCTTGTTTTTTCTGATTTTTCTTTAGTTCGTTCAATTTCACATATGAAAATACTTTCAACAAGCATACCAACACATATACATACCAACTCATATCCCTGCCATATGGATATGATCATCAAACACATATACATAGCAAATCAAAAGTCTGTATGCAACATATATAGCTAGCAACATATCCAACAACAAGCATACAATGGTTTCATCCATACATACATATATAGGTAGCAAGTTTCACATTGTTCATCCTACAAAATTAAAACAAGAAGGAAGCATAAATAGAAGAGTAGACTCCATCAACGCAAGCTTCCTCATCTAAAGCAAATCTGCAATTTGGGAAAGAAGAAAGTTAGAAGAAGAAGAAGACTAGTTAGAAGAAGAAGAAGAAGAAGAAGAAGAAGAAAAAGAAGAAGAAGAAGAAGAAGAAGAAGAAGATTTTTTTTCTTCTCTTTCTTTTTCTCCTCTCCCCTTCTTTATCTTCTTCTTCTCTAAATAAGGTAGGTAAAAATGTCATTTTATTGCTAAGCTAGGTAAAAATGCCAAGTGTAGGTCATTTTAGAGCTAAGCTAGGTAAATAGGTCATTTTGGAGCTTAGTAAGGTTATTATGTCATTTTCAAGGAAAATAAGCTAAGTCTATATCATTTTGGAGGTAACAAAGATTATCATGCCATTTTTGACCTACGTATGCTAAGTATGTCGTAACTGAACTGAAGAAGCTAAGTATAGCTCATTTTTTATCTAACTTAGGTAATTATGCCATTTAGGAGGAAAATAAGCTAAGTATCCATTTGTAAAGCAAAACACTAGAGAAAACTTACCCTCATCACAACAAATGTGATGAAGATCGCAACTAAGGTAACAATTGATCCAACGGCATAATGATACCAAGCCTCAGTATAAATGGCATATTTTCTAATCTTCTTAAGATTCAGGCGCATTGCATCCATCTTCAAGCGCATTGCATTAATCTTCATCTTGTGATCATCGACGACATCGGCAACATACAACTCCAATGTCATCTTCTCTTCTTCAATTATTTTAATTTTTTTCTTTCAAATACTCATTTTCTTTTTCAACTAAATTGAACTTCTCCACAAGAGGGTCGGTTTCAAATTCCGATTCACATACCTCCTAGATTAAATGATCTCTATGTCAACTTGATGGCCATAATTGTCATAAATGCGAAATGCAACAAATAGTTATGAAAGAGAATTTACCACATCCGAATCATAAAGCGGGCGAGGGCCGACGGGGACGGACATCAAGATCATGGCGCTACGTATAAGAAACAATCATACAAAGTAAGAAAATTATACATACCAACTATATAAATCAAGTACAACATAAAAAATTGAATACCTAATAATAATCTGGATCGTCGGGTTCAATAAATGCTCCGGGATCAATAAATGCATCATCATCACTATCGGTAATGACGTGCTCATCATCATCATTAATAAATGCATCATCATCATGTGGAAGGACACCTTTACATAATCAGTCAAGCATTGACAGGTCATCCGCAGCAGTAACCTCTTCTAGTTTAGGCTCTTCTTGTTCTGGCTCAGGGGTGAAGTCGGGTTCACTGTCACTGTCTACTTCAATGTTCTAGGGTAAAGTAGAGCGGTTCTTGAAACGTTTTTTTGGAAAGACGTGTTTCTTGGAAGAATTCTCCTTCATATGTGTTTGGGTTAATGTGAGGTTCATAATCCTCTTCATTGGGGGGAGGTGGTCTAACACATGGCGGCACTTCATAAACGACATCCCAACCATTGAGATTTGGATACTTTGACAGACCCACGGTAGATAGAAACTTGGGTTGCCTGTTGAGCCATAATATAGACATCGGGAACATCCAAATGGGTGCTTTGTTTGATTTCCACTAGCCCTAAGTGTTCATGAGTCCTTCTAGTCTCCTTCTGCTAGAACCAATAACATTTGAAGACTACGACGTCGGTGGGTTTGCACCATAGAATTGAAGTTCATAAACTACTTCAACTCTTCCATAATACTCGGTATCTCCTTCGCCGATAGGACAGACAACAATTTGTAGACTTTCAGTCGGTCATAGATAGCTCTTTGTCATAGGTACGAAAGCGATACCCATTGATGTCGTAGTTAAATGAACGGACCTTAAAGTCAAAACCATTAGCGACTTGTCTCAATTCGGCGTCCGTTAACTCTGAATTAGCCTACAAGTTTAATGTGAAAGGGATTGTTGCATTAGCCACAAATTAGACGAAGAAATGAAATTGTCTAATGGAAATTACCATTTGTTTGAACCAAGAGATGAAACCGGGATAGCCGCCTCCATGCTTTGCCAGAAGCTCATACTCTTCGACGGAATCCTTTTGGATCACCGCTCCATACGAGAATTTGGTGGCGTATCAATTGTATCAAATTTATCCGGGAATAGGAGCAGTTCAAAGGAATTAGAAGTTGCGAAACAATGTACCAAGAACTTACTCGATGTACGGCCGCACTTCTGTTAGGTTGGTGAAGATATACAACGAAATGATCTGCCATTCTTCGAAATCCAACGTTAAGGAACTAGAAGCACCGGCTGGTGCGAGATCCCCTTTGAATAGGCTGAGGCTAGATCCACCCTTTTTAGGTTCGTCAGCATTGTACCGAGGCTTCGGATTATGCAAATGAAATTTTTTGGCTTCGTAGTGTGTTGTCACGAAGTTTGCCGCCTCCTCAGTAATGAATGCCTCGGCCATCGATGCTTCAATTCTATATTTATTTTTACATTTTTCTCATAGCGTCTTCTGCATCCTCTCAGTGGCGTAGCTGCACGCCCCCCCCCCCCCAATCTTGCCTTAGTTGGGAGATGCAAAATCAAGTACTGCATTGGATTAAAGAAGCCCGGTAGAAAGATCTTATCTAACTTGCAGATCAACTCCGGCGCCAACTCTTCCATTTTTTCTAGCAGGCCAGGCGATAGTTCTTTCGCACAAAGAACACAGAAGAAATAGCTCAGCTCTGCCAGTACTAGTCACTCATCCTTAGGGATGAAGCCACACAACATCACCGGCATTACTCGCTCAATCCATATGTGCCAATCATGACTCTTGAGACCAAATATCTTCAATTTATCAAGACTCGCTCCCCTCTTTACATTCAATGGATACCCATCGGGGAACCTTCCATGCACATACCAGCCAATGAATAGTGCATATTCCGGCAAGTCATGCGTCGAGTACATGTACCAGACACGCATTATGAAGTTCCATTTGCTAAAGGCGTCGTATGTCTTGAACCCATTATCCCAGGCTTCTTGCAATTCGTCCTTCAGCGGCTGCATGTACACATTCATATTCTTCACCGGATAGTTGGGCCCTGGAATTATCAACATCAGGAAAATGTTCTTTCTTCGCATAATCTGTCCAGGGGGGAGATTGAGTGGAAAGACAAATACGGGCCAACAACTGTATTGGGATGCCGTCAGACCAAACACACTGAACCCATCTGTGCCGATGCCGACTCGAGGATGCCTCGGATCTGCCGCTTTGTCATCATGTAATGCATCGAAGCTCTTCCATGCTTCACCGTCTGATGTGTGCTTCCCATCTGCATCTAGTTGGGTTCTTTTGCCTGTTTTGTGCCATGTCATCTGTCTGACCGTCTCTTAGACCATAAAAAGATGTTGAAGTCTTGGTACGATTGGCATATACCGAAGAATATTAACGGGGATTTTGGTTTGCGTCTTCTCACCCATACCGTTGTCTACCACAACATACCTGGATGACTTGTAAATGGGACAATAGTTCAAGTCCGCATACTAAAGCCTAAATAAGGCTCATCCTTTCTCACAGGCATGTATCTTCTCATAGGGCATCTTAAGAGCACGGAGGATTTTGTCTGACTGGTACAGGTTTGCGGGTAGTACATGGCCTTTGGGTAGAAAACGTCCAAATATTGTCATCATTGTGTCGTAGCATTCTCTGCCCAAGTTGAATTGAGCCTTCAGACCCATTATTTGTGAGATGGCATCCAGCTGACAAAGCTCGGTGTGCTCGTGGAGAGGACATTTTGAAGACTCCAACATTTCATTGAAGGCCTCTGCAGATTCCACCATCTCACCGTCTGAGTCCCGAGCATCATAAAAGTCTTGCACCATGTCTTGCATCCCGGTACCATGTTTGTCAGTGCGACGGCGAAGCACCTCAGCTCTCGCACATTGGGCAAACTCGCCATGAAATGTCCACACCGTATAATCTGGCGTAAAACCCCACTTCTGCAGGTGTTTGCCCATTTCATCATCTGTCCTCTTGTGCCAATTGTTGCACCCGGCAAAAGGGCACCATGTTGTCCTCTGTCCATTTGCAAATGCGACTCTCAGAAACCCCTTGGTTTTTGTTAACCATTCAATGGTCATGTCTTTCCGACTAGTGTGGTCGGTGTACATCCATGCATGATCAGTCATCTTGCCTAGCTACTGGACACATAAGAAATATATATATATATATAATTTAGCATGTATATATTCATCAGTTAATGGAGTTCATCACTTTTATTACGTCCATGCAACCTAGACGCTAATAGGTAAAGATAGGTCCTAATCCCACCCGAGTATGAGTAGATTGGGTTCGTTTTCCCATGCTCTGCTCCGGATCCAACGCAAAATTTGGGCAGCACCTCCCTGCTATTCTTCTGATACATGTCTCGGCAATAAGTAGAGAGGATGTGTACCCAGAGAACAACAGGGAGGCACTGACGAAATTCTGCATCGGATGCGTATAGAGCATATGGGAAAACAAACTGAATCTACACATACTCGGGATATCCATGGATAATGTTGGACAATTTGAAAGAATCACGGTTATAAATATGCAAATGCATGCATATTTATAGATATAACCCTTTCAAATGGGAGACGCATAGTGGTCACGCATACTGATGATTGAAGACAACTATAGCTAGCAAGTTTCATCGACACGAAGACCGGAACAGAGCAAATGAAGGGGGAGGAGGAGATGTCATTTGTGCTCACCCACAAACGCAGGGGCAAAGCTCGTCGAACACTAGACCCTCACAGCGACGAAATAACTGCACATTTAAATCGAAAGATGAGTAACATAGCAATTTTGTTTTTTTCGTCCATCTAACTAAATATTTACAACAGGAAGAGCGAGTTAGGGGGTTCCTTGGCGTCGATGGAACCCTAAATAGCAAGTATCATCGGTGCGAGATACATGTGGCGCTCGGCGTTGAACACTAGATCCACATCCCACAAGTGAAGCCGGCACCCGGCGTCCCACAACAATAGTTCTGGTGGCCGATGACGGTCGAACACCTTGGCGAATTTGTCTGGCAACCTCTATGATGAGGATTAAAGCCAAGTTTTGGAATTTCAAACAACCAAACCGACTTGAGTCAGTTTGTGTGTTTCATGTTTCAACACTTGCCTTTTAATCGTCATCGCGGAGGCTGCCAGACAAATTCGCAATGGTGTTCGACCGCCATCGACGCCGAGAACTGTTGTTGTCGGACGTCGAACACCGGCGTCACTTGTGGGACGTGGATGTAGTGTTCGACACCGACGGCCACATGTATCTCGCACCGATGATACTTGCTATTTAGGGTTCCATCGACATCGAGGAACCCCCTAACCCGCTCGACCCGGTTTCATCGTTGATGCATCCCTAATCTTCTTCTTCCTCCTTTTCTTCTTGTTCTTTTTCTTCTTCTTTTTCATCTTTCTTCTTTCTTCTTAACCTAAACTAAACCTAATAAACTATACCTAAACTAAACTAAATCTAAACCTAAAAAAACCTAAACTAAACCAAGCCTAAATTAAACTAAACCTAATTAAACTAAATCTAAAAAACAGAAAAAAGAGGGATGTCACCTTCACGCGCGGCAGGGGGTGCCAGATGGAGGAGGGGGCCGGGGCGGGGTGCCAGGGCAGGGCTTCGGGTCGGCCGGGGCGCCTCGGGGGGGAGGGGGTGGCGGGGTGGGGTGGCGAGGCGGCCGAGCCGGGGCGGAGGGGCGGGGCGGAAGGGCGGGGCGGCCGGGCCGGGGCGGTCGGGCCGGGCCGGCTCGGGCACGGGGCGGCGGCGCGGGTGTGATGAGGGAGGGAGAGAGGGGGCGTGGGGCTGGTGACTTTTTAGTTTAGGTCACAGCTCTTTGCCATCCGCTAGCGGACGGCAAAGAGCCTAGCTAACGTACATTAGTTGGCCACTTTCTTTGTCGTCCGCTAGCCGACGGCAAAGATTCTTAGCTGTCCGCTAGCTGACGGCAAAGAAAGTGGCCGTTAGGAGGCCTCGCTGGTACGCCACCCTCCCTCTTTGTCGTCCACTAGCGGAAAACAAAGCTTATATGTCGTCTGCTAGCGGACAGCAAAGAACTAGCTGACGGCAAACATCATCTTTGTCGTCCGCTCCTTCTTTGTCGTCAGCTTTCTGTATGTTGAGGGCAAAGACCTCCTTTGCTGTAAGCTATCGGACGACAAAGAACTGGCTGACGGCAAAGATCCTGATTCTAGTAGTGTGATTAGGTAATGAACACCATGAACATAAATATCATAGAGGCTATGTTGGTTTTGATTCAACTACATGCATGAACATGTGCCAAGTCAAGACACTCGAACATTCAGAGGAGGATGCCATATCATCATACTACATCACAATCATTTTAACGCAATGTTGACATCCAAGATAAATCATTATCCACTCCTAGCTACTTATGCATGGCATGAGAAACTATAATCTCTAATTGTCATTGCAAACATGTTTGATTATAATAGGGTGAATCATGGATACTAGGTTAATCATGTTTACAAAACAAAATAAGTCGAGTTCATACCCGTTTCTCTCTGCCACAACCAGTTCGTCAACTATCGTCATTATTGCCTTTCACTTGCACGACCAAACGATATGAAAATAATAATAATGCAAGAGAGTCATGGACTAAGCTGGAATCTACAAACATTTTATTCAAAAGGAGAAGATAAAGTAATATGGGCTCTTTGTTAGATCTACAATAATGCATATGAGAGCCACTCAACATTTTCATCCTCGGTTGACTCAATATAAAGAAAAAGAAATTCAGAGAAACACACTGATATATTTTTGGAGTTTTTGGTTTTTCTTGAACAAGCAAAAGGGGAAAAGCAAAAATGAGAAAAACTATTTACACGGGAAAGCTCCCAACAAGCAAAACAAGAACAAGGAAATCTTTTTGGGTTTTCTTTTTAGTACTACAACAATTTAAGCTAGGAAGAAAACCCGAAAAGAAGCAGGAAATATAATTTTGGATTTTCTCAAAGTTTTCAAACACACAAGAAGAAAGCGAGAAAATAAATTTAACATGGATAATACAATGAAAGAGAGTGGACACCGACAACTGAAATGAAATGTGTGAACATGAATGTAATGTCGGTGGAAATACGTACTCCTCCAAGCTTAGGCTTTTAGCCTAACTTGGTAATCGGTCAGTAGCCTGCATAATGGTCGGAGTGATAGCTCATGGAGGCTCTCGGTGCGGATGCTGCAACCTGCCGTGTGGCCACAACTGCCGTGTTATGGGCTCGGGCCTCACTCTCAAGAACAAAATATCTTCCCCTACTGTGAACATCAAAGAGAGCAGGTGCAGGCAAATATGTGTCCACAACGGATCTTTTATTAAACAACAGGTTATAAGTGAAATTATGGGGTTCACCACTAAGGATATTATGACGTTTCAAAGCATCAAAGTCTAAGTACTACATGGGTAAAATAGGGTCATAGGGCAAAGGTGGAACACCCAACTCTCTTGCTAAGCGTGTGGCATAGATTCCACCATAAAAATACCCACTACCAGCGTTGTGTTGCAACCTGTGTGAAACAACTGCTCCAAGGTTATAACTTTTGTCACCGGTGAGAGCGGTGCGTATGAGGCTCAAGTCTGGAGCACAAAGTGTACTGCAATCTTGTTTACCTACAATACATTTTCCATTAAATAATGCAAAGTACTGGATTGAGGGAAAATGAATGCTCTCTATTCTACCCTGCGTCACTCCCCTAGTCTCACCATAGTAAAGACTAGTCAAGAATATCTCAAACTCAGATCTTGGTGGTTCGTCAAGTGAACCCCAGAATGGGATTTTGCAGTAGTAGGCAAATCTCTCTAGAGATATGGTAAATGGATTTTCATATAGTTTAAATGACACCCTAGACTCACGGGGATGGAATTTGAATCCTTTGGTAAATGATTCAGTGAGAGTGAGGTGTTGGTTGCACTTATCTGAAATGTAGGGAGCGAGCTCGACATTGTGAACATATTGCTTAAATTCCTCCTTAATGCCCACACGCACCATATAATCGTTGCATGGCCATAAGCATGTTTTGGTGGCAGCATCTCGTATGGAACTTTCACTTGGTTCAACATAAGACCGACGAGCAAAGCTGCTGCTAGAAGATGCCTCCGAGGATCTCCTCCTCAAAGAACTCCTTCTAAAGAGGTTCATCATATTCACATACAATTTTCTAAAAAAAATTGGGCCACAAAAATTTGTTAACGGAACTTCACAAGATTGAAAGCAACTGCTCATAAGGATGCATAGAGGACATAGCAAGCATTCAAACTACTTAGAACTCTAAGAATTCAACATGCAAGCTCATCTACAGCAGCACCAAGAGTAGCTAATTATTCAAAATATAAACCACTAAAGCAAAAACTAATTGTACCAACGGAGGAGTCACATACCAAGCAACAATCCCCGAAACAGTTTCAGAAACGGAGCTTCGAGCAAAGAGATCGAAATCCGCGGGTTTGAGAGCAAGAACACGAGAGAGAGAGAGAGAGAGAGAGAGCAATGGTGATTTTTTCTGGAGGTAAGTGGTGATGTGGGATGAAGAGATAAGTGAGGGGGGCCATGTGGGGACCACAACCCACCAGGGCACTCCTGGGGGTCCTGGCGTGCCCAAGTGGGTTGTGCCCACCTGGTGCACCTCCCTCTGATGTTATTTGCACCAAAAATTCTTAAATATTCAGAAAAAACGTATTAAATTTTCAGAGCATTCTGAGAACTTTTATTTTTGGGTCATTTTTTATTGCACGAGAAATTTAGAAAACAGACAAAACATGGCATTTCATTTTATTTAACTAATAAAAATAGAAAACAAAAGGTAGGGACAGAAGGTAGTGCTCACTAAATTCATCAACTTCATACCTCTCAAAAATGATCCATTAATAAGGTTGATCAAGTCTTATTAACAACCACTTTCGATTAGCATGAAACCGAAGAACTTTCGTAAATCACTAAGTTACCTCCACGGGGATATGAATGTCCCCAACAATAAGCACTTCATATTTCTTTTTAACAGTAGGTAGAGGTAGTTGAAAACTTCCAATAGTGATTGTCGGAGATTTTTCAATAACATTAATACCATTCACTTGGAATTGTTTCTTTGGAAAGTGCACCGTATGCTCATTACCATTTATATTAAAAGTGACCTTGCTTTTATTGCAATCAATAACAGCCCCTGCAGTATTCAAGAAGGGTCTACCAAGGATAATCGACATGTTGTCGTCCTCGGGCATCTCAAGCATAACAAAGTCGGTCAAAATAGTAACATTAACGACAACAACGGGCACATCCTCACAAATACCGATAGGTATGGTAGTTGATTTATCATCCATTTGCAAAGATATTTCAGTAGGTGTGAGTTTATTCAAATCAAGTCTTTTATATAAAGAGAAAGGCATAACACTAACACTAGCTCCCAAATCACATAAAGTAGTTTTCACATAGTTTCTTTTTATGGAGCAAGGTATAGTTGGTATTCCTGGATCTCCAAGTTTTTTGGGTACTCCATCTTTAAAAGTATAATCAGCAAGCATGGTGGATATTTCAGCTTCCGTTATTTTTCTCTTATTAGTGATGATGTCTTTCATGTACTTTGCATAAGGAGGCATTTTCAAGATATCAGTCAAGCGCGTACGCAAAAAGACTGGCCTCAACATTTCAACAAAGCCTTCAAATTCTTCATCATCTTTCTTTTTAGTTGACTTAGGTGGAAAGGGCATAGGTTTTTGAATCCATGGTTCTCTTTCCTTACCGTGTTTTCTAGCAACAAAGTCTCTTTTATCGTATCTTTTATTCTTGGGTTGTGGGTTATCAAGATCAACTCCTGGTTCTATCTCAACATCATTGTCTGGTTCTTTATTATTTGTTTGAGTAATCTTCATGAACCTCATCATTATCTTTTTCATTATCAGAAGGTGAGTTTTCACTACCAGATTGAGTTTCAGCATCAGAGATAAAAAACTTCTTTATCATTATTAGGAGGTTTTTCTACTTCAGGTTCACTAGAGGTATGCAAAGTCCTATCATTTTTCTTCTTGTTTTTCTTTTTAGAAGGACTATGTGCATCAGTGTTAACTCTTTAAGAGTCTTGTTCAATTCTTTTTGGGCATCCCTCAGGATAAAGTGGTTCCTGAGTCATCCTACCTCCTCTAGTCATTACTCTAACAGCATGACCATTGATATTATTATTCATTTCATCTAGCAACTCTCTTTGAGATTTAGCAACTTGTTCTAACTGAGTTTGAACCATAGAAGCATGCTTCCGCACACCTCTAACATCATTTGAGATTCTAAATAACAAGTCACTAAAGCGAGCAATCATATCAGAACCATATTTCAATTGTTTCATAATATTTGCATTGAAGTGATCTTGCTTTCTAATGTAATTTTCAAACTCATAAAGGCATTGACTAGGGTGCATATTGTGAGGATTATCATTATCATTGAATTTCATTAGAGAGTTTACCTCTACCACCTTAGACGGTGGTGGTGTATCAAGCCCATGTATTTCTTCAATAGGAGGTAAATTTTCGACATCCTCGGCTTTAATACATTTTTCTCTCATAGATTTCTTTGCCTCTTGCATATCTTCAGGATTGAGATATAACATACCCCTCTTCTTTGCGGTGGATTTAAGAGGTGGTTAAGGAAGAGTCAATCATCATAATTTTTTAATATGTTATTCAATAATTCTTCAGCTTTCCCAATAGTTTGTTCCCTGAAAAGACAACTAGCACAACTATCTAGGAATCCCTAGAAGCATCGGTTAGTCCATTATAGAAGATATCAAGTATTTCATTTTTCTTAAGAGGATCATCCGGAAAAGCATTAAGCAATTGGAGAAGCCTCCCCCAAGCTTGTGGGAGACTCTCTTCTCCAACTTGCACAAAGTTAAATATTTCCTGTAAAGCAGCTTGTTTCTTATGGGCAGGAAAATATTTTTCAGAGAAGTAATAAATCATATCCTGGGGACTACGCACACAACCAGGATCAAGAGTATTGTACCAAGCTTTAGCATTACCCTTTAATGAGAACGGAAATAATTTGAGAATATAATAATAGCGAATTTTCTCATCATGAACATGGTGGCTATGTCATTCAACTTAGTAAGATGTGTCACTACAGTTTTAGTTTCATAACCATGGAAAGGATCAGATTCAACCAAAGTTATCAACTCTGGGTGGATAGAGAATTTATAATCCTTATCGTCGACAAAGATAGGTGAAGTAGCAATATGAGGATCACATTTCATTTTAGCATTCAAAGTCTTTTCTTTAAACTTGCATAATAATTTTTCTAGATCATCTCTATCCTTACAAGCAAGAATATCACTAGTTGCCTCCTCATCCATAACATAACCTTCCGGTACCTTAGGCAATTCATATCTAGGAGGACTATTTCTAATATGTGTTTTAAGATTTTCAGTTTCAAGCTCTTCATCAGCTTCAACATTCTCAAAAGCTTTAGTTCTAGCAAGTTGTTCATCAAGAAATTCACCTAGTGGCACATTATCATCACGCAAGGTACTAGCATCATCATAAATATCATTCATAGCAGAAGTAGCATCATCAATAAATTGCGACATATTAGGATTAATAGCATGTGGTGGTGTTGCAAGTCTACTTATAATAGAAGGTGAATCTAAAGCAGAGCTAGATGGCAGTTCCTTACCTTCCCTCGTCTTAGAGGGAAAAATATTAGTCTAAGCATCCTTCAGATTCTTCATAGTGACAATTTGATAATAATCGCAAGTGACAAATATAGATATGCTCCCCGGCAACGGCGCCAGAAAAAGGTCTTGATAACCCACAAGTATAGGGGATCGCAATAGTTTTCGAGGGTAGAGTATTCAACCCAAATTTATAGATTCGACACAAGGGGAGCCAAAGAATATTTGTAAGTATTAGTAGACGAGTTGTCAATTCAACCACACCTGGAGATTAATTATCTCCAGCAAAGTAGTATGATAGTTTTGATAGTAGTAGCAACAACAATAGTAACGTAATAGTGATAACAGTGATTTTGTAGCAGTGACAATAGTAACAGCAGCAGTAGTAACTTAGCAAGACTAATATGTAGGAAAATCGTAGGCATTGGATCGGTGATTTGTTGGATGATATTCATCATGTGACAGTTATAACCTAGGGCAATACGGCATGAGCTCCAGTTCATAAATATAATGTAGGCATGTATTCCGTAAATAGTCATACATGCTTATGGAAAGAACTGGCATGACATCTTTTGTCCTACCCTCCCATGGCAGCGGAGTCCTATTGGAAACTAAGGGATATTAAGGCCTCCTTTTAGTAGAGAACTGGAACAAAGCATTAACACACGGTGAAAACATGAAATCCTCAAACTATGGTCATCACCGGGAAGTGTCCTGACTATTGTCACTCCGGAGTTGCCGGATCATAACACGTAGTAGGTGACTATAACTTGCAAGGTCGGATCATAACATGTAGTAGATATAATGGTGATAACATAAACGGTTCAAATCTAAAATCATGGCACCTAGGCCCAAAGTGACAAGCATTAAGCATGGCAAAGTCATAGCAACATCAATCTCAAAACATAATGGATACTAGGGATCAAGCCCTAACAAAACTAACTTGATTACATGATGAATCTCATCCAACTCCTCACCAACCACCGAGCCTACAAAGGAATTACTCACCCCCGGTGGAGAGCATCATGGAATTGGCGATGAAGAAGGGTTGGTGATGACAAAGATCAAAGATCCCCCTCTCTGGAGCCCCAAACGGACTTCAGATCTGGCCTCCCGACGAGGAAAAGGAGGTGACAGCAGCTCCGTCTCGTGAAACATGATAATTCTTTCTCCTTGTTTTTTTTCTGGAAAAATGTGATTTTACAGCACCGGTTTCAGGGTCTGCGGGGCCACCAGGTGGGGCAACCCACCTGGGCGCGCCTGGAGGGGGGCGCCTTGGTGGGTGTGCCCGCCCAGGTGCCCCCCTCCGGTGGTTCTTGGCTCCAAAAATTATCTTTATTCATATAAAAATTCCCCGCAAAGTTTCGTCCTAATCCAAGAACTTTTATTTCTGCACAAAAATAACACCATGGTAGTTCTGCTGAAAACAATGTCAGTCCGGGCTAGTTTCATTCAAGTCATGCAAATTAGAGTCCAAAACAAGAGGAAAAGCGTTAGGAAAAGTAGATACGACGAAGACGTATCATAGCAATCTTGGATGTTCTATGTAACTTTTTGTGCTCATTTTCTAGGACTAACCTATTAACCCAGTGCCAAGTGCCAGTTGTTGTTTTCTGCTTGTTTATGGTTTTCTAGGAAAACAGTACCAAACAGGGTCCAAATGCTATGAAACCTTTTGTCATTCTTTCCAGGCAAGAGAGACCCTAGAAGTTTCGGGAGGAGACCAGATGAGAAGCAAGGAGACGATAAGGTAGCAGGGCGCACCCAAGGGGTAGGTACGCCCTGATGCCTTGTGGGCCCCACGTGGCTCCATCTGACACGTATTTGTATGGGTTTAATCTTGCGGTGCTCAATGCCAATGATAGAAAGAGACATGACACGTATTTGTATTGTTGCCATGAAGGATAAGACATGGGGTTTATTCATATTTCTTGGGTTTACTTTGTCTACATCATGTCATCGTGCTTAAGGCGTTACTCTATTTTTATTAACTTAATACCCTAGATGCATGCTGGATAGTGGTCGATGGGTGGAGTAGTAGTAGTATATGCAGGCAGGAGTCGGCCTACTTGTCTCGGATGTGATGCTTATATACATGATCAGTGCCTTGAATATCGTCATAACTATGCGCTTTTCTATCAATTGCCCAACAGTAATTTGCTCACCCATTGTATGTTATGTGCTCGAGAGAAAAGCCTCTAGTGAAAACTATGCCCCCAGGTCAACTTGTATCATATATAAAAACACAAAAATACCTTGGTGTACTTTTTTACAATTTATCTTATCACCTACCACTACAAGATTTGATCCTTGGAAATAACCGCCGAGGGGATGGACAACCCCCTTGTTTCTGTTGGGTGCAAGTATTTGCTTTTGTGTGTAGGTGATGCTAACGAGGTTCCGTGTGGTTCTCCTAGTGGACTGGTAACCTTGGTTCTTAACTAAGGGAAATACTTGTCTCTATTGTACTGCTTCATCCTCTCCTCTTTGAGGAAATCCCGACGCAGCTCACAAGTAGCACTTCTATCCTTGCCTCTCTACGTATTAAGTTCATGACAAATAGAGTAATGCATGAAGTATGATGACATGACGTAGACAGAATAAAACCATGCAATATGATTAAATCCACTCGTTTTATCCTTAGTAGCAACAATACAAATACGTGCCTCGCTACATCTCCCATCACAAAGTGAGGTCACCGCAAGATGGAACCTACCACAAAGCACCCCTTCCACTAAAAATAAATCAATCTAGTTGGCTAAACCAAACTGATAGATCAGAGAGAAATACAAAGCTATAACAATCACACATAGTAAAGTTCAGAAATGACTCGATTACTTTCAATGAATAATCTGATCATAAACCCACAATTCATCGGATCCCAACAAACGCACCGCAAAAGATTACATCGAATCTATCTCCAAAGAGAACATTGTATTGAAGATCAAAGAGAGAGAGAGAAAGCTATCTAGCTAATCACTATGGACCCATAGGTCATGTGGGAACTACTCACACATCATCAAAGGTGCAACAAGGTTGATGTAGAAGCCCTCCATGATCGATTCCTTCTCCAGCAAAGTACCAACGAACGCCTCCAGATGGGATCGCGGAAGAATAGAGACTTGCAGCGGCAAAAAAAATGTTTTGTTTGTTCTTCTGGGGGTTTTCCAATATTTTAGAATTTATAGCGCTGGAATTAGGTCAGACGGAGTCACGAGGGTCCCACAAGACAACACGGCGCACCTTGATGTCTTGTCGTCTCATCATTTCTCTTCTGGACTCCCTCCGAAGCTTCCAGGTCTCTTTTGGTCCAGAAAAAATCGTCAAAAAGTTTTGTCATGTTTGGACCTTGTTTGGTATGGATTTTATGCAAAACAAAAAATAAGTAGAAACAACAAGTGGCACTAGGCACTAGGTTAATAGGTTAGTTCCCAAAAATGACATAAAATTACATATAAACTATATAAAATTAATAATATAATAGCATGAAACAATAAAAAATTATAGATACGTTCGAGACGTATCAGGGCCAACGCTACATGTTGGACCGATGACCCAGCTGCCACATTGACTCAATCGGTACACCTCAATTAAAAGGTGATGCATGCAGAGGCTAAAGGGCTCTGGCAGAGTAGTCTTGTTTCTCACTGACAAAAGTGTGGGATGAGGCAAGTGTTGCTCTATATGTTAGCATGCTTTTCTTGCTTTGGGAGAAAACAATGAAGAAAAAGGGAAGAACTAATGACAAGAGACTTACAAAGGGACCAGTTTGGGATAAAACAATGAAGAAAATGGGAAGAACTAGTGACAAGAGACTTACAAATGGACCATTGCTACCATTGAGCAATGGTAGGCTTGGATAGCAGCTTCAAAACAAATATCTACATGGAATGCATGGGGCATAACCTTCATGCTGCCACCATAGTTAATGCCCTGAGAGCTGGGGTGACCACATGAGCTCCAAACCAAATTACTAGGTATTTTGTGTGGATTTTTGTGAGATTTGCTAATTTATCCTTTGTTTCCATCAAAACTACATGTGATTTAAAGACACGCTCACCATGTGAGTGTGTGTTTGTGTATATGGGTTTTCCCCATACATATATACTAGATGATATTGTTGGAGATATGCCCTAGAGGAAATCATGTACGATAATATTTCCTATGTGTTTATGAATAAAGATAGTCCCTGGCCATTATCGATGATGTGTATCAGCGAGTACGTGACTTGTTTGTGGGACTATGCATTGTATGTTGACTGACCTAAAAGGTCCCTAATCAAAGGGTTGTGTGGATGCGCAACCAACTAGACTAGCATATGACAAGATGGATGGCTCGGTCTCACTAGCTATGGAGCATTGGATGCTAGCCGGATAATATGAACTCGGAAGGATCTGGTCGGATTCAACAAAATCGGATCCGAGTCCAGATAAGGACTGAGTTGGACAGACCCAACTATGAGACGCAGCGATATGTAACATGTGAGTCTCTAGTACAACATGTGTTCTACTTCTTAAGACCTGAGTTGTCGCATGTACTCGGGATGGTTACAAACTTGCTTTGGGCCGACCAAATGCTACTCCGTAACTGGGTAGTTATAAAGGTAGGTTTCGGGCTTGTCCAGACCCATGCTGCGAGATATGGTCAAGCAAGATGGGATTTACCCCTTCGATCGGGAGATATATACTCTGGGCCCCTCGTGTGATCCGACCAAGATAAGCATGGCCATGCGACAAGGATTATGAGATAATCTGGTTTGTGGTCAGCATCACTGGAATGAGAAAGAGGTCAGGCTAGCACAAGGATGACAGACTCGCCTTGAGTCCAGCAACATATATCGTGTGGCAAAGGGAACAAAAGTGTGACATGTTGTGCAGCTTGTAAAACGGCTTCATTATCTACTTGGTGGTCGGTACGCCTTGCTAGAGGCCGCTACCAATCGAGTAGGTCAGAGGTGATCTGGCCTGCGACCAAGCTGACTTGAACCTAATGGGTCGCGCTCTAAAGGGAAGGAAGCTATGAGGCCGGAACCGACTCCACGAGTCAGATATGATCCTACTCGGACTCGGATACAGGCCGAACAGACTTTGGGCTTTAGGATCCATGTGAGGTCCAAGTGTTGAGCCCGCGACGATGCCTATATATAGTGGATGTGCCGCACACTCATTCAATTGATCGCTTCGGCGCCATCACTAGGGCTTTGCATGTGTTGCAACTAGCCACCTCCACTCGACGCCGGTTGTGTGATCGGATCTAGCAGTCTGCCGCACGATGTTCCTCCTGCACGCGGATACAGTTAGAGGCCGTGCACCTGTGCCACTCCGGCAAACCTGTTCGTGGGATCCAATCAGCTACTTGGGAGATCGACGAGGAGGAGACGGCTCTGGCGATGCGCTGCCTCAACTCCACTTCTGCTGCACGACACTATGCGTCTATTGGTAACGATCCATGATCCATTTCCCATAGCATGTTCCTGGTTGATCCGCGTAGAAAAATTGTATATTGTAGCCGATGCACCTAGGGCAGAACCCAATAGATACCCAGTGCATTGCTACAGGATTTGATTCATGAAACAATGGCTTGATAACATAAGAAGCAAAATTTAAAATACATATGAATTATTAATATATTTGATTGTATACAGTTGTAGCTATTTATTCAATATAAGTAGAACAACTGAATGAAAAATATTTGCCCTTGCATGGTTGAATGTTGTAGTGGGTCATTTTCCATGCATGATTGCATGTTGAGGGAGATCTTATCCCATTCATAATTTTTAGTAAGGTGATATGCTTGCATATTGAGATAAATAAGCTAGTGGGATGACTCTCTTAGGTATATAGGATTAGATCAAGTAAAAGCATCTCTAGCAGATCTCGCAAAAGCTCTTCGGCCCATAAAATTGCGGCCATTTTGTAGGTTCTTACTTTTCTGGACCAAACAAATCCGCTAAAAGAAGCATGTCCCGTAATTTTTTTACAGGCGACCCACATATCCATCCCTCTGGTGCTATATGTATGGGGCCAGACGTCTTTTAGGGTTAGCAAACCCTATCCGTGCCACAATCCGGCCAGCCCCGCCGCTAGCCCTCCCCAACTCTGGCGACAAATTATGTCAAATCTCCTCCGCTTTTCCTTCCTTGATGGCCGACAGTGCTGGCAGCCATGGCAGGTCGCCTCCGTAAGCTCACACGACACGACCCGGACGCCGGCAGCTCCAGCCGGCCGGCTCTCCCGGAGTGGCGGGCGGAGCCCTTGGGCCGTCTTCCACACGCTCCACGACCACTTGTTTCCGCACTTCCGGAGGTGCCAGGAGGCTGATGCAGAGCTCGTCCGCGGAGAAAGCTTTGGCGGCCGGATAAGGTGTCGCCAACCGTGTTATTGTCGCCAAGGAGGAGCACGACCTCGCCCACACACTTCACAAGACCGCCGCCAAGTTCTGCCTCGGTGTCGATGAGTGACCGTAGATTTAGGGTTAAATTTGTAGCGTGAAGTTTGTATTTCCTATGTATGAACTATGGTTGTGATTAACTATTTTCTAGCGTGAATATGTTTATAAATATGCAGTACGGATTTACAGATTCTGCTTCACCAGAGCTTTCGCGTTACCGCAAAGCTGTTTTGGGGGGAATCCTAAAACAATTTCGCATTACGAGATTTTAGCGGATCTGCTACAAATGCTCTAACTTGATGTGTATTGGGAGCGGCTATTTGAGCCCGGACTCATTTGCACCCGCACGTGAAGAATAAATTTATAAAAATAGCAAAATAATACATTTGACATCTGAGATGCTTGAGTGCGCAATGTGCTTGCAAATTTTCATTGTGTTAGGATATTCGAGGAGCTCGTGGCAAAAAAATGCCCCTCAAAGAAACTTTGGAAAATTGTACTGTTTAGACCTGATATTTTTCTGGATGAGCTCCTCAAATGTCATTTGGGCACAAAAATTTGCATGCTCTTAGAAAACTCAAGTATCTTGAATGCCAAAAAGTTTGAACTTTATTATTATTATTTTTTGCTATTTTTTTTGTACACAGTACAGACGGAAGCGCTCATATATACGCGCATACACTCACCCCTATTAACGTATACACGCACACCCATCCCTATGAGTACCTTCGAGAGACTGAGCCGGCATATCATCTTGACATTTACGAAGCCACCGTAGGCGCCTCGTAGTCGATGAAAACGTCTACCCTCACTGAAAGTGTATCGCCGAAAATTCTAAAATAAATCAAAAAATAAATGCGAGCACCGGGACTTGAACCCTGATGGGCCGAGGATACAATTGTCCTTCTAACAGTTCAACAATCGATTGGTTCGCTTTTTTTTATCTTTTCGCAATATGTTGTTCATATGGAGCATCTGAGCCTGGGCTCACACGTCGATTGCCGAATGTATATATATTGTCTTATTAAATGCTATAACAGTGTTTTGCTGCAGCCCCGGTCGACCGTGCCAGTTTTTCCAATCCGATGGCCGTGAAGCCGGAGAAGATATGTATTCCTTAATTCTGGTGTATATATGTGATGAAACGTCTCCATCATCATGTTTATCCAGTGGAAAACTAATGCACCATCGACCATGTCATAGTCAAAAGCAAATCCTCCAAGTCCAACCACAGCAACAAGTGTAGCTTTCATGGTCTCCTCACTGCTCCTCTTATCATTTCCCCCTATTTTCTTCAAAGTGCGAAGAGGCACAAACAATTCTCCCGAATAAACAGGTACAGCTTGATGACAGGAGGTGGGTACATGCTGCGACATCATCCAACAGATACATTTTGTGAGGAACCTGTTTGCAGACGCTTTGCTAGCTTCAAGGATCCATCAGGAGCGTGACGTGAAAACGAGGTCTACGTCGGTACTGGACAAACCTGTGCCTGTCTCTGCATTACTATATGGTCCGTGAAATATCTGGCTGCGGCTGCGCGTATCAGGGTCGGAATATGCACCTTGAGGCGCCGTACATCACAATGCAGCTCTTGACCTTTGTTTTCTCGGAAGAGACCACACCACAACACTCACACAAGGTTGCAGTGATCATATTTGTCTCCGCTACAGCGAATGTTCTATGTTTATTTCTCTATAAGCGATGGTTTTAAAGTTCTCAATTTTCATACATCGAATATGCTACATGTGGTCCTTTCACCTTTTTTCGCCTTCTTTCCTTTCTGCATGTGAGATCACCTTGAACTTTTGGCGAAAACTAATGTGCCCGTGCGGAAACCACGTTCGATACTTGGCCATTCAAATCAGCTTCTTTCTGCATGTTTTTTTAGAAAGCTTACTTTTGCATATATTTTGAACGCCAATAACTGCCACACGTATGGTATATTCGACATGCGCCCACACACCGTGTGTGGTGTGAGCAGGAGGCAGCTCACACGGGTTGTATGTGGACGGACATTAGAATTGCCCACACGTGTGGGCGCGACTACTTCGTGCCACACGTTCAATAAGTACTACTCATCTTTACCCCGCGCGTGTGGCACGAAGCAAAAATGCCCACATGTCCTGGCGCAGCTACGTTAGGTACCCCGCGGGATGGCGATTTAGTTGTCATCCTGGTTGGCAGATGTAGTTATCTGGGATGGCAAGTGTGGTTGTAAAAGCATGGCAACTCTATCTGTTTTGATTAACTATAGTTGCCATGTCTAATTTATGGTAGTTGCCGCGTGTAATCAAATAGTAGTTGTCGTGTGTGATTAACTACTTGCCACATATGGTCAAACAGTAATTGCCATGTGTGTTTACCTAGTTGCCACGTGTGGTCCAACCATAGTTGCCATGTATTGTTAATCACAGTTGCCATGTGTGTTTATCTGGTTGCCACGTACGCGCAACTGCAGTTGCCGTCTAGCAAAGAATCACAGTTGCCATGTGTATTGACCTAGTTGTCACGTTCGCGTAACTGCAGTTGCCATCCACAACGTAAGAATGTCGTGTGGGCGAAAAGCAGTTCGCACACACGCGCATGACCTAGGTGGTGGCTGTGTGGGCAGAAACTAGTTCGCCCACACAGCGCAACTGGCAAACAGCATGGTGCGGGTGTGTGGGCAAAGTCTCCAACGCCTACACACCAGCCCTGTCCTACGTGACACATCAAATCCATCTTTTCGTGTCAAGATTCGTGCAAAAGATAATGAACGACGATCTAGGCGTGTGGGCCAGTTGGGAAACGCCCACATGGACATTAGTATTTCCGTATATTTTTTGCCAACACTTTATTGATCAATATGAATGTTCATAGAAACACATACTCGGTCATGAAGATGAATAAGCCACAGATAAGGATCCTGATCAAGTATAGCAAAGTGTTTGGCAAGATTGTGAACTTCGCTATTTGACGCTCTACCTTCGAAAATAACTAGACCATTATCAAAATACTAGCTCTGGAATTGAACTCTTTGACAATTGCCGAATAGACTCTTCCTCTACCTTCCTTGATATCGTCTACTACATTCTTGCTATCACATGTAATAATGAACTTTGACAGCGATAGATCTTTTGCTAAGACCAACGCTTCACGGCAAACTAATATCTTGAGGGTGGCCAGGTCCGTTACTCCCGATAGGACGATCGATGAAGACCCAAGTAGCCTGCTTTTTGCATGTGAGGTCATTAATGTGCCCAGACGTGCATATCGTGTCGTGCCTAGTGAGCTGGGCCAATCAATGATCAGCCTTTTTTAGCTGAATTCAGCATGGGCTTCCTTTATTTCGGAAAATGTTATATTTAGTAAAAAAGTATTTCAGAAAAACAAAAAACAAGTTATTATTGAAATGAAAAATGTCATAGATTTCTAAAAATGTTCAAACTTTAAAAAGTTCACAATTTCTAAAAGATTTCTAGTACTCTAATAAAATATATTTTTTATGTATTTTCAGTAATGTTTTAGAATCCTATAGAGTAATCTCCACTACTTCAAACCTAAGAGAGTCATCCTCGTTACTTCTAATTATCTCAACATGCATGTTTCGTGAACCAATCTGTGATTGGATGGTTAGAAAGACAGTGATATTTCCAATTCACCAGTGTTCAAGTCCTAGATTTGACACTAGTGCCCGCATTTTCATGGATTTATTTCAGGGCATTCGGTGATGTTCCTGTCGACTATGAAGACGTCTGTGATGACTTTTTTAAGATGATGTGCCGGTTCAGTGTCTCGGAGGTACTCATAGGGATAGAGGTGCATGTTT
Source organism: Triticum urartu (assembly GCF_003073215.2). Classification (NCBI taxonomy): domain Eukaryota; kingdom Viridiplantae; phylum Streptophyta; class Magnoliopsida; order Poales; family Poaceae; genus Triticum; species Triticum urartu. The sequence goes on along the minus strand of NC_053023.1, from coordinate 501,907,981 downwards.
GCGTTCCTATGGGTGAGTATATGTGTGTATATGTGTGTATGTATGAGCGTCTATCTCTGTATTGTGTTAAAAAAAGGACACGACTATTATATAGCCGAGCCTCACGCACGCACATGGACCACTATTACTACCCCACTACTCCACACTCGTTATCTTTATTTTACTATATTTTCACTTAAACAACACCTAACTTTTATTTATAAGTTCTTTATTATTTTAAAAAGATATCTCTTTATACTTGCAAAGTAGATTTATTCATTGTTTCTAGATAAAAGAAATGTTCGGTGTGTGTAGGATCATATCAGTGACAAATAGGACCCGAAGAATACCAATCATACCTTTAGTTTATTGTGGGTTCAACAATTCATACTTATCACCTTCATTTTTGGAAAGTGCTACCACAATTCCTTGCACTTGAAGATCACTATCAGTGTCTGTGAATGCTCTTGCTCCTTCACAGCCCTTGGCTCTTCGAGATTAAGTGTAGCCAGGTCATCCTCTTCCCCCGAAGCCTCTCCTTCCACAAAATCCTTCGGTCTATCAACTGTTGGTATGTGCATCTTCTCTCCCTCCCGTGTCGCCTCCAAGTTAACGACTCCTCTTATCATTTGGTTTTGTCCAACGACGTCCATACAATCTCCACCTTCCTCCTACACACGGGCGACCTGCGTCGCAACAAGGCCACCCTATTGTCGTTGGCTGGGTGTGGTGATAGCGCCATCATGCACGATGAAAGGTGGATGCGTCATTGGCGGCGTTCGCCCCACCCCCGAGTCGCCTAACCCTAGGCCCAAAGAATTATCCATCAGATCCCCTTCTCGCTACTACTACAAACCCTTGTAACTGATATTCAAGAGTTGAGAGAGAGCTAATCCAGAGCTAGCATCTAGATCCATGTCAAGTACTTGCAGTTGAAGGAAAACACCCGCTTTTGACTAGGTTGAACCAACTAGTATCTTAGAAAGAAACTCGACTTATGAATATTACTCCTATAACTTCTTGGATAGAACTCTCTTAAACCCGAAAAAAAGCCAAGATGGTTGTTCTTTGCATCCTTTTTGTTTAACTTTTCTCTTCCTTGTTATTGTTGCAATGAAAAAGGCAGAACACCTCTTGTCAAAAAGAACGAAAAGACTTGGTGGCATAATGCCCAAGTACGTTTATGTTTGTAAGTCAAATTGATGACTTGTAGAGATTGTAAGACTAGTCGTACCAGGAGTAACATGTATTCTAATGCAATGCCAAATAGGCATATTAGGCTGGTTCTGATGCATGCGTGCTTAGGTGAGGTACTAAGAGTATTAAAGGACTTAGCAACTAAACTCCCTAATGGATAGGTTCTTAGCTTCTTTTAGCTAAACTATCTTCATTAATTTAGTCGTGGGATCTTAGTAGGAGAAGTGCATGGATGAACCCGGATACATATGAACCCATTTTGGAAAACACATTTTGCAATGTCAAAAAATTCTGAAAAAGGTGCACGCGGACATCTCCATATTCTATGTGTGTGCAGAAAATTTCACAGAAAAACAACTTTTTTTGTAGCCTGTGCAAAAAGACAAAATTTTATGCCGTGAAACGCTATTTAGAAGCAGTAAATTTTGTCTTTTTTACTGAGACAAAATAAAAATACTTTTTTACACAAAACTTTGTGTCGTGAACATATCTTTGTCAACATGTATGCATATTTTTTTTAGAATTTTTCAACATTACAAAACACGTAAAAAGTACATTTTTGAAAAGCAGGTGTAGATGCCCCCGTGTGCAGATCGTCCACTCTCATCTTAGTAGTATGAAACTTTGTGGCCTTTTGGGGGCATGTTCTTAGCTACTAAAATTGCTTCAATAAACCACATAGAAATATATTCGAACTGAGTCCATACATAAAGTGCCATAGTATTAAATGAGAAAAGAAATGACGATGGTAACATCACAAAGCGTTTAAAAAAAAGTCTTCGGGCTAATAAATGCAACCAACTACACCCTCTATAACTTCTTTTAAACGAGAATATTTTCAAAATTGAACAAAAAATTGGAAATGCAATTTTTTTTTCAAAAAGTGCAACACATTTTGAAACTCCGAACAAATTTTGACAAATGAGAAGGAAAAATTGAAGTTCCAAACAACTTTTAAAAATACAAACAATTTTGAAACTTTGAACCTTTTTTATAACACAACAATTTTTTGTAAGTTTCAAACTTTTATGAAAAATATGAATAAATAAATAAATATGTTGACTTTTTTGAACTTTGCAATTTTGAAAAAGAAAAAGGAAGAAAACAAGAAAACAAATATATTCGAACCTTCTAAAAGGTTCTAGAAGGTTCCCAAACTGGTAAAACCGACATAGAACCATCTAGAAGGTTCCCAAAACTGGCATCTGCAGAGGCAATGAACAGATTAAAACGGGTTGGCCCATGTTCACTTGTATCGATCGGATTGGGCGAAACAGTGATTGTTTGACACAACAAGCGTCAAATAGGGTTTTCCCACAACAGTCGCCTAGTATTGCCAAGGTCTGAGCATTTTTCTCTTTTCTCTTTTTTCATTTTTCTTTTGTTTTTCATTAATTCATTTTTCTCTTTTTTAACTTTATTATTATTTTGGAAACCTGTTAAAAAACTTGTTTGAAATACCAAAAAATGTTTTTGTTTTCAATTACTGTTTACAATTTTAAAAAATATTCTGCAATGTAACATCACAAAATTCTAAATTTTGGAATGTTATATTAATTAAGTGATAATGATTGCTTGAGTGATTTGTTGTGTGAAATTGAGTGAAATTTGAAACTTTTTGAAAGTTGAATGAGAAGGAAATGAAATGACTTTCCCAAACTTTCACCTTGCATTTATGATCTCCATGAATTAAAATTAATTTCATCACAAAACCCTACAGTGAAGATGATATGACTTCTTCCATTTAAGTAAATGAAAAGGGTTTTGAAAAGATTTGAGTTCCATTTGGAATATTCCAAATTCGGAAACTTTATGCAACTCAATGAGTTTCATGAGAGAAGATAAAATGACTTCTTCAAATACTAAGAAAGAGGGTTGGAAGTTTCAAAGAATCAAAATTGAAAGTCCCTTTGAAGTTATTTTGAAACCCCCTTTCAATTTGGAGTTATTTGGTTTTATTCAAATTATTTTTCTGCAAAAATAAAATATATAAAAAATAGGGTAAAATGATTCCCTATAGTATAAAAGTAGATAAAAATGAGTTTGAAATCATTTTAGTATTTTAAAATATTTTTATTTGGTTTTTAAATGAACCACTAGTACTATTTGCTTTATGTAATTTTTTGCGGAATTTATTTGCCGCTGAAAATATGTTCATATTTTAGTAAATATTTTTCGGAAAATGTTTATATATAATATGCCTATATAATATTTTGTTTTATTTTTTTATTAAGTTTTCCTTTCTGTTTCTACTTAAAAAAATGTACGTGCGGCTCATAATTATTTGTCACCCACATGCGCAGCATAGTAGACAGGCCGGTCCGTATATTTCTTGTTCTCTTTTTATTTTCGTTAAGGTTTACAATTTTACTTTATTTATTTATTTTTCTAAAAAATAAAAATTTCAGGAAAGAAAAATATTTAAAAAACTTCCGTGCAGTGTATGCGCACGGCCGGGCCAAACTCTTAGCCCATGCGCATGATTTTTTTCAATTTCATCTATGTATGTATATCTTTTCTCCCACATTGCCTAGCTTTTGACTCCTAAGTCTCTTTTTAATCTATAAATATAGAGTCATAAAGCCTTCAAAAATCATTCGATTCGGTTTAAATCAATATTTTGATTTGACTAGATTCACTAAAGAAAAAATATATTCCTTCTCTCTGGCGGGACTTCTCAAAATTGTCTACTCTCTTCGAAGTCGTCTTTTCTCTACCTTATAAAGGTATCTTTCTTCGTAATTTTTTATACCACCATAGCTTATTATTTTTAGACTAGCGTATGGTAAAATAATTAGATTATCAATTAGTCTTTTTATTTATATATTACACCTAGAATTCTTTTAGCTATAGCTCTTTTTTTCTTCCGTAAAACAGCTTGATCCTAATTTTTCAGATAGCCATAACTTTTTACTCGTTCATCCAAATTAGATGAAACCAACGTCAATATTTTTGTCTTAATTTCACCTATCTACTGAATATATCAAATAAACTTTTTGCAACTTTCAAATTTTGAAATTTTCGATCATATCTTTTTATCCGTACCTCCGTTTCCAATGAACACAACTGCATCGGATTCGTATTGAAGTAATCTTTCCGTTCGCACAATTAGTGTCATCTTTCCAACATATAATTTTGATCTTAGCCAGTTACTCTGCTAGTCCACCAAAGAGTTGTTACACAACATTCGAAGCAGATTCAATGCTATGTTGAATTACTTGATCTGTTATTTTCAATCTAGTAATTCTTTTTCCTACATTTTCATATTGACTTCCTATATCCAGTAGCATCATTAGCTTCAAACTATTCAAACCTTTCAAACTATTCGAACCTTCATTTGATCATATCTTGTAAACTGTAGCGCATTTTCAATTGATTCCTTTTGCAATTGAATCACTGGACGTAATCTATCATCTTGAGCCATCACCATACTTTTTCAACGAAATTAGGATTTGATTTTGTAAAATAATTTGATTTGGTTCATTTGGAGTTTTTGCAATGTTTCTTTGCCTTTTCTTTTGGATCTTTGAGTGATTGCTTATGTGTGCAAATAATTGCTTACGATAGATTGATCGGAGTGTGGCGAGTAGAACTACCAGAATTTTGAGTGCGAAGAATCTTCATCAACAGTACAAGGCAAGTTCACATCTTGATCATAATTTTCTATACCCAGCTTTTACTATGCATTAGTTCACCCTTACAAATTTGCATGAGTAGGATTGGGAATTGGGGAATTGCTATGTAGTTCATGAGGTAGGAACCTATTACCTTTGATTACCCCGGGATTATTCGTTATGTCATATATTGCTTAGCCAACCTCGTAGACGGGGATTGGTATGTGAGATTCATGCAAGTTATGGGAAAAATAATAATTAAGGATAACTTAAGGTGCAACATCAACACACATCTGGGTGAAATGGTTGGGGCACCCTGGAGAAACCAGTGGCTTGCCCGGGCACCTGGAGAAACCAGTGCTTGCCCAAGGGGATCCCGGAGGACCCGTGGGATCACCCTATGAAATGCCACCTAGGCTCAAAGGGATCATACGATATTTCATGCCTAGACGCTTCCGTGTGGAGCCACAAGCTAATATGAGCTCTGGCGTAGTTGAGTAAGTTGTGGGAAACCTTTCCATGATAGGCTAGCAGATGTAGGGGATTGTAGGTGTACCGGCCTATATATCGGTTAAGGGGACCTCTTCGAAAAGACAATGTCTCAATCATCCGGTTCTCAAACATCAGGTAGTGCGAGGAATTCAACGAAGGAGATCGAGTCTTGTGGGGAAAAGTGCGCAAACCTCTGCAGAGTGTACAAACTAATCATGATTAGCCATGTCCCCGGTTATGGACAACTTTGAGTATCTAGAAGTGAATTATGTGTTGATCTCATCATATCACTTAATTAATGTATTGAGTTTTTAATGACTTGGGAATTTTGGGGTTGAGTTGGAAGAACCTTCTCAACAATGGCATAAACTTGGTAGTAAAATAAATTTTTTTCTTTCTTGTAGGAAAAAATTAGCTTTATGCAAAAAAAATAAACTTAGAGCCTCTACCAGCCAAATATGCATATAGAGATAGGCATTTTCATTATTACTCTATGGTGTGAAATTGCCAATACATTCAATGTACTGACCTACATAGCTGCAACGTCTCATGTTGCAGGAATTCTGCGACGAGTAAGTGATACATTAGGGTTACGATGTCTACACTCAACTTTGCCGTTGGTGTTGTTGGGACTCAACAATATTGATATTACTTCCGCTATATGGATTGAGGTAATAGTATTTTCGTTACTTTTGACATGTGATTGCACTCTGTTATAAATCTTCGAGTACTGTGTGTGTCAGCATACCGATATAGGGATGCCACTTAAGCACAGATACTTCGATCCATTCGGGTCGGGTCGCTACATGCAATTTCAATAGATGTTCATGTTTTTGAATTTTTTGTTCGCAAATTAGAGATATGTTTGTGTTTCAAAAAAAATTCATAAATTTATACGTGGATTGTAATTTGTTTCAAACTTTCATCAATTGTTGAATTTTTTTAACGATTTTAGGAGAAGCGTTCAAGTTTGTAAAATTTTCATCCACAATTTAAAATTTCGAAATTGTTGATAAATTTCAAGAAATGGTCAGGACATAACAAAAATTTCATGTTGTGGTAATGATAGAAATTGCAAATATAATTAGGAAAAACTACATGCTCGCAGATGCAACCGTTTGGCCTACTCTAGCACACTACTCTTAATTGGTGGTATTTTTAGGACTATGGATAAATGACCCCAACTTTTTGGGGTAGCCTACCACGGACATATGAGGCATTCATGGCGGGGGTTGAATGGCTCCTAACATTGTTTGCATGTTGCGACGCGTTCGACCATTTATCGGTCCTTTTTTATCGAAAAAACTTTATAAAATGCAAAACTTATCAAAAATCTAAAAAATATGGCACGATGCCTTGAAGTGGTAATAAAAGTTGGTGGAAAAAAATTGGGATCATTTGATGGATATTAAAAAACAACGTGCTTTCAAACGACCCCTTCTGACCAAACTAAACTCCCTTCGTTGAACATGATCTATTTTTAGACATCTTTGAAATGGCCCCAACTTTGGCAAGCAGATGGGCGCGCCCATGGTAGAAATCCATGTCTGGTTTGAATGACTTTCGACACCAGTAAATACGTCGCAGGCTCTGGGCAGCAAGTTGCGACACGTCTGGTCATTTATCAATGTTTTTAATTCAATAAAACTACAGAAAATGTAAAAGTTGTCGAATACCCGGACAGCTTGGCATGGTGCATTGAACTGGTCATACAAGGTCATGGACAAATATTGGGGACATTAAAGGGATGTCGAGAAACGAGTGCTCTCAGACGGACCCTTCTGGACTACCTGAACACTCTCCATTGAACATGCAACTTCTGCAAGCAGGTGGGCATGCCCATGTTAGGCATCCATGCCTAGTTTGAATGGCATCTGATACCGTATGCATGTTGAGACACGTCAACCCATTTATCGCTATTTTTTCACCAAGAAAACTCCAGAAAATACAAAATTGGTCGAAAACCCAAATAACTTGGCATGGTGCCTTAAACTGGTCATACAAGGCCACACAAAAAACTAGGGCAATTTCAAGGATGTCGAGAAAAAATATGCTCTCAGACGGAGCCTTCTAGCCTACCCGAACACCATTCATTCAACATGGTCTATATTTGGAAATCCTTGAAATGAACCCAACTTTTTCAAGGAGGTGGGCATGCCCATGGTAGGCATCCATGACAGGTTCGAAGGAATTTCGACACCGTTTGCAAGTTGCGACACATCCGACCATTTTTCAGCCTTTTCTCACCGGGAAAACTTCAGAAAATGCAAAAATTGTCCAAAACCCAAACAACTTGGCATGGTGCCTTGAATTGGTCATACAAGGTCATGAAAAAAAAGCAATGTCATTCCAAGGATGTCGAAAAACCCGAACACCCTCCGTTGAACATGGTCTATTTTGGACATTCTTCGAATGACCCCTACTTTTTCAAGCATGTGGACATGCCCATGGCAGGCATCCATGTCAGGTTTGAATGATTTTCGATACCATATGCACATTGCGAGACGTCCAACCATTTATCAGTCTTTTTTCACCGAGAAAACTCCGTAAAATGCAAATCTTGTAAAAAAAACAAACAATTCGGCATGGTGCCTTGAATTGGTCATACAACGCCATGAAAAACAATCGGGGCCATTTCAAGGACGTCGAGAAATAACGTGCTCTCAGACGGAGCTTTCTGACCTACCCGAATACCGTCCGTTCAACATGGTCTATTTTTGAACATCCTTAAAATGACGCCGACTTTTGCAAGAACATGGGCATGCCCATGATAGGCATCCATGTCATGGTTGAATGATTTTCGACACTGTACGCAAGTTGCGACATGTCTGGCCATTTATTGGTCTTTTTTGACCGAGAAAACTCCAGAAAATACAATTTTTAAAAAACCAAAATAACTTGACATGATGCCTTGTATGCCTTGTATTGGTCTTACAAGGCCATGAAAAAATAGGGCCATTTCAAGGATGTCAAAAAACAACGTGCTATCAGGCGGATCCTTCTAGCTTACCCGAACACCGTCCATTGAGCATGGTGCTTTTGTGCATCATTGAAATGACCTCAACTTTTACCACCATATGGGCATATCCATGGTAGGCATCCATGCCAGGTTTGAATGACTTCCAACAACGTATGCAAGTTGTGACACGTTCGACCAAATATTGCTTCAAATTTCAAAAAAAAAATGTTCTTCTTTTTCAGAAATTGTACACAAAATCAAAATATGTTCACATTTGAACTAATGTTCAGAAATTTTAAAACATGTTCATGGTTTCAAAATTTGATAACAAATTCAAAAATGTTTAGAAATTTCAGAAAAGTTTGTGGTCTCACAATTTGTTCACAAATTTAAAAAATGTTCAGGACTTTCAAAAAATGTTCGCAGTTCCAAATTTTTGTTCATAATTTCATCAAATGTTCAATTTTTTAAACTTTGCTCAAAAATCAAAAGTGTTTGCAGTTTAAATTTTTTTGTTTGTAATTTCATCTAATATTCAATTTTTAAAATTATTGTTCACAAATTCAAAAAAATCACGGTTTCAAAAATTGTTCACAACTTCAAAAAAATGTTCACATTTTTTCAACATTTGTTTGCACTTTTTAAAAAAAATGCTCGCATTTCTGCAACATTTGTTTGCGCTTTTTTCTAAAGAATGTTCGTGATTTGAAAATTTGTTTTGATTTTTTAAACAATGTTCCAGTTTTCATAAATTTGTTCACAAGTTAAAAAAATTGCACTTTTTCAAAATATACACTTTAAAAAAAATCTAATTTTTTACTGTTGCTACAGTGATAGATTCCGGTTCCCAACAGAACATGGTCCACGGCTGTAGTTCGTTCTTATAGTATACACGTTGTTCTACATTCAACTGTGCTACGTGTTGTTCTACACTTAATTGTGTTCTTTCACTTCCGGAACATAAGATATATACACGTTTCGACGGACGACCCATCATATATATGAAGGTGGGTATGATTTGGCAAAGATCTTATTGCGAAGGTTGTATCGAAGCTGGACTCTTAGAAAAATACGAGCACCGATGTTAAGTGTAATACTTGATCCTGATGGGTTTGGAATATCATTGTCCTTTGAACCAAGTACAGATTAGTTCGCGCCATTTGCCTTTGCTGTATGAAACTCTTGCGGCCGGTACCAATTCAACGTAGCCGGCCGGGGCACCATTCGCTGGTCGACTTGTTAATCTCGGAAGGAGCCGTGAATCGATCCCAGCCGTAGGTACATCTATCACTGGACTGGACGGCTCACATAACGTTGTACCGAGCATTTGTGTAACAATTTCTCAAAAAAAAAAATTGTGTAACAAAAAATAGTCGCTGGCGACTCGGCGAGCTCGCTAGGCGTGACGTGCATGGGTCCAAGCTCGCTCGCCGGCCGCCATACAATAATTCACCGTACGTACGTGAGTGATGTCGTCAGGGTCAGGGATAACAACGTGCTCGTTCCCATTCTCCCGCGTGGATCCAAACTGGACTCCTGTTCTCCACACGCCATGGTTTTGATTGGATCTGGCTGGGCTGGGTGGTACGCCGAGGACCAAGTGAGCAGCGAACACACACCTCCGTAGCAAAGAGACAAGAGCACCATCCCTATCCCAAAGATTATCATACGGTGGTTCATGGCAGAGACCAAGTAAAGATAACTTTCTCTTGTCCTCCGACTCTCCCAGACCACATCACAAAATCATAGAGTAGTTTTCCTTTTGTCCCGATCGGAAATGCACCGAGGAGAGGATAGTTTATCCGGTCTTTATAAATGCACTCTAGCACTCGTTTGCTTGTGGTTGTGGGTGGAGCTGTGGTGTCGTGCTAGCTAGCTAGTCTGCTACCTCTCGGCCGCGGCCATGGCGGGCGGCAAGAAGCTGCACGAGAGGGTCGCCCTGGGGAGAACTGCGTGGATGCTGGCCGACTTCGTGATCCTCCTCCTCCTCCTCGCCCTCGTGGCCCGCCGCGCCGCGTCGCTCGGGGAGCGCGGCGGGACGTGGCTGGCGGCGCTCGTCTGCGAGGCGTGGTTCGCCTTCGTCTGGATCCTCAACATGAACGGCAAGTGGAGCCCCGTCCGGTTCGACACCTACCCCGAGAACCTCTCCCACAGGTACGTACGTTCTTGTGCACACTAACTGCAAAATAATGTTGACCTACAGCTTCGTGCAGCTTCTTCCTTAAACTGTGTCGTGTCTGTGATGATTTTGCTAGGCTGGAGGAGCTCCCGGCGGTGGACATGTTCGTCACGACAGCGGACCCGGCGCTGGAGCCGCCGTTGATCACGGTGAACACGGTGCTCTCGCTGCTCGCCCTGGACTACCCGGACGTCGGCAAGCTGGCGTGCTACGTCTCCGACGACGGCTGCTCCCCGGTGACGTGCTACGCGCTGCGCGAGGCCGCCAAGTTCGCCAGCCTCTGGATTCCCTTCTGCAAGAGGTATGACATTGGTGTGAGGGCCCCTTTCATGTACTTCTCTTCCGCGCCGGAGGTTGGCACCGGTACAGCCGACCACGAGTTCCTGGAAAGCTGGGCACTCATGAAGGTTAGGCGCCATGGTGACCATTTCAGTTTCCATAATGTTTGGTCGTCCATCGTCGTCATGACCATGCATCTTCCTCGTGTACGTGTGACTTTCAGACCGAATATGAGAAGCTGGCCAGCCGGATCGAGAACGCCGACGAGGTCTCCATTCTGCGTGACGGCGGCGAAGAGTTCGCCGAGTTCATCGACGCCGAGCGCGGGAACCATCCTACCATCGTTAAGGTCGCCGCACTGACCATGTCCATGTACATCGTGTCATGCCAAACGCGTAGCAAATCCGTCTCGTGCTAATATCGTCACGGTTAACCTGTGTGAGTTCAGGTTCTCTGGGATAACAGCAAGAGCAAAGCAGGGGAAGGATTCCCACATCTGGTGTACCTCTCTCGAGAGAAAAGCCCCAGACATCGCCACAACTTCAAGGCCGGTGCCATGAATGTTCTGGTGAGCACTCTCTTGTACACAACAGTGTTTCACTGGTAATCAGTGTGTCACACAAACAGCACAATAAGTGGCAGTTGAAAGTTCAGACATGTGTACAATGCGCTTGATAATTTGCAAGCAAATAATTAAGCTGAGCGTTTCGTGGTGCAGACAAGGGTGTCGGCCGTGATGACCAACGCTCCAATCATGCTGAATGTGGACTGCGACATGTTCGCCAACAACCCGCAGGTCGCCCTGCACGCGATGTGCCTCCTGTTGGGGTTCGACGACGAGATCCACAGCGGGTTCGTCCAGGCGCCACAGAAGTTCTACGGTGGCCTCAAGGATGACCCCTTTGGCAACCAGATGCAGGTTATAACCAAGGTACTACATATGCATGTGCACAAGTGCTGTTGTGGTAGTGCACCACTAGGGTAGTGTTACAGTTGCACTGGTTTTTCTGGCATGTTCAGAAAATTGGAGGTGGGCTCGCCGGGATCCAAGGCACCTTCTACGGCGGCACGGGCTGTTTTCACCGCAGGAAGGTCATCTACGGCATGCCGCCTCCGGACACCGTCAAGCACGAGACAAGAGGTAATAAAACTGGGCACGCACAAGATGAGATCATCCGACGTAAATTGAAGTATTTGGTCAGTGCATTTCAGTTCCACTAGGGCATATCAAATGGCTGTTCTGAATTTGCCAGGTTCACCATCTTACAAGGAGCTGCAAGCCAAGTTTGGGAGCTCAAAGGAGTTGATCGAATCATCTAGGAACATCATCTCAGGGGACCTGCTCGCTAGACCAACCGTAGATATATCGAGTCGTGTCGAAATGGCAAAACAAGTAGGCGACTGCAACTATGAGGCTGGCACATGTTGGGGCCAAGAGGTGTGCTTAGCTTCGTTGCCGTATTTTTGCAGGTTTTGCTACAGTACGGCCACATCTACACACCTTCTGCAGTTTCTCTCTATTACAGTTTCTTCCATGTATTTTTGCAGATTGGGTGGGTCTATGGATCAATGACAGAGGACATTTTGACCGGTCAACGGATCCAGGCGGCGGGTTGGGAATCGGCCTTGTTGGACACCGACCCACCGGCATTCCTGGGATGTGCTCCGACCGGTGGACCAGCCAGCTTGACCCAGTTCAAGAGATGGGCAACAGGGCTTCTGGAGATACTCCTCAGCCGGAACAGCCCCATCCTCAGCACCATCTTCAAGCGCCTCCAACTCCGGCAATGCCTTGCCTATCTCATCGTAGACGCGTGGCCCGTGAGGGCGCCTTTCGAGCTGTGCTATGCGCTCTTGGGACCTTTCTGCCTTCTCACAAACCAATCCTTCTTACCAACGGTACACACATTTTTGCCATGACCCATTACTACATTGCTCATAGCTGAAATTTTAGTGCATTTGCCGTTTTGCAGGCATCAGATGAAGGTTTTCACATCCCAGCGGCTCTATTTTTGACTTACAACATATACCACCTGATGGAGTACAAGGAGTGCGGGCTCTCGGTCCGCGCCTGGTGGAACAACCATAGGATGCAACGCATCACCTCGGCCTCCGCCTGGCTCCTCGCCTTCCTCACCGTCATCCTCAAGACGCTAGGGCTCTCCGAGACCGTGTTCGAGGTCACCCGCAAGGAGAGCAGCACGTCATCCGATGGCGGCGCGGGCACCGACGATGCCGATCCTGGGTTGTTCACCTTTGACTCGGCGCCCGTTTTCATCCCAGTGACGGCGCTCTCAGTGTTGAACATTGTCGCCCTCACCGTCGCGGCATGGCGCGCCGTCGTCGGGACGGTGGCGGGCGTTCATGGTGGCCCGGGCGTCGGAGAGTTCATGTGCTGTGGCTGGATGGTGTTGTGCTTCTGGCCATTCGTGAGAGGGCTTGTCAGTAGTGGAAAGTATGGGATCCCGTGGAGTGTCAGGGTGAAGGCTGGGTTGATTGTGGCTGCGTTCGTGCACCTCTGCACAAGGAACTAACCGGCGGGGCTGGCCATCGAAATATTTGAAGCGTAATTTCGGTTCTGTGCAGAACTACTCCTACCACATTTGTAATTAAAAGCTTGTTGTTAAGGAAAGTTTGATCCAATTCTTTCAAAACACAACAAATGACTAAACTGAAAGGAAATATGGATTTGTTGATCGTGATTTTGATCAGACTTAGCAATGTCTTATCTAACTCCTGTGCCATTTGGTTTTGTGCGGGGCTTCGTGTGATTTTTCCCAGTTTTTCATTTAGTTGATTTATGATTTTTTTATTACTCTACTTTGGATTCCCTTTTTTCTTTCTCTACACTTTCTTTTCACCTGTTGGTTGTGTGCAACTACATGCCCACTGGTCACCTGTAGTTGCATGTCCACTAGTCGCGTGCAACCGCATGTCCAATGGTTGCACAAAATTACATGTCTACCGGTTTCCCGCAGCAGCATGTCCATCAGTTGTGCACACTTGCGGTTGCATCCCTGTGTACATGTGCACAACTGCATGTCCATCGCTCACACACAACTACAGTGCACACCTACTGACTGAGTGCAATTATATTTTGCGTATCTTTTTAAAAGTAATACAATAAAAATGTTGAGAATAAAAAATAAAAGGAAAACAAAGTAGAAGTGAAAGAGAAAAAATAGCAAATAAATTCTATGGTGATGATTAGAGCTAGCCACACCCAAAATTTGTTACATGATGTCTGCATCTTTTTCTGTCGAGTCCAAAAAAACTTAACTAGCCTTGCGTCGTCCTTGCGGGCGACATGGGCGGTGGCAAGATCGTGCTCTAGCCCATCGTGCCAATATACACCGCCAGACAAAGCCCTCATAGCTGGCGGCAACGATGTAGTTAGTAGGTTTTTTTGTGAGGGGCAACGTTAGTGCGGTAGCTGCAGCCGAGGACACGTGGGGCCTAGGGAGGTCTATCACCTTAAGTTTCTTGCCTCTAACTCATAAATATCCCCGAAACCCTTCTTCAGATTACCATGATTTTTTTGCGGTCGCCACTTGGGCATTCAAGGCGCGAAATCAATAGTCATGTTTTTGCGCTCCACCGGAAGGGAATCACCGTCTTCTTCTTCCACATCAATATGTAAATATAGATATATCGTGATTTGTACATTTGTTGTTTTGCAGGCATCGGATGAAGGTTTTCGCATCCCAGTGGCTCTATTCTTGACCTACAACATATACCACGTGATGGAGTACAAGAAGTGCGGGCTCTCATCCCATGCTGGTGGAACAACCACAGGATGCAACGCATCACCTCGGCCTCCGCCTGGCTTCTCGCCTTCCTCACTGTGATCCTCAAGACACTAGGGCTCTTCGAGACCGTGTTAGAGGTCACCCGCAAGGAGAGAAGCACATCCGATGGCGGCGTAGGCACCGACGAGGCCGATCCTGGGCTGTTCACCTTCGACTCTGCGCCCGATTTCATCCCGGTCATGGCCCTGTCAATGCTGAACATTTCCGCGCTCACCTTCACGGAGTGTCGCTGAAAGGATCGATATAGTTGACTAGAGGGGGGTGAATATGCAACTAATTCTTTTTAGCTTTTCTTTACCAAATTAAACTTTGCAACTAAGTAGGTTGTCTAGATATGCAACTAGGTGAGCAACCTATATGATGCAACAACAACAAGCACACAAGCAAGCAAGGGAAATAACACGAATAAGCTTGCACAAGTAAAGGTACGAGATAACCAAGAGTGGAGCCGGTGAAGACGAGGATGTGTTACCGAAGTTCCTTCCTTTTGAGGGGAAGTACGTCTCCGTTGGAGCGGTGTGGAGGCACAATGCTCCTCAAGAAGCCACTAGGGCCACCATATTCTCCTCACGCCCTCACACAATGCGAGATGCCGTGATTCCACTATTGGTGCCCTTGGAGGCGGCGACCGGACCTTTACAAACAAGGTTGGGGCAATCTCCACAACTTAATCGGAGGCTCCCAACAACACCACGAAGCTTCACCACAATGAAATATGGCTCCACGGTGACCTCAACCGTCTAGGGTGCTCAAACACCCAAGAGTACCAAGATCCGCAAGGGATTAGTGGGGGGGATCGAATTTCTCTTGGTGGAAGTGTAGATCGAGGCCTTCTCAACCAATCCCTAGAAAATCAACAAGTTTGATTGGCTAGGGAGAGAGATTGGGCGAAAATGGACCTTGGAGCAACAATGGAGCTTAGTAACTCGGAGAAGAAGACACCCCTTATATAGTGGAGAGACAAATCCAACTGTTATCCACTTAACCAGCCCGCAACCTACTGTTGGGTTTCGTAGTAATTTCAAAAAAATTCCTACGCTCACGCAAGATCATGGTGATGCATAGCAACGAGAGGGGAGAGTATGATCTACGTACCCTTGTAGATCGACAACGGAAGCGTTTGGTTGATGTAGTCGTACGTCTCCACGGCCCGACCGATCAAGCACCGAAACTACGGCACCTCCGAGTTCTAGCACACGTTCAGCTCGATGACGATCCCCGGACTCCAATCCAGCAATGTGTCGGGGAAGAGTTCCGTCAGCACGACGGCGTGGTGACGATCTTGATGTATTACCGTCGTAGGGCTTCGCCTAAGCACCGCTACAATATTATCGAGGACTATGGTGGAAGGGGGCACCGCACACGGCTAAGAGTATGATCACGTGGATCAACTTGTGTCTCTAGGGGTGCCCCTGCCTCCGTATATAAAGGTTCAAGGGAGGGGGGCCGGCCGGCCAAGGTGTGGCGCGCCAGGAGGAGTCCTACTCCCTCTGGGAGTAGGACTCCCCCCCTTTCCTAGTTGGAATAGGATTCGTGGGGTGGGAAAAGAGAGAGAGAGAGAGAGAAGGAGGGGGGCGCCGACCCCCTCTCTCCTTGTACTATTCAGACTAGGGGTGAGGGGCGCGCTGCCCAGCCCTGGCTGCCTCTTCTCTTCTTCCACTAAGGCCCATATACCTCCCGGGGGGTTCCGGTAACCTCCCGGTACTCCGGTAAAATCCTGATTTCACCCGGAACACTTCCGATATCCAAACATAGGCTTCCAATATATCAATCTTTATGTCTCGACCATTTCGAGACTCCTCGTCATGTCCGTGATCACATCCGGGACTCCGAACAACCTTTGGTACATCAAAATGCATAAACTCATAATATAACTGTCATCGTAACCTTAAGCGTGCGGACCCTACGGGTTCGAGAACAATGTAGACATGACCGAGACACGTCTCCGGTAAATAACCAATAGCGGAACCTGGATGCTCATATTGGCTCCTACATTTTCTACGAAGATCTTTTATCGGTCAGACCGCATAACAACATACGTTGTTCCCTTTGTCATCGGTATGTTACTTGCCCGAGATTCGATCGTCGGTATCCTATACCTAGTTCAATCTCGTTACCGGCAAGTCTCTTTACTCGTTCTGTAATACATCATCCCGCAACTAACTCATTAGTTGCAATGCTTGCAAGGCTTAAGTGATGTGCATTACCGAGAGGGCCCAGAGATACCTCTCCGACAATCGGAGTGACAAATCCTAATCTCGAAATACGCCAACCCAACATGTACCTTTGGGGACACCTGTAGAGCTCCTTTATAATCACCCAGTTACGTTGTGATGTTTGGTAGCACACAAAGTGTTCCTCTGGCAAACGGGAGTTGCATAATCTCATAGTCATAGGAACATGTATAAGTCATGAAGAAAGCAATAGCAACATACTAAACGATCGGGTGCTAAGCTAATGGAATGGGTCATGTCAATCAGATCATTCAACTAATGATATGATCCTGTTAATCAAATGACAACTCTTTGTCCATGGTTAGGAAACATAACCATCTTTGATTAACAAGCTAGTCTAGTAGAGGCATACTAGTGACACTCTGTTTGTCTATGTATTCACACATGTATTATGTTTCCGGTTAATACAATTCCAGCATGAATAATAAACTTTTATCATGATACAAGGAAATAAATAATAACTTTATTATTGCCTCTAGGGCATATTTCCTTCAGTCTCCCACTTGCACTAGAGTCAATAATCTAGATTACACAGTAATGATTCTAACACCCATGGAGCCTTGGTGCTGATCATGTTTTGCTCGTGGAAGAGGCTTAGTCAACGGGTCTACAACATTCAGATCCGTATGTATCTTGAAAATCTCTATGTCTTGATGGGGAACGTAGTAATTTCAAAAATTTCCTATGCACACGCAAGATCATGGTGATGCATAGCAACGAGGGAAGAGTGTGATCTACGTACCCTTGTAGATCGACAACGGAAGCGTTTGGTTGATGTAGTCGTACGTCTTCACGGCCCGACCGATCAAGCACCGAAACTACGGCACCTCCGAGTTTTAGCACACGTTCAGCTCGATGACGATCCCCGAACTCTGATCCAGCAAAGTGTCGGGGAAGAGTTCCGTCAGCACGACGGCGTGGTGATGATCTTGATGTACTACTGTCGCAGGGCTTCGCTTAAGCACCGCTACAATATGACCGAGGACTATGGTGGCTGGGGCGCCGCACACGGCTAAGAATAAGATCACGTGGATCAACTTGTGTCTATGGGGTGCCCCTTGCCTCAGTATATAAAGGATGGAGGAGGAGGAGGCCGGCCAAGGCAATTGGTGCGGCCAGGATGTGGAGTCCTACTAGGATTCCAAGTCCTAGTAGGAGTCCACCAAGAGGGGAGGAAGGGAGAAGGAAGTGGAGGAGAAGGAAAGGTGGTCGGCCCCCTTTTCCCTAGTCCAATTCGGACCAGAGGGGAGGGGGGGCGCAGCAGCCCCTTGGCCCTTTCTCCTCTTCCCACTAAAGCCCATCAAGGCCCATTGCTTCTCCCGTAACTACCCGGTACTCCGAAAAATACCCGAATCACTCGGAACCTTTTCGATGTCCGAATATAGTCGTCCAATATATCGATCTTTACGTATCGACCATTTCGAGACTCCTCGTCATGTCCCCGATCTCATCCGGGACTCCGAACTCCTTCGGTACATCAAAACTCATAAACTCATAATATAACTGTCATCGAAACCTTAAGCGTGCGGACCCTACGGGTTCGAGAACAATGTAGACATGACCGAGACACGTCTCCGGTCAATAACCAAAGCGGAACCTGGATGCTCATATTGGCTCCTACATATTCGACGAAGATCTTTATCGGTCAGACCGCATAACAACATACGTTGTTCCCTTTGTCATCGTATGTTACTTGCCCGAGATCCGATCGTCGGTACCTCAATACCTAGTTCAATCTCGTTACCGGCAAGTCTCTTTACTCGTTCCGTAATACATCATCTCGCAACTAACTCATTAGTTGCAATGCTTGCAAGGCTTATGTGATGTGCATTACCGAGAGGGCCCAGAGATACCTCTCCGACAATCGGAGTGACAAATCCTAATCTCGAAATACGCCAACCCAACATGTACCTTTGGAGACACCTGTAGAGCACCTTTATAATCACCCATTTACGTTGTGACGTTTGGTAGCACACAAAGTGTTCCTCCGGCAAACGGGAGTTGCATAATCTCATAGTCATAAACATGTATAAGTCATGAAGAAAGCAATAGCAACATACTAAACGATCGGGTGCTAAGCTAATGGAATGGGTCATGTCAATCAGATCATTCAACTAATGATGTGATCTCCGTTAATCAAATAACAACTCTTTGTCTATGGTTAGGAAACATAACCATCTTTGATTAACGAAGCTAGTCAAGTAGAGGCATACTAGTGACACTCTGTTTGTCTGTATTCACACATGTATTATGTTTCCGGTTAATACAATTCTAGCATGAATAATAAAAATTTATCATGATATAAGGAAATAAATAATAACTTTATTATTGCCTCTAGGGCATATTTCCTTCAGTATCCCACTTGCACTAGAGTCAATAATCTAGATTACACAGCCATGTGATTTAACAGCAATAGTTCACATCAGCATGTGATTAACACCCATAGTTCACATCGATATGTGATCAACACCCAAAGGGTTTACTAGATTCAGTAATCTAGTTCACATCGCTATGTGATTAACACCCAAGGAGTACTAAGGTGTGATCATGTTTTGCTTGTGAGAGAATCTTAGTCAACGGGTCTGTCACATTCAGATCCGTAAGTATTTTGCGAATTTCTATGTCAACAATGCTCTGCACGGAGCTACTCTAGCTTATTGCTCCCACTTTCAATATGTATCTAGATCGAGACTTAGAGTCATCCAGATCCGTGTCAAAACTTGCATCGACGTAACTTTTTACGACGAACCTTTTTGTCACCTCCATAATTGAGAAATATTTCCTTATTCCACTAAGGATAATTTTGACCGCTGTCTAGTGATCTACTCTTAGATCACTATTGTACTCCCTTGCTTAACACAATGTAGGGTATACAATAGATCTGGTACACAGCATGGCATACTTTATAGAACCTATGGCTGAGGCATAGGGAATGACTTTCATTCTATTTCTATCTTCTGCCATGGTCGGGCTTTGAGTCTTACTCAATTTCACACCTTGCAACACAGGCAAGAACTCTTTCTTTGACTGTTCCATTTTGAACTACTTCAAAATCTTGTCAAGGTATGTACTCATTGAAAAAACTTATCAAGCGTCTTGATCTATCTCTATAGATCTTGATGCTCAATATGTAAGCAGCTTTACCGAGGTCTTTCTTTGAAAAACTCCTTTCAAACACTCCTTTATGCTTTGCAGAATAATTCTACATTATTTCTGATCAACAATATGTCATACACATATACTTATCAGAAATGATGTAGTGCTCCCACTCACTTTCTTGTAAATACAGGCTTCACCGCAAGTCTGTATAAAACTATATGCTTTGATCAACTTATCAAAGCGTATATTCCAACTCCGAGATTCTTGCACCAGTCCATAGATGGATCGCTGGAGCTTGCATATTTAGTTAACACCTTTAGGATCGACAAAACCTTCTAGTTGCATCGTATACAACTCTTCTTTAGTAAATCCATTAAGGAATGCAGTTTTGTTTATCCATTTGCCAGATTTCATAAAATGCGGCAATTGCTAACATGATTCGGACAGACTTAAGCATAGATATGAGTGAGAAAATCTCATCGTAGTCAACACCTTGAACTTGTCGAAAACCTTTTGCGACAATTCTAGCTTTGTAGATAGTAACACTACTATCAACGTCCGTCTTCCTCTTGAAGATCCATTTATTTTCTATGGCTTGCCGATCATCGGGCAAATCCATCAAAGTCCATACTTTGTTCTCATACATGGATCATATCTCAGATTTCATGGCCTCAAACCATTTCGCGGAATCTGGGCTCATCATCGCTTCCTCATAGTTCGCAAGTTCGTCATGGTCTAGTAACATGACTTCCAGAATAGGATTACCGTACCACTCTGGTGTGGATCTCACTCTGGTTTACCTACGAGATTTGGTAGTAACTTGATCTGAAGTTACATGATCATCATCATTAGCTTCCTCACTAATTGGTGTAGTAGTCACAGGAACAGATTTCTGTGATGAACTACTTTCCAATAAGGGAGCAGGTACAGTTACCTCATCAAGTTCTACTTTCCCCCCACTCACTTCTTTCGAGAGAAACTCCTTCTCTGGAAAGGATCCATTCTAAGCAACGAATATCTTTCCTTCGGATCTATGATAGAAGGCGTACCCAACATTTTCTTTTGGGTATCCTATGAAGACGCACTTCTCCGATTTGAGTTTGAGCTTATCAGGATGAAACTTTTTCATATAAGCATCGCAACCCCAAACTTTAAGAAACAACAACTTTGGTTTCTTGCCAAACCACAGTTCATACGGTGTCGTCTTAACAGATTTAGATGGTGCCCTTTTAACGTGAATGCAGCTGTCTCTAATGCATAACCCCAAAACGATAGTGGTAGATCGGTAAGAGACATCATAGATTGCACTATATCCAATAAAGTACGGTTATGATGTTCGGACACACCATTATGCTGTGGTGTTCCATGTGGCATGAGTTTGTGAAACTATTCCACATTGTTTTAATTGAAGACCAAACTCGTAACTCAAATATTTGTCTCCGCGATCAGATCGTAGAAACTTTATTTTCTTGTCATGATGATTTTCCACTTCACTCTGAAATTCTTTGAACTTTTCAAATGTTTCAGACTTATGTTTCATCAAGTAGATATACCCATATCTGCTCAAATCATCTGTGAAGTTTAGAAAATAACGATACTTGCCGTGAGCCTTAACACTCATCGGACCACATACATCAGTATGTATTATTTCCAATAAGTCAGTTGCTCGCTCCGGAGAACGGAGTCTTAGTCATCTTGCCCATGAGGCATGGTTCGCAAGCATCAAGTGATTCATAATCAAGTGATTCCAAAATCCCATCAGCATGGAGTTTCTTCATGCGCTTTACACCAATATGACCTAAACGACAGTGCTACAAATAAGTTGCACTATCATTATTAACTTTGCATCTTTTGGTTTCAATATTATGATTATGTGTATCACTACGATCGAGATCCAACGAACTATTTTCATTGGGTGTGTAACCATATAAGGTTTTATTCATGTAAACAGAACAACAATTTATTCTCTTACTTAAATGAATAACCGTATTACAATAAACATGATCAAATCATATTCATGCTTAACGCAAACACCAAATAACACTTATTCAGGTTCAACACTAATCCCGAAAGTATAGGGAGTGTGCGATGATGATCATATCAATCTTGGAACCACTTCCAACACACATCGTCACTTTACCCTTAACTAGTCTCTGTTTATTCTGCAACTCCCGTTTCGAGTTACTAATCTTAGCAACTGAACTAGTATCAAATACTGAGGGGTTACTATAAACACTAGTAAAGTACACATCAATAACATGTATATCAAATATACTTATGTTCACTTTGCCATCCTTCTTATCTGCCAATCACTTGGGGTAGTTCCGCTTCCAGTGACCAGTCCCTTTGCAGTAGAAACACTTAGTCTCAGGCTTAGGACCAGACTTGGGCTTCTTCACTTGAGCAGCAACTTGCTTGCTGTTCTTCTTGAAGTTCCCCTTCTTCCCTCTGCCCTTTTCTTGAAACTAGTGGTCTTGTCTACCATCAAGACTTGATGTTTTTCTCGATTTCTACCTTCGTCAATTTCCGCATTACGAAGAGCTTGGGAATCGTTTCCGTTATCCCTTGCATATCATAGTTCATCACGAAGTTCTACTAACTTGGTGATGATGACTAGAGAATTCTGTCAATCACTATCTTATCTGGAAGATTAACTCCCACTTGATTCAAGCGATTGTTGTACTCAGACAATCTGGGCACATGCTCACTAGTTGAGCGATTCTCCTCCATCTTTTAGCTATAGAACTTGTTGGAGACTTCATATCTCCCAACTCGGGTATTTGCTTGAAATATTAACTTCAACTCCTGGAACATTTCATATGCTTCATGACGTTCAAAACGTCTTTGAAGTCCCGATTCTAAGACATTAAGCATGGTGCACTAAACTATCAAGTAGTCATCATATTGAGCTAGCCAAACGTTCATAACGTCTGCATCTGCTCCTGCAATAGGTCTGTCACCTAGCGGTGCATCAAGGACATAATTCTTCTATGCAGCAATGAGGATAAACCTCAT
The DNA here is from genome assembly GCF_003073215.2 of Triticum urartu. Classification (NCBI taxonomy): domain Eukaryota; kingdom Viridiplantae; phylum Streptophyta; class Magnoliopsida; order Poales; family Poaceae; genus Triticum; species Triticum urartu. Next base: position 501,885,125 of record NC_053023.1, on the reverse strand, counting down.
ATCACGGATCCAATCCGCATCATTGCTACTAACATCTTTCAACACAATTTTCTCTAGGAACATATCAAAATAAACACAGGGAAACAACAACGCGAGCTATTGATCTATAACATAATTTGCAAAATACTACCAGGACTAAGTTCATGATAAATTTAAGTTCAATTAATCATATTACTTAAGAACTCCCACTTAGATAGACATCCCTCTAATCCTCTAAGTGATTACGTGATCCAAATCAACTAAACCATGTCCGATCATCACGTGAGATGGAGTAGTTTCATTGGTGAACATCACTATGTTGATCATATCTACTATATGATTCACGCTCGACCTTTCGGTCTCCGTGTTCCGAGGCCATATCTGTATATGCTTGGCTCGTCAAGTATAACCTGAGTATTCCGCGTGTGCAACTATTTTGCACCCGTTGTATTTGAACGTAGAGCCTATCACACCCGATCATCACGTGGTGTCTCAGCACGAAGAACTTTCGCAACGGTGCATACTCAGGGAGAACACTTCTTGATAATTAGTGAGAGATCATCTTAAAATGCTACCGTCAATCAAAGCAAGATAAGATGCATAAAAGATAAACATCACATGCAATCAAAATATGTGACATGATATGGCCATCATCATCTTGTGCCTTTGATCTCCATCTCCAAAGTATCGTCATGATTTCCATCGTCACGGCATGACACCATGATCTCCATCATCTTGATCTATATCAATGTGTCGTCACATGGTCGTCTCGCCAACTACTGCTCTTGCAACTATTGCTATCGCATAGCGATAAAGTAAAGCAATTATTTGGCGCTTGCATCTTATGCAATAAAGAGACAACCATAAGGCTTTTGCCAGTTGCCGATAACTTCAACAAAACATGATCATCTCATACAACAACTTATATCTCATCACGTCTTGACCATATCACATCACAACATGCCCTGCAAAAACAAGTTAGACGTCCTCTACTTTGTTGTTGCAAGTTTTACGTGGCTGCTACGGGCTTAAGCAAGAACCAATCTTACCTACGCATCAAAACCACAACGATAGTTTGTCAAGTTGGTGTTGTTTTAACCTTCGCAAGGACCGGGCGTAGCCACACTCGGTTCAACTAAAGTTGGAGAAACTGTCACCCGCTAGCCACCTTTGTGCAAAGCACGTCGGGAGAACCGGTCTCGCGTAAGCGTACGCGTAATGTCGGTCCGGGCCGCTTCTCCAACAATACCGCCGAACCAAAGTATGACATGCTGGTAAGCAGTATGACTTATATCGCCCACAACTCACTTGTGTTCTACTCGTGCATATAACATCAACACATAAAACCTAGGCTCGGATGCCACTGTTGGGGAAACGTAGTAATTTCAAAAATTTCCTACGCACACGCAAGATCATGGTGATGCATAGCAACGAGAGAGAGTGTGATCTACGTACCCTTGTAGATCGACAAACGGAAGCGTTTGGTTGATGTAGTCGTACGTCTTCACGGCCCGACCGATCAAGCACCGAAACTACGGCACCTCCGAGTTCTAGCACACGTTCAGCTCGATGACGATCCCCGGACTCCGATCCAGCAAAGTGTCGGGGAAGAGTTCCGTCAGCACGACGGCGTGGTGACGATCTTGATGTACTACTACTCGCAGGGCTTCGCCTAAGCACCGCTACAATATTATCGAGGACTATGGTGGGGCGCGCACACGGCTAAGAATAGATCACGTGGATCAACTTGTGTCTATGGGGTGCCCCTGCCTCAGTATATAAAGGATGGAGGAGGAGGAGGCCGGCCAAGGCAATTGGTCGGCCAGGATGTGGAGTCCTACTAGGACTCCAAGTCCTAGTAGGAGTCCACCAAGAGGGGAGGAAGGGAGAAGGAAGTGGAGGAGAAGGAAAGGTGGCCGGCCCCCTTTTCCCTAGTCCAATTCGGACCAGAGGGGAGGGGGGCGCAGCAGCCCCTTGGCCCTTTCTCCTCTTCCCACTAAAGCCCATCAAGGCCCATTGCTTCTCCCGTAACTACCCGGTACTCCGAAAAATACCCGAATCACTCGGAACCTTTCCGATGTCCGAATATAGTCGTCCAATATATCGATCTTTACGTCTCGACCATTTCGAGACTCCTCGTCATGTCCCCGATCTCATCCGGGACTCCGAACTCCTTCGGTACATCAAAACTACATAAACTCATAATATAACTGTCATCGAACTTAAGCGTGCGGACCCTACGGGTTCGAGAACAATGTAGACATGACCGAGACACGTTCTCCGGTCAATAACCAATAGCGGAACCTGGATGCTCATATTGGCTCCTACATATTCTACGAAGATCTTTATCGGTCAGACCGCATAACAACATACGTTGTTCCCTTTGTCATCGGTATGTTACTTGCCCGAGATTCGATCGTCGGTATCTCAATACCTAGTTCAATCTCGTTACCGACAAGTCTCTTTAATCGTTCCGTAATACATCATCTCACAACTAACTCATTAGTTGCAATGCTTGCAAGGCTTATGTGATGTGCATTACCGAGAGGGCCCAGAGATACCTCTCCGACAATCGGAGTGACAAATCCTAATCTCGAAATACGCCAACCCAACATGTACCTTTGGAGACACCTGTAGAGCACCTTTATAATCACCCAGTTACGTTGTGACGTTTGGTAGCACACAAAGTGTTCCTCCGGCAAACGGGAGTTGCATAATCTCATAGTCATAGGAACATGTATAAGTCATGAAGAAAGCAATAGCAACATACTAAACGATCGGGTGCTAAGCTAATGGAATGGGTCATGTCAATCAGATCATTCAACTAATGATGTGATCCCGTTAATCAAATAACAACTCTTTGTCTATGGTTAGGAAACATAACCATCTTTGATTAACGAGCTAGTCAAGTAGAGGCATACTAGTGACACTCTGATTTGTCTATGTATTCACACATGTATTATGTTTCCGGTTAATACAATTCTAGCATGAATAATAAACATTTATCATGATATAAGGAAATAAATAATAACTTTATTATTGCCTCTAGGGCATATTTCCTTCATATCCCACTTCCTTCAAATCTCACCAAGTATTGACACTAAAAGATTTTCATTGGACCCGATGCACTAGGTATGACACCTAGATCGGATATGAACTCCTTCATCCAGACTCCTTCATTTGCTGCTTCCGAAGCAGCTATGTACTCCGCTTCACATGTAGATCCCGACGCTTTGTTTAGAACTGCACCAACTGACAGCTCCACCGTTTAATGTAAACACGTATCCGGTTTGCGATTTAGAATCGTCCGGATCAGTGTCAAAGCTTGCATCAACGTAACCGTTTACGATGAGCTCTTTGTCACCTCCATATACAAGAAACATATCCTTAGTCCTTTTCAGGTACTTTCAGGATGTTCTTGACCGCTGTCCAGTGATCCACTCCTGGATTACTTTGGTACCTCCCTGCTAAACTTATAGCAAGGCACACATCAGGTCTGGTACACAGCATTGCATACATGATAGAGCCTATGGCTGAAGCATAGGGAACATCTTTCATTTTCTCTCTATCTTCTGCAGTGGTCGGGCATTGAGTCATTCAACTTCACACCTTGTAACACAGGCAAGAACCCTTTCTTTGCTTGTCCATTTTGAACTTCTTCAAAATCTTTTCAAGGTATGTGCTTTGTGAAAGTCCAATTAAGCGTCTTGATCTATCTCTATAGATCTTTATGCCAATATGTAAGCAGCTTCACCGAGGTCTTTCATTGAAAAACTCTTATTCAAGTATCCCTTTATGCTATCCAGAAATTCTATATCATTTCCAATCAGTAATATGTCATCCACATATAATATCAGAAATGCTACAGAGCTCCCACTCACTTTCTTGTAAATACAGGCTTCTCCAAAAGTCTGTATAAAACCAAATGCTTTGATCACACTATCAAAGCGTTTATTCCAACTCCGAGAGGCTTGCACCAGTCCATAAATGGATCGCTGGAGCTTGCACACTTTGTTAGCTCCCTTTGGATCGACAAAACCTTCTGGTTGCATCATATACAACTCTTCTTCCAGAAATCCATTCAGGAATGCAGTTTTGACATCCATCTGCCAAATTTCATAATCATAAAATGCGGCAATTGCTAACATGATTTGGACAGACTTAAGCATCGCTACGGGTGAGAAGGATCTCATCGTAGTCAATCCCTTGAACTTGCCGAAAACCTTTTGCGACAAGTCGAGCTTTGTAGACAGTAATATTACCGTCAGCGTCAGTCTTCTTCTTGAAGATCCATTTATTCTCAATTGGCTTGCCGATCAGGCAAGTCAACCAAAGTCCATACTTTGTTCTCATACATGGATCCCATCTCAGATTTCATGGCCTCAAGCCATTTTGCGGAATCTGGGCTCATCATCGCTTCCTCATAGTTCGTAGGTTCGTCATGGTCTAGTAACATGACTTCCAGAACAGGATTACCGTACCACTCTGGTGCGGATCTCACTCTGGTTGATCTACGAGGTTCAGTAGTATCATTGATCTGAAGTTTCATGATCATCATCATTAGCTTCCTCACTAATTGGTGTAGGATCACTGGAACTTTTCTGTGATGACTACTTTCCAATAAGGGAGAGTACAATTACCTCATCAAATTCTACTTTCCTCCCACTCACTTCTTTCGAGAGAAACTCCTTCTCTAGAAAGGATCCATTCTTAGCAAAAAATCTTGCCTTCGGATCTGTGATAGAAGGTGTACCCAATAGTCTCCTTTGGATCCTATGAAGACACATTTCTCCGATTTGGGTTCGAGCTTATCAGGTTGAAGCTTTTTCACATAAGCATCGCAGCCCCAAACTTTCAGAAACGACAACTTTGGTTTCTTGCCAAACCATAGTTCATAAGGCGTCGTCTCAACGGATTTTGATGGTGCCCTATTTAACGTGAATGCGGCCGTCTCCAAAGCATAACCCCAAAACGATAGCGGTAAATCAGTAAGAGACATCATAGATCGCACCATATCTAGTAAAGTACGATTACGACGTTCGGACACACCATTACGCTGTGGTGTTCCGGGTGGCGTGAGTTGCGAAACTATTCCGCATTGTTTCAAATGTACACCAAACTCGTAACTCAAATATTCTCCTCCACGATCAGATCGTAGAAACTTTATTTTCTTGTTACGATGATTTTCAACTTCACTCTGAAATTCTTTGAACTTTTCAAACGTTTCAGACTTATGTTTCATTAAGTAGATATACCCATATCTGCTTAAATCATCTGTGAAGGTGAGAAAATAACGATATCCGCCACGAGCCTCAATATTCATCGGACCACATACATCTGTATGTATGATTTCCAACAAATCTGTTGCTCTCTCCATAGTACTGGAGAACGGCGTTTTAGTCATCTTGCCCATGAGGCACGGTTCGCAAGTACCAAGTGATTCATAATCAAGTGGTTCCAAAAGTCCATCAGTATGGAGTTTCTTCATGCGCTTTACACCGATATGACCTAAACGGCAGTGCCACAAATAAGTTGCACTATCATTATCAACTCTGCATCTTTTGGCTTCAACATTATGAATATGTGTGTTACTACTATCGAGATTCAATAAGAATAGACCACTCTTCAAGGGTGCATGACCATAAAAGATATTACTCATATAAATAGAACAACCATTATTCTCTGATTTAAATGAATAACCGTCTCGCATCAAACAAGATCCAGATATAATGTTCATGCTTAACGCTGGCACCAAATAACAATTATTTAGGTCTAATATTAATCCCGAAGGTAGATGTAGAGGTAGCGTGCCGACCGCGATCACATCGACTTTGGAACCGTTTCCCACGCGCATCGTCACCTCGTCCTTAGCCAATCTTCGCTTAATCCGTAGTCCCTGTTTCGAGTTGCAAATATTAGCAACAGAACCAGTATCAAATACCCAGGTGCTACTGCGAGCATTAGTAAGGTACACATCAATAACATGTATATCACATATACCTTTGTTCACCTTGCCATCCTTCTTATCCGCCAAATACTTGGGGCAGTTCCGCTTCCAGTGACCAGTCTGCTTGCAGTAGAAGCACTCAGTTTCAGGCTTAGGTCCGACTTTGGGTTTCTTCTCTTGAGCAGCAACTTGCTTGCTGTTCTTCTTGAAGTTCCCCTTCTTCTTCCCTTTGCCCTTTTTCTTGAAACTAGTGGTCTTGTTGACCATCAACACTTGATGCTCCTTTTGATTTCTACCTCCGCAGCTTTCAGCATTGCGAAGAGCTCGGGAATAGTCTTATTCATCCCTTGCATATTATAGTTCATCACGAAGCTCTTGTAGTTGGTGGCAGTGATTGGAGAATTCTGTCAATGACGCAATCATCTGGAAGATTAACTCCCATTGAATCAAGTGATTATTATACCCAGACATTTTGAGTATATGCTCACTGACAGAACTGTTCTCCTCCATCTTGCAGCTATAGAACTTATTGGAGACTTCATATCTCTCAATCCGGGCATTTGCTTGAAATATTAACTTCAATTCCTGGAACATCTCATATGCTCCATGACGTTCAAAACGTCGTTGAAGTCCCGATTCTAAGCCGTAAAGCATGGCACACTGAACTATCGAGTAGTCATCAGCTTTGCTCTGCCAGACGTTCATAACATCTGGTGTTGCTCCAGCAGCAGGCCTGGCACCCAGCGGTGCTTCCCAGGATGTAATTTTTCTGTGCAACAATGAGGATAATCCTCAAGTTACAGACCCAGTCCGTGTAATTGCTACCATCATCTTTCAACTTTGCTTTCTCAAGGAACACATTAAAATTCAACGGAACAACAACACGGGCCATTTATCTACAATCATACATAAACAAGCAAGATACTATCAGGTACTAAGTTCATGATAAATTTAGGTTCAATTAATCATATTACTTAAAGAACTCCCACTTAGATAGACATCCCTCTAATTCTCTAAGTGATTACGTGATCCAAATCAACTAAACCATGTCCGATCATCACGTGAGATGGAGTAGTTTCATTGGTGAACATCACTATGTTGATCATATCTACTATATGATTCACGCTCGACCTTTCGGTCTCCGTGTTCCGAGGCCATATCTGTATATGCTTGGCTCGTCAAGTATAACCTGAGTATTCCGCGTGTGCAACTGTTTTGCACCCGTTGTATTTGAACGTAGAGCCTATCACACCCGATCATCACGTGGTGTCTCAGCACGAAGAACTTTCGCAACGGTGCATACTCAGGGAGAACACTTCTTGATAATTTAGTGAGAGATCATCTTATAATGCTACCGTCAATCAAAGCAAGATAAGATGCATAAAAGATAAACATCACATGCAATCAATATAAGTGATATGATATGGCCATCATCATCTTGTGCTTGTGATCTCCATCTTCGAAGCACCGTCATGATCACCATCGTCACCGGCGCGACACCTTGATCTCCATCGTAGCATCGTTGTCGTCTCGCCAATCTTATGCTTCCACGACTATCACTACCGCTTAGTGATAAAGTAAAGCATTACAGCGCGATTGCATTGCATACAATAAAGCGACAACCATATGGCTCCTGCCAGTTGCCGATAACTCGGTTACAAAACATGATCATCTCATACAATAAAATTTAGCATCATGTCTTGACCATATCACATCACAACATGCCCTGCAAAAACAAGTTAGACGTCCTCTACTTTGTTGTTGCATGTTTTACGTGGCTGCTACGGGCTTAAGCAAGAACCAATCTTACCTACGCATCAAAACCACAACGATAGTTTGTCAAGTTGGTGCTGTTTTAACCTTCGCAAGGACCGGGCGTAGCCACACTTGGTTCAACTAAAGTTGGAGAAACTGTCACCCGCAAGCCACCTATGTGCAGAGCACGTCGGGAGAACCGGTCTCGCGTAAGCGTACGCGTAATGTCGGTCCGGGCCGCTTCGTCCAACAATACCGCCGAACCAAAGTATGACATGCTGGTAAGCAGTATGACTTATATCGCCCACAACTCACTTGTGTTCTACTCGTGCATATAACATCAACATATAAAACCTAGGCTCGGATGCCACTGTTGGGTTTCGTAGTAATTTCAAAAAAATTCCTACGCTCACGCAAGATCATGGTGATGCATAGCAATGAGAGGGGAGAGTATGATCTACGTACCCTTGTAGATCGACAACGGAAGCGTTTGGTTGATGTAGTCGTACGTCTCCACGGCCCGACCGATCAAGCACCGAAACTACGGCACCTCCGAGTTCTAGCACACGTTCAGCTCGATGACGATCCCCGGACTCCGATCCAGCAAAGTGTTGGGGAAGAGTTCCGTCAGCACGACGGCGTGGTGACGATCTTGATGTACTACCGTCGTAGGGCTTCGCCTAAGCACCGCTACAATATTATCGAGGACTATGGTGGAAGGGGGCACCGCACACGGTTAAGAGTATGATCACGTGGATCAACTTGTGTCTCTAGGGGTGCCCCTGCCTCCGTATATAAAGGTTCAAGGGAGGGGGGCCGGCCGGCCAAGGTGTGGCGCGCCAGGAGGAGTCCTACTCCCTCTGGGAGTAGGACTCCCCCCCTTTCCTAGTTGGAATAGGATTCGTGGGGTGGGAAAAGAGAGAGAGAGAAGGAGGGGGGCGCCGGCCCCCTCTCTCCTTGTCCTATTCGGATTAGGGGTGAGGGGCGCGCTGCCCAGCCCTGGCTGCCTCTTCTCTTCTTCCACTAAGGCCCACTAAGGCCCATATACCTCCCGGGGGGTTCCGGTAACCTCCCGGTACTCCGGTAAAATCCCGATTTCACCCGGAACACTTCCGATATCCAAACATAGGCTTCCAATATATCAATCTTTATGTCTTGACCATTTCGAGACTCCTCGTCATGTCCGTGATCACATCCGGGACTCCGAACAACCTTTGGTACATCAAAATGCATAAACTCATAATATAACTGTCATCGTAACCTTAAGCGTGCGGACCTTACGGGTTCGAGAACAATGTAGAAATGACCGAGAAACGTCTCCGGTAAATAACCAATAGCGGAACCTGGATGCTCATATTGGCTCCTACATTTTCTACGAAGATCTTTTATCGGTCAGACCGCATAATAACATACGTTGTTCCCTTTGTCATCGGTATGTTACTTGCCCGAGATTCGATCGTCGGTATCCTATACCTAGTTCAATCTCGTTACCGGCAAGTCTCTTTACTCGTTCTGTAATACATCATCCCACAACTAACTCATTAGTTGCAATGCTTGCAAGGCTTAAGTGATGTGCATTACCGAGAGGGCCCAAAGATACCTCTCCGACAATCGGAGTGACAAATCCTAATCTCGAAATACGCCAACCCAACATGTACCTTTGGAGACACGTGTAGAGCTCCTTTATAATCACCCAGTTACGTTGTGACGTTTGGTAGCACACAAAGTGTTCCTCTGGCAAACGGGAGTTGCATAATCTCATAGTCATAGGAACATGTATAAGTCATGAAGAAAGCAATAGCAACATACTAAACAATCGGGTGCTAAGCTAATGGAATGGGTCATGTCAATCAGATCATTCAACTAATGATGTGATCCTGTTAATCAAATGACAACTCTTTTTCCATGGTTAGGAAACATAACCATATTTGATTAACAAGCTAGTCTAGTAGAGGCATACTAGTGACACTCTGTTTGTCTATGTATTCACACATGTATTATGTTTCCGGTTAATACAATTCTAGCATGAATAATAAACTTTTATCATGATACAAGGAAATAAATAATAACTTTATTATTGCCTCTAGGGCATATTTCCTTCACCTACGGTACTACCGCACCAAACTAGCGGTACTACCGCAGCTAGCCGCGGTACTACCGTGGCCACGGCAGGAGCTAGCCCAGGCCTGTAGCAAAGAAGCTGGGGCGGTACTACTGCACCCCCTTGCGGTACTACCGCAAGGCAGGATTGGACTAGCCTGGGAAGGGCACGGACAAATAAAAAAACGCCCGTAGCAACTTCCGCTGACTTTCAAACAGTGCAAAAATCCGACACGGTACTACCGCACAAGGCACGCGGTACTACCGCGCAAGGAGCAGATGTAAAAAATTACATCCGCCCCTACTTCCGCTTATGGTGCTGTGCCGGACCAGGACTCACGGTACTACGGCTCCCAAGGAGCGGTACTACCGTGACCACCTGCGGTACTACCGCAAAGGCCTGCGGTACTACCGCTTCGAAGAGCAGTACTACCGCATGCCCCAGAACAGCAACACTAGGAGTTCTTTTTGCACATACACGAAGAAACGGAGGATGCTCCATAGTGCTAAGGGAAAGGCGGTGCAAAGAGGAGTAAAATGTGTACGTGACGATTCCACCCAAACCTTTCCAAAGCGGACCCCCTCTTAATAGTACGGCTTTCCTACGACTCAAATCCACCGAAAAAGGAACGTAGAAAAATGTTGTCTTCAATAATCTTCGAGGGGCACCAAACCGTCTTGTGCCTAGTAATGAAATATCTGAAATACTCAAGGCACACGATTAGTCCACAAATGCATTGTCATCAATCACCAAAACACCTTAGGGATAAATATGCCCTTACAATCTCCCCCTTTTTGGTGGATTGATGACAATATGGGATTTGCACAAGGGAGAAAATATAGAACATGAGCAAACCACACATCTCTAAAATATAGACGGGCTCTCCCTAGATGTGTGCTATTTAGATAAGTGCTTTGGACTGCACGGCACACATACTAGGATCAACACTCCCCCTATATTTTATAGACATGGCATATCTTGCAATAATAAAGCTAATACTAAGCAAGATAATAAATAAGAGCATAATATATGTAGCACAATATATCATAAGCTCAATAGGGTGCGATAGATAGAGTGCATATGTCTTACACCATATGAAATATAAGTCTCACAAGCTCAAACAAGCTCAAACCAAACCGAAGCAAACAAGGTTCGACAGAACAAACACAAGCGAAGCAAATGGAACAAACACACGCGAAGCAAACGGAACAAACACACACAAAGCAAACATGACACGACACGCAAATCCCTACACTCTCTCCCCCTTTGGCATCGAGATGCCAAAAAGGCAGAGAGGACACCTACAACATAAGTGGTGGCTCAAGCGGAGTAATCGCTCGCACACTCTTTGTCGGACTCGGCAGCGGGGATGGGCTCCTCCTCAGAATCAGTCCACTTGTAGCCTTGTTTTCCCATCCATTCGGCCTCTGGAGTGATGTGATCCTCGGAGCCGCTAGAAACATCCTCTCCAAACACCCTCATGATCTTCTTGTCGCGGCGGCAAATCTCCTTGGAGGCAACGTGAGTCCGGTACTGCCCCTTGGCCTGCATGCAGAACAAGGCCTTCATCTTGGCCTTCAGCTTCTTCGCCCATGAGGGCTCAGTGGAGGGAGGTGCATATCCAGAAGAGCTGTCCTCAGCTACATTCTCCTCCTCAATCTCCACCTCATCAACAACCCTCTTAGCAGCCTCAGCTTCGGCACGAGTAGTAGTGTTAGCCCACTGGGGCTTGATGCGGAGTCTGATGGGGTCATGACGGATCCATTCAGGGGCCAAAAACTCCTCATTGGGATAGAGCTTCTCCCAAGTCTTCGATATCAGGAGGAACAGATATGGACCATAGATGGGTACCTTGCGGGTGAACACTGTGAACCGAAGCTCGCACCACATGATATGTGAGACATCAAGTGGTTGTGTCTGAGAAACGCGCACCTCCTCACAAATGAGCAACATGTCCACAAGATAGGCATGCACCTTGTCCTTGTCCCCAATGCGAGGAAAGAGGGAGTGGTGGAAGATCTGGTGCATGATGTCAAGGAATGGGTTGAGCACCCACGTCGTCTTGTCATTGGCCAGTTTCTTCTCAACATAGAACGACTGAAGCTTGTCCTTGCTAGCTGACTCGGCATTGGCATGAGGGCGAACACCAACAGGCGTGTGGAGCCCCTCATCAGGAACTTTGAGCAAATCCATGAACTCCTTCCAAGTAGCAGTCAACTGACATCCATTGGTCATCCAGGTCATCCTCTGATCCTCACCAGTATGGAAGTGGACCGAAGCAAAGAACTGGGCCACCAGCTCGGGGTCAAAGTCCAGGTGGAAAGAGATCACATCCTCAATGGCAAACTGCTCCACGAGATCCAAGGCCTCACCAAAGTAGTCACGATGCTTAGCATCCCTCATGTGATGCATGTCAATCCAGTGCACATCCACATACATATTCTGCTTGGCCTTGATCACATCCAGGTAAATGAGATTCTGCTGCTTGGTCCAGAACAGTTCATTCCCTCTGAAGTTTGCACGAGGATTTGCATAGGGGTTGATCTTCCTTTGAGAAACAAACTCAGCAAGATGTATCTCATCCATGCCCTTTGACGGTTCCTTGTACTTGCTAGCAGTGGTCTTGACATTGCGCTTGGGGGCATTGGAGCCCTCTGGAACATCCTCTTGGTTGCACAGACGTTTGGAGCCCGTGTCATGGCTTGGATTGGAACGACGAGCAGGGACACCGGAGCCACCACCTAAGACACACACAAAACACAAACACACACGAGAGGCGAGAAGGATCAATGCAAAGACCACATCAAAACAGGTGAAACAAGTAGAAAGTGCATATGGTAATTGCCATGAAGAAGATTTGGCAGCAGCGGTAGTACTGCCTGTTCGCGCGGTACTAAAATTTTAGTGCCGCTCCTAGTCGCGGTAGTACGGCGCGGTGGCATGGTAGTACCGGGGCTCGGGGCGGGTGTCGGTGTCAAAACCGGCGGATCTTGGGTAGGGGGTCCCGAACTGTGCGTCTAGGCCGGATGGTAACAGGAGACAAGGGACATGATGTTTTTTACCCAGGTTCGGGCCCTCTCAATGGAGGTAATATCCTACTCCTGCTTGATTAATATTGATGATATGGGTAGTACAAGAGTAGATCTACCACGAGATCAAGGAGGCTAAACCCTAGAAGCTAGCCTATGGTATGATTGTTGTGTATGGAGTTGATTGCCTACGGACTACAACCCTCCGGTTTATATAGACACCGGATAGGGTTAGGGTTACATAAAGTCAGTTACAATGGTAGGAGATCTTGAATATCCGTATCGCCAAGCTTGCCTTCCACGCCAAGGAAAGTCCCATCCAGACACGGGACGAAATCTTCAATCTTGTATCTTCATAGTCCAGGAGTCCGGCTGAAGGTATAGTCCGGCTACCCGAACACCCCCTAATCCAGGACTCCCTCAGTAGCCCCTGAACCAGGCTTCAATGACGATGAGTCCGCGTGCAAATTGTCTTCGGCATTGCAAGGCGGGTTCCTCCTCCAAGTCCTTCATAGAAGATTGTAAACACCAATAGTAGTGTCCGGCTCTGCAAAATAAGTTTCCACATATTGCCATAGAGAGAATAATATTAACACAAATCAAATCTGCCGACGTATTCCGCAGTGCGTCATCACACTACGGCCAAGTCCTTTACTCGAATCGTTTTTACTTTTCCACCTCAGCATGTTTTGCGAGGCGGTTTCCTTGGCACGTCTTGTCAAAGTAGAGATCGTGTGCCCCCCTTTTACGGGATTCTCATCAATACGGACGTGGGTAACCCAATCATGCCCGTTAGCATGTTTTCTCGACTAAAGGCGAGTCCCAAACGGTTACGGGGAGGGCTCCTGGTATTCAACCTCTTATAAAGAGACCAAGGCCTTACTCCTTTTTCCAATCTCAAACGAGTTTGCCCGTCGCCTCGAGTTCCAACACCCTAGGCTCCAGATTCCAGGCGCTTCGGACCTTCGACAATGTCCGGTTCCGACCTTCAAGGCCGATGGATGCCCTCCTCCGTCACGGAGGAGGACGTGCTAAAGTTGAGAGAGGCTAAGTTCTTGACCGCCGAAATTCCGCATAGGTTGCCTGCTCAAAGGCAGGCTATTCCCAGTCCCCAGCCCAGTGAGAGCGTAGTGTTCGTGTCTCACTTCCTTCGGGGGTTAGGCTTCCCGATGGATCCCTTCGTGAGGAGGCTGCTATTTTATTACGGGCTGGAATTTCATGACTTAGCTCCGGAGTCCATCCTCCACATTTACTCATTCATCGTTGTGTGCGAAGCGTTCCTCAGTGTTACTCCTCACTTCGGATTATGGCTCAGGACTTTTGGAGTGGAGCCGAAGATGATCAAGGGACGGCACGCAGAGTGCGGAGGCGCTGTCATAAGTAAGAATGCTGATGCTCCATGGCCCGAGGGCTCCTTTCAAGAGGAGCTCGGCTTGTGGCAACGAGAATGGTTCTATATCACCACTCCTAGGAGCGCCAAGTGGATGGCGCCTCCTGCCTTTCGCTCGGGTCCCCCATCACGGCTAGCGTCATGGGTCAACAAAGGATTAGATTGGGGGTTATCCAAAGACGTGCCCTTGTTGCAGGGCCGCATCAGGGATCTCTTAGAAAGAGACCTCAACCTGGTCAAGGTGACGCATGTCATGATGATTCGTCGAACATTGCCCGGCAAACGTCGCCCCCTTCACCTGTGGGAGTTTAATCCAGAGGGACCGCGAGCTCTCTAGAACTTTATGGGCGCAACGCCCGCGGAGATGTATAGACTGTTCTTCGGATCACAAGAGATGTGTCTGGATTTAACCGAGGACGCAGGCCTAAGCTGCAATCGCCCGGATACTCAAGTAAGCAACCTTGTGCCCGGACCTTCTATCCGTATAATTGTCATAAACTTGCCCCTAAAAGAGTTGTCCTTTTAAACAGGAGTGGATAGCGAAGGCAAAGCTGATCAGGTGTCCGGCTCCCCTTCCCGAAACCAGGCCGGATCCTGTGCTTGTCAGGATGTTGAAGATAATGCCTTTGGAGGGGGAGGACAAGGAAACTATGGCCTCCTCGAAGGGGGCTGCTCCGAAGGGAGGAACCGACCATTCCTCTCCCAAGGGGAAGAAGAGGGACGCCTCTGACGACCCGGAGACCATGGCCCCGAAGCGGGGGAGAAAATCCTCGTCAGAGGGTCCGACGTCGGGGAGTTCCTCGGCCGGACTACGCCCTCAAGGGGATCAGCCCTCCAACGAGCCGTAAGTAGAGAGAGGTTTTCCTTTTGAGGGATGAGAGAAATCCTTGACTTATATCTGAGAAGATTAACCAAAATTTTACCTTGTAGCTCGGACATCAGCCCCTCTCAGTAGAGCTCGTCCTCGGGGGATCTTCTTCCGGAGATGATGGAGAGCGGGACACCTCCCCCTGCCGTACCGCCTAGCAAGGCGGGCGACCCTGAGGTGTCGTCGCGGAGGGTTTCTCTGAATCCGGCAGGGGCGGAAGATAGCTATGTGGCCCCCCAAGGCTCTCCGCGTCCGGCCTTCGAAGGAGGCCATAGGACAAGTCCGGCATCGTCTGGTGATTGGCCGGAGGAGCTAAAGATTCTGCTGGGGCGAGCTTCTATCTCAGAGGAGCACCGTGCATTGATGGGCACGGTGATTGAAAGGATTTCATCCGCAGAAAGCGGATTGCATGAGGCCGTCAAAAGTTTACTGACGGGTTTTGAGGTACGTTAGATAATGTACACTTTTGTCAGTTGCGCATAAGTAAGATGCACCCTGTGTAGATAGTAGCCCCTGAGACTCTGCGCGTTTTCAAGAAATGACGGCACACAGAGGATCATAATCCCAGGTCTAAGATGTCGCCTTTGAATGTAGGTGGCGAGGTGTCCGGAATCAAGCTGAACTGATGATGTGGCCGAACTAAAGCGGCAACTGGACATGGCAGATGCCGACATCGCGCTTGTCAACAAGCGGCTTGATGAGGCTCAAGGTATGTAATTCTTCGGGCGGCATTAGGTAAGAGGAGCTTCATGCCAGTGTGTTACAATGTGTGTGCTTGACACAGATGGTACGACCGCCGTGGAGAATCTTAGGGCAGAACTTGCCCGAGCTAAGGAGCAAGCTAGAAAAAGCGATGCGGCTGCCGAGAAGGCCCTTGAAGAGCTGAGAGCCGAACAGGCTGCTCACTGTCGAAGCAAAGAAGAGATGGCCGAGAAGTTAAAGAGCGCTGCAGACCGTTGCAAACTTCTTGAGAAAGAAGACCGGGCGAGACAGATGGACTTAGAGAAGGCCATTGCCGATGCCAAGGACGCTCACTCTGTGATGAGAGCTGCGAAGGAGGAGCTGCGTCAGGCCGAACAGATTGCGGCTGGAAAGCCCTTTATGCTGCGGAGGAAGTTTTGTGATCCGAAGTTTGCTCCGTTGGACCGAATGTGGAGTGTGGAGGACACCTATCTGGACTTGGCAGCGAGTGCTGCTGATGCGACCGAACACTTTCGAGATCAGAAAGATCGCGAAGTGGAAAAGCTTTTCTGGTCGCAGTTTCACAATCCAGAGCATCCACTGGCAGTGGATGATCGTTTGGCTCAATGGGACGAACTGAATAGGTTGTCCGGACTCGCCATGAAGTACGTCATGGGTCATCTGTGGTCGGGGAGATTGGAGCCGAAGAGTTATTTCAGCTTGGTGCAGCAATTCCTTGACGCGGTGCCGCGTATTAATGCAATGAAGAGGTCAGCATGCATAGAGGGTGCAAGGATGGCTCTTGCTCGTGTCAAGACATACTGGGCAGAGATGGAGACCACCGTTGTTGCGTCCCGAGATTCAGACAAAAGCCGAGTACCTTCCGAGCACTATTTTCAGGAAGTCCTTGAAGGCGCTCGTGTAATAGAGACGCAGTTCCCGAAAGATGCTATGTTATGATAGCATATGTAATTATAAAGTAATATTTTGATAAACTGTAGTGGCCTTTTTTTTATACTTGTGCCTCCAAGTATTGGGAACACTTCCTGTGCGGCCGTTTTAAGATATATATATATATATATATATATATATATATATATATATATATAGAATCTGAAAGATGGCAGTCGTTGGCTTGAGCCCCCACGCACATAGTGCGGGGGTGCTCGCAGAAGACGCATTTTCACACTTAACCCAACATCTTGGTCCTACAAAGGAGGTGATAGCGCAGCGGGCCAGGCAACCGCACTATAATGCTTTAACACTTTCACTTAGCCATAGGAGTTTGACAATGAGACTCTTTAGGTAGCTCCTTGGTGGCAACTGCGCTCGTCCGAATTCGGGGCGCGTATGTGCCTGACCAGGAAGCGGCCCTTCGTTAAAGCGGAGGAATCCGATAGATTCCGATAGGTCATCGAGTGGCTGACCAGTCTCACGCTACATCATGACAGTCAGTTTTCGGCTTTCTCTACTGAGGTGCTCGCCCGGCCGAACCGGGGGCACAATCGCAGTAGTTCTCCTGGTGCTACCTTAGCCGATAGAGCGGAACGTAAGGTAGCCGAACTCAGGAGTCGGGCAACCCAACATTTGACCAAAGACATGATTCGGAGCTGATGCATATAATGCCAAAACTCACGACGCCGAACACTCCCTAAGGTGTTCGGTCTTTATGAGTGCGGGCGAAACAACACTCTTTATTAAAAAAGCCCCTAGTGTCCAGGTACGTGCAAAAATTTCTGACGTGGCCACATGCCAAGACGCCAGCCTCCTCCTTGGTTATATCAGAAAAAACCAGGGGATGTGTAGCAACAAGAGACAGTAAAAAAGGTTTACGCAGGGTCTTAATCTAAAAAGAATCCTTTAGGATGGGTCCCTACTGCACGTCTGCGCCTGTGTCTCCGTTGTGCCGTATCCTGGACGGGCGCCGCACGACGTTCATCTGTAAAAGAGAGGAACTGAGTTGAAAACGGGTCGTGCCGAACAAAAGTTTAAAATAAACAAAGTGTAAAGTAAAATATATAAAATTGAGCTTTATTGTCTCTTATTGTATATGCATGGAGCCCCTAGTGCGGGGGGTATATGGCCACTAAGCCTGCATCAATGATGATTTTGTACCGAACTCGTCTATCCGCGTTCGTGGTCTTTAATGACCTATTTCGAAGTTTTTTGGTCGATGAGGCCATTTTACTGTGGGGCTGTTAAAGCGGCCGCACAGTCCCCCACTTGGGGAGGCGCACTTTAGTGCTTCCCCTTCAAAGAGATGATGCCTTGTGGACCAGGCATCTTAAGCGTGAGAGATGCATAATGCGGTATTGCGTTAAAGCGGGCGAAAGCTTCGCGTCCCAGTAGTGCTTGATAGCGACTTGAGAACGGGACGATATGGAAGGTCAGCTTTTCATGGCGGAAGTTATCGGCAGAGCCGAATATAACTTCGAGCCGGAGAAAACCCATACAATGGGTGTCCGGACCAGGTGTTACCCCTTGAAAGGAGGTTTTGCTGCGGCGGATTCTTGCTGGGTTTATCCCCACGTGTTGGATTGTATCCTGATATATCAGGTTTAGTCCGCTGCCGCCGTCCATAAGGACATTTGAAAACTGGAGTCCGCCAATTATTGGATCGAGTATCAAGGCAGTCCAGCCTACATTCTTGATATTCCTAGAATAATCTAGCTGATCGAAGATGATCGGTTTTGACAACCAGTGGCAGGACCCTTTGGGGATGGGCCGTGTGGTGCGTACCTTTACGGGCGCCGCACATTTTGTTATGTGAAGTGAGTTCACTGTTTTTACTTCTTGTGGGAAGTTCTTTTGTTTCCTGGTGCTCTGCTTTTGGGGTTCGTCCTCGTCTTCGCTTGGTGTGTCGAGCCCCTTGTGTTCGGCATTGAGTCTGCCGGATTGTTTGAAAACCCAACAGTCTCTGTGGGTATGGTTAGCAGGCTTCCCGGGAGTACTGTGTATCTGACATATCCTGTCCAGGATTTTATTTAGGTTGGATGGATCGTCCCTGTTATCCGGGGGAGCGATTTTTCCTGATTTTGTCGTGAGCCTTTGAATCCGGCATTGACTGCCGTGCTCTTCGGACTTTTGTCCTTAGTCCAGCGACGGTCCTTGTTGCGTCGCGGTTTTCCGTTTCCATCCCTAGTTTCGGATGTACTTGGGTTGCTGGGGCTGCACCTTGCCAACCAGCTGTCCTCCCCTGCACAAAAGCGGGTCATGAGGCTTGTTAGTGCGGCCATTGTTCTTGGCTTTTCTTGGCCGAGGTGTCTGGCGAGCCATTCGTCTCGGACGTTATGCCTGAAAGCTGCTAAGGCTTCGGCGTCCGGACAGTCGACTATCTGATTCTTTTTAGTGAGGAATCTATTCCAGAACTGCCGAGCTGATTCTCCGGGTTGTTGAGTTATGTGACTAAGATCGTCTGCATCCGGAGGGCGGACATAGGTCCCCTGAAAGTTTGCTCGGAAAGCATCCTCGAGCTCTTCCCAGCTTCCAATTGTGTTATCGGGAAGGCTTTTAAGCCAATGCCGGGCTAGCCCTTTAAGCTTAAGGGGTAGATATTTTATGGCGTGGAGATCATCTCCTCTAGCCATGTGTATGTGGAGGATATAATCCTCAATCCAGACTCCAGGGTCTGTTGTTCCATCATATGCCTCTATGTTTACGGGTTTGAATCCCTCTGGGAATTCATAGTCCAGGACCTCATCGGTGAAACATAGGGGGTGTGCGGCGCCCCTGTATTTGGGTGTGCCGGATTCTGATGATGGCTTCATAGCGTTGCTTACGAGAGCTTGCTTTCTTGGCCCATAAATGGACCTGACTGGGCCATGATGCGAATCCTTAAGTGGGTCGCATGCCGATTTAGGTGCGGCGCCGCTTGCCGCTTTGTGGGGTCGTCTATCCGACCGTGTGGCTTTTTCATTTTTTGAATGCGAGGGCTCTAGGGCCTCTTCGTCGAATTCAGGCAGTGGCTTTCTTTTCGGATAGCTTTTAGTGCGGCGACTGTCGTTTACTTATCTGTGGTATTGATTACTTTGCTCCATCTAATCCGGAGTGCATCTTCCGCTGTTTTTAGCTTCCGCTTCTGCTTCTTTAGGCTGCATGCAGTTGCAACGAGCCTCTCGTGGAGATTCTTCTGCTCCATAGGTTTATTCGGCGTGAGGTCGTCTGGAATTCCGTTTTCACCAGAGGAGGGATATTCGGTTTCTTTATCCGTGTTGCCCTGTTCGGACGGTTGCTCTAAGGCCTGCTCGTCGTCTACCGGCTTGTCCTGCTCTATGGCTGGGTTTTTGTTGAGGCAGGGCTTGGGTCAGCGTTTACGCCAACGCTTTGATTGCTTTTCGGGGGGTCGATCTCCCGTCCCATCCCCTTTTTCCTCGTTGTCGCTTCCTTTAGGGGTATCCACCATTTACACATCGTGAGATGAGGTGGCTGTCCAATCCCCTATGGGCGTTGGTTCGTCGGTATCTCCTGCATCGTCATCCATGCTGTCGATGTCTCCGGAGTCGAAGTTTAGCACGTCGTTTAAATTGTCGACAGTGGCTACCAAGTGGGTGGTGGGTGGGCTTTGAATTTCTTCATCGTCCGTATCCCATCCTCGCTGACCGTAGTTCGGCCAGGGCTCTCCTGATAAGGAGAGAGTCTTGAGAGAGTTCAGGATATCGCCACAAGGCGAGTGCTGAAAGATGTCTGCGGCGGTGAACTCCATTATCGGCGCCCAATCGGATTCAATTGGCAGGGGCGCGGGGGGTTCGGAGTCCGGGGAGGAGTCCGGATCCTCAGAGTCACGGGCCATGCGGAGTGCGGGGCCGGAGTTCAGCTCGATCGCCTCTGAGATCGCAGCCCCTGAGGCAGCGTCCAACCACTGATCCTCGATTGGCGCAATAGGCTCCGAGTTAGGGGTCAGAACCGATGCGTGTGCGGCCTCCAAGGCGCTGTTCGGCGGCAGAGCTATATCATGCCCATCGAGACAGTGCGGCGCGCTTGGCTGTGGCTCGAATCCGTCGAAGATCAAGTCCCCATGGATGTCAGCCGTGTAGTTTAGGCTTACAAACCTGACCTGATGGCCAGGGGCGTAGCTTTTGATCTGCTCAAGGTGGCCAAGGGAATTGGCTCACAGAGCGAAGATCTGTCCAGGGAGCAAAGTCTCACCCTGGACCGCATCGTTGTTGATGATCAAAGGAGCCATCGGGCCTAAAGGCGACGACACAGAGGAACTCTCAATGAAAGCACCAATGTCGGTGTCAAAACCGGCGAATCTCGGGTAGGGGGTCCCGAACTGTGCGTCTAGGCCGGATGGTAACAGGAGACAAGGGACACGATGTTTTTACCCAGGTTCGGGCCCTCTCGATGGAGGTAATACCCTACTCCTGCTTGATTCATATTGATGATATGGGTAGTACAAGAGTAGATCTACCACGAGATCAAGGAGGCTAAACCCTAGAAGCTAGCCTATGGTATGATTGTTGTGTATGGAGTTGATTGCCTACGGACTACAACCCTCCGGTTTATATAGACACCGGATAGGGTTAGGGTTACATAAAGTCGGTTACAATGGTAGGAGATCTTGAATATCCGCATCGCCAAGCTTGCCTTCCACGCCAAGGAAAGTCCCATCCGGACACGGGACGAAATCTTCAATCTTGTATCTTCATAGTCAAGGAGTCCAGCTGAAGGTATAGTCCGGCTACCCGAACACCCCCTAATCCAGGACTCCCTCAGCAGGAGTAGAACTCTAGTACCGCGGCTTGCATGGTAGTACTGCGCCTGAGGAGCGGTAGTACCACACGAGCAGTAGTACCGCAACTGTTATGCGGTAGTACCGCACGGCATCAGATCCGAACCAACTGAATCTGAGAACAACTGCGACAACGAGGCGGTACTACGGTTGATCAAATCTACCACGGGACAACATATCAAGTACAATTTCTACGCATCACTACTCTCCTACATCCTACTCTTGCAAAGATTTGGCCTAAAATCTCAAGAACAACATGCATCTCCCCAAAAACCTAGAAGCGAAAGCACGAACAAAAGAGAGAGGGATATGGGGAGAAACCTTGTTTCATGGCAAGAGAAAGTGGTGGGGAACGATCCCACCGGTTGGAATCCAAGGAGAGCGGCCGGAGACAGAGATCCGATAAGGGTCTCCGGCACTGTTCTTGAGCGAGAGAGAGAGAGAGACCACGCAGAGAGAAAAGGATGAATGGGTATGGGGGGGTTGGAACTCCCACTGCCCGCTCTTAACCCCCACGCGCCCTCGGCAGCGCGGTAGTACCGCACGTCATCGTGGTAGTACCACCCGAGCGGAAGCACCGCACTAAGGACGGTAGTACCGCTCCCCCAGGCGACAGTAAAAAATTACTGCCGCGCTGGGTGCGGAAGTACCGTGCACTCCTCACGTGGTAGTACCATGGCAGGCCGCGGTAGTACCATGTGCTCAAGAAGATGCAAGTTTCAAGAAGGGGAAAACGAAGCCTTTGCAAGGCAACCTTCAAGCGAACGGACACACCAAAAGGCTGACACACGAGACAACTCAAACAAGAACGACACGATGAACGAAAGACAAGAGACGAGAAGGACTAAGACACTCAACACAACCTCTCTAAAGAGAGGGCGGTGGCCGGAGCCACCTATGTTTGAGTCAATTGGTATGGCACCGCGAAGAATTATCCTTGGGCCCATGACCAAAACTCGTCTTTAAAGCACAAGTACCATCAAAAATGGCTAATGTGAAAGAGTTGATTAATTTATGCATAATGGGGGGAGGGAGAGTTCATTGAGAGAACAACACTCCCCCTATGTCCATGCCTACACCTAAACGAGATAACAAGTTGAGTATGGTCAGATGTGCACGGGTTCAAGCAACATTGCTCGAATCAATGATATTTAGCTCATGCCTTAACTCACGAAATCTTGCTTCATCCAAGGGCTTCGTGAAGATATCTGCAAGGTTATCCAGAGTGTTGACATAGTTGAGCTCGATCTCCCCTCGCCTAATATGATCCTGGATGAAGTGATACCGAATCTCAATATGCTTTGTCTTGAAGTGTTGCACCGGGTTGAGAGAGATTTTGATGGCACTTTCATTGTCACACTAAAGAGGCACTTTGTCACAAATGACTTTGTAATCCTTTAAAGTTTGCCTCATCCATAGAAGTTGTGCACAACAACTACCGACAGCCACATACTCCGCTTCCATGGACGAGCGAGACACGCAACTTTGCTTCTTGGAAGACCAACTCACCAAAGAGCAACCAAGAAATTTGCACCCTCCGGAAGTTGACTTCCTATCCACTTTGTCCCCCGCCCAATCGGAGTCTGAATAGCCCACAAGATTGAAGTTAGATCCTCTTGGATACCATAAGCCAAAGTTTGGGGTATGAGCCAAATATCAAAAGATTCGCTTGACCGCCGCATAGTGACTTTCCTTAGGGGTGGCTTGAAACCATGCACAAATTCCCACACTCAACATGATATCCGGTCTAGATGCACAAAAGTAAAGCAAGGAGCCAATCATGGAGCGATATACCTTTTGATCCACCACTTTACCATTGGGATCTACGTCAAGTTGGCATTTGACGGGCATAGGAGTGGACGCCGGCTTGACATCACTTAGCTTGAATCTCTTGAGCATGTCTTGAGTATATTTGTGAGGGAGTCCTGGATTAGGGGGTATCCGGACAGCCGGATTATATCCTTTGGCCGGACTGTTGGACTATGAAGATACAAGATTGAAGACTTCGTCCCGTGTCCGGATGGGACTCTCCTTGGCGTGGAAGGCAAGCTTGGCAATACGGATATGTAGATCTCCTTCCTTGTAACCGACTCTGTAACCCTAGCCCCCTCTGGTGTCTATATAAACCGGAGGGTTTAGTCCGTAGGAACAACAATCATACCGTAGGCTAGCTTTTAGGGTTTAGCCTCTTCGATCTCGTAGTAGATCAACTCTTGTAATACTCATATAATCGAGATCAATCAAGCAGGACGTAGGGTTTTACCTCCATCAAGAGGGCCCGAACCTGGGTAACCATCGTGTCCCATGCCTCCTGTTACCATCCGCCTTAGACGCACACTTCGGGACCCCCTACCCGAGATCCGCTGGTTTTGACACCGACATTGGTGCTTTCATTGAGAGTTCCTCTGTGTCGTCATCATTAGGCTTGATGGCTCCTTCAATCATCGATAGCGATGCGGTCCAGGGTGAGACTTTTCTCCTCGGACAGATCTTTGTATTCGGCGGCTTCACACTACGGGCCAACTCGCTTGGCCATCTGGAGCAGATCGAGAGTTATGCCCATAGCCACCAGGTCAGGTTTGGAAGCTTAAACTACATGGCCGATATCCGCGGAGACTTGATCTTTGACGGATTCGAGCCCCTGCCGAGTGCGCCACATGGTCACGATGAGCATGATTTAGCTCTACCATCGGACAGTGTTCGGGAGATCGCACCGGCAACCGCTCCGACCCTCAATTCGGAGCCAATTGGGCCATCCATGGATGGGTGGATAGACCCCGCCATGGAGGCCGCATCCTCAGCGGCGATCGAGCCGAGTATCGACCTTACCCTTCACGGGAGCCGTGACGCCGAACTGCCAGATTCTTCCCCGGCCACGGACTTCGAACCGCCTGCGCCCGTACCTATCGAATCCGACTGGGCGCCGATCATGGAGTTCACCTCCGCGGATATCTTTCAGCACTCGCCCTTTGGCGACATACTGAACTCATTAAGGTCTCTCTCCTTGTCAGGAGAGTCCTGGCCGAACTATGTCCGGCAGGATTGGGATGCGGATGACGAAGAAATTCGTCGCCCACCCACCACCCACTTAGTAGCCATTGTCGACAATTTGACCGACATGCTCAACTTCGACTCCAAAGACATCGATGATATGGACGACGATGCAGGAGATGAACAAGAACCACTGCCCATAGGGCACTGGACAGCCACCTCATCATATGATATATATATGGTGAGTAGCCACTGTCGACAATTTGACCGACATGCTCAACTTCGACTCCAAAGACATCGATGATATGGACGACGATTAAGGAGATGAACAAGAACCACTGCCCATAGGGCACTGGACAGCCACCTCATCATATGATATATATATGGTGGACACACCTAAAGAAGGCAATGGCGTCGGGACAACAGAGGATGACCCCTCCAAGAAGCAACCCAAGCGCCGACGTCAACGGCGCCGATCTAAGTCTCGCCAAAGCAAAAGCGGTGATACCGGCACAGGATATAATAGCACCCCGGACAGTGCCGAAGATAACGACAATCCCCTCCAGCAAGATTTAGAGCAAGAGGACGGAGAAGCCAGCCCTCCCGAGGGAGCGACAAATGGAGAGGCGGAGGATGATAATTACATGCCTCCCTCCGAAGACGAGGCAAGCCTCGACGATGACGAATTTGTCGTGCCTGAGGATCCCGTCCAGCAAGAGCGCTTCCATCGCCGGCTTATAGCCATGGCAAATAGCCTTAAGAAAAAGCAACAGCAGCTTCAAGCTGATCAAGATTTGCTAGCTGACAGATGGACTGAAGTCCTTGCGGCCGAGGAATATGAACTCGAACGCCCCTCCAAGAGTTACCCAAAGCGCAGGTTGCTACCCCGACTGGAGGAGGAAGCATTAAAACCTACATCTCCAGTGTATGACGCGGCTGATCGTCCACCTCGTGGCCGCGACGAAGAGGCATTTCAGCCAAAAGCTCAGCCCGCACCCCGACGCCACTCAAATAAAAATGTCAAGGCACAGGGAAACACGCTAGACCTGCGAGACGTATTGGAGGACAAAACAAAAAAACGCAAGATCGATCTATGGATCACGAGGGCGCGCCACTACGCGAGACGATAACCGTCACGCCGGATACAGTAAGAGTAAATCCGGTCGGGCCGAACACAGCGGACAAGACTCATTTGAGCTGCGTCGCGATATAGCCTAGTACAGAGGCGCCGCACACCCCCTATGCTTCACAGACGAAGTAATGGATCACCAAATCCTAGAGGGTTTCAAACCCGTAAATATCGAATCATACGACGGCACAACAGATCCTGCGGTATGGATCAAGGACTTCCTCCTGCACATCCACATGGCCCGCGGTGATGATCTACACGCCATCAAATACCTCCCACTCAAACTCAAAGGACCAGCTCGACATTGGCTCAACAGCCTGCCAGCAGAATCCATTGGCTGTTGGGAGGATCTGGAAGCCGCATTCCTCAACAACTTCCAGGGCACTTATGTGCGACCACCAGATGTCGATGACTTGAGCCACATAATTCAGCAGCCAGAGGAATCGGCCAGGCAATTCTGGACACGGTTCCTAACAAAGAAAAATCAAATCATCGACTGTCCGGATGCAGAGGCCCTAGTAGCTTTTAAGCACAACATCCGCGACGAGTGGCTCGCCCGGCACCTTGGCCAGGAAAAGCCGAAATCTATGGCAGCCCTCACTACACTAATGACCCGCTTTTGCGCGGGAGAGGACAGCTGGCTGGCTTGAAGCAATAACATATCAAAGAACCATGGTACTTCAGATACCAAGGATAGCAATGGCAGGTCACGTCGCAACAAACACAAGCGCCGCATCAACAACGACAATACCGAGGATACGGCAGTCAATGCCGGATTCAGAGGCTCTAAACCCGGTCAGCGGAAAAAGCCATTCAAAAGAAGCACTCTGGGCCCGTCCAGTTTGGACCGTATACTCGATCGCTTGTGCCAAGTACACGGCACCCCCGACAAGCCAGCCAACCACACCAACAAAGAATGTTGGGTGTTCAAGCAGGCCGGCAAGTTAAATACCGAAAACAAAGATAAGGGGCTACATAGCGATGACGAGGAAGAGCCTCGGCCGCCGAACACCGGAGGACAGAAGAGGTCCCCCCCACAAGTGCGGACGGTGAACATGATATACGCAACCCACATCCCCAAGAGGGAGCGGAAGCGTACGCTAAGGGACGTATATGCGTTGGAGCCAGTCGCCCCAAAGTTCAACCCATGGTCCTCCTGTCCGATCACCTTCGATCACAGGGACCACCCCACTAGTATCCTTCATGGTGGATTCGCCGCACTGGTCCTAGACCCAATCATCGACGGATTTCACCTCACTCGAGTCCTTATGGACGGCGGTAGCAGCCTGAACCTGCTTTATCAGGACACAGTGCGCAAAATGGGTATAGACCCCTCAAGGATCAAACCCACAAAAACGACCTTCAAAGGTGTCATACCAGGTGTAGATGCCCATTGCACAGGCTCAGTCACACTGGAAGTGGTCTTCGGATCCCCGGATAACTTCCGAAGCGAGGAGTTAATCTTCGATATAGTCCCGTTCCGCAGTGGCTATCATGCACTACTCGGGCGAACCACATTTGCGAGATTCAATGCAGTACCGCATTATGCATACCTCAAGCTTAAGATGCCAGGACCTCGGGGGGGTCATCACAGTCAATGGAAACACAGAGCGCTCTCTTCGCACGGAGGAGCACACTGCGGCCCTCGCAGCAGAAGCACAAAGCAGCCTCTTAAGGCAATCCACCAGTTCGGCGATTAAACACCCGGACACCTTCAAGTGCGCCCGGAGTAATCGGCAACAAGACCGCCTGGCACGTTCCGAGCTCGCATAGCAATGCGGCCCCCACCCCAGTCCTAGCCAAATGGCGAAATCCGTGCCACGCGTACATAATTACGCATTGAAAATACCATGGGCATAGGTGGGGAGGGGGGCACGACTACGGCATGCCCCAAGACGCGGCTCAACCGCACTAGGGGCTTCCCACTTTGTTATTTTTCTCTCTTTCAGGACTTTACTCTCTGAAAACCCCATCCGTCAGTATGATTGTCGGACACACGATGCAACAACCAAGGAGGCAGAAAGCTACATCGCACCATGGAACTCCTAGGTGGTCTCTGATAACGAGTAAAATACCTGCTTTAAATACCATTCCCCAGCTTGCCCTTGGAGGGGACATGTCAAATAGTCCTACTTTTTGCTTATCGCACTACTTGTATCATTCTGCTTCGACACACCTTTTTGAATAAACAATGCATAGCACTAGACTATTACCGCATTCTCTATTCTTTTTTATATATATGTTCATTAATGACATTCACCACCCGTACACTCTGGTACGGCCAATACTCCAGGGGCTTAAGCGTACCCCATAATACGGCGTGAGAAGTCCGAACACTTTCGACAGTGCGGCACCCCGAACTTATAGCATTATATGCATCAGCTCTGAATCATGTCTTGGGTCAATAGTTGGGTTTGCCCGTCTCCCATGTTTTAGTACCTTATGTTCCGCTATATCAGCTAAGGTAGCACTGGGAGAACTACTGCGATTGTGCCCCGGTTCATCTGGGCAAGCACCTCAGTAGAGAAAGCTAAAACTGACTGTCATGATAAGGCGAGAGTTGGTCGCTGTTCGAGAGGTCTCGAGTCCCTAAAGACTTATGCCGCTTAGGGCGAGGAGTCAGCTTTGTCCGGCTTAGGCGTGTATAGCGCCCCGAATTCGGCCTTCTGAATACTAGGGGCTTCGCCAAAATTTAAAATTGTAGACTTCTATGGCTAAGTGAGAGTGATAAAGCATTATAGTCCGATTGCCTTGTTCGTTGTGCTGAGCACCTCCCTCGAAGGACCCAACAACGGGAAAAAGAGTGCTCAGATTTATCCCAAACACCCCAGCACTCGTGGCATGGGGGCAGAAGCCGATGACTGGCCATCTCTCAGATTTGATAAACAGCCGCACAGAAGGTAATATTTTAAATTCAAACAAGCGTTTCATAGCGCACATGAACAAGTTTTCATAATACAGGATCACACGAGCAAGTTCAATCAAAAATTACATCCTTCGCACACTCGTCCGCCACAAGACGGGCACCCTTCAGGACACCCTCATAATACATCTCAGGGTGGCGATGCTCCTTGCCCTGCGGCGGACCCTCCTTCACCAGCTTCTCGGCGTCCATCTTGGCCCAGTGCACCTTCTCACGGGCAAAGGCCCGGCGTGCACCTTCGATGCAGACGGACCGCTTTATGACTTCCAGCCATGGGCAGGCATCCACAAGCCACCTCACCGGGCCGAAGTAGCTGTTGGGAAGGGAGTCACCAGGCCACATCCGGACTATAAGGCCCCTCATGGCCTGTTCGGCCGCCTTGTGCAGCTCGACCAGTTGCTTCAGCTGGTCGCTCACAGGCATCGGGTGTTCGGTCCCAGTATACTGAGACCAAAACAACTTCTCTGTCGAGCTTCCCTCCTTGGCCTGATAGTACTTTGCGGCATCCGACACGCTGCGGGGCAAATCTGCAAATGCTCCTGGAGAGCTCTGGACTCGGGTAAGTAATAAGTAATTTACTTTCACATGCTTGCTTTGCATAATGAATGCCTTACCCGCTGCTATCTTCCTCATCGCCTCAATTTCCTGGAGGGCCTTTTGGGCTTTAGCCTGGGCATGCTTTGTGCTCTTGAGGGCCGCGGCAAGCTCGGACTCTCGCATCTTTGAGTCAAGCTCCAAAGTCTCGTGCTTCTTCACGAGAGCCTGGAGCTCTTGCTGCACCTCGCCCACCCGTGCCTCTTGTTTCTCCCGCTCGGTGCGCTCCTTGGCCGCTTTGTTTTTGGCCTCGGACAACGTTTGCTTCAGGGTCGCCACTTCGATCATGGCCCCTGGCACATCCATGATGATCCTGTCATTTTGCAACCACATCTTTACATATATATATAGACAAGGTATTACTTACCTTTGTTCTCCTCGAGTTGCCTCTTGGCAAGGCCGAACTCTTTCTCGGACCGCTCGAGGTTCTGCTTCAGTGCGGCGACCTCCGCAGTCACTGTGGCAGAGGTCAGCTATGAAGCCTGCATACGCATACAGACATACTTATATTAGACTCCTGCAGATATTATTTGATCCTCTATTTGGCTTTTCTTTGTGAACCCAAATAGAGCATCAGGGGCTACTATCTATGCGGTAATATTTTCCTATATTTTAAATACTTACCTCAAAGCCTGTTAGAAGGCTGGCACAGGCTTCAGTCAGTCCGCTCTTGGCAGACTAAACCTTCTTGATCACCGCACTCATAATAGTGTGGTGCTCTTCGTCGATGGAAGCGCCGTGAAGCGCTCCCAACAGGTTGTCCGGTGCCTCTGGATGGACAGAGGTCACCGACACGGGCGGCTTGCCCCCCTTGGAAGGGGGCCGCCTGCCGGAGTCCGGAACCACTGGAGGTTCCGGCACGGTGTTCGGCTGAGGGCCGAACTTGGAGCCCTTGGGAGTCTTGCTCCCTTTGCGCCTGGAGTTCGGAAGGTCGCCTTGAGGCGCCTCCGGGACTATCTCCCCCAGCTCGGTGCCTCTTGAGACAATACGTCGACATGGTCCGTAGGGCGAGGAGAGGAGGCGGTTGGAAGTGTATCACTATTCATATCCGACGAGTCCAAGGAACCGTCCGACGAGGATACGTCGATACGGGCTCGGGGCGGACTGCATGATCATATCCGATGTAAGGAGAAGCGGTGCAATAAAAGTATGCTATGAGTTACTCTGGTATCCGAATACTTACGACTTCGCCAGGGGCTTGGCCCTGAGTAACCACTCGTCTTCGCTGTCGGTGGCGGTGGTGGAACAGTCCGGAAGGAGAGTCCTTCCCTTCTTGGACCCTTCGGCCTCCCCGGTTGGGGCGGCCTTCCTTTTCTTGTCTCCCCTAGCTGGAGGGGGAGAATCTTCATCTTCCTCCTCCTCGTTTTTACGGGGGGGGGGGGGGGGGGGGCGTGTGTCTCAGAGTTATCGGATGATGAGTCCGATACCACCTGGCGCCGGGAACTCTTTCGGGTTCCCGTGGCCTTCTTCTTGATCTTCTTCTCCGGCACCTCATAAGGAGCCGGAGTCCGCATCTCCGTCAGGAGAGCGTCTGCAGGGTCTTCGGGCAGAGGGGCCGGACATTTAATCTGCTCCGATGTCTCCACCCAGTCCTGTCAAAGGCATGGGAGCTCAGACCCCGCACATGGTTAAGCTATGGGAAATAAATACCCTACCAGATGTACAGAACTTACCAGATTCACAGGGCGCTTCGCGCTTAGCCCGCGGTCCTCGGTAAGGTAAGGGGGGACCTCGGCGCCCTTGAACAGCACCTTCCAGACGTCCTTATGTGTCGTGTCAAAGAGCTCGCATAGAGTCTGGTGCTGGGCCGGGTCAAACTCCCATAAGTTGAAAGCCCGTTGTTGACACGGGAGGATCCGGCGAAAGAGCATGACCTGGACTAGCTTAAGTTTCTTGCTTATCATGTTCTGGATACACTTCTAGAGTCCTTCCAGCTCCACCGATGAGCCCCAGGACAGGCCCTTCTCCTTCCAGGAAGTGAGCCGCGTGGGGATTCCGGATCGAAATTAGGCGGCCGCCACCCAGTTGGTGTCGCGCGGCTCGGTGATGTAGAACCACCCCGATTGCCACCCCTTTATGGTCTCCACGAAGGAGCCCTCGAGCCATGTAACGTTGGGCATTTTTCCCACCATGGCTCCGCCGCATTCCGCTTGTTGGCCGCCTACTACCTTCGGTTTGACATTGAAGGTCTTCAGCCACAGGCCGAAGTGGGGCCGGATGCGAAGGAAAGCCTCGCACACGACGATGAACGCTGAGATGTTGAGGATGAAATTCGGGGCTAGATCATGGAAGTCCAGCCCATAATAGAACATAAGGCCACGAACGAATGGATGGAGGGGAAACCCCAGTCCGCGGACAAAGTGGGTGAGGAAAAACACCCTTTCGTGAGGTTCCAGGGTAGGGACGATCTGCCCCGCGGCTGCCAGCCGGTGCGCAATATCCGCGGCTAAGTATCCGGCCCCGCGCAGCTTTTTGATGTCTCCCTTCGTGACGGAGGAGACCATCCACTTGCCTCCCGCTCTGGACATGTTTGGAGAGGGTTGAGGAGAAGGATGTGGACTTGGGCGCTGGAGCTCGAGTGCGCGAGAATGGATGAGCAAGGAGGAAGAAGGCGTGGGTAGAAAAAGGTGAACCCTTATCCCTTTATAAGGGCGGACTAAACTATGCGCCCCCACTAGCCTGGTAAAACTCGCTTATCCCCCAAGCGCCGTGATTGATGGCACGGTTGGGTTACCCACGTCCGTATTGATGGGAATCCCGTAATAAGGGGACACGATCTCTGCTTCGACAAGACGTGCCAAGGAAACCACCTCGCGAAACACGCTGAGGTTGGTTGTGAAAAACGATTCGAATGGTGACCTAGCTATGGTGTGATGTCACGCTGCGGAATGCGTCGGCAGATTAGATTTGTGAAAATATTATTCTCTCTACGGTTGTATGTGGAACTTGTTTTGCAAAGCCGGACACGATCCTCGTGTTCAAAATCTTCTATGAAGTATTCCGAGGAGGAACCCGCCTTGCAATGCCGAAAACAATCTACGCGCCGAACTCATCGTCATTGAAGCCTGGTTCAGGGGCTACTAAGGGAGTCCTGGATTAGGGGGTATCCGGACAGCCGGATTATATCCTTTGGCCGGATTGTTCGACTATGAAGATACAAGATTGAAGACTTCGTCCCGTGTCCGGATGGGACTCTCCTTGGCGTGGAAGGCAAGCTTGGCAATACGGATATGTAAATCCCCTTCCTTGTAACCGACTCTGTGTAACCCTAGCCCCCTCCGGTGTCTATATAAACCGGAGGGTTTAGTCCGTAGGAACAACAATCATACCGTAGGCTAGCTTTTAGGGTTTAGCCTCTTCGATCTCGTGGTAGATCAACTATTGTAATACTCATATCATCAAGAACAATCAAGCAGGACGTAGGGTTTTACCTCCATCAAGAGGGCCCGAACCTGGGTAAACATCGTGTCCCCTACCTCCTGTTACCATCTGCCTTAGACGCACAGTTCGGGACCCCCTACCCGAGATCCACCGGTTTTGACACCGACAATTTGGCTTGGTTGATGAAGGTTCCTTCTCTTCGTTGCTTGACTTCGAACCCGAGAAAGAACTTCAACTCTCCCATCATGGACATCTTGAACTTGGAGGTCATGAGTGCGGCAAATTCCTCATTGAAAGCTTTGTTAGGGGAACCAAAGATAATATCATCAACATATAGTTGGCACACAAACAACTCCCCTTTGACCTTCTTAGTAAAAAGAGTGGGGTCGATTTTCCCAATTTCAAAACCATGATCTTGCAACAACTCGGTAAGGTGGTCATACCATGCACGTGGGGCTTGCTTAAGGCCATAGAGTGCCTTATCGAGTTGGTACACATGATCGGAAAAATAGGGATCCTCGAACCCGGGGGGTTGCTTGACATATACCAACTCATTAATAGGACCATTAAGAAAAGCACTCTTCACATCCATTTGTTGTAACTTAAAGTTATGATGAGAAGCATATGCAATCAACACGCGAATGGATTCAAGGCGAGCAATGGGAGCAAAGGTTTCACCGTAGTCGATACCCTCGACTTGGGAGTAGCCTTGTGCCACCAAACGAGCCTTGTTGCAAATGATAATCCCATGAGCATCTTGCTTGTTCTTGAATATCCACTTGGTTCCAATGACATTATGGTTCCCCGTTGGCCTTGGCACCAATCCCCACACCTTGTTGTGCTCGAAGTTGTTGAGTTCTTCATGCATGGCATTGAGCCAATCCGGATCCTCGAGTGCCTCATAGACCTTTTGGGGTTCAACACAAGAGACAAACGCGTGATGTTCATAATAGTTTGCTAATTGTCTATGAGTGCTTACCCCCTTTCTTAAGCTTCCAAGCACATTTGTCATGAGAAGATCTTTGGTGGATAGCTTGGATGCGATCTTGGCGGCACAACGCTCTAATTCCTCCTCTGGAGAAAGTTGAGGAGAGATCACTTGATCTTGATCATCTTGAGCATCATCTTGAGCTCATTCTTGATCTTTAGCTTGCTCTTGATCTTGAACTTGCTTGGATGATAGAACTTGACCTTGGGCATCGCTTGGTGATTCAACACCATCTTGAGGTTGATCGCCCTTGGTGTTGTTCATGAGGTTGAGGGCCTTCACTTTGTTCTTCGGAAGCATGTGGGCCTTGAGTTGGTGATGGCTCCACGGGAGTGGAACATTGTCCTTCTCCTTCGGCCACAAGGGGATCCTCAATGGGTAGGATAAAACCAACACCCATTATTCTTATGGCTTGGGGAGGAATTTCATCACCTACATCACAAGTGCCACTTTGCTCCACTTGGGAGCCGTTATTCTCATCAAACTCCATGTTACATGTCTCCTCAATAAGTCATGTGGACTTATTGAGGACATGGTAAGCATGGGAGTTTGTAGCATAACCAACAAATATGCCCTCATGAGTTGTAGCCTCAAATTTAGACAAACGAACACCTTTTTGAGAATGAAACACTTACACCCGAACACCCGGAAGTACTTGAGGTTGGGCTTGTTACCGGTGAGTATCTCATATGGAGTCTTGTTCAAGCCTTTGCGGAGGTAGAGCCGATTGGATGCATGACATGCGGTGTTGATGGCCTCGGCCCAAAAGTTGTATGGAGACTTGAACTCCGCCATCATGGTCCTTGCCGCATCCATCAACGTCCGGTTCTTCCTCTCCGCTACACCATTTTGTTGAGGGATGTAAGGTGCGGATGATTGATGCTTGATCCCCTCATCACTAAGAAACTCATCCAAGGTGTAGTTCTTGAACTCGGTGTCGTTGTCACTTCTTATTGTCAAGATCTTTGCATTGTGTTGATGTTGGGCTTCATTTGCAAAGTCAATGACGGTTTGTCGGGTCTCACTCTTCCTCTTGAAGAAATATACCCAAGTGTATCTTGAATAATCATCCACAATCACCAAGCAATACTTCCTACCCCCAAGACTATCAAAAGATGGATGCCCAAAGAGATCCATGTGAAGGAGCTCCAAAGGCCTCTTCGAGTAAATGATAGTCGTGGGAGGGTGAGCCTTTTCATGTAGCTTTCCTTCGATACAAGCACTGCAAGCACAATCTTTGGCAAAACTAACATTCGTTAGTCCACGGACATGGTCCCCCTTGAGAAGACTTTGCAAATATCTCATATTGACATGGGCTAAACGGCGGTGCCAAAGCCATCCCACATCAACTTTAGCCATTAGGCATGTCGCGGTCTTAGTGAGTCGCTCCGAAAAGTTAATCACATAGAGACCGTTTTCGACATGCCCAACAAAGGCTACTTTAAGAGTCTTGCTCCACAAGAGGGCCACGGTATCAACATCAAAGAAGGTAGCAAAACCTATGAGTGCAAGTTGACAAACGGAAAGTAAATTGTATGCAAGGGACTCAACAAGCATGACCTTCTCGATCGTGAGATCAGGAGAAATGACAACCTTGCTGAGTCCCAATACCTTAGAGGATGAGGCGTCACCCCACTCGATGTTGGTGGGCATGGATGGAATCTTTTGCACGTCCATCACCAAGTCCTTGCTTCCGGACATATGATTAGTAGCTCCACTATCGAGCAACCATGATCCCCCACCGGAAGCAAACACCTACAAGAGATCAATGCTTGGTTTTAGGTACCCATTTTGTAATGGGTCCTTTGATGTTAGTAACAAGGGTCTTAGGAACCCAAATAGACCATTCAATGTACTCATAAGGAGAACCAACAAATTTGGCATAAACATGCCCATCACTAGCACGGCACAACACATAAGAAGGGTTAAAGTCACCGGCTTTGTTGGGAAGGGAAGCGTTGCCCTTCTTGGCATCACTACCCTTCACGGTGTTCTTCTTCTTCTCCTTAGTAGCACCGTCTCCCTCCTTCACAAAGGTTTGCTTGAGAGGAGGAGGTTGTTTGGCCTTGTCATTCTTCTTCTTGTTCTTTGACTTGGGCGCATACCCAATCCCTTCCTTGGCCACAACTTCCTTTTGGTTGCTCAAAAGGTCGTTGATGTTCTTCTCGCCTTGTATGCAAGACACAAGACCTTTCTCAAATTGCCCCTTCAACTTAGCATTCTCCTCAACAAGATGCACATGCTCACAACATGGGTTAGTAGCATTTGCATTATCAATTAACATCATATGAGGAAAAGTGGCTTTCTCCTTGGTTAGCTTTACTTGAAGTTGATCATGAGACTCCTTGAGGCTAGCATGAGCACCCTTCAAGACCTTATGAGCCTTGTCAAGTAAGTCAAACTCCTCTTTGAGTCTAGCAAGATCAACCCCAAGCTTGGCCTTCTCGTAGTTTAGCACACGAGAAACAACAAGAGCATGATCAAGATCTTTCTTTAACTTAGCGTGATCAACATTGTGTGTCTCCTCAAGAGCCAAAGAAGACCACGCTCTTCCTCAAGAGCATTGGAAAGATCCGAAATCTCATCGGCATAGTCACGACTATGCCCCTCCATCTTGGAGATAGTATCTTCGTGAGCCTCGATCATGTCATTGGCTTCACCAAGTTGTTCCAAGAGAGCAACGAAGTGCTTCTTGGATTTACCCTTGAGTTTACCCATAAAGGACTCAAACTCATTTTCCTCCACATTAGATCCCTCATATTCATCAATGCAATCCATTAAAGAAGGATTATTAATGATGGTGGTTTTGATGTTGGGGGTTACCTTGTTGGTGGCTTTAGCCACGAGGCACTTGCCGGTGATGTTCTCATTGGGTGAGTTAAAGAGTGACACCCGTGGAGTTGTCGCAATGGCAACGGAGGCCATGGCAACCGACTCACCATCTTCATCATCATCATCATCCTCATTGTACTCTTCTTGTACCACCAACGCCTTGGGATGAGTCTTCTTGGTGAAGTTGCTCTTGTTGGGGAAAGACTTGGCTTTGTCCTTTCGGATGAGCTTGCCACCATTGTCTTCCCTCTTCTCGTAAGGGCATTCCGCAACAAAATGACTCACATTGCCACAATTATAGCAAGTCCTCATACGTTGCTTGACCTTTGTGCCACTTGAGTTGTTCTTGTTGAAGTTGGGCCTTGAGTTCTTCTTGCTCCAAAATTGCCTTGAAGCAAGAGCCATGTGTTCATGATAGGCATACTTTGTATCTTCGGGGTTGCTCTCCTCTTCTTCCTCTTCATCCTCTTCTTCCACCCCTTCATAGTTGGAGCGTTGAATGCTTGTGCTTCCCCTGTAGAGGGAAACAACTTGGTGCCATGCATCTTTGGCCATGGCGAAGGGCCGGAGGTGAGGAAGATCTTCGGGTGGAATTGCATCTTGGATGATGAAGAGAGCATTCTCATTGAATTGGTTATCCGCGGCTTCTCTAGGAGTGGAGTTGCTTCGGTCATGCAGATAGAAACTTCTTCAATGATTCTCCAAAGATTAGTGTTCACATGATTTAAATGACGCTTAAAACGATAGACCCAAGAATCAAAGTCCTCATTTTTCACAATCTTAGGGGGAGGAACGACATGATTCAAATGAGTGGAAGGAATCGGTCCACCATAAACAAGTGGAGGTTCCACATGGGCAAAGATGCTGGTGCCATTTTTACCACTAGAAGAAGGAGCCTTTTCACTAGTAGCTTCCCCCTTGTCGGAGTTAGCATCCCTCACCTTGTTCGTGGGATCACCCACTTTCAACGATCCGGTGGATAGTTTAAGCCCTTCTAGAAATTTATTAAACATGCTTTCAACCTCGGTCGTCATGGAGGTTTTCAATGTGTCCAAAGCCACATTGAATTCCTCATGAGAGACCGAGGTTCCCCCATCGCCCGTAGACGAGATCGGATTTACACCGGAGTGCTCCTCCACACCGTCTACGGTGTCAATGATAACCCACAAGTATAGGGGATCGCAACAGTTTTCGAGGGTAGAGTATTCAACCCAAATTTATTGATTCGACACAAGGGGAGCCAAAGAATATTCTCAAGTATTAGCAGCTGAGTTGTCAATTCAACCACACCTAGAAACTTAATATCTGCAGCAAAGTGTTTAGTAGCAAAGTAATATGATAGTGGTGATAACAGTAGCAAAAGGTAACAGTAGTAAAAACAATGTTTTTGGTATTTTGTAGTGATGATAGCAATAGCAACGGAAAAGTAAATAAGCGAAGAACAATATATGGAAAGCTCGTAGGCAATGGATCGGTGATGGAGAATTATGCTGGATGCGGTTCATCATGTAACAGTCATAACCTAGGGTGACACAGAACTAGCTCTAGTTCGTTGATATAATGTAGGCATGTATTCCGAATATAGTCATACGTGCTTATGGAAAAGAACTTGCATGCCATCTTTTGTCCTACCTTCCCGTGGCAGCGGGGTCCTTACAGAAACTAAGGGATATTAAGGCCTCCTTTTAATAGAGAACCGGAACAAAGCATTAACACATAGTGAATACATGAAATCCTCAAACTATGGTCATCACCGGTAAGTATCTCGATTATTGTCACTTCGGGGTTAACGGATCATAACACATAATAGGTGACTATAGACTTGCAAGATAGGATCAAGAAAACACTCATATATTGATGAAAACATAATAGGTTCAGATCTGAAATCATGGCACTCGGGCCCTAGTGACAAGCATTAAGCATAGCAAAGTCATAGCAACATCAATCTCAGAACATAGTGGACACTAGGGATCAAACCCTAACAAAACTAACTCGATTACATGATAGATCCCATCCAACCCATCACCGTCCAGCAAGCCTATGATGGAATTACTCACGCACGGCGGTGAGCATCATGAAATTGGTGATGGAGGATGGTTGATGATGACGATGGCGACGGATTCCCCTCTCCGGAGCCCCGAACGGACTCCAGATCAGCCCTCCCGAGAGGTTTTAGGGCTTGGCGGCGGCTCCGTATCGTAAAACACGATGATTTCTTCTCTCTGATTTTTTTTCTCATCGAAACTCAATATATGGAGGTGGAGTTGGAGTCGGAGAGGCAACAAGGGGCCCACGAGGTAGGGGGGCGCGCCCTAGGGGGGCAGGCGCGCCCCCACCCTCGTGGCAAGGTGGTGGCCCCCTGGCCTTCATCTTTGGCAGGTATTTTTTTTATTTTCTGAAAAGTGTCTCCGTGAAGTTTTAGGTCATTCCGAGAACGTTTGCTCCTGCACATAAATAACACCATAATTCTGCTGAAAACAGCGTCAGTCCGGGTTAGTTCCATTCAAATCATGCAAGTTAGAGTCCAAAACAAGGGCAAAAGTGTTTGGAAAAGTAGATACGTTGGAGACGTATCAACTCCCCCAAGCTTAAACCTTTGCTTGTCCTCAAGCAATTCAGTTGACAAACTGAAAGTGATAAAGAAAAACTTTTACAAACTCTGTTTGCTCTTGTTGTTGTAAATATGTAAAGCCAGCATTCAAGTTTTCAGCAAAGATTATAACTAACCACATTCACAATAACGCATAGATCTCAAGTTTACTCATATCAATAGCATAATAAACTAGCGAGCCATAATAATAAAACTCGGATGACAAGACTTTCTCAAAACAATTATAATATGATATAACAGGATGATATCTCACTAGCCCTTTCTAAGACCGCAAAACATAAATGCAAAGCACCTTTAAAGACCAAGGACTGATTAGACATTGTAATTCATGGTAAAAGAGATCCAGTCAAGTCATACTCAATGTAAACTAACAGTAATGAATGCAAATGACAGCGGTGCTCTCCAACTAGTGCTTTTTAATAAGAGGATGATGACTCAGCATAAAAGTAAATAGATAGGCCCTTCGCAGAGGGAAGCAGGGATTTGTAGAGGTGCCAGAGCTCGGTTTTGAAACAGAGGTGAATAATATTTTGAGCGGTATACTTTCATTGTCAACATAACAACCAAGAGATGGAGATATCTTCCATGATACACACATTATAGGCGGTTCCCAAACAGAATGGTAAAGTTTATACTCCCCATTCCACCACAAGCATCAATCCATGGCCTGCTCGAAACAACGAGTGCCTCCAACTAACAAGAGTCCCAGGGGGACTTTTGTTTGCAATTATTTTGATTTAGTTTGCATAAAGCATGGGACTGGGCATCCCGGTGACCAGCCATTTATCTTGTGAGTGAGGAGCGGAGTCCACTCCTCTTGAGAATAACCCGCCTAACATGGAAGATACAGACAGCCCTAGTTGATACATGAGCTATTCGAGCATACAAAACAGGATATTTATTTGAAGGTTTAGAGTTTGTCACATACAAATTTACTTGGAACGGCAGGTAGATACCGTATATATGTAGGTATAGTGGACTCATGTGGAATAACTTTGGGGTTTAAGGAGTTTGGATGCACAAGCAGTATTCCCACTTAGTACAGGTGAAGGCTAGCAAAAGACTGGGAAGCGACCAGCTAGAGAGCGACAACAGTCATGAACATGCATTAAAATTAATCAACACTGAATGCAAGCATGAGTAGGATATAATCCACCATGAACATAAATATCGTGAAGGCTATGTCGATTTTGTTTCAACTACATGCGTGAACATGTGCCAAGTCAAGTCACTTAAATCATTCAGAGGAGGATACCACCCATCATACCACATCATAACCATTTTAATAGCATGTTGGCACACAAGGTAAACCATTATAACTCATAGCTAATCAAGCATGGCATAAGAAACTATGATCTCTAATTGTCATTGCAAACATGTTTATTCATAATAGGCTGAATCAGGAACGATGAACTAACCATATTTACAAAAACAAAAGAGGTTGAGTTCATACCAGCTTTTCTCATCTCAGCCAGTGCATCATATAACATCATAATTGCCCTTCACTTGCACGACCGAACGATGTGAATAATAATAATAGTGCACGTGCATCGAACTAAGCTAGAATCTGCAGACATTCAATAAACAAGAGAAGACAAGGCAATATGGGCTCTTTTGTCAGATCAACAATAATGCATATAAGATCCACTTCAACAATTTAATTATGGTCTTCTCCTATCGACCCCCAAAGAAAAGAAAAGAAATAAAACTATTTACACGGGAAAGCTCCCTACAAGCAAAAGAAGAACAGGAAATATTTTTGGGTTTTCTTTTTAATTACTACTACAAGCATGGAAAGTAACTAATTAAAAGCTACAACTAATTTTTTTGGTTTTTCTTAAGGTTTATTAAACACACAAGAAGAAAGTATAAAAAGGAAAATAAACTAGCATGGATGATACAATAAAAAAGTATGAGCACCGACATCTAGCAATGAGTGTGTGAGTATAAATGTAATGTCGGTGAGAAATACGTACTCCCCCAAGCTTAGGCTTTTGGCCTAAGTTGGTCTATGGCCACGGTTGGCCTGGCTGATATCCATAATAGTGGCCGGGGTCGTACTGTGATGCAGCAGCTATCGCCTGCTGAGCTGCGGCATGGCGATGAGCGGCCTCCTCTCTCCTCTCGTACTCATCTGTCTCCTCTCTGGTAATAGTATATCCTCCTCTTGCCTGATAATCAAAGAAGGTAGGAGCAGGGAGAGTAATACGGACAGCACGGTGTCTGTCAAAGATTAGTCGATACTGGAGAGGTGATTCGTTCCTCTCGACAAACTGGTGGTGAACCATAGCATTAAAATCTAGATAGGCAGGAGGTAATTCAATATCATCTTCGCGTACATGTATACCAAGAAAATTAGCTATGCGGGTTGCATAAATTCCACCAAAGAAATCTCCATTACATCTATTAAGATGCAACCTACGTGCAACAATGGCTCCCAAATTATATGATTTGTCTTCTAACACATCACTCCTAAGAATACTAAGATCGGGGACACACATGTGACATGCCTCATCCTTACCATTTATGCATCTACCTATGAAGAGAGCAAAATAATGTATAGCGGGAAAGTGAATGCTCCCTATGGTGGCTTGTGTAATATCTCTAGATTCTCCCACAGTTATATTAGCAAGAAAATCTCTAAATTCAGATTTGCGAGGATCCCTTATATTGCCCCATTGTGGAAGTTTGCATGCAGTGGTAAAATCCTCTAAGTCCATGGTATAAGATTTATCATAAAGATCAAACGGGACAGTTGGAGAATTATGTGAAGTTGAAAATTCAAACCTCCTCACAAAGGAGCTAGTGAGCTCATGATACTGACTGCACTTCTCTTCCTCGAAGCTCACGAGATCAGCGTTATGCAAATATGCGTTGAATTCTTCTTTTATTCCCACTCGATCCATAAAATTTTCAGAAGGCCACTCACAAGGACGCACTGGAGCATCTCTTGGTGGCTCTTCGTCAGCATCACGCATTGCAAGCCTGGGTCCTTGCTTCCTTGAAGAACCACCTTGGAACATTTTCCTAAGCATTTTTCTGCCTCTGAAAAATTCTGAAATTTTTTAGTAACTTCAAAATAAAAGTAAACCAAACTCAATAATATTGATAGTAACTACTCCTACAAGTGCCTAGGGCCTATATCAAGCATCAAAACTACTTTTGACCATATAAATTTGACATGCAAGCTCAAGAACAGGGTCACCTAAGTAGCAAAATTTTGCAATGAATAAAGCACTAGAAAAAAACTAATTGGACCAATGGAGGAGTCACATACCAAGGAACAATCTCCCCAAGCAGTTTTGTGAGAGGTGCTTTGAGCAAGGAGATCGAAAATGGCAGCAAACGAGCTTGGACTCGGGTTTGAGATGGTTATTCGTGTTTGGGGGAGGAAGATGAAGTGTATGGGTGAAAGGATAAGTGGAGGAGGGCCACCATGGGCCCACGAGGCAGGGGGCGCGCCCTAGGGGGGTGGGTGCGCCCTCCACCCTCATGGCACGGTGGTTGACCCCCCTGGTGTGTTCTCAGTTCCATAAATCCTCAAATATTCTAGAAAAATCATATTTAATTTTTAGGGCATTTGGAGAACTTTTATTTTTGAGGTATTTTTATATTGCACGGATAATTAGATAACAGACAGAAAAATATTTATTTTATTTTATTTAATATAAATAACAGAAAGTAAAAGTGGGGTACAGAAGGTTGTGCCTTCTAGTTTCATCCGTCTCATGATCATCAAAAGGAATCCACTAACAAGGTTGATCAAGTCTTGTTAACGAACTCATTCCGAATAACATGGAACCGGAGAAATTTCGAAAAACACTATGTTACCTCAACAGGGATATGCACATCCCCAATAATAAGAATATCATATTTCTTCTTGACAGTAGGAAGAGGAAATTCAAAACCTCCAAATATAATCGATGGAATTTTTCCAATAGAGTTGATACTATGAACTTGAGGTTGTTTCCTCGGAAAGTGTACCGTGTGCTCATTACCGTTAACATGAAAAGTGACATTGCCTTTAGTGCAATCAATAACAGCCCCTGCAGTATTCAAAAAGGATCTTCCAAGAATAATAGACATACTATCGTCCTCGGGAATATCAAGAATAACAAAGTTCGTTAAAATAGTAACGTTTGCAACTACAACAGGCACATCCTCACAAATACCGACAGGTATAGCAGTTGATTTATCAGCCATTTGCAAAGATATTTCAGTAGGTGTCAACTTATTCAAATCAAGTCTACGATATAAAGAGAGAGGCATAACACTAACACCGGCTCCAAAATCACATAAAGCAGTTTTAACATAATTTCTTTTAATAGAGCATGGTATAGTGGGTACTCCTGGATCTCCAAGTTTCTTTGGCATTCCACCTTTAAAAGTATAATTAGCAAGCATGGTGGAAATTTCAGCTTCCGGTATCTTTCTTTTATTTGTAATAATATCTTTCATGTACTTAGCATAAGGATTTGTTTTAAGCATATTAGTTAATCGCATACGCAAAAAGATAGGTCTAATCATTTCAGCAAAGCGCTCAAAATCCTCATCATCCTTTTTCTTGGATGGTTAGGGAGGAAAAGGCATGGGTTTCTGAACCCAACGCTCTCTTTCTTTACCATGTTTCCTAGCAACAAAGTCTTTCTTATCATAACGTTGATTCTTTGATTGTGGGTTATCAAGATCAACAGCAGGTTCAATTTCAATGTCATTGTCATTACTAGGTTGAGCATCATTATGAACATTATCATTAACATTACCACTAGTTTCAGGTTCATTACCAGATTGTGTTTCAGCATCAGAAATAGAAATATCATTTGGATTCTCAGGTGTTTCAACAATAGGATCACTAGAAGCATGCAAAGTCTTATCATTTTTATTTTTCTTCTTTTTAGAAGAACTATGTGCATCTAAATTATTTCTCTGAGAATCTTGCTCAATTCTCTTAGGATGGCCTTCAGAATACAAAGGTTCCTGAGTCATTCTACTAGTTCTAGTAGCCACTCTAACAGCATTATCATTATCTTTATTATTCAATTCATTGAGCAAATCATTTTGGGCTTTAAGTACTTGTTCTACTTGAGTGGTAACCATAGAAGCATGTTTACTAATAAGTTTAAGTTCACCCTTGACATTAGCCATATAATCACCCAAGTGTCCAAGCATATTTGAATTATATTTCAGTTGTCTACCAAAATAAGCATTAAAGTCTTCTTGCTTAGCCATAAATTTATCAAACTCATCTAAGCATGGGCTAGCAATTTTAGTAAATGGGATTACAGCTTTATCATATCTATAGAGAGAATTTACCTTTACTACCTGTGTCGGGTTATCAAGACCATGAGTTTCTTCAATAGGTAAAGGATTTGGATTATATGTTTCTTCAACAGGCGGTAAATTAAGACCATGTATTTCTTCAATAGGAGGTAAATTCTTAACATCTTCAGCTTTAATACCCTTTTCTTTCATAGATTTCTTTGCCTCTTGCATATCTTCAGGACTGAGAAATAGAATACCCCTCTTCTTCGGAGTTGGTTTAGGAATAGGCTCAGGAATTGCCTCCGGAGGTGTCCAATTATTTTCATTTGTCAACATATTATTCAATAGAATTTCAGCTTCATCCGGTGTACTTTCCCTAAAAACAGAACCAGCACAACTAT
This sequence comes from Triticum urartu, assembly GCF_003073215.2. Lineage (NCBI taxonomy): Eukaryota > Viridiplantae > Streptophyta > Magnoliopsida > Poales > Poaceae > Triticum > Triticum urartu. Next base: position 501,840,532 of record NC_053023.1, on the reverse strand, counting down.
CCAGGTAATCTCTAGAGGCATCGGTTAGTCCATTATAAAAGATATCAAGTATTTCATTTTTCTTAAGAGGATGATCAGGCAAAGCATTAAGTAATTGGAGAAGCCTCCCCCAAGCTCGTGGGAGACTCTCTTCTTTAATTTGCACAAAATTATATATATCCCTTAAAGCAGCTCATTTCTTATGAGCAGGGAAATATTTAGCAGAGAAGTAATAAATCATATCCTGGGGACTACGCACATAACCAGGATCAAGAGAATTAAACCATATCTTAGCATCACCCTTTAATGAGAACGGAAATATTTTAAGGATATAATGTAGTGAGTTCTCTCATCTTTAGTGAACAGGGTAGCTATATCATTCAGTTTAGTAAGATGTGCCACAACAGTTTCAGATTCATAACCATGAAAAGGATCAGATTCAACCAAAGTAATTATATCAGGATCAACAGAGAATTCATAATCCTTATCACTAACAAAGATAGGTGAAGTAGCAAAAGCAGGGTCAGGTTTCATTCTATCATTTAGGGATTGCTTACTCCATTTAGCTAATAATTTTTTAAGTTCAGTTCTATTTCCGCAAGCTAAAATAGCTAAAGAAGCATCTTGATCAAAAACATAACCCTTAGGAATGGCAAGTGGTTCTTCATCATCACTTTCATCAGTATCATCAGATTCAATATTTTCAATCTCTCTAGCCCTAGCAAGTTGTTCATCAAGAAAAGCACTAAGTGGCATAGTAGTATCAGGCATAGAGGTAGTTTCATCATAAGTATCATGCATAGCAGAAGTGGCATCATCAGTAATATGCGACATATCAGAACGAATAGCAGAAGCAAGTGTAGGTGTCGCAAGCTTACTCAAAACAGAAGGTGAATCAAGTGCAGAGCTAGATGGCAGCTCCTTACCTCCCCTCGTAGTTGAGGGATAGATCTTGGTTTTTGGATTTCTCAAGTTCTTCATAATGATAAGCAGATATATATCCCAAGTGACTCAAAGAATAGAGCTATGCTCCCCGGCAACGGTGCCAGAAAATAATCTTGATAACCCACAAGTATAGGGGATCACAACAGTTTTCGAGGGTAGAGTATTCAACCCAAATTTATTGATTCGACACAAGGGGAGCCAAAGAATATTCTCAAGTATTAGCAGCTGAGTTGTCAATTCAACCACACCTGGAAACTTAATATCTGCAGCAAAGTGTTTAGTAGCAAAGTAATATGATAGTGGTGATAACGGTAGCAAAAGGTAACAGTAGTAAAAGCAATGTTTTTGGTATTTTGTAGTGATGATGGCAATAGCAACGGAAAAGTAAATAAGCGAAGAACAATATATGGAAAGCTCGTAGGCAATGGATCGGTGATGGAGAATTGTGCCGGATGCGGTTCATCATATAACAGTCATAACCTAGGGTGACACAGAACTAGCTCCAGTTTGTTGATATAATGAAGGCATGTATTCCGAATATAGTCATACGTGCTTATGGAAAAGAACTTGCATGACAACTTTTGTCCTACCCTCCCGTGGCAGCGGGGTCCTTACGGAAACTAAGGGATATTAAGGCCTCCTTTTAATAGAGAACCGGAACAAAGCATTAACACATAGTGAGTACATGAACTCCTCAAACTACGTCATCACCGGTAAGTATCCCGATTATTGTCACTTCGGGGTTAACGGATCATAACACATAATAGGTGACTATAGACTTGCAAGATAGGATCGAGAACACTCATATATTGATGAAAACATAATAGGTTCAGATTTGAAATCATGGCACTCGGGCCCTAGTGACAAGCATTAAGCATAGCAAAGTCATAGCAACATCAATCTCAGAACATAGTGGACACTAGGGATCAAACCCTAACAAAACTAACTCGATTACATGATAGATCCCATCCAGCCCATCACCGTCCAGCGAGCCTACGATGAAATTACTCACGCATGGCGGTGAGCATCATGAAATTGGTGATGGAGGATGGTTGATGATGACGATGGTGACAGATTCCCCTCTCTGGAGCCCCGAACGGACTCCAGATCAGCCCTCCCGAGAGGTTTTAGGGCTTGGCGGCAGCTCCGTATCGTAAAACGCGATGATTTCTTCTCTCTGATTTTTTTCTCATCGAAACTCAATATATGGAGGTGGAGTTGGAGTCAGAGAGGTAACAGGGGGCCCATGAGGTAGGGGGCGCGCCCCCCACCCTTGTGGCAAGGTGGTGCCCCCTCGGCCTTCATTTTTGGCAGGTATTTTTATTATTTTCTGAAAAGTGTCTCTGTGAAGTTTCAGGTCATTCCGAGAACATTTGCTCCTGCACATAAATAACACCATGGTAATTTTTCTGAAAACAGCGTCAGTCCGGGTTAGTTCCATTCAAATCATGCAAGTTAGAGTCCAAAACAAGGGCAAAAGTGTTTGGAAAAGTAGATACGTTGGAGACGTATCAGTCAACCATACTCTTCGGATGGCAAAGTCCTTAGTAAAGAGACGAGGCTCTGATACCAATTGAAAGGATCGATATAGTTGACTAGAGGGGGTGAATAGGCAACTAATAATTTTTAGCTTTTCTTTACCAAATTAAACTTTGCAACAAAGTAGGTTGTCTAGATATGCAACTAGGTGAGCAACCTATATGATGCAACAACAACAAGCACACAAGCAAGCAAGGGAAATAACACGAATAAGCTTGCACAAGGTACGAGATAACCAAGAGTGGAGCCGGTTGAGACGGGGATGTGTTACCAAAGTTCCTTCCTTTTGAGGGGGAGTACGTCTCTGTTGGAGCGGTGTGGAAGCACAATGCCCCCCAAGAAGCCACTAGGGCCACCGTATTCTCCTCACGCCCTCACACAATGCGAGATGCCATGATTCCATTATTGGTGCCCTTGGAGGCGGCGACCGGAACTTTACAAACAAGGTTGAGGCAATCTCCACTACTTAATCAGAGGCTCCCAACAACACCACGAAGCATCACCACAATGGAATATGGCTCCGTGGTGACCTCAACCGTCTAGGGTGCTCAAACACCCAAGAGTAACAAGATCCGCAAGGGATTAGTGGGGGGAATCAAATTTCTCTTGGTGGAAGTGTAGATCGAGGCCTTCTCAACCAATACCTAGAAAATCAATAAGCTTGATTGGCTAGGGAGAGACATCGGGCGAAAATGGATCTTGGAGCAACAATGGAGCTTAGGGTTGGAAGAGGTAGTCAACTCGGAGAAGAAGACACCCCTTATATAGTGGAGAGACAAATCCAACCATTAACCACTTAACCAGCCCGCAACCTACGGTACTACCGCACCAAACCAGCCATACTACCGCAAGGGCTCACAGTACTACCGCAGCTAGCCGCGGTACTACCGTGGCCACGGCAGGAGCTAGCCCAGGCCTGTAGCAAAGAAGCTGGGGCGGTACCACCGCTCGCGCGGTACTACCGCATAATACGTCTCCAACGTATCTATAATTTTTTATTATTCCATGCTATTATATTATCAACCTTGGATGTTTGATATGCATTTATATGCTATTTTATATGATTTTTGAGACTAACCTATTAACCCAGAGCCCAGTGCCAATTTCTGTCTTTCCCTTGTTTCAGTGTTTCACAGAAAAGGAATATCAAACGGAGTCCAAACGGAATGAAACCTTCGGAAAAGTTATTTTTGGAAAGAAAGCAATACAGGAGACTTGGAGTGCACGTCAGGGGATCAACGAGGAGAGCACAAGGCAGGGGGCGTGCCCTCCACCCTCGTGGGCCCCTTGTGGCTCCCCTAATGTATTTCTTCAGCCTATATATATCCATATACCCTAAAACTATCGAAGAACACAATAGATCGGGAGTTCCGCCGCCAGAAGCCTTCGTAGCCACGGAAAACCAATCTAGACCCGTTTCGGCACCCTGCCAGAGGGGGAATCCCTCCCCGGTGGCCATCTTCATCATCCCGGTGCTCTCCATGACGAGGAGGGAGTAGTTCTCCCTCGGCGATGAGGGTATGTACTAGTAGCTATGTGTTTGATCTCTCTCTCTCTCATGTTCTTGAGGTGGTACGATCTTGATGTATCGCGAGCTTTGCTATTATAGTTGGATCTTATGATGTTTCTCCCCCTCTACTCTCTTGTAATGGATTAAGTTTTCCCTTTGAAGTTATCTTATCGGATTGAGTCTTTAAGGATTTGAGAACACTTGATGTATGTCTTGCGTGGGATACCCATGGTGACAATGGGGTATTCTATTGATCCACTTGATGTACGTTTTGGTGATCAACTTGCGGGTTCCATGACCTTGGGAATCTATGCATAGGGGTTGGCACACGTTTTCGTCTTGACTCTCTGGTAGAATATTTGGGGCACTCTTTGAAGTACTTTGTGTTGGTTTGAATAGATGAATCTGAGATTGTGTGATGCATATCGTATAATCATACCCACGGATACTTGAGGTGACATTAGAGTATCTAGGTGACATAAGGGTTTTGGTTGATTTGTGTCTTAAGGTGTTATTCTAGTACAAACTCTAGGGCTGTTTGTGACAGTTATAGGAATAGCCCAACGGATTGATTGGAAAGAATAACTTTGAGGTGGTTTCCTACCCTACCATAATATCTTCGTTTGTTCTCCGCTATCAGTGACTTTGGAGTGACTCTTTGTTGCATGTTGAGGGATAGTTATATGATCCAATTATGTTATTATTGTTGAGAGAACTTGCACTAGTGAAAGTATGAACCCTAGGCCTTGTTTCAAAGCATTGCAATACCATTTGTGCTCACTTTTATCATTAGTTACCTTGCTGTTTTTATATTTTCAGATTACAAAAACCTTTATCTACTATCCATATTGCACGTGTATCACCATCTCTTTGCCGAACTAGTGCACCTATACAATTTACCATTGTATTGGGTGTGTTGGGGACACAAGAGACTCTTTGCTATTTGGTTGCAGGGTTGCTTGAGAGAGACCATCTTCATCCTACGCCTCCCACGGATTGATAAACCATAGGTCATCCACTTGAGGGAAATTTGCTACTGTCCTACAAACCTCTGCACTTGGAGGCCCAACAACGTCTACAAGAAGAAGGTTGTGTAGTAGACATCAAGCTCTTTTCTGGCGCCGTTGCCAGGGAGGTGAGTGCTTGAAGGTATATCTTTAGATCTTGCAATCGAGTCTTTTAGTTTCTTGTATCACTAGTTTAGTTTATAAAATAAAATTACAAAAAAATATGGAATTGAGTTTGCCTCATATGCTTCATCTTTTTAATATCTTTCGTGAGTATGATGGAAAGGAAAATTGTGCCAAAGTGTTAGAAGAAGAATGCGTTAAAATGTTTGGCACTAAATCTTTGAATGATGAGCATGATTGCAATGTTGTTAGTATGAACTCCTTGAATATCCATAGTACTAATGATGATTACACTAGTTATGATGAAAATGTCTCCTATAAACATGTCAGTTTTTGTGGCGTGCATTGGGTTTGCAAGTACACACCAAATAGGGAAGATAGATATTGCAAGAGACATAAGCATTTAGAAACTAAATTGTTGCAAGAAAGGCTAGATGTTTGTGTTGAAAGATCCAATATTTATCGCCATCCTTGTGAACTTTGCAATGAACATGGTCGTTCAAAGCTCCAATGCTATTTGTTTCATGATCAAGTCGTGTCCAAAAATTGTGATAACTTGATTACCCTTGAGCATCATAAAGAGATTAGTCTTATTTTGGGTTATGAAGAAATGAAATGTATAACTGAGGGTATTCCAAAATTTAATCTCAATAAATTTCTTGATTTTGATCTAGAGGAAATTTATATGTATTGTGCAGTGAATTGTATTGAAAATCCTTATATTGCCAATTATATAAAGAAAAGAAAACAAATAGAAGATGGAGAGAATACTAACGAAAGGGAAGAGACTTCCCAATACCCTCCTATTATTTCTTATGATGAATCAGGTAACGAGGAGGAGCCTCCTATTCAAACAATCTCATTAATAAGGAGCTCCAAAAAGAGGATTGATCCCACACATGGTGTGGTGAAGAAGAAGAAAAGAAAAAGGAAGAGAGGTAAAAAGATATCTCTCCCAAATAATGTTGCTCCTATTACTGTTGTGCCTCATGAAAATATAAATGTGGAAGATAATGATACTTCTTATGATCTTGAAAATCTTTTTGGCACTTGCTTGGGAGAATATGATAATTGCTATACTATTGGTGCTATCCATACTATTAATGATGAGAGTGATTATGCTTATGATATGAAAAGGCCCAAGCTTGGGGATGCTATGTTTAATGAAGATGATACTTTTAGCCTCCTAAGTTTTGATATGCAAATTTGTTATGATGATAGCATGCCTCCTACTTATGATGATTATATTGATGAAAGTGGGTTTGGAAGAGTGTCAACTTTAGGAAGTAGTAATCCCACTATTTTGGAGGATGTTGAATCTCATTGTGATAATTATGAAAGTGGATTTGGAGAGGTCATGACTTTTAGTAATAATTCCACTATCTTGGAAGAGGTTTCAATCGATTATGATGAGAACAAAGTTGCTACCTATGATGATTATTGTGATGACACTTATGCTATAAAAAGTAGTGATGATTATATTTATAGAACTTGTCATGATTATGATTAACTTTTTTCTGAACATTAATCTTTTAATGTGGAAACAATTTATAGTATTTGAGTTTCTTATGATACTTCCACTATTCCGAATGAGAAGAATCTTGCTTATGTGGAGAGTAGTAAATTTTCTATGCTTGTAGATCATGAAAATAATGCTTTAGGTGTTGGTTATATTCTTGAATTCATTCATGATGCTACTGAAAATTATTATGAGGCAGGAACTTATGCTTGTAGGAATGGCAATAATATCAAGTTTCCTCTCTATGTGCTTAAAGTTTTGAAGTTATGCTTGTTTTACCTTCCTATGCAAGTTGATTCTTGTTCCCACAAGTTGTTTGCTGACAAAATACCTATGCATAGGAAGTGGGTTAGATTTAAATGTGCTAGTCATATTCTTCATGATGCTCCCTTTATGTTTCAATTCTTATCCTTTATGTGAGCATCATTGAAATCATCATGCCTAGCTAGGGGCGTTAAACGATAGCGCTTGTTGGGAGGCAACCCAATTTTATTTTTGTTCCTTGCTTTTTGTTCATGTTTAGTAATAAATAATTTATCTAGACTATTTTATGATTGAGTTTTTATGTTTTAATTAGTGTTTGTGCCAAGTAGAACCGTTGGGAAGACTTGGGGAAAGTCTTTGCGATCATGCTGTAAAAAAAACAGAAACTTTAGCGCTCACGAGAATTGCTGCCATTTTTATTGGAGAGTGCTATTTAGTTAATTCTTTTTGAATATGATTAATAGATAAATTCCTCACGCCAAGAAATTTATTTTACAATTTTTGGGGTTCCAGAAGTTTGCGTTAGTTACAGATTACTACACACTGTTCTGTTTTTGACAGATTCTGTTTTCTATGTGTTGTTTGCTTATTTTGATGAATCTATGGCTAGTAAAATAGTTTATAAACCATAGAGAAGTTGGAATAAAGTAGTTTTAACACCAATATAAATCAAGAATGAGTTCATTACAGCACCTTGAAGTGGTGTTTTGTTTTCTTTCGCTAACGGAGCTCACGAGATTTTTTATTTTGAGTTTTGTGTTGTGAAGTTTTCAAGTTTTGGGTTAAGTTTTGATGGATTATGGAACAAGGAGTGTCAAGAGCCTAATATTGGGGATGCCCATGGAACCCCAAGGTAAAATTCAAGGACAACCAAGAGCCTAAGCTTGAGGATGCCCCGGAAGGCATCCCCTCTTTCATCTTCGTTCATCGGTAACTTTACTTGGAGCTATATTTTTATTTACCACATGATATGTGTTTTGCTTAGAGCGTCAATTTATTTTGTTAGGATTTGCTTTCTGTTTGAATAAAATACCAAGATCTGAAATTATTAAATGTTAGAGAGTCTTCACATAGTTGCATAATTATTCAACTACTCATTGATCTTCACTTATATCTTTTGGAGTAGTTTGTCATTTGCTCTAGTGCTTCACTTATATCTTTTTAGAGCACGGTGGTGGTTTTATTTTATAGAAATAGATGAACTCTCATGCGTCACTTATATTATTTCGAGAGTCCTAAATAGCATGGTAATTTCCTTTGGTTATGAATTTAGTCCTAATATGATGGGCATCCAAGAGGGATATAATAAAAACTTTCATATAAAGTGCATTGAATACTATGAGAAGTTTGATACTTGATGATTGTTTTGAGATATGAAGATGGTGATATTAGAGTCATGCTAGTTGAGTAGTTGTGAATTTGAGAAATACTTGTGTTGAAGTTTGTGATTCCCGTAGCATGCACGTATGGTGAACCGTTATGTGACGAAGTCGGAGCATGATTTGTTTATTGATTGTCCTCCTTATGAGTGGCGATCGGGGACGAGCGATGGTCTTTTACTACCAATCTATCCCCCCTAGGAGCATGAGCGTAGTACTTTGTTTCGATAACTAATAGATTTTTGCAATAAGTATGTGAGTCCTTTATGACTAATGTTGAGTCCATGGATTATACGCACTCTCACCCTTCCTCCATTGCTAGCCTCTCTAGTACCGCGCAACTTTCGCCGGTACCTTAAACCCACCATTTACCTTCCTCAAAACACCCACCATACCTACCTATCATGGCATTTCCATAGCCATTCCGAGATATATTGCCATGTAACCTTCCATCGTTCCGTTTATTATGACACGCTCCATCATTGTCATATTGCTATGCATGATCATGTAGTTGACATTGTATTTGTGGCAAAGCCACCGTTCATAATTCTTTCATACATGTCACTCATGAGTCATTGCACATCCCGGTACACCGCCAGAGGCATTCATATAGAGTCATACTTTGTTCTAGTATCGGGTTGTAATTTTTGAGTTGTAAATAAATAGAAGTGTGATGATCATCATTAATAGAGCATTGTCCCAAAAAAAGGCCAAATAAAAAAGGTAAAGGCCAAATAAAAAAAGGGAAAGGCCAAAAAAAGAAAGGCCAAATAAAAAAATAAAAAATAAAAGGGACAATGCTACTATCCTTTTTTCCACACTTGTGCTTCAAAGTAGCACCATGATCTTCATGATAGAGAGTCTCTTGTTTTGTCACTTTCATATACTAGTGGGAAATTTTCATTATAGAACTTGGCTTGTATATTCCAACAATGGGCTTCCTCAAATGCCCTAGGTCTTCATGAGCAAGCAAGTTGGATGCACACCCACTTAGCTTCTTTTGTTGAGCTTTCATACAACATAGCTCTAGTGCATCCGTTGCATGGCAATCCCTACTCACTCACATTGATATCTATTAATGGGCATCTCCATAGCCCGTTGATACGCCTAGTTGATGTGAGACTATCTTCTCCTTTTTGTCTTTTCCACAACCACCATTCCATTCCACCTTTAGTGCTATGTCCATGGCTCACGCTCATGTATTGCGTGAAGATTGAAAAAGTTTGAGAACATCAAAAGTATGAAACAATTGCTTGGCTTGTCATCGGGGTTGTGCATGATGTGAATATTTTGTGTGGTGAAGATGGAGCATAGCCAGACTATATGATTTTTTAGGGATAACTTCCTTTGGCCATGTTATTTTGAGAAGACATAATTGCTTAGTTGGTATGCTTGAAGTATTATTATTTCAATGTCAATATTGAACTTTTGTCTTAAATCCTATGGATCTGAATATTCTTGCCACAATAAAGAGAATTACATGGATAAATATGTTAGGTAGCATTCCACATCAAAAATTCTGTTTTTATCATTTACCTACTCGAAGACGAGCAGGAATTAAGCTTGGGGATGCTGATACGTCTCCAACGTATCTATAATTTTTTATTGTTCCATGCTATTATATTATCAACCTTGGATGTTTTATATGCATTTATATGCTACTTTATATGATTTTTTGGACTAACCTATTAACCCAGAGCCCAGTGCCAGTTTCTGTTTTTCCCTTGTTTCGGTGTTTCACAGAAAAGGAATATCAAACGGAGTCCAAACGGAATGAAACCTTCGAAAAAGTTATTTTTGGAAAGAAAGCAATACAGGAAACTTGGAGTGCGCATCAGGGGATCAACGAGGAGAGAACGAGGCAGGGGGCGCGCCCTCCACCCTTGTGGGCCCCTTGTGGCTCCCCTGATGTATTTCTTCCGCCTATATATATCCATATACCTTAAAACTATCGAAGAGCACAATAGATCGGGAGTTCCGCGGCCAGAAGGCTCCGTAGCCACCGAAAACCAATCTAGACCCGTTCCGGCACCCTGCCGGAGGGGGAAATTTATTAAACATGCTTTCAACCTCGGTCGTCATGGAGGTTTTCAATGTGTCTGAGGGAGTCCGGGATTAGGGGGTCTCCGGACAGCCGGACTATATCCTTTGGCCGGACTATTAGACTATGAAGATACAAGATTGAAGACTTCGTCTCGTGTCCAGATGGGACTCTACTTGGCGTGGAAGGCAAGCTAGGCAATACGGATATGTATATCTCCTCCTTTGTAACCGACCTTGTGTAACCCTAACCCTCTCCGGTGTCTATATAAACCGGAGGGTTTTAGTCCGTAGGACATAATAACATACAATCATACCATAGGCTAGCTTCTAGGGTTTAGCCTCTCCGATCTCGTGGTAGATCAACTCTTGTAATACTCATATCATCAAGAATAAATCAAGCAGGACGTAGGGTTTTACCTCCATCAAGAGGGCCCGAACCTAGGTAAAACATCATGTCCCCTGCCTCCTGTTACCATCCGCCTTAGACGCACAGTTCGGGACCCCCTACCCGAGATCCGCCGGTTTTGACACCGACATTGGTGCTTTCATTGAGAGTTCCTCTGTGTCGTCGCCCTTAGGCTTGATGGCTCCTACGATCATCGATAGCGATGCAGTCCAGGGTGAGACTTTTCTCCCCGGACAGATCTTTGTGTTCAGCGGCTTCGCACTGCGGGCCAACTTGCTTGGCCATCTAGAGCAGATCGAAAGTTAGGCCTGAGGGACTCCTGGATTAGGGGGTGTTCGGGTAGCCGGACTATACCTTCAGCCGGACTCCAGGACTATGAAGATACAAGATTGAAGACTTCGTCCCGTGTCCGGATGGAACTTTCCTTGGCGTGGAAGGCAAGCTTGGCGATGCGGATGTTCAAGATCTCCTACCAGTGTAACCGACTCTATGTAACCCTAACCCTATCCAGTGTCTATATAAATCGGAGGGTTGTAGTCCGTAGGGAATCAACTCCATATACAACAATCATACCATAGGCTAGCTTCTAGGGTTTAGCCTCCTTGATCTCGTGGTAGATCTACTCTTGTACTACCCATATCATCAATATTAATCAAGAAGGAGTAGGGTATTACCTCCATCGAGAGGGCCCGAACCTGGGTAAAAAACATCGTGTCCCTTGTCTCCTGTTACCATCCGGCCTTGACGCACAGTTCGGGACCCCCTACCCGAGATCCGCCGGTTTTGACACCGACATTGGTGCTTTCATTGAGAGTTCCTCTGTGCCGTCACAATCAGGAAGGATGCCTCCTCCCGTCTTTAAAGATGGCGTCGTTGCTAAGGGAGCCTTGGCTGTCGGCCAAACCCTCCGGCTAGGTGGTTTTGTCATGACCGCCTGTTCGGCTGTTGCGCCGACGGTGACCTCTCGGGTCATCAAAAGCAACCTACACGTCAGCTCGGAGCTCGTCGAGCAGCTAGATCCAATGGAGCTCTCTTCCGTAAACGAGCTCTTGGATCGCATCGCCACCCTGGGGGTCGCTACGGATTACGACCAGGTTGGGCTTAAACCCGATCTAAGAGAAATTAACTCTCCCCAAGTCACCCACCGCGTTGCCGTGGTAGAGGCGCGGTGCGGCGACCCTTCATCTATTTTAAGGACTAGCTACGTCTGAATTCCTGACTCCTCCAAGCCAAATACCCGCGGAGAGGAGGATGTAACTCAAGACCTGAGCTTAGGATCAGGCAACGGGCTAGATTCGTTGGACAACGTCCAAGAATCCGAACTTCAGAGTTCGGAAACTCTTCGGCCTCCGAATCTTGGATTGGGTGAGGTTTCAGATTCAACGACACCCGCCCACCCGAACATAAGCGATCTCTCCCAAATCAGGCAGAGGCCCGAGGAAACAGTACATCATTACTGGGCCAGATTCCTCCTGGTTATGAACAGGATAAAGGATTGCCGCGAGGGAGACGCAATCTCTATTTTCTGTAGTAATTGCACGGACGAGGGAATCCTTAACGCCGTAAGTCGTCGTGATATTACACGCTTCGCTGACTTGGCGTCCATAGTACAAAAATACTGTGCGATGGAAAGCGCCTGGAAAACCGAAATAAAATTTTGGGATAATCCGGCCTTGAATAGTAATCTCGTCCGAACTAAGAGGGTGCATCATCATAGGACACCCGGGATAAACACCAAAAAGCCAAAACCCTCTACAGGGCATGGAACCGTACTGGAAAGGTGGCTTGATGGACCCTGTAGAATTCACAGTACAGAGGAAGCCACACTAACTCACAGCCTTAGAGCATGTTGGATACTCCGGCAGGTGGCCAAAATTGGCGAGGACCTCTTAATCCTGGAGGCCGCAGAAAGCCAGCCCGAGGACACCAGTACCGTTCTCACAGTCTTCGAGACTTTCACATCAAACAATATGCGAAAAAGAACACTCCGCAGCCTCGCCGAAGTCTATCAAGTTGCAACAATAAATCCATGGAGCGACACTGCTATTACCTTCAACGCAAGTGATGAACCTAGATTCCGAACAGCTCGAGCACCAGCCGCATTGGTCCTCAGTCCCATAGTGGACGGCTTTCGCCTCACCAAGGTGCTCATGGATGGAGGCAGCGGACTGAACCTCATTTATGAGGAAACCCTTCAAAAAATGGAAATAGACTGGAACCGCATCGAGCGAAGCAGCACAACCTTTAGAGGAATAATCCCCAATCGGGAAGCGCGCTGCACAGGAAAAATCACACTAGATGTGGTGTTCGGCACGCCGGATAATTATAGGTCCGAAGAAGTCACGTTTCAGGTGGCCCCGTTTAAAAGCGGACATCACGCTTTACTAGGGTGGGAAGCATTCACAATCTTCCAAGCAATACCCCATTACGGGTACATGAAGCTTAAGATGCCCGGGCCGAATGGAATTATCACTCTAGCTAGTGATCCGGACATAGCACTCCGCGCCGAAAACAAGACGGCCGCATTAGCCCTTGAGGCACTATCCGAAGCCTTAGCGGCCGAGGAACTGACTACGCTGCGCTCCACGGTTAACAGGGATGATGTGATACTCGACAAGAGATCCAAATCCACATCCTTCAAGCCAGCTGACGAAATAGTCAAATTCCAGGTCCATCCAACGGACCCCAACAAAACAGCTTCAATCGGGGCACGACTGAACCCTGATGCAGACGCCGCACTGCGAGAATTCCTACGAGAGAACTGGGACATCTTCGCCTGGCACCCTTCAGACATGCCAGGGATCCCACGCAGGCTGGCCGAACACAGCTTAAATATCCTAAAAGGATTTAAACCTGTCAAACAAGCCCTTCGGCGTTTTTCCGAACCCAAGAGACAGGCTATGGGAGAGGAGCTAGCCAAGCTATTAGAGGCCGGATTCATCAGAGACATAAAACATCCGGACTGGCTAGCAAACCTGGTGATGGTACCAAAGAAGGACAAATCCTGGCGCCTGTGTGTCGATTTTAAAGACCTTAACAAGGCTTGCCCAAAGGATCCCTTCCCCCTCCCCCGCATCGATCAAATTATCGATGCCACCGCAGGACACGATTTGTTGTGTTTCCTCGACGCATACTCCGGTTACCATCAAATCAAGATGGCAGAATCAGACCAAGCTGCAACAGCATTCATCACACCATACGGCCCATTCTGCTTCAACACAATGCCCTTCGGGCTAAAAAACGCCGGCGCAACATATCAGTGCATGATCCAGACATGTCTGGCAAACCAGATCGGCAAAACAGTGGAGGCGTATGTGGATGATGTGGTCATCAAATCAAGACATGTCGAATCCCTAGTAAACGACTTGAGGCTTACATTCGATAACCTCCGACAATATGACATCAAGCTCAACCCAGAAAAATGCGTCTTCGGCGTTCCAGCCGGAAAGCTCTTGGGCTTCATTGTATCCGGTAGAGGAATTGAAGCAAACCCAGCCAAGATCCGAGCTTTGTCACAATTGGATGTCCCAAAGGACCTTAAACAAATACAAAAATTAACCGGGTGCGTGATGGCTTTAAGCCGCTTCATCTCCCGCTTGGGAGAAAAGGCACCACCCCTTTATCGCCTCCTTCGGCGCACCGAACACTTTGAGTGGATGGATGCCGCCACGGCCGGACTTGATGAAATAAAAGCCATATTGGCAACAAACCCAGTCCTGGCCGCGCCAATCACCGGTGAACCAATGTTATTGTACATTGCAGCAACACACCAAGTTGTCAGCGCAGTGCTCGTTGTGGAGCGGGAAACGGACGGACACAAATTCCCCCTTCAAAGGCCGGTCTACTACGTGTCCACTGTCCCCACTCCATGCAAATCACGGTACCCACATTATCAAAAGATTGCATACGCGGTATTCATGGCATCCCGGAAGCTACGACACTACTTTCAAGAGTGTTCCATAACAGTAGCCTCGGAAGTGCCACTAAACGATATTATCAACAACCGCGATGCAACGGGCCGGATTGCAAAATGGGCCATCGAGCTTCTCCCATTCGATATAACCTATAAGCCACGACGAGCTATTAAATCACAAGTTTTGGCCGACTTCGTCGCAGAATGGACGGAGGCCGAGCTCCCTAAAGAGTACGGCACATATTCAAACTGGATTATGCATTTCGACGGCTCCAAAATGTTGGCCGGACTGGGGGCTGGCGTCGTCCTGACGTCCCCCACAGGAGACACAGTCCAATATGTGCTCCAGATCATGTACATGGATTCCAACAATACAGCCGAATATGAGGCCCTCCTACATGGTCTCCGGATAGCAGTATCCATGGGTATCCAGCGCCTAGAGGAACGTGGGGATTCAAACCTCGCGATATCCCAAATAAATGGAGACTTCGACGCCAAGGACCCAAAAATGGCAGCTTACCGCAACGCCGTCCTAAAAATGTCAGCTCGGTTCGAAGGGCTGGAGTTTCACCATATAGCCCGAGAAAACAATCAAGCAGCGGACGTCCTGGCACGCATCGGAGCAAAACGCGATGCAGTCCCCCCCAACATCTTTTTGGAAAGATTGTTCAAGCCATCCGTAGCATGGGAGGGGGAACCCGCAAATAACAGCCCGGACCCAGCCGCACCACTCGATGCCGAACAATCTGACACAATTGGAGGCTCTGCCAATGAAATTACACCTTCATCCCATGTAATAATGGCGGTCATTGCCCCGTGGACAGAATCATTCCTAGCCTACCTTACTAGGCAGGAACTCCTGGAGGACCAAAACGAGGCCCGCTGCATAGTGCGGCGATCCAAAGCCTATAGAGTCCATGAGGGAGAGCTTTATAAGAAAAGCACTACCGGAGTCCTTCAAAGGTGCATCTCCGAAGAGGAAGGGAGGAACCTTCTGGCTGAAATTCATGCCGGACTCGGTGGTCACCACGCCGCTGCTCAGTCCCTTGTTAGCAAGACTTTTCGTACAGGCTTTTATTGGCCGACGGCCCGGGCAGACGCTCAGGACCTAGTCCAACGATGCGCTGGTTGCCAAGTTTTTGCCAACCAAAGCCATATGCCACCCACCGCACTCCAAACTATACCCATCACCTGGCCTTTTGCGGTCTGGGCGCTTGACATGGTCGGACCCCTTAAAGGTGGGACCGATAGGAAAAAATACTTACTGGTCATGGTGGATAAGTTCACCAAATGGATAGAAGCCAAGCCTGTTAAAACGGCCGAATCCGGACCTGTGATAGACTTCATATCCGGGGTTGTACACTGTTATGGCGTCCCCCACAGCATCATAACCGATAACGGTACAAACTTTACCGCCGACGAGGTAAAACTCTGGTGCAAAAACATGGGCATCAAGCTCGATTATGCTTCCGTCTATCACCCACAAACAAACGGCCAGGTTGAACGTGCAAATGGTCTTATCATGAGCGGCATTAAACCCAGACTGGTGCGTTCCCTCAAGGAATCTAACACGCACTGGGTAGAGGAGCTCGACTCCGTGCTATGGGGGCTGCGGACCACGCCAAATCGCACCACCGGATACACACCATTTTTTATGGTGTACGGCGCAGAGGCAGTTCTGCCCTGCGACATAATTCATGACTCACCTAGAGTGCGCATGTACGAAGAAAGAGAAGCCGAGCTCGATCGGCAGGACAACTTGGACGCCCTGGAGGAGGAGCGTGATGGGGCAAAAGCCCGTTCCGCATTTTATCAACAGCAGGCCCAAAGATATCAAAGCAAAGAAGTACGGGACAAAAGTTACAATGTTGGCGAACTAGTTCTACGCCTGCCGGATAAGAAAAAGGACAAACTCAAGCCCAAGTGGGAAGGTCCATTCATAATCGACCAAGTCCTGACTGGCGGGGCGTACTGCCTGCGAGATGCGTCGGATAACCGACTCGAGCCGAACCCGTGGAACGCCACCCGTCTCCGAAGATTCTATGCCTAGCGCCGGACTCTGTGTTCGTCTCCTTCCTCTGTCCATTTTTTGCATTTTTCTGTCTTACATTTCTCTCCTTCCCCTCTTTTCTTTTATAGCCCTTAAAGGCTCATCTAGTGACGCGCCACTCGCGCTCATTAAACCTGGGGGCTTCTTTAACATAAGCTTATTTATACGGGCTTCACGCCCAACACATGCGTCAAACTTCCGCATGTACCTTTTTCTTCACCATTATATGCATCGATATGACTTAAGTTTTGGCCAAGCTGGGTTGCCTGGCTCTTGTGCTTACCCCTACGTTCCCGATTGTTCGACTAGGCGATAAAGGGAGCACCTCTGCGATTGTTACTGCTGGGTCAGCCGGATGTGTACCTCAGACTGGGTGAAGCCGAAAGCTAGTGTTCTTAAGGGAATATTCGGTCGGTGAGATAAAAGATGATCTTTTTACTCATTTTATGCGCCCCCAGATGCTTTTTTCTGCGTCTTTTTACACAGTCCGGACATGCACTTTAGGGCATGCCTCCCAGCGAAAGGAACCCCTAACGGAACTATTCTCTCTGGAAGATGTTTCTTACTAACCATGTAATATAACATAACTAGTTGGGCACTTGTCTGATAAAGCACTAATGACCCCTACGCCTGGTCTCCACGCGTACCACGGTTCTTATATAACCGCTATGGTATTCGGACACACTCCGGACCGTCAGGTCCCGAGGTTGAAGCGAAAAGGTCGGCAACAACAAACGATCTACAATCCGGCTAGAAGGCATTACACATGTCAATTCAAAATTACATAGTCATTCTGACTGATTGTATTCCTCTTCTATACCATCTAACAGGCTGTCTAATTTACAGTCCTGCTGGGAATACTTCGCGGCCAACTCTACTTGGCCGTATACTAAGCTCACAGGGATCTCCTTCCCGTCAGGCCCCACTGGTCCGACCTCGGCCATGTGGTTTGGGTCAGACTTCGTAAAACGGGTCTTCACCATGGCCCAGGCTTCCCTAGCACCTTGTCGGCAGGCCGATATCTTCCACAACCGGAAGCGCCACCGAGCTCCCTTCAGCTTCTCCGCAAGCTCTCCAAGGCCCTCGGGCATGGAGTGGGCAGGCCATAAGGCTTGGGCAACGCCTCGCATCGCCTGCCAAATTCGCTCATGCAGTTGCATGAGTTCGGGAAGAAGGTCACCCGTAGAACCGGGCATCTCCTCTGCAGGACGACCTGTGAGCATACCTACAGACATTACTCTGTTAGTCGACTTCCTTGCCGAACTCTTTTTTCAAAGTTCGTTCAAGCACTTACTAAATATGCCGCGTCGAAGCCGCTGATTCTCCTTCGTGGAGTCCGACAGCTGGCCATGAACATCTTTAAGTTCGACGTCCAGCCTAGTGTTGGCATCCTGAAGATCATTCTTCTCTCGCCTCACCTTTGTCAACGTACTCTCACCGGCCTTTAGCCGGCGTAAGAGTTGTTGCTTTTCCGGATCGAGTCCGGCGCCATCTGCAACATGATTTGTCAGATTTGCACCCACACCGCACAATACTAATCTTTCGAAGTGTATCTTACCTGAGGGGGTCTCTTTGGGCTCCCCTGCTGCGGCTAGTGCGGCCTCTAGTTGGGCCTTGCACTTTTCCAGCTCCTGGGACAGTACAGTATTCTTCTCTGTAAGAACCTGCATATTAAATGATCCTTAAATCAGTTGCTCTAACTGTTTCAAGTCTCGGGGGCTACTGGTATATATATATTTGACCAAAATTTTCTTACCTGTATGTCTTTTACATACTGCTCCGTGGCTCTGGCTAAACCATTTTGAGCGGCACGGAGGTACGCATCTCCCGAATTAAAGGCATCTAAAGCCTCTTGGGAGAAACAAGCGTCACGTAGAACTGTCCGGCGACGCCTGTGGTTCATGGCACTCTCCACTTCAGAATTTGTGGCAGACAGCATGTCCGCATCCTCTGTCGGAGGAGCGTCCGGTGCGCGCCTTGTGCTCGCCTCCGCTTCCTGGCCAGACGTTGGAGCCTGGCTGGTGGAGGCGCGATTGGCAACCTCTCCGGATGTAGTCCGGCGAGGTCTCTTCATTCTGAAGATAGCACGAACGTTAATATGCCCTGATAGAATAACACCAGGGAAACAGAGGGTGCGCTATACCTTTGCGCCGGCATCTCAGTCTGGACTACATTCCTTTTTGCCCCATGGGGCCCTGCGGCCCCTCGTTGGCTAGCCGCCGCAGGTTCGGCCTCCTGCCTCGGAAATCTCCCCTGCAAAACACGGTTGTCGTCAGAAACACCGGAATACGTGAGAGTGGAATCTCTCTCAAGGGAATGAGACTCCGGTTTCTATCACCTGGGAGGCCGGAATTAACCCTGGGTAATCAGCCGTGATGGCTACCAAGGTATTGTCCTTGCTTAGCTGATGGAACACCCCGTCGATAAGCTCCACCGATATGTCCGGATCCTCTTCGGAGTCCGGATCGAGGGACCGTTCTGGGTCCTCGGGCTGTGGAGGGCGGCTGCTTATATCCTTTACCACATGTCGCAGTTCCTGCATTGAAGTCGTTAGACTACATATCTAACCGTGGGAGTATAAAACAAACGGGCAAGCGCAGTTGTTCACTTACCCAACTTGGAGGATCGTACATAGTAAATCTGGCCTGCGGATTGACGCAGAGGAATTCCTCCTTTTCTCCCTTATACAAAGAGGATAAGATCTTTACTAAGGCGGCGGTGAGGCCGGCCCCTTACGACCGTAACGTGTGGCGTCATCCTCCCCGTTGAAATCCCACATGGGGTGGCCTCTATATTGAAGCGGCTGCACCCCCCGCATAATGCATGCGGCCTGACTCCAATCATGGTTAGTCCGGAATGAGCCAACAGTCTTATCCGGCCCATCAGGTAAAGGACGTCTCTGTCGCTTTCTCTCTGAGAGCTCCGCGGACGCCAGCTCAAGCGTTTCTTCAATGGAGCACTGTTGAACTCAGGGAGACCGACCCGGATAGGGTCCGGTAGCGGGACGTCATCTATATAAAACCATTCCGAAGGCCAGTCCTCGGACGCCTTCTTTGGGGTTCCGGATAGGTATCCGGTCCCGGCGATGCGCCATACTTCGGCTCCGCCCACTTGATATATAGACCCCTTTTGAGAACGGGGCACCAGGCAGAATAACCTCTTCCACAGCGTGAAATGAGCCTCAACGCCTAAAAATAGCTCGCAAAGGGCGACGAAACCCGCAATATGCAATACGGAGGCGGGCGTGAGATTGTGCAGCTGGAGGCCGTAGAACTCCAGAAGCCCACGGAGAAATGGATGAATTGGAAATCCCAGTCCCCTTATTAGATAGGGGACGAGGCACACCCGCTCTCCTTTATAAGGATTGGGGGTGCTCTCCGCTTGTTTTCCACCATTGTAGGTGGCGAGGCCGGCTCGGACCGGGACCATGTATGCCTGAGGGAGAAATCCCTTGGCCTGAAGTGACGCTAACTCGCTATGCGGGATGGTGCAACTCTCCCAGTCCCCGGGTTTGGGACCGGAGGGGCGAGGGGAGGAGCTGCGACGGCTGGTCATGTTGGAATGGACCTTTGTTGGAAGCGCTCTGATGATAACTTGCGGAGAGGAGAAGATGTGGTTTCGACCTAAATCCCCATCCCGTTAAATAGGCGGCTCGATTATACGGCTAGGGGTGTGGATGTAAAAACGCCCTGGCTTTTCGCATTCGTTTGACACGTGGAAGACGGCCATTATTGGGCGTGGAAGCCGAGGAACACTACATTACAAAAATCGGACATTATTCCTACAGGTACACAAGATTTGGAGAAGAACCCGCCTTGCAATGCCGAACAATCTGCGCGCCGGACTCATCGTCATTGAAGCCTGGTTCGGGGGCTACTGAGGGAGTCCTGGATTAGGGGGTGTGAGGGTAGCCGGACTATACCTTCAGCCGGACTCCAGGACTATGAAGATACAAGATTGAAGACTTCGTCCCGTGTCCAGATGGGACTTTCCTTGGCGTGGAAGGCAAGCTTGGTGATGCGGATATTCAAGATCTCCTACCATTGTAACCGACTCTATGTAACCCTAACCCTATCCGGTGTCTATATAAACCGGAGGGTTGTAGTCCGTAGGGAATCAACTCCATATACAACAATCATACCATAGGCTAGCTTCTAGGGTTTAGCCTCCTTGATCTCGTGGTAGATCTAATCTTGTACTACCCATATCATCAATATTAATCAAGCAGGAGTAGGGTATTACCTCCATCGAGAGGGCCCGAACCTGGGTAAAAAACATCGTGTCCCTTGTCTCCTGTTACCATCCGGCCTTGACGCACAGTTCGGGACCCCCTACCCAAGATCCGCCGGTTTTGACACCGACAACGCCCCTGGCCACCAGGTCAGGTTTGGAAGCTTAAACTACATGGCCAATATCCATGGAGACTTGATCTTCGATGGATTCGAGCCTCACGATGAGTACGATTTAGCTCTACCATCAGACAGTGTTCAGGAGATCGCACCGGCAGCCGCTCCGACCCTCAATTCAGAGCCTGTTGCGTCGTCCATGGACGGGTGGATGGACCCCACCACGGAGGCCTTACCCTCAGCGGTGATCGAGCCGAACATCGACCTTACCCTGCACGAGAGCTGTGTTGTCAGACTGCCGGATCCTTCTCCGGCCACGGACTCCGAACCGCCTGCGCCCGTTCCTAGCGAATCCGATTGGGCGCCGATCATGGAGTTTACCTTCGCGGATATTTTTCAGCACTCGCCCTTTGGCGACATACTGAACTCATTAAGGTCTCTCTCCTTGTCAGGAGGATCCCGGCCGAACTATGTCCGGCAGGATTGGGATGCGGATGACGAAGAAATTCGCTGCCCACCCACCACCCACTTAGTGGCCACTGTCGACGACTTAACCGACATGCTCGACTTCGACTCCGAAGACATCGACGGTATGGACGACGATGCGGGAGACGAAGAGGAACCACTGCCCACAGGGCACTGGACAGCCACCTCATCATACGATATATACATGGTGGACACACCCAAAGAAGGCAATGGCGACGAGACAACGGAGGTTGACCCCTCCAAGAAGCAACCTAAGCGCTGACGTCAGCGGTGCCGCTCTTAGTCCCGCCAAAGCAAAAGCGGTGATACCGGCACAGGAGATAATAGCACTTCGGATAGTGCCGAAGATGTCAATAATCCCCTCCAGCACGATTTAGGGCAGGAGGATGGAGAGGCCAGCCCTCCTGAGAGAGCGGCAAAGGAGGAGGATGACAATTACATGCCTCCCTCCAAAGACGAGGCAAACCTCGACGATGACGAATTTGTCATGCCAGAGGATCCCGTCGAACAAGAGCGCTTCAAGCGCCAGCTTATAGCCACAGCAAATAGCCTTAAGAAGAAGCAGCAGCAGCTTCAAGCTGATCAAGATCTGCTAGCTGACAGATGGACTGAAGTCCTGGAGGTCGAGGAATATAAACTCGAATGCCCCTCCAAGAGTTACCCAAAATGCAGGTTGCTACCCCGACTGGAGGAAGAAGCGTATGATGCGGCTGATCGGCCACCCCGCGGCCGCGATAGAGAGGCATTCCAGCCAAAAGCTCAACCTGCACCCCGACGCCATTCAAATAAAAAGGCATGGGGAAATACGCTAGACCTACGATACGTACTGGAGGACAAAGCAAAGCATGCAAGATCGATCTACGGATCACGAGGGCACACCACTATGCGAGACGATAAATGTCACGCCGGATACAGTAAAAGTAAATCCGGTCGGGCCGAACACAGCGGGCAAGACCCATTCGAGCTGCGTCGCGATATAGCCCAATACAGAGGCGCCGCACAGCCCCTATGCTTCACAGACGAAGTAATTGATCATCAAATCCCAGAGGGTTTCAAACCCGTAAATATTGAATCATACGACGGCACAACAGATCATGCGGTATGGATCAACGATTTCCTCCTCCACATCCACATGGCCTGCGGTGATGACTTACACGCCATCTAATACCTCCCACTAAAGCTCAAAGGACCAGCGCGGCATTGGCTTAGCAGCTTGCCAGCAGAGTCCATTAGCTGTTGGGAAGATCTGGAGGCCGCATTCCTCGACAATTTTCAGGGCACTTATGTGCGACCACCAGATGCCGATGACTTGAGCCACATAATTCAGCAGCCAGAGGAATCGGCCAGGCAATTCTGGACACGGTTCCTAACAAATAAAAATCAAATCGTCGACTGTCCGGATGCAGAGGCCCTAGTAGCTTTTAAACACAACATCCGCGACGAGTGGCTAGCCCGGCACCTTGGTCAGGAAAAGCTGAAATCTATGGCAGCCCTCACGACACTCATGAACCACTTCTGTGCGGGAGAGGACAGCTGGCTGGCTCGCAGTAATAACATATCAAAAAACCATGGTACTTTGGATACCAAGGACGGCAATAGCAGGTCACGTCGCAACAAACATAATCGCCGCATTAACAGCGACAATACCGAGGATACGGCAGTCAATGCTGGATTCAAAGGCTCTAAACCCGGCCAGCGGAAAAAGGCATTCAAAAGAAGCACTCCGGGCCCGTCCAGTTTGGACCGTATACTCGATCGCTCGTGTCAAATACACGGCACCCCCGACAAGCCAGCCAACCACACCAACAGGGATTGTTGGGTGTTCAAGAAGGCCGGCAAGTTAATTGCCGAAAACAAAGATAAGGGGCCACATAGCGATGACGAGGAGGAGCCCCAGCAGCCGAATACCGGAGGACAGAATAGGTTCCCCCCACAAGTGCGGACGGTGAACATGATATACGCAACCCACATCCCCAAGAGGGAGCGGAAGTGTGCGCTCAGGGGCGTATATGCGTTGGAGCCAGTCGCCCCAAAGTTCAACCCATGGTCCTCCTGTCCGATCACCTTCAATCGCAGGGACCACCCCACTAGTATCTGTCACGGCGGATTCGCCGCACTGGTCCTAGACCCAATTATTGACGGATTTCACCTCACTCGAGTCCTTATGGATGGCGGCAGCAGCCTGAACCTGCTTTATCAGGACACAGTGCGCAAAATGGGTATAAACCCCTCAAGGATCAAACCCACAAAAACGACCTTTAAAGGCGTCATACCAGGTGTAGAAGCCCATTGCACAGGCTCAGTCGCACTAGAAGTGGTCTTCGGATCCCCGGATAACTTCCGAAGCGAAGAGTTAATCTTCGATATAGTCCCGTTCCGCAGTGGTTATCATGCACTGCTCGGGCGAACCGCATTTGCGAGATTCAATGCGGTACCACATTATGCATACCTCAAGCTCAAGATGCCAGGACCTCAGGGGGTCATTACAGTTAATGGAAACACAGAGCGCTCTCTCCGAACGGAGGAGTACACTGCGGCCCTCACAGCGGAAGTGCAAAGCAGCCTCTTAAGGCAATCCACTAGTTCGGCGTTCAAGGACCCGAACACCTTCAAGCGCGCCCGGAGTAATCGGCAACTGGACCGCCTGGCACGTCCCGAGCTCGCATAGCAATGCGGCCCCCATCCCGGCCCAAGCCAAACGGCGAAATTCATGCCACGTGTACATAATTACGCATTAAAAATACCATGGGCACAGGTGGGGAGGGGGGCACAACTACGGCATGCCCCAAGACGCGGCTTAAACCGCACTAGGGGCTTCCCGCTTTGTTATCTTTCTCTTTTCAAGACTTTAATCTCTAGAAACCCTCACCGGCTGCATGATTTCCGAACACATGACGCAGCAACCAAGGAGGCAGAAAGCTACGTCACACCACGGAACTCCTAGGTGGATTACGATAACGAGTGAAATACATACTTTAATACTATTCCTCAGCTTGCCCTTGGAGGGGACATAGTCCTACTTTTTGCTCATCGCACTGCCTGTATCATTCTGCTTTAACGTACGTTTTTTGAATAAATAATGCATAGCATTAAGAATATTATTGCATTCTTCTTTTATATATATATATGGGTTCATTAATGACGCCTTGCAACCATACACTTTGGTACGGCCAACACACCAGGGGCTTAAGTACCCCACAATATGGTGTGAGAAGTCCAAACACTTTCACAAGTGCGGCACCCCGAACTTATAGCATTATATGCATCAGCTCCGAATCATGTCTTTGGTCAAATGTTGGGTTTGCCAGGCTCCTATGTTTTGGTACCTTACGTTCCGCTCTATCGGCTAAGGTAGCACTAGGAGAACTACTGCGATTGTGCCCCGGTTCTGCTGGGCTAAGCACCTCAGTAGAGAAAGCTAAAACTGACTATCATGATAAGGTGAGAGACTGGTCGCTGTTCGGCGAGGTTTCGAGTCCCTAAAGACTTATGCCGCTTAAAGCGAGGAGCCGGTCCTGTCCGGCTTAAAGGCATGTATCGCGCCCCGAATTCGGCCTTCCGAATACCAGGGGCTTCGCCGAAATTTAAAATTATAGAATTTATGGCTAAGTGAGAGTGATAAAGCATTATTAGTCCGGTTGCCTTGTTCGCTGTGCTGAGCACCTCCCTCGAAGGACCCAAAAATGGGAACAAGAGTGCTCAGGTTTATCCCGAACACCCCAGCACTCGCGGCATGGGGGCAGAAGCCGAGGACTAGCCATCTCTCAGATTGGATAAACAGCCAAACAGAAGGTAATATTTTAAATTCAAACAAGCGTTGCATAGCGCATATGAAACAAGTTTTCATCATACAGGATCACACGAGCAAGTTTACTCAAATATTACATCCTTTGGACATTCGTCCGCTACAAGACGGGCACCCTTCAGGACACCCTCATAATAAATTTCGGGGGTGCGATGCTCCTTGCCCTGCGGCGGTCCTTCCTTGATCAGCTTCACGGCGTCTAGCTTGGCCCATTGCACCTTCACACGGGCAAAAGCCCGGCGTGCACCTTCGATGCAGACGGACTGCTTGATGACTTCCAGCCGTGGGCAGGCATCCACAAGCCGCCTCACCAAGCTGAAGTAGCTGTTCAGAAGGGCGTCGCCAGGCCACAGCCGGACTATAAAGCCCTTCATGGCCTGTTCGGCCGCCTTGTGTAGCTCGACCAGCTGCTTTAGCTGGTCGCTCATCGGCACCGGGTGTTCGGTCCCAGTATATTGGGCCCAGAACAACTTCTCCGTTGAGCTTCCCTCCTCAGCCTGGTAAAAAGTTGCGGCATCTGACACGCTGCGGGGCAAATCTGCAAACGCTCCTGGAGAGCTCCGGATTCGGGTAAGTAACAGGTAATTTACTTTTACATGCTTGCTTTGCATATAGAATGCCTTACCCGCCGCTATCTTCTTCATCGCATCAATCTCCTGGAGGGCCTTCTGGGCTTCAGCCTTGGCATTTTTCGCGCTTTCGAGGGCCGCGGCAAGCTCGGACTCTTGCGTCTTCGAGTCACGCTCCAACGCCTCATGCTTCGACACGAGAGCTTGGAGCTCTTGCTGCACCTCGCCCACCCGTGCCTCTTGCCTTTCCTGCTCGGTGCGCTCCTTGGCCGCTTTGTCTTCGGCCTCGAATAGCATTTGCTTTAGGGTCGCCACCTCGGTCGTGGCCCCTGGCAAATATAAGATGATCCTGTCATTTTGCAA
Source organism: Triticum urartu (assembly GCF_003073215.2). NCBI lineage: Eukaryota > Viridiplantae > Streptophyta > Magnoliopsida > Poales > Poaceae > Triticum > Triticum urartu. The sequence continues at coordinate 501,814,286 of NC_053023.1, read as the reverse complement.
TTGTGTCTTCTTTTATATATACATATCTATAGACAGGGTATTACTTACCCTTGTTCTCCTCGAGCTGCCCCTTGGCAAGGCCGAGCTCTTTCTTGGACCCCTCGAGGTCCTGCTTCAGTGTGGTGACCTCCGCAGTCAGTGCGGCTGAGGCCAGCAGCGAAGCCTGCATACACATATAGACATACTTATATTAGACTCCTGCGATATTGTTTGATCCTCTGTTCGGCTTTTCTTTGTGAACACCGAACAGAGCATCAGGGGCTACTGTCTATGAGGTAATATTTTTCCTATATTTTAAACACTAACCTCAAAGCCTGTTAGAAGGCTGGCACAGGCTTCAGTCAGTCCGCTCTTGGCGGATTGAACCTTCTGGACCACCGCACTCATAATAGTACGGTGCTCCTCGTCGATGGAAGTACTGTGAAGCGCTCCCAGCAGATTGTCTGGCGCCTCTGGATGGACAGAGGTCACCGGCACAGGCGTCTTGCCCCTCTTGGAAGGAGGCCGCCTGCCCGAGTCCGGAACCACTGGAGGCTCCGGCGCGGTGTTCGGCTGAGGGCCAAACTCGGAGCCCTCAGGGGCCTTGTTCCCTCTGCTCCCAGAGTCCGGAAGGTTGCCTTGAGGTGTCTCCAAGACTGTCTCCCCTCGACCCGGTGCCTCTTGAGACAATACCTTGGCGTCGTCCGCAGGGCAAGGGGAGGTGGCGGTCGGAAGTGGATTGCTATCCATATCTGAATAGCCCAGGGAGCCGTCCGACGATACATCAATACGGGCTCGTGGAGGCATGCATAATCATATTCGGCGTTAGGGGAAGCAGTGCGACAAAGGAATGCTATGAGTTACTCTGGTATCCGAATACTTACGACTTCCCCAGGGGCTTGGCCCTGAGCAGCCACTCATCTTCGCCTTCGATGGCGGTGGTGGAACTGTCCGGAAGGAGAGTCCTTCCCTTCTTGGACCCTTCGCCCCCCCCCCCCCGGTTGGGGCGGCTTTCCTTTTCTTGTCTCCCCCAACTGAAGGGGGAGCATCTTCTTCTTCCTCCTCGTCTTCAGGGGGGAGTGTGTCGCAGAGTTATCGGACGATGAGTCTGATGACGCCTGGCGTCGGGAACTCTTTCGGGTTCCCTTGGCCTTCTTGGTCTTCTCCAGCACCTTATAAGGGGCCGGAGTCAGCATCTTCGTCAGGAGAGCGTCTGCTGGGCCTTCGGGCAAAGGAGCCGGACAGTCGATCTATCCGGCCGTCTCTTGCCAATCCTGTCAAAGGTACGGGAGCTTAGATCCCGCATAGAGTCAAACTATGAAAAACAAGTATCCTGTGAGAGGTAAAACAGCTTACCGCGCTGGCTTGGCGCTTCGCGCAGAATCCGCGATCCTCGGTAGTGGGAGGGGGAACCTCGGCACCCTTGAATAGCACCTTCCAGGCATCCTCGTGAGTTGTGTCGAAGAGCCTGTTCAGAGTTCAGTGCTGGGCCGGGTCGAACTCCCACAAGTTGAAAGCCCGTTGTTGGCACGGGAGGATCCGGCGGATGAGCATGACCTGGACTACGTTGACGAGTTTGAGCTTCTTTTTCACCATGTTTTGAATACATGTTTGGAGTCCGGTCAGCTCTCCCGAACTACCCCAGGACAGGCCCTTCTCTTGCCAGGAGGTGAGCTGCGTGGGGATGCCAGATCGGAACTCGGGGGCCGCTGCCCATTTAGGGTCACGCGGCTCGGTGATGTAGAACCACCCCGATTGCCACCCCTTTATGGTCTCCACGAAGGAGCCCTCGAGCCATGTGACGTTGGGCATCTTGACCACCATGGCGCCTCCGCACTCCGCCTAGCGGCCGCTCACTACCTTCGGCTTGACATTGAAGGTCTTCAGCCATAAGCCGAAGTGGGGCTTGATGCGGAGGAAGGCCTCGCACACGACGATAAACGCCGAGATGTTGAGGATGAAGTTCGGGGCCAGATCATGGAAATCCAGGCCGTAGTAGAACATGAGCCCCCGGACGAATGGGTGGAGAGGGAATCCCACTCCACGGAGGAAATGGGTAAGGAACACTACCCTCTCATGGGGCCTGGGCGTGGGGATGAGCTGCCCCTCCTCTGGTAGCCGGTGCGCGATGTCGTCGGGCAGGTATCCGGCTCTCCTCAGCTTCTTGATGTGTCCCTCCGTGACAGAGGAGACCATCCACCTGCCTCCCGCTCCAAACATGGTTGGAGAAGGTCGAGGTGGGAAATGCGGACTTGGGCGCTGGAGCTCGAGTGTGCGAAAATGGATGAGCAAAGGAGGAAGAAGGCGTGGATGAAAAGGTGAATCCTTATCCCTTTATATGGGCGGCCGAAACTATGCGCCCCCACTAGCCTGGTAAAACTCACTTATCCCCCAAGCGCCGTAATCGATGGCGTGGTTGGGTTACCCACGCCCGTATTGATGAGAATCTCGTAATAAGGGGAACACGATCTCTACTTTGACAAGACGTGTCAAGGATCTGCCTCGCGTTATGTGCGGGGCTAGTTAAAGGAAACGGTTCGAATAATTATCGGGCCATGGCATAATGTCATGTTGCCAAAACGTGTCAGTAGCTTAGATTTGTGAAAATATTATTCTCTCTACGGTGGAATGTAGAACTTATTTTGCAGGGTCGGACACTATCCTTGTATTCAAATTTTCCCATGGTGTATTCGGAGGAGGAACCCGCCTTGCAATGCCGAAGACAATACTGCGCGCCAGACTCATCGTCATTGAAGCCTGGTTCAGGGGCTACTGAGGGAGTCCTGTATTAGGGGGTCTCCGAACAGTCGGGCTATATCCTTTGGTCGGACTGTTAGACTATGAAGATACAAGATTGAAGACTTCGTCTCGTGTCCGGATGGGACTCTACTTGGCGTGGAAGGCAAGCTAGGCAATACGGATATGTATATCTCCTCCTTTGTAACCGACCTTGTGTAACCCTAACCCTCTCCGGTGTCTATATAAACCAGAGGGTTTTAGTTCGTAGGACACAATAACATACAATCATACCATAGGCTAGCTTCTAGGGTTTAGCCTCTCCGATCTCGTGGTAGATCAACTCTTGTAATACTCATATCATCAAGAATAAATCAAGCAGGACGTAGGGTTTTACCTCCATCAAGAGGGCCCGAACCTGGGTAAAACATCGTGTCCCTTGCCTCCTGTTACCATCCGCCATGGCACCTCCGCACTCCGCCTGGTTGTCGCGCACCACCTTTGGCTTGACGTTGAAAGTCTTGAGCCAGAGGCCGAAATGGGGGCGGATGCAGAGGAAAGCCTCGCACACGACGATAAACGCCGAGATATTGAGGATGAAGTTCGGGGCCAGATTGTGGAAATCTAGGCCATAGTAGAACATGAGCCCGCGGACAAATGGGTGGAGAGGAAAACCCTATCCGCGGAGGAAGTGGGGAAGAAATACTACCCTCTCATGGGGCCTTGGGGTGGGGAGAAGTTGCCCCTCCTCAGGAAGCCCGTGCGCGATGTCTTTGGACAGGTATCCGGCCTTCCTTAGCCTTTTGACATGGCCCTCCGTGACGGAGGAGACCATCCACTTGCCTCCCGCTCCGGACATTGTTGGAGAAGGTTGAGGTAGGAAGTGCGGGCTTGGGCGCTAGAGCTCGGGTGGGCAGAAGATGGATAGGCAAAGGAGGAAGAAGGCGTAGGTAAAAAGGTGGATCCTTATCCCCTTATATGAGCGGATGCGACTATGTGTCCCCACCAGCCTAGTAAAACTCGCTTGCCTCCCAAGCACCGTGATAAATGGCACGGTTAGGTTACCCACGTCCGTATTGATGGGAATCCCGTAAATGGGGGACACGATCTCTGTTTTGACAAGACGTGCCAAACAGCCTCGCAAAACACGCTGAGGTGGAAAAGTGAAAACGATTCGAATAAAGGCTTGGCCGTAGTGTGATGACGCGCTGCGGAATACGTCAGCAGATTAGATTTGTGTTAATATTATTCTCTCTGTGGCAATACGTGGAAACTTATTTTGCAGAGCCGGACACTACTCTTGGTGTTTACAAACTTTTATGAAGAATTTGGAGGAGGAACCCGCCTTGCAATGCCGAAGACAATCTACGCGCCGGACTCGTCGTCATTGAAGCCTGGTTCAGGGGCTACTGAGGGAGTCCTGGATTAGGGGGTGTTCGGGTAGCCGGACTACACCTTCAGCCGGACTCCAGGACTATGAAGATACAAAATTGAAGACTTTGTCCCGTGTCCGGATGGGACTTTCCTTGGCGTGGAAGGCAAGCTTGGTGATGCGGATATTCAAGATCTCCTACCATTGTAACCGACTTTCTGTAACCCTAAACCTCTCCAGTGTCTATATAAACCGGAGGGTTTTAGTCCGTAGGACAACTTCATCATACAACAATCATACCATAGGCTAGCTTTTAGTGTTTAGCCTCCTTGATCTCGTGGTAGATCTACTCTTGTACTACCCATATCATCAATATTAATCAAGCAGGACGTAGGGTTTTACCTCCATCAAGAGGGCCCGAACCTGGGTAAAACATCGTGTTCCTTGCCTCCTGTTACCATCCGGCCTAGACGCACAGTTCGGGACCCCCTACCCGAGATCTGCCGGTTTTGACACCGATAGTGTCCAAAGCCACATTGAATTCCTCACGAGAGACCGAGGTTCCCACATTTCCCGTAGACGAGATCGGATTTACACCGGAGTGCTCCTCCACACCATCTACGGTGTCAACTATACTCTTCGGACGACAAAGTCCTTAGTAAAGAGACGAGGCTCTAATACCAATTGAAAGGATCGATATAGTTGACTAGATGGGGGTGAATAGGCAACTAATAATTTTTTAGCTTTTCTTTACCAAATTAAACTTTGCAACAAAGTAGGTTGTCTAAATATGCAACTAGGTGAGCAACCTATATGATGCAACAACAATAAGCACACAAGCAAGCAAGGGAAATAACACGAATAAGCTTGCACAAGTAAAGGTACGAGATAACTAAGAGTGGAGCCGGTGAAGACGAGGATGTGTTACCGAAGTTCCTTCCTTTTGAGGGGAAGTACGTCTCCGTTGGAGCGGTGTGGAGGCACAATTCTCCCCAAGAAGCCACTAGGGCCACCGTATTCTCCTCACGCCCTCACACAATGCGATATGCCATGATTCCACTATTGGTGCCCTTGGAGGCGGCGACCGGACCTTTACAAACAAGGTTGAGGCAATCTCCACAACTTAATCAGAGACTCCCAACAACACCACGAAGCTTCACCACAATGGAATATGGCTCCGCGGTGAACTCAACCGTCTAGGGTGCTCAAACACCCAAGAGTAACAAGATCCACAAGGGATTAGTGGGGGGAATCGAATTTCTCTTGTTGGAAGTGTAGATCGAGGCCTTCTCAACCAATACCTAGAAAATCAACAAGTTTGATTGGCTAGGGAGAGACATCAGGCGAAAATGGAGCTTGGAGCAACAATGGAGCTTAGGGTTGGAAGAGGTAGTCAACTTGGAGAAGAAGACACCCCTTATATAGTGGAGAGACAAATCCAACCATTATCCACTTAACCAGCCCGCAACCTACGGTACTACCGCACCAAACCAGCGGTACTACCGCAAGGGCTCACGGTACTACCGCAGCTAGCCGCGGTACTACCGTGGCCACGGAAGGAGCTAGCCCAGGCCTGTAGCAAAGAAGCTGGGGCGGTACTACCGCTCGCGCGGTACTACCGCATGATACGTCTCCAACGTATCTATAATTTTTTATTGTTCCATGCTATTATATTATCAACCTTGGATGTTTTATATGCATTTATATGCTATTTTATATAATTTTTGGGACTAACCTACTAACCTAGAGCCTAGTGCCAGTTTCTGGTTTTCCCTTGTTTCAGTGTTTCACAGAAAAGGAATATCAAACGGAGTCCAAACGGAATGAAACCTTTAAAAAAGTTATTTTTGGAAAGAAAGCAATACAGGAGACTTGGAGTGCACGTCAGGGGATCAACGAGGAGAGCACGAGGCAGGGGGCGCACCCACCCCCCTGGGCGCGCCCTCCACCCTTGTGGGCCCCTCGTGGCTCTCCTGATGTATTTCTTCCGCCTATATATCCATATACCCTAAAACTATCGAAGAGCACAATAGATCGGGAGTTCCGCCGCCAGAAGCCTCCGTAGCCACCGAAAACCAATCTAGACCCATTCCGGCACCCTGCCGGAGGGGGAATCCCTCTCCGGTGGCCATCTTCATCATCCCGGTGCTCTCCATGATGAGGAGGGAGTAGTTCTCCCTCGGGGCTGAGGGTATGTACCAGTAGCTATGTGTTTGATCTCTCTCTCTCTTGTTCTTGAGGTGGTACAATCTTGATGTATCGCGAGCTTTGCTATTATAGTTGTATCTTATGATGTTTCTCCCCATCTACTCACTTGTAATGGATTGAGTTTTCCCTTTGAAGTTATCTTATCGGATTGAGTCTTTAAGGATTTGAGAACACTTGATGTATGTCTTGTGTGGGATACCCGTGGTGACAATGGGGTATTCTATTGATCCACTTGATGTACGTTTTGGTGATCAACTTGCGGGTTCCGTGACCTTGGGAATCTATGCATAGGGGTTGGCACACGTTTTCGTCTTGACTCTCTGGTAGAATATTTGGGGCACTCTTTGAAGTACTTTGTGTTGGTTTGAATAGATGAATCTGAGATTGTGTGATGCATATCGTATAATCATACCCACGGATACTTGAGGTGGCATTGGAGTATCTAGGTGACATTAGGGTTTTGGTTGATTTGTGTATTAAGGTGTTATTCTACTACGAACTCTAGGGCTGTTTGTGACACTTATAGGAATAGCCCAACGGATTGATTGGAAAGAATAACTTTGAGGTGGTTTCATACCCTACCATAATCTCTTCGTTTGTTCTCCGCTATTAGTGACTTTGGAGTGACTCTTTGTTGCATGTTGAGGGATAGTTATATGATCCAATTATGTTATTATTGTTGAGAGAACTTGCACTAGTGAAAGTATGAACCCTAGGCCTTGTTTCAAAGCATTACAATACCGTTTGTGCTCACTTTTATCGTTAGTTACCTTGCTGTTTTTATATTTTCAGATTACAAAAACCTTTATCTACTATCCATATTGCACGTGTATCACCATCTCTTTGCCGAACTAGTGCACCTATACAATTTACCATTGTATTGGGTGTGTTGGGGACACAAGAGACTCTTTGCTATTTGGTTGCAGGGTTGCTTGAGAGAGACCATCTTCATCCTACGCCTCCCACGGATTGATAAACCTTAGGTCATCCACTTGAGGGAAATTTGCTATTGTCCTACAAACCTCTGCACTTGGAGGCCCAACAACGTCTACAAGAAGAAGGTTGTGTAGTAGACATCACCGCACCCCCTTGCGGTACTACCGCAAGGAAGGATTGGACTAGCCTGGGAAGGGCGCGGACAAATAAAAAAACATATGTGGCAACTTCCGCTGACTTTCAAACAGTGCAAAAATCCGACACGGTACTACCGCACAAGGCACGCGGTACTACCGCGCAGTGAGCGGATGTAAAAAATTACATCTGCCCCTACTTCCGCTTATGGTGCTGTGCCGGACTAGGACTCACGGTACTATGGCTCCCAAGGAGCGGTACTACCGTGACCACCTGCGGTACTACCGCTCCGAAGAGCAGTACTACCGCATGCCCCAGAGCAGCAACACTAGGAGCTCTTCTTTTTGCACATACACGAAGAAACGGAGGATGCTCCATAGTGCTAAGGGAAAGGCGATGCAAAGAGGAGTAAAACGTGTACGTGATGATTCCACCCAAACCTTTCCAAAGCAAACCCCCTCTTAATAGTACGGCTTTCCTACGACTCAAATCCACCAAAAAAGGAACGTAGAAAAACACCGTCTTCAATAATCTTCGAGGGGCACCAAACCGTCTTGTGCCTAGTAATGAAATATCTAAAATACTCAAGGCACACGATTAGTCCACAAATGCATTGTCATCAATCACCAAAACACCTTAGGGATAAATATGCCCTTACAATTGCGCCGTTGTAGGGATGGCGGCGGGCGTTCATGGTGGCCCGGGCATCTGGGAGTTCGTGTGTTGTGGCTGGATGGTGTTGTGCTTATGGCCATTCGTGAGAGGGCTTGTCAGCAGGGGAAAGTATGGAATCCCGTGGAGTGTCAAGCTGAGGGCTGGTTTCATTGTGGCTGCGTTCGTGCACATCTACACAAGGAACTAATCGGCGGGGTTGGGCATCAAAATATTCAAAGCGTAATTTTGGTTCTGCTTAGAACTACTCCTACCACCACTAGAACATGTAACAAACACTCAAATAGTAATTAAAGGTTGTTATTAAGGAAAGTTTGATCTGATTCTTTCAAAACACAATAATTCCTTCAATGACTAAATTGAAAGAAAATGTGGATTTGTTAATCATCATCTACATCAGAATTAACAATGTCTCATCTAACTCCTATGCCATTTGATTCTGCATGGAGGTTCATGTGTTATTTTTGTTTTTCATTTAGTTGATTTACTCTCTTTTTTATTACTTTGGATTCCCTTTTTTATGTCTTCACATTGCGCGCAAACTACACTTCCTTTCATTTCTGTCTTTTTCCACGCTGCACACGCCTACACTATCATGGTCACTTGCAAGTACATGTCCACTAGTCACCTGCAACTGCATGTCTAGTCACGCAGAACTACATGTCTATCGGTTGCCCGCAAGCGGCATGTCCATCGGTTAAGTGCAATTGCAGTTGCATCCTTGTGTTCATGACCACAACTCCATGTTCATTGCTTGCACACAACTGCAGTTGCACGCCTGTTGACTAAGTGCAACTATATTTATGTATCTTTTTTAAAAGTAATACAATAAAAAAATTAAGAAACAAAAATAAAAGGAGAACAAAGTAGAAGTGAAAGAGAAAAAATAGCAAACAAATTCTATGTTGATGATTGGAGCTAGCCACACCCAAAAATTGTTTCATGATGCCTGCATCTTTTTCTATTGAGTCCTCAAAAATACACTAACTAGCCCCGCGTGACACGGGTGGTGGCAAGATCGTGCTCTAGCTTGCTCGTCCTCCACCAGATCCCCCCCCCCCTCCTCACCATGTCTCAATACGCCACCCGGCAAAGACCGCATGGCCGCCGGCAGCGATATACCGGTTAGTAGTTTTTTGTTTGTTTTTTTGTGAGGGGCAACGTTGGTGCGGTTGCTGCGGCCCAGGACATGTGGGACCTAAAGAGGTCTCATCACCTTAGGTTTCTTGTCTCTAACTCATAAATACCCTGAAACCCTTCTTCGAGTTACCATGAATTTTATTTTGCCGCCACTTCGGTTTTCAGGGCGCGAAACCAATAGTCGTGTTTTGGTGCTCCGTCATAGGGGAACCATCGTCTTCTTCATCGACATCAATCCAACATGATGAGGTGTGAGTAGTACGCCCGTCACGACGTGGATGTGGTGCTTCAAGGAACATATCAGTAGATCCAGTAAGTTATTCAGCTGCTGAGTTTCTCACTTAAATGGTAATTAGCGTGTTATTAAGGGAAGTTTGATCCAATTCTTCCAAAACACAATAATTCCTTCAATGACTAAAATGAAAAAAAATGGATTTGCTAATCGTCATCTAGATCAGAATTAACAATGTCTCGTCTAACTCCTATGCCATTAGATTTTGTGCAGAGGTTCATGTGAACTTTTTCTTTTTCGTTCTTGTTTTTCATTTAGTTGATTTATTATTTTTTTTATTTCTTTCGATTCCCTTTTTCTTTCTCCGCGTTGCACACAAATTACGCATCCTTCTCATTTCTTTCTTTTTTCACGCCGCTCGCAACTACATTATTGTGGTCACAGGCAACTGCGGTTGCACGTCTGTCGACTGTGTGCAACTTCATGTCCACCAGTCACTTGCAGTTGCATGTCCACTAGTCGCCTGCAATTGCATGTCCAGTGGTCGCACGAAACTACATGTCTACCGGTTGCCTGCAACTACAGTCCATCGGTTGCGCGCAATTGCAGTTGCATCCATGTGTACATGTCCACAACTGCAATTGCATGCCCGTTGACTCAGTGCAACTATATTTACGTATCTTTTTTATAAGTAGTACAATAAAAAATTTAAGAAACAAAAAATAAAAGGAGAATAAAGTAGAAGTGAAAGAGAAAAAACAGCAAACAAATTTTATGTTAATGATTAGAGCTAGCCACACCCAAATCTCGTTACATGATGTCTGCATCTTTTCTATCGAGTCCTCAAAAAGACCCTAACTAGCCCCTATTGACTAAGTGCAACTATATTTACGTATCTTTTTTAAAAGTAATACAATAAAAAAATTAAGAAACAAAAATAAAAGAAGCACAAAGTAGAAGTGAAAGAGAAAAAACAGCAAACAAATTCTATGTTGATGATTAGAGCTAGCCACACCCAAAATTTGTTTCATGATGCCTGCATCTTTTTCTATTGAGTCCTCAAAAATACACTAACTAGCCCCGCGTGACACGGGTGGCGGCAAGATCGTGCTCTAGCTTGCTCGTCCTCCACCAGATCCCCCCCCCCTCTCCTCACCATGTCTCAATACGCCACCCGGCAAAGACCGCATGGCCGCCGGCAGCGATGTACCGGTTAGTAGTTTTTTGGTTGTTTTTTTTGTGAGGGGCAATGTTGCTGCAGCCCAGGACATGTGGGGCCTAAAGAGGTCTCATCACCTTAGGTCTCTTGTCTCTAACTCATAAATACCCCGAAACCCTTCTTCGAGTTACCATGAGTTCTTTTTTGTCGCCACTTCGGGATTCAAGGCGCGAAACCAATAGTCGTGTTTTGGTGCTCCGTCAGAGGGGAACCATCGTCTTCTTCATCGACATCAATCCAACATGATGAGGTGTGAGTAGTACGCCCGTCACGACGTGGATGTGGTGCTTCAAGGAACATATCAGTAGATCCAGTAAGTTATTCAGCGAGTTTCTCACTTAAACGGTAATTAGCGTGTTATTAAGGGAAGTTTGATCTAATTCTTCCAAAACACAATAATTCCTTCAATGACTAAAATGAAAGAAAATATGGATTTGTTAATCGTCATCTAGATCAGAATTAACAATGTCTCGTCTAACTCATATGCCATTAGATTTTGTGCAGAGGTTCGTGTGAACTTTTTCTTTTTCGTTCTTGTTTTTCATTTAGTTGATTTATGACTTTTTTATTTCTTTGGATTCCCTTTTTCTTTCTCGCGTTGCACGCAAATTACGCATCCTTCTCATTTCTTTCTTTTTTCATGCCGCTCGCAACTACATTATTATGGTCACATGCAACTGGGGTTGCACGTCTGTCGACTGTGTGCAACTTCATGTCCACCAGTCACTTGCAATTGCATGTCCACTAGTCTCCTGCAATTGCATGTCCAGTGGTCGCACGGAACTACATGTCTACCTGTTGCCTACAACTACAGTCCATCGATTGCGCGCAATTGCAGTTGCATCCATGTGTACATGTCCACGACTGCAATTGCACGCCCGTTGATTCAGTGCAACTATATTTACGTATCTTTGTTATAAGTAGTACAATAAAAATTTTAAGAAACAAAAAATAAAAAAAGAACAAAGTAGAAGTGAAAGAGAAAAAACAGCAAACAAATTTTATGTTAATGATTAGAGCTAGCCACACCCAAATCTCGTTACATGATGTCTGCATCTTTTCTATCAAGTCCTCAAAAAGACCCTAACTAGCCTCGAGTCATCCTTGCGGGCAACACGGGAGGCGGCAAGATTGTGCTCTAGCTCGGCATCCCCCCCCCCCCCCCCCCCCCCCCCCCCCCCAAACACACACACCGTGGCGGAACACGCCGCTGGGCAAAGCCCACATAGCTGACGGCAGCGAGATGTAGTTAGTAGTTTTTTTATGTGAGGGGCAACATTGGTGCGGTAGCTGCAGCCCAGGACATGTGGGGCCTAGGGAGGTCTCATCACCTTACGTTTCCTACCTCTAACTCATAAATACCCTGAAACCCTTCTTCGGATTACCATGAATTTTGTTGTTGTCGTCACTTTAGGATTCAAGCGCGCGAACCTAATAGTCATGTTTTGGTGCTCCGCCAGAGGGGAATCATCGTCTTCTTCATCCACATCATTCTTCGCCGCCCACATGACGAGGTTCGTCTTCTTCATCCACATCATTCTTCACCGCCCACATGATGAGGTGTGAGTAGTACGTCAATGTGGTGCTTCAAGGAACATATCAATAAATCCAGTAAGTTATTCAATAGATCCAGCAAGTTATTCAGCAGCTGCCCTGCGTTTCTCACTAAAATCAGCAACCAAACCCAGACTTTTGTCCTCCCATCCCATGTGACTATCAAAGCTGCAACTTCATTTACTATCTCAAATGCACTTTTAATAAGTATCTTATGTATGTCCCCAGAAGCCCGATTCTCTCAGTTGATTCTCGTATTTTATCACCAACGAACGTTTCACACATAAGAGCACAAAACAAGAAAGACCTGAATGATTCATTAATCCAAAGCTATTTTGCTCAAATAAAAGAGGGGCCGTTTCTTGACAAGCTACCGCATCGAATTTCTCCAAAAACGTCTCCTACTCAACAGGCTGCTGCTATAGTCTTTCGTAGAAAAGGAGTGTGGCTTCCGCACCCAAAACATCGTCCTCTGACACTTGTGATACATGGTCGTCTGAGACGTAAACCCAGTGCTTGCGACGACGTCCTACTTGATCATTAGCATCAGGAGTTGACACTACTCTCCGGTAAGCTGCATAATGCCCACCTCCGCATACACCATAGTGCTCAACGACAGCTGATAGCCTATACAGCTCCATCCTTGATGAGGACGGCGATGGTGAGGAAGAACTCAAAGCCACATCAGCATTTCCCTGAAAAGATAAAGAGGGTAAATGAATTGATCAGATAAGTAAAATTTTGTATGAAGGAATGTCATTATCATCATTATCCTTAGACAAATCAAGTAAAAAAGAAGTTCAAAAGCAGATAACTTGCCTCATTAAGTGAGTGGACACCACCATTTGTTACTTGATCCTTAGGTGCCTGACTTGATGAGTTCCCACCAGTAGGAAACATATTAATGGGCATGTGTGCATTTAGTTGCCGATAGAATTGGAGAGACGGCGTGTCATATCTTTGCACGTTCATAGCTGAAGGTCCAGGTCCCTGTCCAGTGGTGAATGTGCCTCCTGCAAATGGGGATAAATTGAGAAGTAAAGGAAAAGAAACGTGTCCCTGCAAGCAAAACGCGGATCATTCAGCCACAATTCATATGGAATGAATAGAAAGAGGCAATGTTTTATGTGTCTTTTTTAGTGCTTACCTGACGCTTTACGAGTTCACCATCAAAACTAATAGAAGCACGTAACAAATGAATGCACAAGATCTGGAAGAGGACATCAATAGGTGTCATGCCATTTTTAGATATTATTCTATGTAAGTTTCAGAAGGTGTATTTCAATAGTAGATACCTTCGGACAACGAGTGATAGCCAACTGCTTTGTGGCTTTTGAAGATACTGACCATGTTGTTTTCTCTGGACCAAATAAATGCTTGCAATTGCAACTATCATAGTCGACACAGGTGCGCAGTTTGTTAACTTTTTCCTGGTACAGATGTCAATATGAGGTACCGTCAAACTAAACTGTGAAACAAGTACAACTTCATAGAAAATATGGTCACAAAATTTTACCTCATCAACTTCTGATTGAAGAGAGAAATATTTGGCAGCAGCATTATGCCAACAATGATCACAACGGTAATTGTCAAGATGCTCCAACACAGTGAAATGCTTCAGGCAATCCACCAAACTACACCCATTAATCTGAATTTGGAAAGGAACAAAGCATTATGAATAATGCATGAACCGGAGTATCAACTGATGTACCCTGAATTAAACAAGCTCAGAAAGATTCACTTGGACATACAATATCTCCATTTATATCAGCCACGGGAGAGAGGGGCAAGCAGTGAAAATTCTCGAAGTCCAATGACAGCTGTGAGACATTAAACAAAATGAGGACAGAAAATCAACAGTTCTGACAAAACAAAATATGCATGGTTTCAACAACAATAGAAAAGAGCTAGCTACTCTCTCTGCTACTAGATATATGTAGTCGTAGAGAATTTAAAACAGACTTCTTAACTTCTATCGCTAATAATGTTGTGGAAATGTGGACTCATACAAGTCAGCGGTATGAACACAGAAAAAAACATGAGACACTGCAGGAAACAGCGGTCAGCCGAGGATTCCGGAAAGAGGTCAGCTAGAGCCAAAGCAAATGCATGCCGCATCCATAAGAAAGATTAGGGAAGTAAAGTCACTACATGTTATAGCCTATTAGCCCAGGATGATTCTTTAGCTGAGTCCATGTAGATCTAGGAGCGGTTCAATACAGCAGTCTAAGTAGTGCACATGGAGAACCGAGCGCTGGCTGGATGGCTAGAGCTTACAGGTGTAAGCTCGCCCACCCGCATTCGATCTGCAGGGATGTCTCATTTCTACCTAAATAGTACAGTTAAGGGAGAGAACTACGCCCTTTAACCACATTTTTTAAACTAGTGCATGTGGTTTCAATCAAACAAGAATTAAGTCTCTACCATCCAAAATTCTCTCACTCTAGTCAATTTCTATCCCTCTGTCCTCTAATACCATAATATCCTTCAAGCTATGAAGGCTGGCCACTTTTGGTAGTTCTCCCATGTGAACTATCTAACATTAGTAGATTCCATGAATACATATTTCATATATGCAATATATAGTCATATACTAACATCTAGCTAAAAACACACTAATGGTCCAAGATGTGTTTGAATTTGCCAACAAAAAATGCATCTAGGGTAGAAATAACAATAATTAAATACTCCCTCCGTCCCATAATATAAGAGCGTTTTTTACACTACATTAGTGTAAAAAACACTCTTATATTATGGGATGGAGGGATTAGTTCATAAACCACACGTTTAGAGTTACGAAAAAGAGGCATAGGTATCTACCACAGATGAACAATTTCTGCAAGATAATGTGCTGCCAATAGTCCCATCAAAGGGACCGAATATGTTTTGTTTCCAGCGCTTGCATTCAGGTTGGTTACCTTCCCTTTGCTTGTATACTTTGGAGTGGAACATGGTAATGTCTGCCAGAGAGCTCTTATATGGTACATAGCAATGGGAAAATTCATCCCTCAGTGATGTCAATAGATGAACAAAAGCTTCAGAAGCATCCTATGAGGGCAAAGTACTTCTTATCAAATCCTGGATATCATAGACAAGGTAGGATTTCTAGAGAAGAATAGATGGAACAAAGCATCATGCCTGCTGTCTGGTCAAATTGAAGTGACTAACATAGCAGCTCAAAGGATGCATTACGCTTTCTGGATTCAATACAATTTTTTGATCTCGAACTGTGCTCAAGTCTGCACACATATACGCAGATTCATTAAGTAGTAAAAGAAATTTTAGACACACAAGATAGCACTTTATGAACAATAACAAAACAATGAGCTCGGACATCACAAATAAAGTATATAATTTAAGAAGAAAGAAAAAGAAAATGTTATTTGCAAAAGTTCTTCCAAATAGAAGCAGCAACGGAATGGAGCAACTGCATCATCAAGCACATTAAAACTATGAGCAGCGAGCAATCAATTGCACCAGGTATTACAGTTCCATTATATTGGAATTTAGCACTTGGTCCAACGGATCCATAAATGTGAACAATAAATTGGAGATTAGCTTGGGGATAAGTGGAAAACTGTGTTTAAAAGCCACAGTATGTATCCATTCCACCACCTGGGGACACATTGTGGGGACTATAGAGCCCGGTATTAAAACTACACAAATGCATTTACCGCTGATTCTAGATACACCACTGAATTCCCTAACAGTAAGCTTGAAGATGGTACAAAGTTTAACAGTCCATGTTACCAATATTACCTTTTAAAAGGGAACTTAGAGCAAGGATAAGAGGCATTCTTTCAGACTGTTCCTCGGGTAGCACATCATCACTTCCAAGTAAGTCGTCTAGAGAGGAGACGAAATGGTCGCAGCTAGCAAGTGCCTGTCGAGGAAACATTCTCTGGTTCAGCATGAACTCCAACCCGATAACGATACTCGCACACGATGCACACCGCAATATGGATTCAGTAAAAAAAGAAAGGTATGAGCTACCTGCAGGATAACATTGAGAAAGCAATTGTTGCCAAGATTTTGCAGGCCTCCGGTGTAGTACAGCCTCTCTGATTCGGAGGAGAACTTCCGGAGAAACCATTGCACGCCCAAACTGCTATTCAGCGCTCTGCACAACCCAGCAACTCCTATCCCCAGCGCAACAGCAACGGCTGTAAGACTGTAACCATGCCAGTGTCCCTGGCTAAGAGATAGCAGTAGATTGCCGTGCTCGAACTTACCCATGACTCGACTTGCCCTGCCCCACTATCCTTTGCATGAAACAGAATTCAGGAAGCCTAGATTTGTTTCCAATCCAGAGATTTCTGTTTAGCTATCCGATTCGCCGCACCTGAATCAGTGGAAACAGCTTTCGTCACATTTAATTTCAGAATCCACACGAACGAACCGAACTCTCGCAAAAAATCTAGGGGTTACTCTTACTTACCCAAAAAAGAAAAGAAAAGATAACAGTAAACGGCAGTACAGCACGAGTAGGAGGAGTCCCTGGCTGCGCCCCGTTGGCCGTCGGTGAGACCGCCGACGAGGATGAGGAGGCGAAGCAAGTAGGCCTCCCTTATTGTGTCCCGCTCGCCGTCTCTGGGGCCAGGGAGAGAAGAAGAGCAGACGAGGCTGGGAAGGGGAGGAATCCGCAAAGGCGGACAGGCAGAGGAGAAGAACTCCACGAAACGGGGTATTCGTAGGTGCTCAAGATCTAAACAGTGTCGATCTCGTCCGCTTGATCGCCAGTGCACGGCCCAGATCGTGTGA
Organism: Triticum urartu; assembly: GCF_003073215.2. NCBI lineage: Eukaryota > Viridiplantae > Streptophyta > Magnoliopsida > Poales > Poaceae > Triticum > Triticum urartu. The sequence goes on along the minus strand of NC_053023.1, from coordinate 501,797,342 downwards.
GACTAAAGACCCTGACCAACTTTGCGCAAGACCCTTTACACCCTTCGGTTCCATAATATGATGCCTATAGGGCTTTTTTTCCTGAAAAAATCAACCTTTGCAAACTTTGACAAAGTTTATAGAAAAACTTATTAATATCTACAATATTAAAAAAGTTAAAATATGAAACTACGTCTTATGATGAATCTAATGATATATGTTAGGCATTTTAGATGTAAATATTTTCCTCCATAAACTTGATCAAAGTTTGTGAGGTTTGACTTTTTACAAAAATCTATATGCACTACATTAATAGATGGAGAATTATTTTTCGACACTAGTATAGAGGGAACGTTACCTTGGTGCGAAGAAACGTTTGCTCACCAGGGGGTTCAAGGCGACGATCAACCGACGTTGAAACATTTTCTCGCCGAGATGAATCAGAGAGACGATCGGCCTGGCGCTGAAATGTTCGCTCTCCGGGCCTCCTACATGCCTCGTTAGCTCTAAGCCATAAACAGCCCACCCCACCCCCTTCCCTCTACTCACCTTCTTCCTTGGCAAAAATGCGCCCAAATCAAGAGGAACGATCTCCTTCCTCCCTGCATCATGCCTCCATGGATTCAAGGCAAACTGCGGCAAGGAAATCCATTGATTCAGCCCTGAAAAATTCAGCTGGGAGATAAATTCACTCCCCCAAGTGCCCCTTTAGAAGCCCCATCATCTACAATAAATCTGTAAAAATATTGTATAATCTGGACTTGTTTGTTATATAGAGTGGGGTCACAAAACAAAATTGGGGGGAATTTTACCCTTACAAAGGCAATATTTTTTTTGTGAATATGTAAAGTTTGTGTGTCTTTCATTGATAGAAGAAGTTGAAATGAGAACAAAGGGGGTATATCACATGGCTATTCAAGGATAGTGTAAATATGATGTTCGAAGCATAGAGGCATAGGATGATCGGCCGAAACAGAAACTACGACACAATGTAAACTATCCTGACCAAGAGAAACAACCCGAACCGAAACGACTTCCCGAGTCTTGAATATCATCACCGTCATCACCGGGTACGCCACAAGCAAACAAGATGATGCCTTATGAAGGCGAATGATACATCTTTTTCTTTGTTTCGGAGCGGGCTGCGTACTATTACCACTACGTTCATTTTCTGGCCTTCATGCCGAGTCTTCCTCCACCGCCAACTCGACGTCGTCATAACCAATTTCAATCAAACCTCCATGCTCACTGACGTTGTTGTCGTCTGATCCGAAGAACCGGACCTGGGGCACAGAGGAAGGTCGTGGCAGCGCCTCCAAGAATGGGATGGCACCCGCAGGTGTCGCCACTGCCAGCATGAGCAAGCCAAGCATGGATTTCACCCTGACTTATAGCCGAACAATCCCAAAACCGTTGGGACAGATCCGAAGACGAGGAACATGTCGCAAGCTGGGCCGCCACATCCAGAAAGAGAGATATGCTCGCTGCCAAAGGGTGACAACGAGGGCCGCTAGACACACGAGCATTGGATCTAGCGGAGGAGGGCGAGGTAGGGGGTGATGGTTAGGGTTGGAGAGGCGACAACAGAGCCTAGAGAGCCAACACACGAGAAACGATGACAGCTAGCAACATTGACAAACTAAGATCTGGACTGATGATGCCGAAACCGCCAAGATGCTAGCAAGCCAAGGAAGCCGGAAAGGGTATAGCTTCCAGAACACCAGGGTCGGAGCTGCAACAGGAAGGACGTCGACAACCCATGGAGAACCTAGGTCCAAACCCGTCGAGCCTAGAGCAGCTATGGCAAGATCCACCATGTGGGTCGCCAAGGACCCCTAGACCCGCGCCACCACCCAGCACAACGGTTGCCTTGCAGGCCCGCACGGGCCCAGATCAGGCCCGCCTATAGCACCAGCACACAAAGCAACCACCGCGCATCATAACGGTCGCCTATTCCCCTGTGTCGCCTGGGAGGGCGAGCGGGGGTCAGGAGGGTCAGTTTCGGACGTAGCCATGGTATATACGGCACAAGTAGACCTCCATTACTGAGGCCAGGGAGAGAAGAAGAGCAGACGAAGAATCCACGAAGGTGAATAGGCGATCGTAAGAACTCAACAAGAAGGGGTATCCGTAGGTGCCCAGGATCTAAACAATGTCGATTTTGTCCGCTCCATGCGAGTGAGACTAACGACCCTGACCAGCTCTGGACAAAACCCTTCGTGTTGTTTTTCGCAAACCTTGCCTAAAAGGGGAATTTGATTCTAACCTGAAAATCAGACAGAGTTCGTGTTGAACCTATACGCCCCCAAGCTACATGAACAGAAGCAAACCAGACTCGAATACAATGAAAGAAGAATTGATGATGCCTTACACCATCAATTAATCAGACTATGGGATGTGTTTTGGTTAGAATACCACCTTATAACGCTTCAAATCTACATAGGAGTATCTTCTATGGAGTTTCTAAGAACCGGCGGTTTTGCGAAGATTGCTTGCGAACCCGTGCCTTCTAGCTGAATCATGGACCGTTTTGCAGGTATAACACTCCATTTTGTTCTCTAGGGTTCACATCTTCTTTTGCTCTCAGAGGCGTCGAAGCCAAGTTCTTGATAATCGCAGCAGATAGATCAAACTCAGCTTTGTACTTGCAGCAGCTGGCCTCGATCCACTGCTCTGCAAGGCTTGTTGATACATTGTCTTGGCTGTCCCTCTCATGTTCTTCAATCGCTGGCCTTATCTCGTCGTACAGGGCATCGATTTCGGCAGTCGCCTGCTTCTTCACTTCCTGCGACATTGGATCAGAAAAAGAGCCATTACTGTGCAATATTTAGAGCTTTCCGCTGCAATTTTCAGGACTAGTGGGTTACTGCTAGTTTTTACCTCACAGAACAATATCTCCTGGCGTGCCGCAGCTGATGCTAACCGGTCACAAATATCTGCAACATTCAATTGCTTGCGCAGACCACGTTTAGCTTTGCCACCACGAAATTTGGGTGTGGGTCTCACCAGGACCAATTCGGTATGATGGTTATTGTTCTGGGGAGAACTTTGATTCTCAAGCTTCGCAACTTTATGCATTGAATTTTGTGTGGTGTCATCAGAATATTGTGTGCCATATTCGGGCAATCCATTCTCCATAATATCAACTCCCACTGGAACAGCTATCAGTGGTTCAATAGTCATTGGTGTGAGTTCATCTGAGCTAGCCGTCAATGGTTCAACACTCAATGGCGTGAATTCATTTGAGCTTGCAATCTCAGGATTCTCAGTGGCATGCACTATGTTGCTGTTATTTTCTTGGGTGACTGGCTCATCTTTTGCTAGAATGGTGTCGTTCGGAATGCTTGTATGTTCGTCATCAGTAGAGTCATAAAGAGGGATATTTTCAACAGAAAACCTGCCATTAAAGATGGAAAATATTTGCTGCTTAACTGGTGCACAGAACCGTTGATATTTTAGCACTTCAAACAATAAAAGTTTACTTATCACAACAAGTCGACATGGGCAACAGAGGTCTGAATTTTTATGTATTACCTAGTATTTTCAATTATTTGTGATGTAAGTATTTACTGTTTAACTGGTGCTCGGGATTGTTGTCTCCATCAATATTTCAGCACTTCGAACAATAAAAAGTTCACTTATGGACAAGTTGATTTGGGCAACAGAGGTCTGAATATGTTTACTAACCAGTGGGTTCTCAATGCTGATAAATCAAGACATTAAAGTAGCAATGACTAGTTGAGGAGTAGTGAAAGGTTCTGGTGAGGTCTCTATTACCCGCACAAAAGGTTGATGGCAAATAGAGTCATCCAAGTAGCGAAAATTATCTAAGCAATATGTATCCTTTGGGCAAACCAGATTCTAATTAGCAAATTGTCCAGGTAAGTAAAATGACAGATTCTCATCAGCCTATGTCAATTAAGCAAAATTCTAAACGACCATCGGTGTGTCAACTTTTATTCCGTACAGCAGACTAACATGCAAGCACAAGGTTACCACAGAAGACTAACATACAAGCACAAGCTTACCTGTCATCATCATCTTCCCACAGGTATGTGGCCTCCTAAAACATGACAGACAACAAAGCACGCATTAGGCAAGTGTCGGACGTTCCAAATATTGACTTAAAAGGAGGATCCAACAATGACCACAAATAAAGAAGTCCTATTAATGAAAGATGACTGGTTCGCTACACTACTTTAACCATGTGACTATTGCAAATAGTGCTCCCAGTTACACTACAATCTCCCGAGAAGGACAGCACAAAAGAATTTTTAGATGAAGCAACACAAAATAGTTGTGTCAGCACGCATGCAAAGGCGGCAAGCCAAAGAACTATCAATGTTTTTGTTCTGAGCATCATCAGTCTACTGGAGAGAAGGGCCAAACTCTACAGTAAATCCCTGCAGCTTTAATTGGATGGTCAGAAAGGTAACAGTTCTTTCTTTTGTCAAACCCTACTGTCAAAACTGAAGCTGAAATAGGATCTTCTCTTAAGTTAATGAGATGTGTTACAGCATATTGTTCCACCCACCTGGAAACCACGTGATTTTGCCCCAAGAAACCCTGAACATCCGGTAGCTCCACAGAGGCACCGCACCATCACACCACCAAACCACTCAAAATTATAGTCATAGGATAATTCCGTTCCAATAGGAATATCTTGCTTTGCAAAAATGCCAACTCTTACTTCCCCGAGGACAGTCCATTTTCTTGTCTCACAGTTCGGCTGGCTGCACGTACAATGACAAACTGTTTCATTTTATCACTAAGATGGAAAAGGAAGCAAAAAAATCTAATGATGAAATAATGAAAAGAAAAGAAACAAAATAGTAAAGGACTGTGTGTTTGCTACAAACATACCACGAATGGTTGATAAATCTGGCCAGACTCCCTTTCTTTGTTGCATCAATAGACTCATCAGCATTGAGGTAAATAATATAAGACTCCGTTAAACCTAATGTGGAACAGCAGAGAAATTACTAAATAGAGGGCAAAAGGTGCCACAATTCCATTACTGGAAGGAGTGTTGTAACTGTGTACCCTGGTCTTCATATGTTTGAGATCTCCGCTTGGCTTCCTTCCATGATATTACTTCTCCACAATATTCAATAACAAATTGTCCAGCCTACAAATACCATTAAGACAAAAGACATACTTGAGTAAATGGGATGTGAGCAGAACAAACATAAAAGTAGATGTAGTCACCGACTCACTGTAATATTTTCATCAGCCAAAAGACCCCATCCACGCCCTTCAGTTTTTACCAGCCTTGTCCTAGCATATTGACTTTTTTGAAATCGCTACAAAGACGAAAAATGATGAAATGACAAAAAAAAGTTGTAAATAAACTGGAGAACACATCAAGTAACTTCTAGCACAATTTACCACTAGTTCATATACAGCATTGCCATGATATGCATCAGTAGGAGATGATGCGGCAGATAAAAGATTCACCATATTGCAACACTTCACTTTAAAACCCCGTCAAAAGTTTGAAAAGCAATAAAAAGGCATTTAATTTCGTGGTTATAATTGGTAGCAGGATTTGAACTCGGAGTGATATAGAACCTCCAAAGGATTTGACGGAGGACTTCCTAAATTTAGCAACGATCCTTAGACATCTAAATACTGGTTCAACTAAAGCAAACTGTGCATACACATCTTTTTCCTTCTTGCCAGTAGCTCCGTGCAAATCAACATGAACACAGATCAGAAAAAATAACCAAACAATCACACAGTGGTAGCACCAATATGGCAATACCTAACAAAAAAAACGTGAGAAACACTAACCTGGTTCTTGCAGTATACACCACAGCGGCAATAGCCAGGCGTGCACTCTGTGTTAGTCGAGACATTCCAGCACCTCTCTCCACATGCGCTATCTGGATCCATCAAATCATACTGGCACTCGCATACAGCTATGTCCTCCTCCTTCTGCCGCTTGTGCCTACAAGCAGCAATACACCAGTATGGGATTTGCATTCGTTTGTAAAACTGCAAGGCACGATGCTTCCTTCCACGGTGGGTTGATAATAGGAACAAAAAGTATATACAACAAAACTATCAACCTTCTGTATGAAAAATCATTAGTCTCGATATGGATGTAAAGTGGTGCCTCTGTAGGCTCTTCCTCCTGAAATAGAAACAACTCCAAGAGTTCAGTACAGAGATAACAAAATCACCCTGAGACCGTTCAGGAGGGGGGGCGGGGGGGGGTGGAGGGAAGAATGTGTTTTGAGCCAGCAGTAATACCATTTCTGATACCAATTCTTGGACGGTGGAACAACAGGACCTCGACCTAGAAAATAGGGGAACTGATCAACTAACTGAGGCTGCAATTAGCATGTTAAAGTGGTGGACGACCGAGTACCGGAAGAAAAATCTTCGAGCGATTTGTGTAATCGTGGCCCGTTCAACAATGTGAGTGGGATTCATAATCCATTGATTGGGGGAGAAACGGAACTAGGGCATACCAGGGAGTCTGGATCAAAGTGGTGGAGGAGGTCCTGCTGCTGCTGCTGGTGGTGGTGGCGCGTCCCGTCCGCTACTTCCAGTCGCGTCAAATCACCGCCCCCTCGGCGTCCGAGCTCCGGCCGCCGCCTTTGTCCAACACCGCTGCTTGCAAGGCCCGAGGTGGGAGGCTTGCTCCGCCCGCCGCCGAGACGACCCCGAAGCCCCGCCGCCGGGAGGTGCCCCGACGCCTCTGGCCTGGTCTCGAATAACAAGCAGCAGAGGGAGGCCAGAGGCCAGCGAGGGGGGCGGTGAGTCGGTGAGGGAGGGCGGGGCGGCGAGGGAGCAGGCGGTGAAGGGAGGCAGGGCGGCGCGGCGTGGGAGATGGACGCGTGGAGCTGTACGCCTGCTAGTGATCGAAAACGTATAGCCGCATTACGCCTACTCAGCTGCAATACATTAATCCTCAAAAGAAAAACTGCAATACATTATTAATAAGATTAAATAAAACCGCAAGACATTAATACCCCCTCTATCAGCGTCAACTACAATTTCGAACTGAGGAAGTACATTATTTTTTTGTGCCCTTTTTTGAAACTTCGGAAGCTTTTATTGAATCAAAGAAGTGTTAAATCGTCCACCAAACCCTTCAAAATAAAAGCCGCCTGCTCATCAACCCACAGGGAAGGTGGATCCGACACCGCTAGCCTAGCTAAAACATGAGTGATAGAGTTTACCTCACTAGGGCAGTGAACAAAAGACACCGGAGTATAGCCTATGATAAGGACCAAATAATCCGAATAGATCGTCGCTGCGCCCAATGATGTGAAGCCCCCATTGTTCATAGTATTAATCACCTCCAGGCACTCCGACTCCAAGACGAGCTTGCTAATTTCCATCTGTTGCGCCAACAGGAGGCCATGTTGTAGTGCATATGCTTCCATTATCCCTGCATCTGCAACATGCTCTAACTTTTCATTTGATGCCGCGACGAAACCACCTTTATGATCCCGTAGAACAGCTCCTATAGCACCCTGGAGAGCATCTACATGGAAAGCTGCATCTACATTTAACTTCACAAAACCCTCTTGTAGTTTCCTCCATCCTTCTGACCTCACTTCCGAGCTCTTCTTAGTCGCCTTGAAGTAATTTGCTGACAGCGCACGCGATCGACAATGCGGACCAAGCCGGGGCCTGCACTTTCTCCCCGTGGACGTGTTGTCGTCGTTCCCACCATATGTACCAGATGCCCAGTAGGATCAGAAATTGGGCCGAGACATCTGTTATCATAGTCTGACGTGTGGGAGCACATAAAATATAATTCAGAGTTGCCGATCCCGCCTTGTCTGTATCACACGCCTATTCTAAGAACCTTTCCAGCTTCAGACATCTCCAGATTTCCGCTGCCCTTGGGCAAGTAAAGAGTGAGTGCATAATGTCCTTGCATCCACCCGCACACATAGGACAGCTATCAGACGTGTCAATGTGACGATTTGCCAAAAGCCCATAGCATGGTATGAAACCGTGTAGTACCTTCCATGCGTGGATCTTGATCTTTGCCGGAGCTTGCGATTTCCAAAGCTTTGTCCACACAGGGTAGCGTCGGGATGGCTCCCCTTCTGTTCGTTCATACCATCGGGCAAATTGGTGGTCCCACTCCACATAATAAGCTGATCTCACCGAGAAAATATGGTTCTTTGTAAACCTCCAGGCCATGAAGTCTTCCATCATTTCATGTGGTGCCAGCGGTAGTGAAAGAATTATATGCGCATCTACCGGCCAAAACACATTGTTTATCAACTCTTGATCCCACAAACCGGTGACAGGATTAATTAGTTCTGAAACCTTAGGTAGAAGGGTCCCTCCTCGTGGTGTAATGACACGCCCATCAGCACTAGATTGTATCCACGAATCAGATCAAATATTCACTTGCGATCCATCCCCTATGCGTCATATTGCACCTCTCTTGAATGTGTTAATTCCAGCGCAAATACTTTGCCATGTGTACGAGCTTCCAATCTTCAACATAGCATCCAATAACTTCCCATCTGGATAATATTTGACCCTCAAAATGTGTGCACATAGAGAGTCAGAGTTCTCGAGCAACCTCCAAACCTGTTTAGCAAGTAGAGCTAGATTAAAATTGTGTAAATCCCTGAACCCCAAACCTTCCCTCTATTTAGGTACACAAATCTTCCACCATGCTGCCTAATGGATACGCTTGTGGTTGTCGTCATCTCCCCACCAGTATTTCGATATTGCATCCGTCATTCCTTTGCAAATTTTCTTTGGAATTTTGAATACAGACATCGCGAACACCGGCATGGCTTGAGCAGCAGACTTAATTAGCGTCTCTTTCCCTCCTGTGGAGAGCAACTTCTCCTTCCAACCTATTACCGGTTGATTTACTCTGTCAATGAGATACTCAAAAGAGTCGCTCCTATCCATCCCACCATGGATGGTAGACCTAGATATTTATCATTAAGGGCTTCCGTGTTAATATTTAAGTGCTGACATATCACAACTTTCTCCTCCACTGGGGTGTTTGGACTGAAGTATATACTAGATTTAGCATCATTGACCAACTGCCCCGAGCTGGCACAATAATCATCAAGCACCCTTCGAAGACACGCCGCATTGGGACCATTTGCTTTCATTAGAATTAAGGAGTTGTCAGCGAACATCAGGTGTGAGATTTGCGGTGCCTCCCTACATACCTTGACCCCTATCAACATGCCATTGTTCTCCTCCGACTGAAGCATGCTGGATAGTGGGACAAGGATCACCTTGTCGTAGCCCACGTGTTGGGGTAAAAACATCGGTGCTCTCCGAGTTATATCTGACATTATAAGACACAGATGACACACACTCCATGATCAATTCGATCCACTGTTCCGCAGAACCAAGCCTTTGCATCATCCTCTTAAGAAGCACCATTCAACTCGATCGTATGCCTTATGCATATCGAGTTTTACTGCACATAAACCAGACTTTCCTTTCTTCCTCTTGATAGTATTGACATAGTCATACGCAATGAGTATGTTATCAGTGATCAATCTTCCAGGGACAAATGCGCTTTGAGTAGGACCAATGACCTCCGGAAGTATCACCTTAAGCCGATTAGAAAGCATTTTCGAGATGATTTTACATACAACATTACACAAGCTAATCGGCCTGAACTGTGAGACGCTTGTAGGACTATCAACTTTTGGAATCAACACTATAGTCGTACTGTTCCACCCCTTTGGGATAGTGCGTGAGTTAATTGCCTCGAGGACCTCTTTCACTAGATCATCCTTTAACATACTCTATAACCTTTTGTAAAACGTAGTGTAGCGACCAGACCTCAAACAGTCTGATCTCTGTGCTCCGGTGTCATCCCTGGATCAGTAATGCTGACACCACACAGTACTCGGAGGATTTATAGCAGAGTAGCAATCACACACTTATTACATCGAGTGTCTCAAAAGAGAACTTATTACAATAAATATGGCTTAAGGCCATCTAGTGACGATAACAGCGGAAGGCTTGGAAGATAAGTGAGTCCATCAACTCCAACGGCATCACTGAGTATAGAACCACGACCTAAAAACTCCTTAATCGTCGTCTGAAAAGTCTGCAACATTAACGTTGCAGCCCGAAAACGGGTCAGCACATGGAATATGCTGGCAAGGTAACACATAGAGAGTAATGGAATGCAACAGCTATACTATATGCATATTTGGCTGGTGGAAAGCTCTATGGTTACTGTTTTTGCGTAAAGCCAATTTTTTCCCTACTTCAAAGGAATAAAATTAATTACTATCATGGTGGTTGTTAAACATTGAGAATGGTTGACAGCATTCTCAATCCCAATTAAGTATCATCATTAAAACCCATCAAAATTAATTTAGAGTAACATGTTGAGATTCACATGATAATCCAGGTACTAGATACTCAAGATGTCCATAACCGGGGACACGGCTAACCATGATTAGTTTATACACTCTGCAGAGGTTTGCGCACTTTTCCCCACAAGACTCGATCGCCTCTGTTTGGTTTCTCGCACTACATGGTGTTTGAGAAACGGATGACCGAGACACAGTCTTTCAGAAGCGCTAGCACCTTACGGCGGGTAGACCGGTACACCTACTTTCCCCTACATCCGCTAGTCTACCACTGTAAGAGTTCGCACAACTTAGTCAACTATGCCAGAGCCCATAATGGCTTGTGGCTGCACACGGAAGTTTCTAGTATGAATAATCTCATGATCCCTTTGAGCCTGGGTGGCGGTCCAATAAAAACAGGCAAGTCCTGGTAACCCCAGGTGCCTCAATCCACCCAGATGTGTGTTAGGTTGCCACCTTAGATAAACCCTTAATTATCAATCTCACATCTGTCATGGATATCACTCACCCAATCCACGTCTACTAGTATAGCATGGCATAATGAGCAAACGTAGAAGTAACGTAGAAGTAACTCCCAAAGGTTTGATAATAAACAGGTAATAGGTACTACCTCATCTACTTCCCATCCCACAATTTAATTAGATCCTAATCATGCAATGTGTGAGGATTGATCTAATGCAATAAAACTGGGTTGTAGAAAAAGGTATGATCAAAGTGTTACTTGCCTTGCTGATGATCCGCGTAACCTAGAGATTCGAAGTAACAGGCGGCGCACTCCGGGTATTCTATCGCAGACAAACAACAAGCATACAATAAGTACTCATCTAATGCACAGGTAAAACTCAAATAGAAGATCTAACCAGAAAGTTCAACTTAAGAACCCTGGGCAAAAAGAATCAAATCGAACGAAGCAAAAGAAATCAAACGGCGAAAGAAAACAACTTCGTTCTAGTAATCTGGATCTAGGGCAAATTTTACAGTAGCAAAAACTTGTTTAAGTTGATTATTCGGAAAGAGGGTTTCGAGACGAAACTCCAGGCGCTTGAATCGCCTGATTCCGATAAACGAGCGAAAAGTTATACTAAAACGAAAATCGGATCAGAAATCGCGATCAGAAAATAACCGCGGAACGAAAAAAACGACGAACAGAATTTTTTTTAAAAAAAAACTGCACGGAAAACGAGCGGCGAACCTCGAAAGGCGCGCGCTCCGCGGCGGGCGGCGGGGGCGGCTAGAGGCGGCGGCGGGCGTAGGGTTAGGGTTTCGGGGCGGCGGCTGGGCTCTCCTCGGGCCGGGGCGGCGGCTTATATAGCCTAGGCCGGCGGAGTCCAGGCCGAATACGGCCCGTAGTCGGTTCGCGTTTTTTTTAAATCCGCTCGGAAGAAAAATAAAAAGAAATACTAAACGGACTCCAAAAATCACGAAATAAATTTTGCCGGGTTCCTAAAATCAAGCCCGATAAAGTGAACATTTATCTGGGCCCAAACTACAACTTTGAAAAACGCGCATTTTTCCTAAATTAATAAAAATACCGAAAAACTCCGAAATAAAACTTATTTGATTTTTTTATTAAATCCTCAATATTTCTATATTTTGGGAAAGTCATTTTATTCCCTCTCTCATATTTTTGTAATAGAAATAATTGATGATAAAATAAATAAAATCAAATGATCCTGTTTACATAATTTGAGAAAACTCAAATATGTAAATAACGAAATCCCCAACTCTCTCCGTGGGTCCTTGAGTTGCTTAGGATTTTCTAGGATCAAAACCAAAAGCAAAATAAAATATGATATGCATGATGACCTAATGTATAACATTCCAAATTGAAAATTTGGGATGTTACAATGGGATGTTACAAACCTACCCCCCTTAAGATGAATCTCGCTCTCGAGATTCGGGTTGGCTAGAAAATAGGTGAGGGTGGTCTTTGAGCAAATCTTCCTCTCGCTCCCAGGTGGCTTCATCCTCCGTGTGGTGGCTTCACTGAACTTTGCAAAACTTGATAACCTTGCTACGAGTAACTCGGCTGGCAAACTCAAGAATCTTGACTGGTTTCTCCTCATAGGTCAAATTATTATCCAACTGAATTGCTTCTAATGGTACTGTGTCTTTCAAAGGTATGTCAGCCATCTCCGTGTGACACTTCTTCAACTGAGAAACGTGGAACACATCATGAACTCCTGTCAATCCTTTTGGCAATTCCAACTTGTAAGCCACTTCTCCCATACGCTCCAAAACTCGATATGACCCTATAAATCGTGGTGCTAACTTCCCCTTAACTCCAAAACGCTTAATCCCTCGAAGTGGGGATACTCTAAGATAAACTCTGTCTCCAACTTCGTAAACTGTCCCCTTGCGTTTAGAATCTGCGTAGCTCTTCTGCCTGGACTGGGCTACCTTGAGCCTATCGCGAATCAACTTCACCTTTTGTTCAGACTCTTTAATCAGATCTGGTCCAAACAACTGGCGGTCTCCAATTTCGTCCCATGACAACGGTGTCCTGCACCTTCTTCCGTACAAAGCTTCGAAAGGTGCCATCTTCCAACTGGTCTGATAGCTATTATTGTAAGAGAACTCTGCATATGGCAAATTATCGTCCCAACTAGATCCATAATCTAGCGCACAAGCTCTCAGCATATCCTCCAAAATCTGATTGACTCTCTCGGTCTGTCCATCTGTCTGCGGATGAAAAGCTGTACTAAATTCTAGCCTAGTACCCAAATCTCATGCAACTGCTTCCAGAACTTTGAGGTAAACTGGGTTCCTCTATCTGATACGATGCTCCTCGGAACTCCATGCAAACATACGATCCTGGTCATGTATATCTTTGCCAACTTAGCACTGGTGTAAGTGGTCTTTACTGGGATGAAATGAGCTACTTTCGTCAATCGATCGACTACAACCCAAATCGAGTCATAACCTGAACGAGCCTTGGCAATCCCGTGATAAAATCCATGCCTAGCTTATCCCACTTCCATTCGGGTATCGGCAATGGTTGCAACAATCCTGCTGGCTTCTGATGCTCTGCCTTTACTCTCTGACATACGTCACAAACTGCTACATACTCCGCAATATCCCTTTTCTTTCCGGTCCACCAGAAAATATCCTTCAAATCCAAATACATCTTGGTATTTCCTGGGTGAATCGAATACGGTGAATCATGGGCCTCTTGCAGAATCAACTTTCTAATTTCCGGGTTATTGGGCACATAAACACGGTCTTCAAACCATAGGGTGTCGTGCTCATCCTCACGAAATCCTTTAGCTTTTCCTTTGCTCAGTTTCTCCTTTATAGCGGCAATCTCTTTGTCAGTTTTCTGAGCTTCTCTGATTTTATCCATCAAAGTTGACTGAATTTCCAATGCTGCTACATAGCCTCTCGGAACTATTTCCAAACATAGTTCACGGAAATTTTCTGCTAACTCCTTAGGTATTTCTCCCGTCATTAGTCTATTGACATGGCTCTTGCGGCTTAATGTATCAGCTACTACATTAGCTTTTCCAGGATGGTAATGTAATTTCATATCATAATCCTTGATAAGCTCCAACCATCTCCTTTGTCTGAGGTTCAACTCCTTCTGCGTGAAAATGTACTTCAAACTCTTATGATCCGTGTACACCTCACAACGATTTCCAATGAGGAAATGTCTCCATGTCTTCAATGCATGCACTATGGCTGCTAACTCCAAATCATGCGTAGCATAATTCAATTCGTGGGGCTTCAGTTGTCGTGAAGCATACGAAACAACTCTTCCTTCCTGCATAAGCACTGCTCCAAGTCCTCGACGTGAAGCGTCGCAATACACCTCATAATCCTTGGTTTGATCTGGCAAAATCAACACTGGTGAGGTAACCAAACGTTTCTTCAATTCCTGGAAACTAGCCTCACACTCCTCAGTCCATTTGAACTTAGTATCCTTCTTCAGCAACTCCGTCATAGGCTTTGCAATCTTTGAGAAATTCTCAATAAATCTCCGGTAGTATCCTGCGAGTCCAAGAAAACTCCGGATCTCTCCAACTGTTGTTGGTGCTTCCCACTTGGTCACGGTTTCAACTTTAGCGGGATCTACTGCTATACCTTCTCCAGATATAACGTGTCCGAGGAATCCTACTTCCTTCAACCAAAATTCACATTTGCTAAACTTGGCGTATAATTGGTGTTCTCTGAGCTTTCCAAGTACCAAACGCAAATGCTCCTTATGCTCCTCTTCATTCTTCGAATAAACCAGGATATCATCAATGAACACTACGAAGAACTTATCCAAAAACTCCATAAACACTTTGTTCATCATGTTCATAAAATAGGCAGGCGCGTTAGTCAGTCCAAATGACATAACAGTATACTCATACAGCCCATACCTGGTGGTAAAAGCTGTCTTCGGAATATCCTGTTTTCGAATCTTCAACTGGTGGTATCCTGATCGCAAATCGATCTTGGAAAACACTTTAGCTCCTTGCAATCGATCAAACAGATCATTGATCATTGGTAGTGGGTACTTGTTCTTGATCGTTACTTCGTTCAATCCTCGATAATCAACAACCATCCTTAACGATCCATCCTTCTTCTCCACTAGAAGTACTGGTGATCCCCAAGGCGAAGAACTTGGGCGAATATATCCCTTATCCAGTAACTCCTTAATCTGCTTCTTAATTTCCACCAAATCCTTTGCTGGCATCCTATATGGTCTCTTCGATATTGGCCCAGTGCCTTGCAAAAGCTCAATCAAAAACTCAATGTCTCTATCCGGTGGCATGCCTGGCAACTCTTCGGGAAATACATCAGGAAAATCCTTTACCACTGGTACTTCCTCCTGCACAACTCCCGATAAGGAATTTACTTGTGTCCTGTTTGGCGTATGTCGGGATACATACTTGATCCTTCTTCCTTCTGGCGTTGTGAGCAAAATTGTCTTACTGGCGCAATCAATGTTTCCTTCATACATCGACAGCCAATCCATACCAAGAATCACATCCAGACCTTGGGATTCCAAAATAATTAAATCCGTTGGAAAAACATGCCTTCCTATACTTAATGGCACTTGAAAACATCCTTGACTGGCCATTACTCCGCTCCTGGTGAGCTTACTAGCATAGGTGTTTTAAGAATCCTAGTGGGCAGGCTATACTTCTCCACAAATCCCCTTGATATGTATGAATGCGATGCACCAGTATCAAAAAGAACGAGTGCAGTAAATGACTTAACAAAAAACTTACCCATTACTGCATCGGGCTGAGCTTCAACCTCCTCCACATTAACGTGGTTCACCTGTCCCCTGTTGAAAGGGTTCGGCTTCTTTCCAGAGCTTCCATTGCCGTTTTGTCCTTCAGGACAGTCATTTGCATAATGTCCTGGCTTCGAACACTTATAGCAAGTGACGTGGCTCAAGTCCTTCTTGGCTGGGGTTGATGGGGTGCTGCGGTTCTGTCCATTACTTCCTCCATTCCCATTACCATTCTTGATGCCATTGTGATTGTGCGAGCTACCTACTCCATGGGTATGCTGAAAATGTCCTCCTGGTCTAGGGGTAAAACGAGGCTTCTGCTGAGCTCCTGAATTATACTTTCCTTGTCCATACTTCCTCTTGCGGTTCTCAATTTGCTGCTGCTTCCCTTCAATCATAAGAGCATGATCTACCAACTCCTGGTAGTTGTTGAAGGTGGCTACCATCAACTGCATACTCAACTGATCATTCAGTCCTTCCAGGAATTTCTCCTGCTTAGCTGCATCCGTAGCAACGTCATCTGGGGCATAACGTGCTAGCTTACTAAACTCCTCCACATACTGGCCAACTGTCCGTCCTCCTTGGCACAAGTTACGAAACTCACGCTTCTTCATGGCCATTGCTCCTGCTGAAACATGGGCAGTACGAAAAGCCTGCTGAAACTGGTCCCATGTGACAGTGTCGACTGGGAAGGTGGCTGTGAAATTCTCCCACCAAGATGCTGCGGGTCCTTCTAACTGATGTGCGGCAAACTTCACCTTCTCCACATCTGTGCATCCTGCTGTGGTCAACTCTCTAGCTATCTTGCGGAGCCAATCATCTGCTACTATCGGCTCGGTGCTACTGGAAAACACCGGCGAATTCAGCCTAAGAAAACGGGCTAAGTGGTCAACAGGTGGTGGTGGTGGTGGGTTGTTGTTGTTGTTCCCTTGATTCTGATTTTGAACTAGCAACTGCATCAAGGTGTTCTGCTGCTGGATCAATTGGGTGAGCTCCGGCGGAAAAGCAAATCCGGGGTCACGTCTCGGAGGCATCTGAGGGTTTAGAAAAGATGAGATATAAGAATAGAGGGGGTCTAAGAGAAAACACTACCCATATGCACATGAGGCAAAAGCACACAATTCACTTCAATCAATCAAACAAAGACATACAATCGGTCTAGCTATCGCAAAAGTGCTCGGACTACTGTATTTACATGGTGGACTACTACTACTGATGAGGTGGTCTACTAGAAATATTCTACGGTTGTAGACTCCATGATATCTGCTCCTGCTTCATCCACATAGTCATCATCGCTACTATCTTGCTCCAAGTCGGTGCCGTCGATGATGATGTAGTCTTCCGGGCTAATCTCCTTGGGTTCCTCGTCTTCATCTACTGGTGTCGGGCCTCCCATAAATATGCCAATCTTCTTTGTTAGGTCGGCATTCTTATCCACCAATACTTCAATTTCTTCTTCATAATCTTCGCGTGTAGCCTTGAGTTCTTCCTCTAGTTCCTTGATTCTAGTCTTAGCCTTCTTCAGATCTATCATGTCGGCGCACATCTGATTCTCCTGTCATCGAATGTGCTGGTTTAACTCCTGAATAAAAGCTGCAATTGATCTATCTTTCCTGGTGCTGATCATCTCCCAGTGTTCATCTCGGCGCCCACAAATCTGGTAGATAGTATCCTTGAGATCCTTGCGGTAGACTTCTCCAATGCGTCCCATGGCGATGTGAGCTGCCATACTCTTTCCTAGACTCCAAGTTGGTGCATCAAAAGAAAACTCTATGGGCTCAGTGACTGGCATGAACGTCCTTCCTGGAACTTGAACTTGAATCATCCAGCGCTCTTCTTCAGGTAAAATGGCGTTGTAGGTTCCCGTGAAGCTTGGTATTCCTATGTTCAGGTATCTAGTGACTTCCTTCAAGTGGCGTTCAAAGGGTGTATCTTCATCCGGTTGAGTGAACTTGTTCCTTGCATCCGCCATCCTAAAGAGTAGAAAAGATGAGAAGTCAGAAGAGAAGAGCGTGAGTAGTGATCTAGGTCTTTAGCTTAGTGGTCGTGTCCTACAGTCAGCGTGTGCTCTGATACCATCTCTGTAGCGACTAGACCTCAAACAGTCTGATCTCTGTGCTCCGGTGTCATCCCTGGATCAGTAATGCTGACACCACACAGTACTCGGAGGATTTATAGCAGAGTAGCAATCACACACTTATTACATCGAGTGTCTCAAAAGAGAACTTATTACAATAAATATGGCTTAAGGCCATCTAGTGACGATAACAGCGGAAGGCTTGGAAGATAAGTGAGTCCATCAACTCCAACGGCATCACTGAGTATAGAACCACGACCTAAAAACTCCTTAATCGTCGTCTGAAAAGTCTGCAACATTAACGTTGCAGCCCGAAAACGGGTCAGCACATGGAATATGCTGGCAAGGTAACACATAGAGAGTAATGGAATGCAACAGCTATACTATATGCATATTTGGCTGGTGGAAAGCTCTATGGTTACTGTTTTTGCGTAAAGCCAATTTTTTCCCTACTTCAAAGGAATAAAATTAATTACTATCATGGTGGTTGTTAAACATTGAGAATGGTTGACAGCATTCTCAATCCCAATTAAGTATCATCATTAAAACCCATCAAAATTAATTTAGAGTAACATGTTGAGATTCACATGATAATCCAGGTACTAGATACTCAAGATGTCCATAACCGGGGACACGGCTAACCATGATTAGTTTATACACTCTGCAGAGGTTTGCGCACTTTTCCCCACAAGACTCGATCGCCTCTGTTTGGTTTCTCGCACTACATGGTGTTTGAGAAACGGATGACCGAGACACAGTCTTTCAGAAGCGCTAGCACCTTACGGCGGGTAGACCGGTACACCTACTTTCCCCTACATCCGCTAGTCTACCACTGTAAGAGTTCGCACAACTTAGTCAACTATGCCAGAGCCCATAATGGCTTGTGGCTGCACACGGAAGTTTCTAGTATGAATAATCTCATGATCCCTTTGAGCCTGGGTGGCGGTCCAATAAAAACAGGCAAGTCCTGGTAACCCCAGGTGCCTCAATCCACCCAGATGTGTGTTAGGTTGCCACCTTAGATAAACCCTTAATTATCAATCTCACATCTGTCATGGATATCACTCACCCAATCCACGTCTACTAGTATAGCATGGCATAATGAGCAAACGTAGAAGTAACCCCCAAAGGTTTGATAATAAACAGGTAATAGGTACTACCTCATCTACTTCCCATCCCACAGTTTAATTAGATCTTAATCATGCAATGTGTGAGGATTGATCTAATGCAATAAAACTGGGTTGTAGAAAAGGTATGATCAAAGTGTTACTTGCCTTGCTGATGATCCGCGTAACCTAGAGATTCAACGTAACAGGCGGCGCACTCCGGGTATTCTATCGCAGACAAACAACAAGCATACAATAAGTACTCATCTAATGCACAGGTAAAACTCAAATAGAAGATCTAACCAAAAAGTTCAACTTAAGAACCCTGGTTGGCAAAAAGAATCAAATCGAACGAAGCAAAAGAAATCAAACGGCGAAATAAAACAACTTCGTTCTAGTAATCTGGATCTAGGGCAAATTTTACAGTAGCAAAAACATGTTTAAGTTGATTATTCGGAAAGAGGGTTTCGAGACGAAACTCTAGGCGCTTGAATCGCCTGATTCCGATAAACGAGCGAAAAGTTATACTAAAACGAAAATCGGATCAGAAATCGCGATCAGAAAATAACCACAAAAATCCGAAGAAAAAGAAAAACGACGAACAGAAAAACAAAATATTTTTTTTTAAAAAAAACTACACGGAAAACGAGGCGGCGGCGAACCTCGAAAGGCGCGCGGCTCCGGCGGCGGCGACGGCGGCGGCGCTAGGGTTAGGGCAGGCGGCGGGGTGGGCTCTCCTCGGGCTGGCTCGGGTGCTATTTAAAGGCGCTCCGGGCGGAGGTTTCCTGGCCGGGTACGGCCCGGAGTCGGTTACGCGTTTTTTTTAAATTCTGCTCGGAAGAAAAAAAAAATACTAAACGGACTCCAAAAATCACGAAATAAATTTTGCCGGGTTCCTAAAATCAAGCCCGATAAAGTGAACATTTATCTGGGCCCAAACTACAACTTTGAAAAATGCGCATTTTTCCTAAATTCAAATAAAAATACCGAAAAACTCCAAAATAAAACTTATTTGATTTTTTTATTAAATCCTCAATATTTCTATATTTTGGGAAAGTCATTTTATTCCCGCTCTCATATTTTTGTAATAGAAATAATTGATGATAAAATAAATAAAATCAAATGATCCTGTTTACATAATTTGAGAAAACTCAAATATGTAAATAACGAAATCCCCAACTTTCTCCGTGGGTCCTTGAGTTGCTTAGGATTTTCTAGGATCAAAACCAAAAGCAAAATAAAATATGATATGCATGATGACCTAATGTATAACATTCCAAATTGAAAATTTGGGATGTTACACGTAGCGTGAAGTCCATCTGGTCTTGGCGCCTTGAAATCGCCTATGCTGAAAACAGCACGACGTACATCCTCCTCTGTGAAGGGTGCCAACAGGGCCTCATTCATTTGCGTTGAAACTCTCGGGGTCACATCTTGAAAGATATCTTCATTAGGGATATCAACCTAGGAAGAAAACAAGTTAGCAAAATAAGTTTTAATAATCTCAGCCATCTCCTATTGTAACATCCCAAATTTCCAATTTGGAATGTTATACATAGGTCATCATATGCATATCATATTTCATTTGAATTGTGCTTTGCGATCCTCGAAATTCTAAGCAACTCAAGGACCCACAGAGAGAGTTGGGGATTTCATCGTTTTCATATTTGAATTTTCTCAAATATCGAAACAAGGATCATTTCGATTTTAATTATTTTTCTCTCCAAAAATATTCATAGTTTTAAATAGTTGGCTATAGCCCCGCTATAGCTCCGCTATAGCTGTTTGAGGGTGTTGCCGCTAAATGATTTCATATACAATTTGCCGCTATAGCCCAGCTATAGCTGTTTTTAAGGGTCGCCGCTAAATGCCATAGCCCGCTATTTAAAATATTAAAAATATTTCAAATTAAAATATATGAGAGGAGATAATATGACTTCTCCAAAATAAATGAAAATATTGGAGGAAAAATATTAAAATGAAATAAGTAAATTTATTTGGATTTTATTGCTATTTTATTTGAATTAGAAAAATATGCATTTTTCAAAATTGCATTATTAGGCCAAGAAAATGTTCACCTTGTTCTAAATATTTTCTTTAGACGGTGAAAATTTGTTTTGGCATTTTTAGATTTTTATTTTTATTTATTTAGGATTTTTCGGCGGAATCTGTTTAAAAAACAAAAAAACTCTTCGCACGCCAGACTGGGCCAACGGCCCAGCCGAGCCGGGCCGACCCACCACCTCGCCCTGACCGACTCTGACCGGGAGTCCGGTCGGCGCACGCCGCCGCCATCGCCGAGTCCGAGGAGGACTCCTCCTCCTCGACCCCCTCCCCAAGCACCTCGCCCCCCCGGGCCTTTAAATACCGCCGCCGCCGATCCCCACCACCCCCCGAGCCGCGCCGCCAGCCCCACCGCCGAGCCAACCCGGCGCTAGCCCCGCAGCGGCTCGCCTCGCCGGAGCCGCCACCTCGCCGCCGGAGCCGCCGCCGTTCCCGATCCGATCTGAATCCGCCGGTTTTTTCGGTTTAGGTATAAACCGATCGGCTTTTTTAGAAACCCTAGATGCATTTTTTATTTTAGCGGTTCGGTTTTTCTCGGTTTAGTTATTTAGCGGATGTTCGTCCGTTCGTTCGTTTTTACGAACGCTATTCGCCGGTTAGGTTCAGACAGCGAACATTCGTTAGTCTTTTTATTTTATTTTATTTTCGTCCAGGGACCTATCCGCGATTATTTTTACCGTAGATTAGCCCTTGATTTTCAAACCCTCGCCGTTTCTTAACCGTTTGTCCAAATCCAGTGAAACCAACGCCAAAATCTTCGACTCGAACCCCTCTTTCTGTTTAATTAACTTGAACAAGGTTTTTGACAAATTAAAATTTGGTTGCAAGCAGATTTGTATTCGAGGTTCTTCTGACCGTAGTTTCAATTCCGTAGCTCCGATTCAATCGATTCTTTTTGCAGATCGAATCTCTTAAGTTGAGTTTTCAGATTCGACCTTCTTATTTGAGTTTCACCCGTGCATCTTTGGTTGATTGCTTATGTATGCTATTGTTTGTTTGCGATAGAATTCCCGGGGTGCGGAGCGTGCTACTACGAGTCACTAGGTTTTACGGATCATCAGCAAGGCAAGTAACACTTTGATCGTACTCTTTTCTTACCCAGTTTTATGCATTAGTTACAACCCTTAAACATTGCATGAGTAGGATCTCTTAACATGTGGGTTTTGGGAAGTAGATGATGAGGTAGAACCTATTGCCCTTTTATTATCAAACCCTTGGGAGTTACTTCTACGTTATGCTTATATCGCCATGCTATGCTCGTAGACGTGGATTGGGTTTGAGAGTATCCATGATAGATGTGAGATTGTTAATTAATGGTTAACTTAAGGTGGCTACTTAAACACACTTCTGGGTGGATTGGTTGCGGGCACCTGGAGAACCCAGTGTTGTCATAGGATATCCCGGAGTACCCATGTGATCATCCTATGGTTCGCCACCCAGGCTCAAAGGGATCATAAGATTATTCATGCTAGAAACTTCCGTGTGCAGCCACAAGCTATTATGGGCTCTAGCATAGTGGAGTAAGTTGCATGACCTCTTCCAGTGGTAGGCTAGCAGATGCAGGGGATGTAGGTTGGTACGGTCTACCCGGGGTTAGAGTTAATGCTTCCGAAAAACTGTCTCGGTTATCCGTTTCTCAAACACCATGTAGTGCGAGAAATCCAATGGAGGAGATCGTGTCTTGTGGGGAAAATGTGCAAACCTCTATAGTGTGTACAAACTAATCATGGTTAGCCGTGTCCCCGGTTATGGACATCTTGAGTATCTGGATCTTGGATTATCATATTGATCTCATCACTCTATTACTTCATTTGTTGGGTTGTTAATTACTTTCTAATTGGGATTGAGTTGGAGGAACCTTCTCAATGTTTAACAACTACCATGATAGTTAAATAAAATATATTCCTTTGTTGTAGGGAAAAATTGGCTTTTCACAAAAACTTTATAACCATAGAACCTCCACCAGCCATATATGCATGTAGTGATAGCATTTATCTTGTTCATTGCTCTGCTGTGTTATATTGCCAGCATATTCCATGTGCTGACCCATTTTCGGGCTGCAACATATCATGTTGCGGACTTTTCAGACGAAGAGTAAGGTGTGCTAGGTCGTTTGTCGTGCACTCAGCTATGCTGTTGGAGTTGATGGACTCACTTTATCTTCCTAGCCTTTCACTATTATCATATTTAGATGGCATTAAGCCATATTTATTGTAATAAGTTTTCTTTGAGACTATCGATGTAACAAGTGTGTGATTGCTACTCTGTTATAAATTCTTCGAGTACTGTGTGTGTCAGCATTACCGATCCAGGGATGACACTTATGCACAGAGACTTGACCATCTGAGGTCGCGTCGCTACAAGATGGTATCAGAGCACACGCTGAATGTAGGACACGACCACTAAGATGAGCCATAGGTCACTCTTCTCTACTCATTTCTGACTTTTCTCCATCTTCTACTCTATAGGATGGCGGACACAAGGAATAAGTTTACATAGCCGGATGAATACACACATTTTGGACGACACCTGAAGGAAGTCACTAGGTACCTGAACATTGGAATACCAAGCTTCATCGGGACCTACACCGCCACTTTACCAGGAGAGGAGCGTTGGATGATTCGAGTTCAAGTTCCCGAAAGGACATTCACGCCAGTAATTGAGCCCATAGAGTTTTCCTTCGATGCACCAACCTGGAGTCTAGGCAAGAGCATGGCAGCCCACATTGCTATGGGACGCATCGAAGAAGTCTACAAACAGGAGCTGAAGGACACTATCTGCCAGATATGTGGGCGCCGAGATGAGCAATGGGAGATGATCAGCACCAGGAGGGACAGGTCCATTGCAGCTTTCATCCGGGAGTTAAACCAGCACATTCATCGACAGGAGAACCAGATGTGCACAAGCATGAAAGATTTGAAGAAGGCGTTGACCAGGAACACGAAGCTAGAAGAGGAACTCAAGTCTACGCGCGACGGATATGAGGAAGAAATCACAATACTAGTGGAGATGAATGACGACCCGATAAGGAAGCTCGGAGTATTCATGGGAGACCCCGCGCCAGGAGGAGATGACGACCATCCCAAGGACTACATCATCATCGACGACACCGACTCCGACCCCGACAGTAGTGATGATGATTATGAAGACGAAGCTGGAGCGGATATCATGGAGTCTTCCACCGATCAAAATTTCTAGATGACCACCATATGATCACACTACAAAAAATACACTTCCGTGATGATACGTGTTTGTCACAGTAGGTCACTTTTTTTGTCATGCATGTACATCCATGACAAATTTATGACAGAATCAAGATAGTCATACCTGTGCTGTCGTAGAAGTGTTCCATGACATTACCAAAATTATCATCACGGAAGTGTCCACTTCCATGACAATAAATCGCGCGTCACAGAA
The DNA here is from genome assembly GCF_003073215.2 of Triticum urartu. NCBI lineage: Eukaryota > Viridiplantae > Streptophyta > Magnoliopsida > Poales > Poaceae > Triticum > Triticum urartu. The sequence goes on along the minus strand of NC_053023.1, from coordinate 501,773,135 downwards.
GTGCTTTCGTCAAGGGTGACCGACACGTGGCATCCACCGTAACAGAATGTCGTTAAGCTATCGGGTCGGGTTTTGGATCCGATAACCCGTTAACAGCCACGACCAATGGGGATTTTCCACGTGTAAAATCATCATTGGCTAGAGGAAACACGTGTGGGCTCATCGTTGGGACAGATGTCATCCACTCACTGGACAGAAGGCGACTATGGTACGTCGACACGTGGCACGGCCCAACAGTGGCCCATTCCTGTGAAAAGGCCGGCCCATTTGACTTGGTCAAAAGCTGGCGGGCCGGCCCATGGAAAGCATGTTAATGGCTTGTTCGCATATAGCCCATTGACAGCTCGCTAACCCAAGGCCCGTTACGCCCTATTCGAATTAGGCCTAGTAGCGTCATCTGGGCCGTCCAATATGATTCCAGCCCATTTTCACTTCTGGCCCATGTATAGCCCATGACGTCTTTCTGCCCATATGAGGCCCTTTGTAACTCTTGGCCCATTAGCGGCCCGTGCTGAAACTGGCCCGTAATGAACAGTGTATCACTTTACACCCATTAACGGCCCGTGGTGAAACTGGCCCGTAATGAACAGTGTATCACTTTATACCCATTAACGGCCCGTTATTCCGTTGGGCCGTCTCCAGCCCATGTTATCTTTTGGCCTTCTCAGAGCCCATTTATTCTTGGGCTCATTTCTAGCATTCGTTTACTTACGGCCCGTTACTGTCATTTTCTGCTCGTGGGCCATATTCAGCCCGTGGTTACAGTCGGTCCGTTTGTGGTCCGTTAATACGTTGGGCCGTTTTCATAGCGTCATCAAATACGACCTATTAACGATGGCCCATTATGGTCGGGCCATGAACGGATGATTCCAACTCTAGCCCGTTTATCGCCAGAATGCGGTCTGTTTGGCCCATGTTTGGCGAATCGATCATATGGCCCGTATAAGGCCCATTAATGATACGGCCCGTATAAGGCTCATTGATGATACGACCCGTAGAAGGCCCATTGTTTCTACGGCCCGTAGAAGGCCCACTGTTTCTATGGCCCGTAGAAGGCCCATTGTTTCTACGGCCGTAGGAGGCCCAGTGTCACTACAGTAAATATTAGCCCATGGTTATTGTGGCCTAGTTTTAAAAAATAGGTTATTGCAGCCACTAGCAAACCGCAGAAAAAGAACTGCACTGACTACAAGCAAACAAATAAACAAGACAACAAGGAAATAAATAAGCAAGCAACTTACACTAGGCTATCACAGCTATTACACATATTACATCCACTGGGCATCAAAGTTCTCCACCAGTGCAACTATAGGGAACACAACAACATATAAACGCCGCGACAAAACAAGTCCAGAACTGAAACCACTTCAGAAGAGCTCAAGAAACAATATCCTGGGTACCCATAATGCTGGCAAGATGCTTAGCAAGCTTATTAAGTTTCTCTTGTTTGGCGCTTAAGTCCTCCAGCGCTTGCTGTTGCACCAGAAAGTATGCATCTAAATTCTGCAGGGACTTCCTCAGTCCTTCGGCTTCCTGTCGCATAACATCTGATCGATGTCTTTCAACTTGAAGTTGAGACTCAAGAAGCCGAACTGATTCAGGCAATGAGTTCGAAGAGCTGGTGCCAGCAGTGGTAGCCAGTAACTCGAACACTACATCAAGACAGGACTTTGGGGTTGTCTCAGTGTCTTCAATATAGTTTTTATCAGCTTTCTTGGAGACCAACAGGGATGTCTCACTATCTTGAACCTTATCTGCATTACTTCCTTTACCATTGCATAACAGGGTACTCTTCTCCAATATTTTATGCGCGTTCTAAAAGAGAAACAAACAAACACATCTCAGGTTTATAATGTAGTATATGAAACTCATTTTGGTAAACCAATTCAGTAGTAAGGTGGACAGGATAACAGCATGAAACAAACATATATCTATGTAGGTCACTGTATGGTCTATATCATTCTAGTTTATGTTGCCAAATCAAGATAGATACAGTTCGAATCATATCTATTTAAGACAAAGCAGCATAGACAGAATATAAGTGTGGGAAACTACACAATAATAACAACACTTGTAATGTGCATGGCATGAGAACATAACTGTTTATTCAATTGAAACTGAAATCAACATAGAGCAAGTTACAACAGCAAACAGCCAAACACGTTGAAGAAACAGGTTTAAAACATACCTGTTGCGCCATTGGAGTTTCAGTTGCATCCTTCAAATTTGAAATTAGTCGGTATCACTAAATATAGTGATGCAAGAGCAAAGTAGTATGAACCATAGCTACGGAACCTGACCTGAGAACAATTCTTCTTCTGCTTTAAGTGTTGACTTCGGGTTCGGAGTGGTGGTCCTTGTGATTTGGGCACTGCAGTTGCCTTACTAACTGCTCGTGTTTGAGTGCTCTGTGGTGGAGACGGTGCTGTGTTAACGGGAACTGGGTGTCTATCTGCTGGGGTTGGGGTTAGAAGGGGTGTAGCTGGTTCTCTGTCCAACTGGGTAGGGGTATAATCTGCATGAGTGTGGGTTATGTGTGGTGGGGCTGGTTCTTGGGCAAGTACAATCGTGGTTCTATCTGCATCAACAGGTAGCACGATCTTTTCTGAAGACCATGTTTTTACTCCCACAGATACTGCCATCACTCCCTCCAATTGAAATGGCTGATAAACAAGAAAAGTAATTGAATGTACAAACATTATAAGATAGACATGTGCAATGGATAGTAGGGAAGAAAACAGGGCATGAAATAATTCACATTTATGTTGTCTAAGCAAACCGAATAGCAGGACATAATTTCACATATATGATGGCTAATTAAACATGATAGCATGACACAATTTCACATGTATGATGGCTAACTAAACAGGATAGAATGACATACTTCAAAATATGATGACTATGTAAACAGGATGACATGATATAACTATACGATGTGTCTATTAAAGTGGTTGGCATGCCATAAATCACAAACATGCCGTCAATGGAAACATGATGGCATGATATAATTCACGGATAGAATGACATAATTTAAATATGATGACTATGTAAACAGGATGAGATGATATAACTATATTATGTGTTTAGAAAATGGGTTGGCATGCCATAATTCAGATACATGCTGTCTATGTAAACATCATGGCATGACATAATTCAAATATATGATTTATATACTAAGGAAGTGAGCAGAGGGCAATCGCATATATGATGTGTCAACTAAGGAGATGGCATTCAATATTGTGTATATGATGTAAAAACTAAGCATTGCAATACAACATATGCATTATATGAGTAATATAACCCTGCCAAGTTTGAGCATACACCTCAGGGGGATAATAGGACTGGTCATCTGCCTCTGAATCCTCCTCTGAAGAGCTATCTGTAACCAGCAAGATATCTGCTTCAGCAGGTAGCATTGTCTGCTTTGAAGACCTTGTTTTCACTCCAGATTTCTCCATCACCAATTCAAATGGCTGATGCACAGGAAGAGCAGTTGAATATACAGACATTGTCGACAAAAGCAATGAGAAATACAAAAAAAGGATGGCATGATATAATTCACATATATGACGCTTGCCTAAACAGCATGGCATCGCATAATTCACATACATAATGCCTTGCAACAAGATAACATTGCATAATTCACATATATAATGTCTTGCAACAAGATGACATTGCATAATTCACATATATGGTAATTAGACACTAAACATGTGGCATTCACACAAAGCATGTCTAAACTAAGCAAATGACATAGCAATGCAAGATACCATACGCACGATATGAGCAACATAACCCTGCCAAGTTAGGGCATGCACCTCGGGGGGGGGGGGGATATGACTGGTCATCTGTCTCTGAATCCTCCTCTGAGGAGCTATCGGTAACCAGCAGGACATGCGCTTCGTCAGATAGCATTGTCTGCTCTGAAGACCTTGTTTCCACTCCAGATTTTTCCATGACCGTGCCAAATGGCTAATGCACAGGAAGAGTAATTGAATGTACTAAAACTGTTGACAAATTTAACACGTAATAAAAAAAATGATGGCATGATATAATTCACATATAAGATGACTGGCTAACCAGGGTGGCATTGCAAAATTCGCATATATGATGCCTGGCTAGACAAGATGGCATTGCATGATTCACATATACGATAAAGAAACTAAACAGATGGCATTGACACAAAGCATGTCTAAACTAAGCAGGTGACATCTTTAATGTATACAGTAAGCAATGCAAGGCACCATATGCATGATATTACCAACATCAGCATGCCAAGTTAGAGCGAAGACCTCATGGGGTAAATAGGAGTGGTCTTCTCCTTCCGGATCCCCCTCATAACAGTTATCTTCCTCTTGATTACGATCCGAAATGGGTGGAGGGGGGGCTGCCTTTGCGCCCACCATGGAACGACGTCTGCATGCAATTTTATTGCCACGCAAGGCTCGTCTCTTTTGATCTACATGATCAGTTCCATTGTGTACAATAACTGGTATGCATAGGAATAAAACATAGTGAGATTATGTAAGGAGTGCATGCACAAATCCAGAGTGATGGTAGCAAACTGTGGATAGACCCAAAACCAATGATAGCAGGCACATAATAGCTTTAGTTAAAAAATACAGATAATGGCTCCTTTAATGTTTGTTTGCACCCAACATGAAACTCGTAGTAGACACCGGAGATTAACCAGATAGTAGACAAATAGTACTGATTGCTGCCCCAATATGTACCCCACAACCATTTAAAAACTCAAATTTCAGCATTAGTTTGGACCTGACTCGGAGTCTAATAGGTGATCACGACGATAATGTAGCATGTCATCATATTAAGCAACGCATAACGTAAGCAAACACGGAAGAGTGCGACCTCTCTTGCGGACCCGTGTAGTCCTCAAGGTCATCTGCTCAGTTGATGATGGTAATGTAGTTGCCCTGGCTGCCGGCGGCGGGGAAGAAGATCTGAGGCGGCGAAAGACAGTCTGGAGAGCGGATCCCTGCTGTGGTGAACCCTTCCGTCGTTGGAGCAGCTGAGCTAGGGTGGAACACAACGCCGCAGGAGTAGGACAAACCACACAAGGTTTTCTTTGACACATATCTGTAACAGAAGTAATTGAGTAAGGGCTTGTTTGAATTTGAGGATTCTAACAATGCAGGGATAGGAAATAGACAGGAATAGGATAGGAATGCACGTGCAAAATAGAGAATTTAAAAACACAAGATTTCTGCCAATCTAGGTGTTTGATTCACAACAATTGGAAGATCACATGATGCAAAAAAGCATGGTGAGATTAAGTCAAACCACAAGAAAATGTACGGTTATAATGCTATTATGCTACTATCTCTTGGTCTTGTGCTTGATGAATAGGAATATGAAAAGGAGGAGAAGTGGAAATTAGAATTCCTACGGTTTTTCTTTCAAGGAGACACTAAAGGAACAAATCCTACAGTTTTCCTTTGCTCCATTCCTTTGCACCAAATTCATGAAAAGTAGTACCATAGAAAACTTTCCAATTCCGATGTTTTTCATTCACTTTTCCTTTCAAGCACTGGCGATTCTAGTAGGCAGGCTTGAGCAAGGAAAATCCTACACTAAAAAATGTTTTTGTGCTACTTCTATTACTTTGGACCCAGGTCACTGCCATACTAGCTCAACTCCCAGGCCCATCGACAAATGCACAGCTCAAACGCGCAGAGATAAATAATGATGGCGTTCAAGAGAGTCCATCACGGATAGCTAAGTTGCCTGGTACCTCACTGCTTGTCGTATAGTGAAAAAGAGTGCTCAGTGGACAATATATATAACATGTAGAGTAAAAAAGAGATGCAACAAGTGTACAACCTCTTTGGCGAAGCCATGTCAATCTCAGCGTGATTGGGTTGGCTGGTGAGGATGCTCCAGCTGACTTGGCTGTCGGAGGAGGGGAAGAAGATCTTAGGCGTCTGGAGATGGAGCCCGAGGTACTGCTCCGCTGTGATGGAGGGTTTCGTTGTTGGAGCAGCTCCGGTGAGTTGTACGACGCCGAGGCTGAAGCAGGACAAGAGAGACAACGAACAACGTTAACCTGAGTGGAATTCTAATAGCATCTCCAATACATGACGTAAAATACATAAACACAAAGTGCTAAATGTAAAATACATCAGCCGCTCATCTCTGAACTTAACTGTCGAAACTGAATTTAACTATCAAAACTGAACTTAACTGTCGAAACTGAATTTTGCTGTCGAAACTGAATTTTGCTGTCGAAACTGAACGCACTAGCAAGGTGAGGCTACACGTCGGTCGACTGACTTTTTCATCTCTGGCCAGTCGATTTTGCAGCCGTTGGATACGAAATCAAGGGCCTGCGGTTCATCTTCAACCTCCACCCCCTGAGCCGGCCAAACAGCAGCCCCCCGCCGCCCGCGGCCGGCGATGTGCCGCCCCGCCCGCCCCGAAAACACTCCCCACCGCTGGTCCGCCGCTGCCCCGGCCATCCCTCTAGGCCCCCCCTGTGCCGAGCTTTTTCTCCGGCGATCCCCACGCCACCGCCCCGCCAACGCCCTGCCACCGCCGGGGACCACCACCCCCATCCTGAACCCTAAGATAGATAGTGGGGTACCTCTCCGGCGAGCCCCCCTTCCCGCTGCGGCTGGTTCTTCCTTCACCCTGGCGGCATCGGAGTGAAGTGTAGCTAAATCGGAGCAGCATCGCAAGCAAGAGCAATAGCAAGAGTAGACCAGGCAGGGGACCGAGAGCAAGAATAGAGCAGCAGCGCGAGCGAGAGCTAAAGCAGCAGCAGGTCCTACTGATGTGGACGTCGCCGCCGAGGGAGCGACGCCGTGGAGGAAGTGGCCGGCGACGCCGCCATGGATGGAGCCGCGCCGTGTTGACTCGGGACCGAGCGCCGGCAGCACCATGAGATCGAATCAAGTAGAAAATACGACGATTAGTGTACAACCTCTTTGGTGGCGTCGATTAGGCCGCAGCTTCATCCGAGGAAACGGTGATGATGATGCTCTTTCGGTGGTGCAGGTGAAGACGGCGGTGTGGGAATGGAGGTGGCGCGAAAGACGAGGGGAACGTCGGGGCAGCTCCTTGGAGGTGGAGGACGGTGTGGCTGAACCGGCGGGACGGTGAGATCGATGACGGATCCTCATCCGGTACGGTGGATGAGGGACGTCGAGGTGTTGCTGTGGACGACGTCGTCGGGGAAGAGGCTCCGGTTGGGTGGTGGACGGAGCAGGGTGTGGGGTTTCGTCGCAGGTTTTCGCGGCCTCGGTGTACGAATGGGTGGGCGGATGGGATAGCAGTGGGGAACCATGGCTTAGAGACGCGCTTGTCCAAAATGTGGGGTAAGTTACGAAAGTACCCCCACCGATTTGAGGCGGTTCTTTTGGTTCAGGGGTACCACGGGCATTTCGCGTGTCGGGATTTCACAGGAGGTGGGAGTTTTCGCGCGCGTTGTAATTTCGGAATAGCAAGGCGTGGGTTGAGATGGAGGGAGTGGTCGGAGCACAACGAGACAAAGATATATCTTAAATATTTCGGGCTAACAAGGCGCGGATTGAAGAGGCAAGAGTTTCCCAGCACGATAGACAGGGACGCTAGCTTGAATTTTCGGCATAACAAGGCGCGGCTTGAAATTTCGGAAGAACAAGCTTAACGTGTACCCAAAAAAGACAATTTGCACCTCAACACGCACAACACACATACAAACACCATTTAGACTAGAGTAAGGTACACGTGCATTGCACGCATGATATTTGGCAACCAAATTATGAATAAATACCACATTATAGCATGCAAGATTTGAGTCATATATGCATGATGTAGATGTTCGTTTAATTCTTATAGTTCATTTCATTGAAAATCATCTAGTTTTTATAAGAAAGCTAATCTATTTTAAGATTCATGGAATTGTGCGTCGTAAGACATAAAGTAAAAACAAATAATGGCAAATCATGTAGAAAAACATTTGGGCAATTCTGATACGGAAGATTATAGAACAAATAAGAAGTGCTTGTGTTTTGATGTTTGTGCATTATGCTTAAGTTCAACCATGGAGTCTTCTAGATTATACATGTGGCGAAATCTGGTGGAATCTAGATGATATCCAATGGCCAGTAGTGCTCAAATTTGCCATCTTTGGACCATCAGATTCGCCTCATCCAACGACCATCTTTCAAAGTTAAAGTTACCCGCACACAATATAAAAATATATATATAATATATATATAGGGGTATAGATATAGATATGTGATGCAAAAGCCGCCCATCATCTCCAATTAGAATAGTGTGTCCATGCACGGATGCGACGTGGCCAAATGATGTCTGCCATCAATATCTCAAATTCAAATCAGTCTGACCTTGTTCAATGTGTATACATTACAACATGCTCGTTTCCAAACCACACCGTGCAGATCTCCGTTATATTCATGCATGCATGGGTTTCAAACATCAGGATCTCTTATTCAAATATTTGAATTCAACTTTACATTGATTGTGACCTCACCTATTCAGCTATTCTTTTACACCCACACAGTAGTCTTCTCTTTATAATTGTACCACTAACCTTCTCTCGTGCATGCATGCACACACACTACCAGTCGGCATTATCCATCGCACGCATGCAATCTTTTTCTTCAGGTCAGTCTCCCATGAAGGCACACACCAACACACATCCCCCTCTCCATCATATCGGGCATTCTTTATCTCTCACGCGTGCATGCGCAACGATTGATGTTCCTCTATGTATGTGTGTATATAGCTAGGTCTTTCATAGTTTTCCACACAAACCGATCAATCGAGATATCCAGTGAGGTCTCACCCTCTTTCCCACGTCCACATCGATCAATCTATACCTCTCTATATAGGATTAACATATATAGCTAATACACCCATATTAATTATGTATCCAACGTCCCCCTCTCATCATCCATGCCTTCCGCTTCATCTCTCAGACGCGTGCACAATGGCGTAGATAGGGGGCAGTAAGGGCCCTGCCCCCCTCCCCCCTAACATCACTATATATCAAGGCTAATATGAATGTGATCATTAGACAATTGCTGCTAAAAATGGTTTAAGTTCATGAATTGACCCTCCTCGTAAAGGATTATCAATGCTTGGCCCCCTAGCTCATTTATTTTTCATGGCTCCGCCACTGCGCGCATCAGCGCACATGTTCGCCCTCTCTCTCTAAATATCGATCTCGCACTTGTGCATTCCTTCATAGTCTCCCTCCACTCGGCCCCTCGCACCATCTTCTAGCCCCCCACCGGATTTTGCCACATGTACAATCTAGCAGACTCCATGGTTGAACTTAAGCATAATGCACAAACCTCAAAACAACAATGGTTCTCTTTTGTTCTAGAATCTTCCGTATCATAACTGCCCAAACTTTTTTCTAGTTGAATTGCCATTATTTGTTTTTACTTTATGCTTTACAACGCACAATTCCATGAATCATAAAATAGATTAAGGGCTTCTTTGATTCAAAGGATTCTCAAAGGAATTTTGGAGGATTCTAGTCATTAGGAATTTTTCCTATCTTGGTTGTTTGATTCGTAGGATTGTAAACCATAGGAATTTTTCCATATGATTCATTTGCACTAGATTTCATAGGAAACATCCCATCCACTCAAACCTCTTTGAAAGAATTCTGCGTTTTTTCTATGCACAATCAAACACTCGTACAATCATGTAGGATTCAAGACGAAATTCCACTATAATCCCATGTTTTTCCTATTCCCGCGTTCTTAGCTTTTTTTATAAAAAGTAATTGATTTTGAATGAGATGAACTATAAGAATTAAACGAAGGGCTACATCAGGCATATATGACTCAGAGCTTACATAATTTGGTTGCAAAATCTGATGCGTGCAATGCACGTGTACCTTACTAGTACTTCGAGTATGTGCAAAACACGTAAATTAGAATACCAATGGCACGCTACATAGTGTCTCTCTTACAGTTCATGAAGCCACGTGGCACATGTGTAGGCGTTGTCACGACCTCCTTGCGTGCATTGATCACAGTGACGTGCTGCTGGTTCCAGAAGAACGTACTCGTCCTCCCTGAGCCATACTGGCGGTACATGCACGAAGCGGAGATGTGCACGCACACCATGCACGCACTCATTCCTCGCACGCACACGCGGGTACACGGACGGATGCAATTTTGTACCAAGATCCACCCCATGTGATAATTTGACGCGTGTAAAGTCGTTCACTTCATTGATGGTCAATTAATACAGCGCATGCAAATTGAGTGGACGTGAGGGCGGAAGAAAGACATTATTACACCACTGTGCGCATGCGAGTAGTTAAATCGTGGGTTGCTAGTAGTACTTCCGTTGGTCTCCTTCGTATTTTGTGCCAATTTTTGACAGTAACATAATATTTACGCATTTGAGTAGTGTAGTAGTACTTGAAATTTATGTTCCGCTAAACTCATCGGGAGCCGTTTCGAGCCTCAAAACCAAAACCATCAATTAATCTTTACCTTGTTCCCATCACATTCGAAAGCCTGCTCACACCTACTAGTAGTACGTACCAAACCTGAACGTGTTCCCACTATGCAGGTATTAGTACTAGTGCTAGTACTTAGGTTATAAAAAGGGGAGCTACCTAACCAAAAATCACTCTACCTTTCCTCCTCATAAGTGCTTCTTCTTCTTCGTCCGTCGTTTCCATGGCCGGTGAGCAGAGCTCTAGGTCAAGAACTACTCGTAACAAGGGAGCGGCAACCAAGGCTGCGAAAAAAAGAGAGGGCTCGCCGCCACGCAGAGACCTCGAAAGATCTCTCACGGGAAGGCGATGGCTCCCAGGAGCGCCCTAGCCGCCGAGGCGAACATGCCGAGACGACGGAGCTGGAGTCGTTATCCCTCGAAGGCATGCCCGATCAGCTCAATAAGCAGAAGGAGTTCATCCAAGGCTTGATGGAGTTGCTGAAGGAGAGCCTCGACGACATGCCCGCTGAGCTCAATCAGCAGGGGGAGTTGACCGCCGGCTTGGTGATGCTGCTGAAGAAGAGCATTGCCTCGGAGAAGAAGGCGACCGGCAAAATCCTACGACTTCGGGAGGACAATGCGAAGCTCTGCCACGAGATCGACCTGTTGAAGGAGAAGAACGCCGGCTGGAAGAAGCTACATGAGAATAGTAGTTCCTCGATGAAGATGCTACAGGCCCTCGCCATGGAACAGAAGGAAGAGTTGGCGAAGCTTCGCATCGAGCACCCGGCTGCTGTCAAGGTACGTAATATGGCCGTCGAACAGATGATGAAGGCTCGTGTCGAGAAATGCCGCATCATGGACACAATGATGAAGATGGCGGAGGAGACGCGCAAGGAGATGGAGGTCGTGGAGGTGATGAAGAAGCAGTTACGACTCCGTGGCGAATTAGATCATTTGGGGTGATAATCTTCCTTCTTCTTTTGCTCCTGTGTTTCATCTTTTGCTTCGGGTGTTTCGCCGCACGTGTCACGTTCTCTGCGAGGCATGAATAGAACAATGTTTTTTTGAGGGAATGAATAGAACAATGCTAACAATGAGATGACTAGCAAATTAGATCATTTTTTATCGCCATATGGCACTGGGCTGCCGTGTTTCGTGCTCCTCCGTCGCAGTACTACTCCAGTGGAAAACTTGAGTATACCGCATGATTCTTTGCTCCTCCTCGATCAGGCCGTCGGCGTATTTATACGAGCAGTCAAATCACAAGGCCCCGCCTTCCAGCAGTAATGAGCCGTCAAATCACAAAGGCCGTCGCCTCTCGTGAAACGGACCAAGCTAGACTGCCCCGCCCTCTAGCCTTTTAAAAAAATGTATACTTTTGTACAACAGTAGTATCGATGGATTGCGCCATGGAGCAAAACTCGAAATTAAAAAAAAGGTGGTACATATAGAGAGCGCTCATCACCAAATTATGCATATAGTACTATTAAAAAGGCTAGTCACAATAATGGTGTCCAGCACAACCCACCCCTCAAAAAAAACTAAGAGGGTGCTTGGATACGTTTTAGTCCCATGACTAAAAGTAGTGGGACTAAAACATGCTAGCCTCACCCATGCTTGGATCCAAATACTAAAAAGGCTAAAATCAAGTTAATGAGCATTTATTATCCTCCAAACCCTCCAATCTAGAACTCGCCTGTGTTAAAGGAGAGGAGTTAAATGAGTAGAGAGAGGACTAATCCACATTTTAGTAGGGGTACCCCTGACTAAAATTTTTTAGTCTCAAGACTAGTTTTAGCCCCTCTTTAGTCAGGGGTGCTTGGAACTTTAGCCTCTTATAGAGACTATTTTTAGTTAGACTAAAATAAGTCCCTTGGATCCAAGCACCCTCTAAGCATCCTGGAATTCTTTGACAAAACTAAGCACCCTGAAATTCTTTGATAACTAAACTACTGGCTATATGATGTTGGCCATATATATTGTATGTATATAATGTGAAGAAACGAGTGGTAGTACTATACCAACTAAAAGATGAAATGTAAGAAATACTAGTATGTACGCACTGAAGAGTTAAAGTAACGAGAAGAAACATAACATAGTTCTGCTGGGGGCTCAACACAACACACCCTTCAAATTAAATTAAGCACACCTGAAATTAAACTTTGCAACTATTCCGGTAGACACTGCATTAGAACCACCATGAGCAATGACACTGCCACCTTACTCGGAGTCCTCGTCCACGTCCTCGACTTCGTCCTTGTCCCTGTTCCTCTTGGCCGATACTTCTTTGCTTGAACCACACACTTGGCTGTTGCTCTTCATCCAACCCTTATAGATATTGAAGCAAAGGTAGCCATCCATTGCAGCATAGTGGATGTGGTCTATATCTAGTACATTCCGCTGCCATGCATGACGATGAAACGTGTAATGAGGTTTCTCCAGTTTACCGTACGAAGGATGAACCATGGCTCCTGCCAGGGTCAGCATTGAAGGCTGATGAGAGGACACCAGCCGATTCTTCTAGAGGTCGAAGGTGTTGCCTACAACGAGGCCTATCTGATGCAGGACTTCTTTGTCGTTACCAAAGTCTATAGTAACGAATTTGACTAGGTTGCTCTTGAGGAAGTCCTTAAAATCCTGGCACTCAACGTCGGCATGGCATATGTGGTAGACCAAGCATAAGTCATGCACGCAAACCTAGATCACGGCGGGCTTCTTCCTCTCTTCGTCCTTTAGATCCTTCTCTCGTCCCAGGACTGTGGTGTACTCAACATCTAGCCCAGCGACCCACTCATCATCTGAGTCTTCGAACATGCGTCTGAAGCGAGAAGGCATCCTTTCACCGTCGCGGAAGAATGGGTGTAGATGACGTCGAACTCATCGCTGGTGATGGTTCTAACCTTGTACTCACCACCGATCATGGAGATTTGGGACGCCATGGATTTGGGAGGAGGGTTAGGATTAGTGGAACTGCCGTAATGTGAATGGACGGGATGACTAGGAGCGAATCGCCGTAGTATTGAAGGACGTGCATGGACGAGTAGGAGCGAACTGCCAGCGTGCGAACGGCAGGGTAGTGGCTTTCCATTCTCCCATGATACGGGCTTCCGAGAGCCCTTGGATCTGAGATCGAACGGTTGCATGGCGTGATTCTAGACCTATGGGTGAATATCATATCCTGGAGGGTTATTCTGCAAATTTTCAGCAACTTAGCATGCGACCGTTTGATCTCAGATCCAAGGGCTACCAGCAGCCCGTATCATGGTCGCGCCTACCACGACCGTCGCATCGCTCGCGCGGTCACGCCCTTGGAGATTTAATACGGTGCGTTAGGCTATCTGATGTTGGCATGTCATACATAGTCATCACTTAGTCACTCATACTACAACAAGGTTGGCTATAAGTGTATTTTTTACTCCTCTCTATCTCTTTCTTCATACTCAAGGAAGAAACGGTGCTAAGCGCGTGTATTTATTGCATTTGCCAAGGAGTGACCTCTTCCAATGAAATGGTGTTGCTAAGTTTGCTTCATTTAATTAGCTATAGACTCAAAATTGTCTTTTCACCTAGGTACACGCACTTAGCACCGTTTCTTCCTTGGGTCACCAAACTAGTCTCTATCTTCTTGATTAACTTGCCACATCAGACTTTATGCTTATGTGGCAAGCTTAAGCACCTGTAGGAGCAAGTAAAAGTAAGTAAATAGTGCACTTTACATGGCATTTTTTCATATGTGGGGGAAAGAGAGGCAAGGAAAAAGTGGAGAAGTGGGCTCTCATGCAAGAGCCAGCCTCTACTACATGGTGGAGCATTGGGAGAGGCACCTGTATGGAGGTGGTCAGGAATCTAGGAGGTAGCGCCGCAGTTAAAATGATAATGGCAAGTCGAATCACGGGGCCCCACCTGTCCAACAGTAACTCACTGTCAAATCACACAGCCCTATGTTTGCAGCAGCCTACTCCCTCGTCTTCTCGCGTCTCTGTCGAACCAACTAGACGGAACTGCCCCGCCGCCTACCGCGCAGGAAAAGCCCCGCCCTCGACTTTTAAATAGTATACAGTATACTAATTTTGTATCCATGGATTGCGCCCGCGCCATGGAGCAAAGCGTCTAGAAAACGGAGGAGAGACGGTGGTCTTGCAATAGAGAAGAGGGAGAGGCGAGACGGTGGTTTTGGAATGGAGATGATGGAGAGGAGAGGAGGTGGTTTTGCAATGGAGAAGAGGGAGAGGAGCGTGCGACAGCGATTTAGGATTGGACGAGAGGGTCGTCGCGCTCTGACTGGATCAAAATCAAAATCAATTTGGTGACATGCATTCACATTTTGCTTGTCAAATACAGTACGTGGTCAAACTTTGACCCAAAATACGTGAAACAACAAAAAAATACTTCCAAGACCAGCGCCGCTCTTCCGCTCTTCTCCTCTTAAACCATCACCGCTCCTCTCCTGTTCCAATCTAAATGTAGCGCCGCTCCTCTCCTCTTCCATTTCAAAACCACCGCCCCTCCTCTCCTCTTCCAGTCCAAAACCAGCGTCGCTCCTCTCCCGTTCTAATCCAAAACCAGCGCTGCTCCTCTGCTCTTCCATTCAAAAACCACCGCCGGCGAGTGAAGGTGCTGTGGAGAAGTAGATCGATGGAGGAGTACAGCCGATACGTGAGGATCGCAGATGGCGACCCTGTGAAGCTAGCTAGGATGTTGGAGATACAGTCTTGGTTTGACAACAAGGACCAACTAGCGGCGACGGTGACATCCATGGCCAAATATCTGCAACAGAGAGAAAAGGCGGCGATACTCCTGGAGGGAGTCGCGCCGGAGTACATAGAGCTGCTCCTCTGGGCCATGGAGCAAACAGATTCACCGAATCCGATCGTGAGGGAGCGGTGGTGGGAGCATCGATCCCAGATGGAGCATCCACCAGAGATTGAAGGATCGAGCATCTACAGGGTGCCGTTTGTGAGGGTGTCCTGCCAGAGCGAGACGGTGGAGTCTTCATCGACCGAACCCAACTGCAAGAGGAGAAAAGCAGTTGGCCGATGATGCTTCCCCGCCATCGTCTCCCTTGCCGTTCACATCATCTCACGGGGCGGCTGTCTGTCGCCGAGGAATAGGAGGGGGCTGCCCCCCAGCCCAATAGTCGGGCAGGTTGTGAATTGTCAGGAGCTTAGGGTTGTCAGTATTTGCAGGTTTTGAATTGTGTTTTGTGTTGTGTATTTTGGGAGTACTTTCAGATATGAATGTCTTTTGAATTTCAGATTTGCAGTATTGATCATATGAAGTATTTTATGAATTCTAGATATCTATTTTTAGCACTTAAAAATGTAGTTTCATAGGAGTATAAAAGTGCAGACAATGTGATTCTCAGAGAAGAAATTGCAAGTTTTAGTTTCAGATAAGAAACTGCAAGTTCAGTTTCAGATAAGAAACTGCAACTTTCAGAGGCAGAGCATTTATATTAACACGGCCTTTTCAAACATGGTTAACATCATGTTGGAAGTTTTATTCATGGTCGAAAATGGAACTACCAGCCAGTTGACATCATGCTGATCAACATTCATGCATAGCACATCTTCATATGATGCACAGTCAAAATGCCCACACAATGTCGAGTGTGCGAAACACAGAGAAAATGAGGGATGAAGTTTTGGCGAGTGTTGGACGTGGTTTTGGGCTGCCCCGTCTAGGCTTTCATTTTTAACATGCGCAGCCCACGTCCTCGAATGGGAGGTCCATAGGCCCGTCGATACTCCCATCCGAGGTTTTATTTTTGGCAGCCCAATTTATGTATTTTTTTGAAGAAAACGCAGAGGTCTGTTCTATTTTTATATAAGAATAGGAACGCCAGGTCCAACTTATGTTTCCCTTATAACTATATTGTATATATTTAAATTATTTTATATGTTGACTGTTTAGTTCACATAATTGGCAAATAGATGACTGCTCTCGCGATCCCCTTCGCCCCCGCCACCACCTCCACCCTCGCCGTCGCCCCCGCCACTACCTCCACCCTCGCCGCCGCCATAGATCTCGCCGCCACCCCCCGCCTCCTGACTTCGGGCGCGCCTGCCCCCCTCAGTAAGTCCGCTCGCGCGCCCCATGGAGTCGCCGGCCATATCCACGGGGGAATGGCTGGAAGACGGGTAGATGTACAAGATGCATCTCCCACATGTCTACAAAGCCTTCCCACAGATGCTCCAGCCGCTCGACTCCGTCGCGCCGGCGGTGCTGCGGGAGACTCGAGGGAGGAGATGGAGGGAGCGGGCGATGCGGATCCGCGATGACGCTCTCTCCTGGACCCAGTGCACGCGCGAATGGAGGGAAGCAGAGGAGGAAGCTGCGAGGGAGGAAGCCAAGTAGGGACCGAATCCGTTCTCTCACTCGCGCACGTATGCTCGGATGTGCAAGGATCATGTGGATTGGGAGCTGCTGAATCTAGCCCTGCGGATCTACTTCGAAGGAGATTTCTCGGAGAAGCACAGGATGCCCAACCCCAGTGAGCCACCGATTGCGTTCATTCGATGGGCGAAAGGAGAAGTGAATTCAGGAGATCCACGCCATGCTGCAAGATGGGAATGCTTGACTGGACTCCTGCCCACCAGCACGCCACCGGAGCCGGAGCAGGTGGATCCCCTACCTTACCTCTCCCCTAAACCTGCAGAAGATTGAAATTAGGCTTGTAATCTGCCTCAATTGAGCTGTCAGGTGGTTATTTCTGCTTCCTGAGAGACAACATCTAGCTGGAGGATGAGAAGGAATCAGGAACTCCGATGAATTTCCCCTATCACAATGGGGGGGAGCGCCGGTTGGGCAGTGGTACGGCCCACCTCCGCCCCAAATGGGGGCACAATCTGGGCAGGCTCCTGTAATTGCCCAAGATCAATCTGCTGGTGGTTCTGACTCTCAGATCAGCGGGAAATTTCAAGGCAAGAATCAGCAAAAGAAGAGATAGGACATCCAGAAAACTGCTCCTGCCCCTGCTTCGGGCCTTATGGCATACTCTGAGGTGATCTGCTACAACTGTGGGAAACCAAGGCATCATTTGGATAAATGTGTCAAGCCCAAGAGTTGTTTTATCTGTAAAATGGTTACCCATAAAGTTGAGAATTGCCCTGTCAGAAGGAAAACCCACAGTTCTGCTAGATATGTTGGAAGTGCTGCTCCAGGATTATGTCCACCATTGACAGAATTTTCTGTGACACAGAATTAGATAGTTTTCCCCCTTTCTAGTTGTAGAGCTCTGCCCAGATGTGGTAGTGACCACACTCCTTTGCTCTGGGACTCTGGTCTTAACCAAACTCCAAAGAGCAATGATTTTAAATTTGAAAAGTGGTGGTTGCTTAGAGAAGATTTTACTGAGCTAGTCAGGAAAATCTGGAATGAGCCTACTAGGAGCAGCTGCCCCCTAGAAAATTGGCAGATCAAAATCAGGAGATTTAGAAGAACTACCAAAGGGTGGAACTCCAATGAGGAAGCTAATCTTAGAAGATACAAAAGGCTTCTCCTCCTTCAGTTTGATTCTCTAGATATTAAGGCATAAACCACTGACCTCTCTGAGGCTGAGACTAATAGATTAAACTTTGTCCGTGGAGAGCTCAAGAAAATTTGGCTTCAAGAAGATATCAAAGCCAAACAAAGGTCTAGAGATAGGAACATTAAGGAGGGTGATAGAAATACTGCTTACTTCCATGCAGTAGCTAACCAGAGTAGGAGGAAAACCCTCATTCACTCCCTTGATGGCCCTAATGGCCCTGTTACTGAGGTAGATGAGATGCTGAAAGTGGCTAGTGACTTCTACAAAGACCTGTTTAAGAAAGAAAACCCTTCTGGGTTCTCTCTACAAAACAATTTTTTCTCTGCTTCTGAAAAAGTCTCTCCTGCTGAAAATGAGCTGCTAGAAGCCCCTTTTCAGAGACAGAGGTGAAGGAAGCCATTTTTAGCTCTTATCCCGATGGGGCTCCTGGTCCTGATGGACTCCCTTCTTGTTTTACTGGCATTTTTGGGACTTGGTGAAAAATGATATATTAGATCTTTTCCAAGCCTTTCATAGAGGAGATTTGGATCCAGCAATTTACTCATGGGGGGTCTGTTGGGGTCAAGTTAAATAATTGTGAAAGTGATTTTTTCCTTGTTGGTAAAGGCCTTAGGCAAGGTGACCCCATCTCCCCGCTTTTGTTTAATTTAGTAGTGGACATTCTTACTAAAATGCTGAGCAAAGCTGCTGATCATAGTCTGATTGCAGGGCTCTGTCCTGAGGTCTGCCCTGGTTGCATCATCTGCCTTCAATATGCAGATGATACCATCCTTTTCTTAGACAATGACTCCACACATGCTAGCAATCTGAAAACTGTTCTAACCTGGTTTGAACAAGTCTCAGGCATGAGAATCAACTACTCTAAAAGTGAACTCATCCCTATCAACATGGATGATCAGGAGTTAGCTGACTTGCTCTCTATTCTAGTCTGTAATAAAGGTAACTTCCCCATTAAGTACCTAGGTATCCCTCTCCACTATGATAAACTGAGGAGAGAGGATATCCAACCCCTTCTGGATAAAATCATTAAAAGGATTGCTGGGTGGAGGGGCAAACTTCTCTCTTACAGAGGTAGATTGATCCTCATACAAGCTTGTTTGGCTAGCATTCCAGTGTATCTCCTCTCCTTCTTCAAGTTCCCTAAATGGGCAATGAATCTCATCAATTCTCAGATGTCTCATTGCTTGTGGAATGATTTTGAGGGAAATAGGAAGCTACAACTTGCTAATTGGGCCCTAGTCTCTATGAAAAAAGATTTTGGAGGCCTAGGCATACCTAACCTCCAAGAAATTAACATCTGTCTTCTAGGGTCTTGGATTAAAAGATTCTATGAGGAAGACCTGAAACCCTGGAAGCTTCTTATTGCCCATAAATACCTAGGAAATAAACCTAATATTTTTGTCCCTTCCTCCAACCCTAAGACCTCTAGATTCTGGAAAGGATTAAAATCTATTATGCATGCTGTGAAATTTGGCTACAGATGGAACATAGGGGATGGGAGCAGAACCAGGTTCTGGGAAGATACTTGGTTTGGCACATCCCCCCTAGCAGTCCAATTTTGGCCTATTTACTTTGTCCGCAATGAGCTTAACAAAAGTGTCAATGAATTTTGGGATGGTCAATGCCTAAAACTCTCTTTTAGAAGGAACTTTAGTGATAGTCTCATGGAACAATGGTTCCAGTTGGAGGAAATTGCCAAAAGCATTACCTTTACTGCCGAGCCGAATGCCCTGATTTGGCAGCTGGACAATAAGGGGAAGTATTCCTCCAGTTCCCTCTATCATGTTATCAACTTTAGAGGGGTTCAACCCGTGTTTATCCCTGCTGTCTGGAAATTGAGAGTTCCCCCTAAAATTCATGTATTTCTCTGGCTTCTCTCCAAAAACAAATTGATGACTAGGGATAACCTTAGGAAGAGACACATCATCAAACCCCTTGATTGTGTTTATTGCTTGGAACAAGAGTCTTGTTCTCACCTATTTTTTGAATGTATAGTTGCTAAACATCTCTGGGCCCACATTGAGGAATATTTATCTAGTCAGATTGGCGCATCCTTCGAATCTGTCGCCAGATTCTGGATTGCTACCAAAAAGTGCTCAGTTTTAAACATTGTTAGCTCAGCTGTCCTTTGGTGCCTCTGGAAATATAGAAATGCTATGATTTTCAGTAACACCTCCTGGATTTCCATTCCGCGGGTCTTGAGGTTGATCAGGAACATGGTGAGGAACTGGGCGATTCTCTCCTCCGGATCGGACAAGGACAAGTTGATGAGCTTCGTGGAAACCCTAACAAGATCCCTCCAGAAACCATTGGCGATCACTTGTGGCTGAACAAGGCTCGACCTGCTCTGGGGCTGGACCCATGGGCTCGTCTCAAGATCTCTGATGAAGATGATGGGCACCTGGCACCGAAAAAGAGGGACATCCACCATGCTACGCCTTCCAGCCCGGTGTCTCCGCTTGCTTACTGGTCGCCGCAGGCTGACATGGCCCCTCGGCTGAAGACCATGAAGGCTTCGCTGGACCCTCCTTGTGTCATTTGAGTGCTCTATCCGCTCTGGTTTTGGCACCGCTCGGGTGATTTGTGTTATTCAGAGAACTTGTTCATCCACCCCCTAGTTTGTAGCTTTTCTACCTTTGCTTTCGAACTGCTCTTTGAGTTGCTGTATCAGAATATGTTGTGGTTTCGTTCTCAGCAATGGAACCGGGGAGATGCTCCCTGTTTTTCTAAAAATATATTTTATATGTTATTATATAAAGCTTGGTAAGACTGTAAATTTAAGGACGAATGTAATAATATCACTTATTATTTAAATATATTTATAACAAAATGCTCAACCCCTTTTTATTTTTTGATAACATTGCTGGCCCAGCCCAACATTATAATTAGAATCAGCCCAGCAAAATCGTGTATTTCGAGAAAGTGCAAATGGGCTATAATTTTTTAGGAAATAAAATAAACGGGCCGCATGGACGCTACATTATTTGTTCACCCAGCCCAGCTAATGGCTGTAATTCAAAAAA
This sequence comes from Triticum urartu, assembly GCF_003073215.2. NCBI lineage: Eukaryota > Viridiplantae > Streptophyta > Magnoliopsida > Poales > Poaceae > Triticum > Triticum urartu. Next base: position 501,752,150 of record NC_053023.1, on the reverse strand, counting down.
AAGATCAAATTGACTGTAAATTCTACCGCGCAAAAAAGACTGTAAATTCTGAAAAAATGGGTTGAATACGTGCCACATTTTTGGAGGCTGAAATGTGGGCCAATAGGTCGAAGCCAATGCAAGTCGTTGTCAATTTAGTCAACAAATGATTCTGACATGTTACCCGTTGGATTTACATCCAACGACCGGCATCCATCTTCAATCTCTCGTCTTCTTCCTCCAGCACCGCCGGGACCACCTCCTGCCTCCTGCTGCTAGCAGCTCTGCTTAGCACGCTTCGCTATGAAGCGCTACTCCACCGTTGGCCAGGCCATCCCTCCACCCCTCCACACCTCCTGTTCTTCTCCACCGACTGTCGAACCACACCGCACTAGAACCAGTTAACCCTCGTACACCTCTCTGTCTGCGACTCTACTCCCGCGTCTTCCCATCTCCGGCTCGTTGCTGTCCGGGGCCTCGCCGTCGTCCACCACCTTGGATGCGCTCGGCGCGGCGTGGTCAACGTGGTCAACAAATGACACCATCGGAAGTAGACTGTGCGTGGAGAGGCTGACAGCTGGGTCCACGGCCGCACACAAGGAAATGCCCCCTTATTACGCAAAATAATGATTCCTCCACCTGACATCTGGGACCCACCGGAAGGGCCTCTGTATTTCGCGAAATAAAGTGCCCCCCGCTGACATGTCGGACCCACCAGCTATCTTCGCATGCAAGGAAATGCCTCCTTATTATGCACAAAAAAATGAATATCCCCCCTGCCAGCTGGAACCCAGCATAGTGGGAGGCTGACTTGTGGGCCTACCAAGTTGACGGGGACGGAGGGCTTTGTCAACTTAGTCAATATGAACAATTCTAGATCCTGTTACCGTACGATATTCATCCAACAGCCATAGTGCTTCTTCAACCTCTGGTCTTCTTGCTCCAGCCGCCCAAACCAGCGCCGGTCGTGCCGCGTGCTCCTGCCTCCCGTGGCCGGCTGTGATGCCGCGGAGGCCTCACCGCCCCCTACTACTCCCACCGCTGGCCAGGCCAACCCTCTACTCACCCACACCCCCTGTTATTCTACGGCGATAGCAGCCTCACACCGCAGCCAAACCAGTGAACCCTCGTACTCCTCTTCACGTGGGCATCCACTTCTGCGTCTTCCCCGGCTCCGAGTCGTCCCCTTCCTAGTTCTCGCCGTCGTTCACCGCCCTGGTGCTCTCGGCGCGGCGTGGTCAACGTGGTCAACGACTGACTTCCATCGGAAGAGTACTGTACGTGGAGAGGCTGACAGCTGGGTCCACGGCAGCCGCAAGGAAGTGCCTCCTTATTACGCGAAAAATAATTATTCCTCCACCTCACATCAGGGACCCACCGGACGGGCCACCAGTATTTTGCGAAAAAAATCGTTTCCCCTGACTGCTGGGACCCACCGGATGGGCCATCGTATTTCGTGAAAAAAACATCCCCCCCGCTGTCAGCTCGGACCCACCAGAAGTGCCTCCTTATTACGCACAAAAAATGAATACTCCCCCGGCTAGCTGGGACCCACCTTGCTGGGAGGCTGACTTGTGGGCCTACTAAGTTAACGGGGATGAAGGGCTTTGTCAACTTAGTCAATATGAACGATTCTAGCTCCAGTGACCGTATGATGTCCATCCAACGGCCGTAGTGCTTCTTCAACCTGTGGTCTTCTTGCTCCAGCCGCCCAAAGCAGCGCCGGTCGTGCCGCATGCTCCTGCCTCTTGTGGCCGGCTGTGCTGCCGCAAAGGCCTCACCGCCCCCTACTATTCCCACCGCTGGGCAGGCCCTGCGGTGATGGCAGCCTCACACCACAGCCGAACCAGTGAACCCTCGTAGTCCTCTCCGCGCGGGCTTCCACTGCCGCGTCGTCCCCTTCCTAGGCCTCACCGTCGTCCACCGCCGTGGTGCTCTCCGCGCAGCGTGGTCAACGTGGTCAAGGAACGACTTCCATCGGAATAGTACTGTACGTAGAGAGGCTGACAGCTGGGTCCACGACCACAACCCAGTTTTTTTTGTGATTTGCCAAGTAAGTCGCTTTGTCAGGCCTGTTGGGCTGCAAATCTTTCAAGACAAGGAGAGCTTTCATTCAGCTGGCCGAGAAAATGGCCCATCGGTAATGAGCAATGGGTTGTACATTTTTAAAACACATCAAACCAGCAATTAGTTTCAAATATCTTTTTTTTTCATTTCAAGATTTTAAATTACATTAATTTTTATGCATGGAGAATTAGTTGGATTTTATATTGATATACATTTATTTTTAAAATCAGTTTGAATGTGAGTCGAAATTTCGGGATTAAAAATAGTTCGGACCGCACCAAAATATGCAAAATTTCATATAATTTTTTAACCGTTGCCACAATATGGGCTGTAATGCTAACAAAAAGAATATGGGCTCCAAAAAAAACCTTAAGAATTAGCAAATGGGCTGTAAATTATTAGAAATAATGGCTGATGGGATGTATGCTGTTTTCCATAGATTTGAGGCTTTCCTAAAAAAAGGTTGACGCACAAGCACTGACTGTTGGATGTCCATCCAACGGCCGTCGTGCTTCTTCAATCTCTGCTCTTCCTGCTCCAGCCGCTCAAACAAGCGCCGGCGGGACTGCCTGCTCCCTCCTCCTCGCGGCCGGCTGTGCTGGCACGCAGGCCTCACCGCCCGACCGTACTCCCATCGCTGGCCTAGCCATCCCTCTACTCACCGACACCTGCTGTTATTCTCCGGCGACGGCAGACGAACCAGTAAACCCTCGTACAGTCGTACTCCCCTCCGCATGGGAAACAACTGCCGAGTCTTCTCTGCCTCCGTGTCGTCCCCTTCCTAGGCCTCGCCGTCATCCACCGCCCTGGTGCTCTCGGCGCGGCGTGGTCAACATGGTCAAGGAACGACTTCCATCGGACATGGACTGTACGTGGAGAGGCTGACAGCTGGGTCCACGGCCGCAGCAAGGAAGTGCCTCCTTATTACGCATAAAATAATGATTCCTCCACCTGACAGCTAGGACCCACCGGATGGGCCACTGTATTTCACAAAAAAAACGTTTCCCCCTGACTGCTGGGACCCACCAGCTACATCTTCGCACGCAAGGAAGTGCGTCCGAGCAAAAAAAAAAAACGATTCGCCCCCTGACTGCTGGGACCCACCAGCTACATCTTCGCAGGCAAGGAAGTGCCTGACAGTCGGGACCCACCTGGTCGAAGCGTATATAGCGTTGTCATTCTGGTCGCGAACATGTACGTACATACTGGTCGATGTAGAGGCGCGCACGTGTCGTAGTAGAGGCGCGCACGTAGCATTTACACGTACGTACATCGGCCAGGGTGCAAGAAAGAAAATACGGCCACGTATGTGTACATACGGGCGGGGTCTCGAACGCCTACTCACGCATACGTACGGCCAGGGCTCGTGTACATGGCTGGGTCGGAACGGAGAAACAACGTCGTCATCGTGTTCATGGGGAGGCAACGGAATGCGTCGTGTTCATGGGGAGGCAACGGAATGCGTTGTGTTCATGGGGAGGCAACGGAATGTGTCGTGTTCATCGGGAGGCAACGGAATGTGTCGTGTTCATCGGGAGGCAACGGAACGCGTGGGAGCCAACCGGCTGGGTCGGAACGGAATGCGTGGTCGTGTTCATCGGGAGGGCTTGGACGGAACAGGTGATGGAAACGAGGCCTGGTGTACCGCACAACAGAGGAAACTGACCTCCTACATTCGGAACGGGGTCCTGTTGATCGGGAGGCGTCTGGCGTACCGCAAAACGGAGGAAACGGACCTCCTATGGTCGAAACGGGGGCCCTGTTCATTGGGAGGGGTGTGGCGTACCGAAAAACGGAGGAAACGAACTTGTGTTGGAGCGCTACGGTTGAAACGGGGGTCCTGTTCATCGGGAGGGGTGTGGCGTACCGCTAAACGGGACCCCACGGGATACTGTTCATCTCCACCGTCGACCCCCTCCAGCCTCCACGAGCTACCGTTCATCCACCGTCGACTTGCTCCAGCCTCCACCTGCGACTGTTCATCCACGGGCTCCTGTTCATCCAGCCTCCACCGCGCGCTACTCCACCGGCTACTGTTCAACCAGCCCTCTCCAAGGGCTCATGTTCAACCACCCCTCCACGGGCTACTGTTCATCCTGCCCTCCACCGTCTACTGTTCATCCTGCCCTCCACGGGGTGGTCCTGTTCATCCAGCCCTCCACGGGGTCCTGTTCATCCAGCCCCAACCGGCTCGATCGATCGGGGTCCTGTTCATCCAGAGGCAACACCACGGGGTCCTGTTCATCCACCCCCACCGGGAACTGTTCATCCAACCCCCCCGCAACGCTCACTGTTCATCCAGAGGCAGCATCGATCGGCTTCAGTTAGCAGCAGTAGCGAAGGAATCGCTCGATCGGGTTTAGTTAACAGCCATCGATCGATCGCTTGGGTTCAGTAACGCGTAGCCTGCAGTGCAATCGCTCGGGTTCAGTTAGAGCCCAACGCCTCGCTCGGGTTCAGTTAGGCCAATGCCTCACACACACGCGCGTATGTGTATGAGAGAAACGCGCATCGCTCGGCCCCCGACCTCACACCGTAACCGGGAACTCCCCGAAATCCCCCCCCTCGCTTCTACCATGGTTTTTCCCGTCATGGATGGCCCAAAGAATGTCATGCAGCTGCGTCTCTGGCCCGCCCAGGACGAAAAGCCCATTTTCTGTCATGATTTTTTGTCATAGAAGTAGGAGCCCACCACATCTATGATGATACCGGGTTTTGTCACAATTATCGTCATAGAAGTGTCATATGTATGACAGAAAAAAATTTCGTTTGGCCCAAAATGTCACGGATGTGTCTTTTTTTGTAGTGTCAGTAGTATTTCCCCATGTAAATAGTATAGTCCGAGCACTGTAACGGTAGTTAGATCAATTGTATGCCCTTGCTTGATATTGATTTGGTGTGATATGATTGTTTTTGACTCATGTGCATATGGGTAGTGCTTTCTCCTTAGACCTCTTTATATTCTAATCTCTCCCCTCTAAACCCATCAGATGCCTCCGAGACGTGACCCCGGATTTGTCTTCCCACCGGAGCTCACTCAGTTGATCCAACATCAGAATACAATGATGTAGTTGCTAGTCCAGAACCAAGGCAACAACAACAACAATAACAACAATCCACCGCCACCACCTCCAGTTGACAACTTAGCCTGCTTTCTAAGGTTGTAACCGTCGGTGTTTTCTAGTAGCACTGAGCCCATAGTTGCAGATGATTGGCTACGCAAGATAGGAAGGGAGTTGACCACCGTAGGTTGCACAGATGCTGAGAAGGTGCGTTTTGCCGCACACCAATTGGATGGACCTGCAGTCTCATGGTGGGAGAATTACACAACCACTTTTCCTATAGCCAATGTCACTTGGGAACAGTTTCAGCAAGCTTTCCGCACTGCTCATGTTTCAACTGGAGCTATGAGCATTAAGAAGCGCGAGTTTCGCAACTTGCGCCAGGGCAACCGTACTGTGGGGCAGTACGTGGATGAGTTTAGCAAGTTAGCTCGTTATGCCCCAGATGACGTGGCCACAGATGCCGTGAAACAGGAGAAGTTTATGGAAGGGCTAAATGATGAGATGAGTATGCAGTTAATGGTGGCAACATTTAACAACTACCAGGAGTTGGTAGATAAGGCTCTTATGATTGAAGGGAAGCAGCAGCAGATTGAGAGCCGCAAAAGGAAGAATGGACAAGGGAGGTACAATTCAGGAGCTCAGCAGAAACCTCGTTTCACCCCGAACTCGGGAGGTTATACCCATAACCATGGAGGACATAACCACAATGGAGGAAGTTCACATAACCACAATGGCCCCAAGAATGGAAATGGGAATGGAGCAGGTAGTAATCAAAACAGCTCTAACCCAGCCACACCCGCCAAGAGAGATCTAAGTCATGTTACTTGCTTCAAGTGCGGGAAGACTGGACATTACGCCACCGAATGTCCTGAAGGAAAGAATGGAAATGGCAATGGAAGCTTGGGGAAGAAGCCCAACCCTTTCAACAAGGGACAAGTGAACCACGTGAACGTGGAGGAGGTTGAAGAGTAGCCAGATGCAGTTATCGGTAAGTTTTTGGTTAAGTCATTTACCCCTCTCGTTCTTTTTGATACTGGTGCATCGCATTCATACATTTCAAGGGGATTTGTGGACAAGTTTAAGTTACCTACCTTAGCCCTTAGGACACCCTTGCTACTAAGCTCACCAGGAGCAGAGTATATGGCCAGCCGATGGTGTGAACGGTTACCCCTAAACATTGGCAGCCATGTTTTACCCTCAGACCTAATAATTCTGGAGTCACAAGGATTGGACGTAATACTGGGTATGGATTGGCTATCGAAGTATGGAGGAAACATTGATTGTGCTAGTAGGTCAATTCTGCTCACCACCCCGGAGGGAAAAAGGATTAAGTATGTATCCAGTCATACACCAAAGAGGACTCACGTAAACTCCCTCACGGGCGTCGTTCAAGAGGAGGTGCCTGTAGTGAAGGATTACTCGGATGTATTTCCAGAGGAACTACCATGCATGGCACCGGATCGAGACACTGAGTTTTTGATAGAGCTATTGCCAGGCACCAGACCAATATCGAAGAGACCATACCGGATGCTCGCAAATGATCTGGGGGAGATTAAGAAACAGATTAAGGAGTTATTGGAGAAAGGTTACATTCGATGAAGCTCGTCACCATGGGGAGCCCCGGTGCTCTTGGTTGAGAAGAAGGATAAATCTCTGAGAATGGTGGTTGATTATCGTGCATTAAATGAAGTGACAATCAAGAACAAGTACCCACTGCCGATGATCAATGATTTGTTTGACCAGATGCAAGGAGCTAAATTATTTTCCAAGATCGACCTGCGATCAGGATATCACCAGCTGAAGATCCGAGAACAGGATATACCTAAGACTACCTTCACCACAAGGTACGGGCTATATGAGTACATGGTTATGTCGTTTGGATTGACTAACGCCCCTGCCTATTTCATGATGGAGTTCTTGGATAAGTTTGTCGTGGTGTCCATTGCTGATATTCTGGTATACTCGAAGAATGAAGAGGAGCACAAGGAGCATTTGTGTTTAGTTCTCGAGAAGCTCAGGGAACATCAGTTATATGCCAAGTTCAGCAAATGCGAGTTTTGGTTGAAGGAAGTTGGATTCCTTGGACATGTTATATCAGGAGAAGGTATAGCAGTAGACCCTACTAAGGTTCAGTCAGTCACTGAGTGGTTGGCACCCACTTCAGTTGGAGAGATCTGCAGTTTTCAAGGACTCGCAGGATATTATCGTAGATTCATTGAGAATTTCTCAAAGATTGCAAAGCCCATGACAGAGTTGTTGAAGAAGGACACCAAGTTCAAATGGACAGATGAATGTGAGGCAAGTTTTCAGGAGTTGAAGAAACATTTGGTTACAGCCACAATGATGATTCTGCCAGATATACGCAAGGATTTCCAAGTGTATTGCAACGCATCTCGCTTAGGACTTGGAGGTGTACTTATGCAAGACGGAAGAGTTGTTTTGTATGCCTCACGTCAACTTCGACTACATGATTTGAATTATGCCACACATGATTTGGAGTTAGCAGCCATAGTACATGCACTCAAGACCTGGAGACATTTTCTTATTGGAAATCGTTGTAATGTGTACACGGATCATAAGAGTTTGAAGTACATTTTTACTCAGAAGGAGCTGAATCTCAGGCAGAGGAGATGGTTGGAGCTCATAAAGGATTACGATATGAACTTGCACTATCATCCAGGCAAGGCCAATGTCGTAGCAGACGCTTTGAGCCGGAAGAGTTATGTTAATACTCTCTTAACGGGAGGGTTACCAGAGGAGTTAGCCGAGGATCTCCGGGAACTTTGTTTGGAGAGAGTTCCTAGAGGTTTTGTTGCAGCATTGGAGGTTCAGTCAACATTATTGGGAAAGATTCGAGAAGCTCATAAGGATGACAAAGAAATTGCTGAGATAAAGGAGAAAATGAGCAAGGGAAAGGCCAAAGGTTTTCGTGACGATGAGCACGACACCTTGTGGTTTGAGGACCGTGTTTATGTACCCAATAAAGCAGAGATCAGGAAGTTGATACTACAGGAGGCTCATGACTCGCCATACTCGATACACCCCGGAAACACCAAGATGTATTTGGATTTGAAGGAGCATTTCTAGTGGACTGGTACGAAAAAGGATATTGCCGAGTATGTAGCCGTATGTGATGTATGTCAGAGAGTGAAGGTAGAACATCAGAAGTCAGCAGGATTACTGCAGCCTATGCCGATACCCGAATGGAAGTGGGATAAGCTTGGCATGGATTTTATCACCGGATTACCCAGGACCCGATCGGGATATGACTCTATCTGGGTAGTAGTTGATCGCTTGACCAAAGTGGCTCACTTTATCCCAGTGAAAACCACCTATACAAGTGCGAAGTTGGCCAAGATATATATGACCAGGATCGTATGTCTGCATGGAGTTCCGAGGACTATCGTATCATATAGAGGAACATAGTTTACTTCAATGTTTTGGCACTAGCTGCACCAGACTTTGGGCACCAGGCTAGAGTTCAGTACAGCTTTCCATCCACAGACAGATGGATAGACCAAGAGAGTCAATCAGATTGTGGAGGACATGTTGAGAGCTTGTGCGCTCGATTATGGATCTAGTTGGGATGATGATAACCCACAAGTATAGGGGACCGTAATAGTTTTTGAGGGTAGAGTATTCAACCCAAATTTATTGATTCGACACAAGGGGAGCCAAAGTATATTCTCAAGTATTAGCAGCTGAGTTGTCAATTCAACCACACCTGGAAACTTAGAATCTCAGCAAAGTATTTAGTAGCAAAGTAATATGATAATAGTGGTAACGGTAGAAAAAGGTAACAATAGTAAAAGTGATGTTTTTGGTATTTTGTAGTGATGATAGAAATAGCAACGGAAAAGTAAATAAGCAAAGAACAATATATGGAAAGCTCGTAGGCAATGGATCGGTGATGGAGAATTATGCCGGATGCGGTTCATCATGTAACAGTCATAACCTAGGGTGACACAGAACTAGCTCCAGTTCATTGATATAATGTAGGCATGTATTCCGAATATAGTCATACGTGCTTATGGAAAAGAACTTGCATGACATCTTTTGTCCTACCCTCCCGTGGCAGCGGGGTCCTTACGGAAACTAAGGGATATTAATGCCTCCTTTTAATAGAGAACCGGAACAAAGCATTAACACATAGTGAATACATGAACTCCTGAAACTACGGTCATCACCGGTAAGTATTCCGATTATTGTCACTTCGGGGTTAACGGATCATAACACATAATAGGTGACTATAGACTTGCAAGATAGGATCAAGAACACTCATATATTGATGAAAACATAATAGGTTCAGATCTGAAATCATGGCACTCGGGCCCTAGTGACAAGCATTAAGCATAGCAAAGTCATAGCAACATCAATCTCAGAACATAGTGGATACTAGGGATCAAACCCTAACAAAACTAACTCGATTACATGATAGATCCCATCCAACTCATCACCGTCCAGCAAGCCTATGATGGAATTACTCACGCACGGCGGTGAGCATCATGAAATTGGTGATGGAGGATGGTTGATGATGACGATGGCAATGGATTCCCCTCTCCGGAGCCCCGAACAGACTCCAAACCAGCCCTCCCGAGAGGTTTTAGGGCTTGGCGGCGGCTCCGTATCATAAAACGCGATGGATTCTTCTCTCTGATTTTTTTCTCCCCGAAACACAATATATGGAGTTGGAGATGGAGTCGGAGAGGCATCAGGGGGCCCATGAGGTAGGGGGCGCGCCCTAGGGGGGCAGGCGCGCCCCCACCCTCGTGGACAGGTGGTGGGCCCCTGGCCTTCATCTTTTGCAGGTACTTTTTATATTTTCCAAAAAGTTGCTCCGTGAAGTTTCAGGTCATTCCGAGAACGTTTGTTTCTGCACATAAATAACACCATGGTAATTCTGCTGAAAACAGCGTCAGTCCGGGTTAGTTCCATTCAAATCATGCAAGTTAGAGTCCAAAACAAGGGCAAAAGTGTTTGGAAAAGTAGATACGACGGAGACGTATCAGATGACAATTTTCCTTATGTGGAGTTCTCATACAACAATAGCTACCAGGCCAGTTTGAAGATGGCACCGTTCGAAGCTTTATATGGACGGAGGTGCAGGACACCGTTGATGTGGGATGAATTTGGAGACCGTCAGTTGTTTGGACCAGATTTAATTAAAGAGTCAGAAGAGAAGGTTAAGCTGATTCGAGACAGACTGAAGGTAGCTCAGTCGAGGCAGAAAAGTTATGCGGACTCAAAACGCAAGGAGGTAGTCTATGAAATTGGAGACAGAGCATATCTTCGTGTGTCACCTCTGCGAGGAGTTAAACGTTTCGGAGTTAAGGGAAAGTTAGACCCAAGATTTGTAGGACCATACCAAGTTTTGGAACGTATGGGAGAAGTAGCCTACAAGTTGGAGTTACCCGAAGGACTGTCAGGACTTCATGATGTGTTTCATGTTTCCCAGTTGAAGAAGTGCCATGCAGAGATGGCCGATATCCCTATGAGCAAAGATTATAACTAACCACATTCACAATAACGCATAGGTATCAAGTTTACTCATATCAATGGCATAATCAACTAGCGAGCAATAATAATAAATCTCGGATGACAACACTTTCTCAAAACAATCATAATATGATATAACAAGATGGTATCTCGCTAGCCCTTTCTGAGACCGCAAAACATAAATGAGAGCACCTTTAAAGACCAAGGACTGACTAGACATTGTAATTCATGGTAAAAGAGATCCAGTCAAGTCATACTCAATGTAAACTAACAATAATGAATGCAAATGACAGCGGTGCTATCCAACTGGTGCTTTTTAATAAGAGGATGATGACTCAGCATAAAAGTAAATAGATAGGCCCTTCGCAGAGGGAAGCAGGGATTTGTAGAGGTGCCAGAGCTCGGTTTTGAAATAGCGGTGAATAATATTTTGAGCGGTATACTTTCATTGTCAACATAACAACCAAGAGATGGTGATATCTTCCATGCTACACACATTATAGGCGGTTCCCAAACAGAATGGTAAAGTTTATACTCCCCCTTCCACTAACAAGCATCAATCCATGGCTTGCTCAAAACAACGAGTGCCTCCAACTAACAAGAGTCCCAGGGGGAGTTTTGTTTGCAATTATTTTGATTTAGTTTGCATAAAGCATGGGACTCGGCATCCCGGTGACCAGCCATTTATCTCGTGAGTGAGGAGCGGAGTCCACTCCTCTTGAGAATGACCTGCCTAACATGGAAGATACATACAACCCTAGTTGATACATGAGCTATTCGAGCATACAAAACAGGATATTTATTTGAAGGTTTAGAGTTTGGCACATACAAATTTACTTGGAACGGCAGGTAGATACCGTATATAGGTAGGTATAGTGGACTCATGTTGAATAACTTTGGGGTTTAAGGGATTGGATGCACAAGCAGTATTCCTGCTTAGTACAGGTGAAGGCTAGCAAAAGACTAGGAAGCGACCAGCTAGAGAGCGACAACAGTCATGAACATGCATTAAAATTAATCAACACCGAATGCAAGCATGAGTAGGATATAATCCACCATGAACATAAATATCGTGAAGGCTATGTTGATTTTGTTTCAACTACATGCGTGAACATGCGCCAAGTCAAGTCACTTAAATCATTCAGAGGAGGATACCACCCTATCATACCACATCACAACCATTTTAATAGCATGTTGGCACGCAAGGTAAACCATTATAACTCATAGCTAATCAAGCATGGCACAAGAAACTATGATCTCTAGTTGTCATTGCAAACATGTTTATTCATAATAGGCTGAATCAGGAACGATGAACTAATCATATTTACAAAAACAAAAGAGGTCGAGTTCATACCAGCTTTTCTCATCTCAATCAGTCCATCATATATCATCATAATTGCCTTTCACTTGCACGACCGAACGATGTGAATAATAATAATAGTGCACATGCATTGGACTAAGCTGGAATCTGCAAGCATTCAATAAACAGGAGAAGACAAGGCAATACGGGCTCTTTTGTCAGATCAACAATTATGCATATAAGAGCCACTTCAACAATTTAATTATGGTCTTCTCCTATCGACCCCAAAGAAAAGAAAAAGAAATAAAACTATTTACATGGGAAAGCTCCCAACAAGTAGAAGAAGAACAAGAAATATTTTTGGTTTTTCTTTTTAATTACTACTACAAGCATGGAAAGTAAACTAATTAAAAGCTACAACTATTTTTTTTGGTTTTTCTTAAGGTTTATTAAACACACAAGAAGAAAGCATAAAAAGGAAATTAAACTAGCATGGATGATACAATGAAAAAGTATGAGCACCGACACCTAGCAATAAGTGTGTGAACATAAATGTAATGTCGGTGAGAAATATGTACTCCCCCAAGCTTAGGCTTTTGGCCTAAGTTGGTCTATGGCCACGGCTGGCCTGGCGGATATCCATAATAGTAGCTGGGGTCGTACTGTGATGCAGCGGCTATCGCCTGCTGAGCTGTAGCGTGGCGACGAGCGGCCTCCTCTCTCCTCTCGTACTCATCTGCCTCCTCTCTAGTAATAGTATATCTTCCTCTTGCCTGATAATCAAAGAAGGCAGGAGCAGGGAGAGTAATACGGACAGCACGACGTCTGTCAAAGATTAGTCGATACTGGAGAGGTGATTCATTCCTCTTGACAAACTGGTGGTGAACCATAACATTAAGATCTAGATAAGCAGGAGGTAATTCAATATCATCTTCGCATATGGCTACACCAAGAAAATTAGCTATGCGGGTTGCATAAATTCCACCAAAGAAATCTCCATTAAATCTATTAAGATGCAACCTACGTGCAACAATGGCTCCCAAATTATAAGATTTATCTCCTAACACAGCACTCCTAAGAATACTGAGATCAGGGATACACATGTGACATGCCTCATCTTTACCATTAATGCATCTACCTATGAAGAGAGCAAAATAATGTATAGCAAAAAAGTGAATGCTCCCTATGGTAGCTTGTGTTATATCTCTAGATTCTCCCACAGTTATTCTAGCAAGAAAATCTCTAAATTCAGATTTGCGAGGATCCCTTATACTACCCTATTGTGGAAGTTTGCAAGCAGTGGTAAAATCCTCTAAGTTCATAGTATAAGAATTTTCATAAAGATCAAACATGACAGTTGGAGAATTACGTGAAGTTGAAAATTCAAACCTCCTTACAAAGGTACTGGTGAGGTTGTGATACTGACTGCACTTCTCTTCCTCGAAACTCACAAGATCAGCGTTACGCAAATATGCGTTAAATTCTTCCTTAATTCCTGCTCGATCCATAAAGTTCTTAGAAGGCCATTCACAAGGACGCACTGGAGCGTCTCTTGGTTGCTCTTCATCAGCATCACGCATTGCAAGCCTGGGTCCTTGCTTCCTTGAGGAACCACCTTGGAACATTTTCCTAAGCATTTTTCTTTCTCTGAAATTTTTTGAAATTTTTTAGAAACTTCAAAATAAAAGTAAACCAAACTCAATAATATTGATAGCAACTACTCCTACAAGTGCCTAGAGCCTATATCATGCATCAAAACTACTTGGAACCATATAAATTTGACATGCAAGCTCAAGAACAGGGGCACCTAAGCAGCAAAAATTTGCAATGAATAAAGCACTAGAACAAAAACTAATTGGACCAATGGAGGAGTCACATACCAAGGAACAATCTCCCCAAGCAGTTTTGTGAGAGGTGCTTTGAGCAAGGAGATCGAAAATGGCAGCAAAACGAGCTTGGACTCGGGTTTGAGCTGGATATTCGTGTTTGGGGGAGGAAGAAGGAGTGTATGGGTGAAAGGATAAGTGGAGGAGGGCCACCGTGGGCCCACGAGGCAGGGGGCGCGCCCAGGGGGGTAGGGCGCGCCCTCCACCCTCGTGGGCAGGTGGTTGGCCCCCTTGCTGTGTTCTTTGTGCCAAATATTCTCAAATATTCTGGAAAAAAATCATATTTAAATTTCAGGGCATTTGGAGAACTTTTATTTTCGAGGTATTTTTATATTGCACGGATAATCAGATAACAGACAGAAAAATATTTATTTTTATTTTATTTAAATAAATAACAAGAAGTAAGAGTGGGGTACAGAAGTTTGTGCCTTCTAGTTTCATCCATCTCATGATCATCAAAAGGAATCCACTAACAAGGTTGATCAAGTCTTTTAACGAACTCATTCCGAATAACATGGAACCGGAGAAATTTCGAATTACACTATGTTACCTCAACGGGGATATGCACATCCCCAATAATAAGAATATCATATTTCTTCTTGACAGTAGGAAGAGGAAATTCAAAACCTCCAAATATAATCGATGGAATTTTTCCAATAGAATTGATACTATGAACTTGAGGTTGTTTCCTCGGAAAGTGTACCGTATGCTCATTACCATTAACATGAAAAGTGACATTGCCTTTAGTGCAATCAGTAACAGCCCCTGCAGTATTCAAAAAGGGTCTTCCAAGAATAATAGACATACTAACGTCCTCGGGAATATCAAGAATAACAAAGTCCGTTAAAATAGTAACATTTGCAACTATAACGGGCACATCCTCACAAATACTGACAGGTATAACAGTTGATTTATCAGCCATTTGCAAACATATTTCAGTAGGTGTCAACTTATTCAAATCAAGTCTACGATATAAAGAGAGAGGCATAACACTAACACCGGCTCCAAGATCACATAAAGCAGTTTTAACACAATTTCTGTTAATGGAGCATGGTATAGTGGGTACTCCTGGATCTCCAAGTTTTTTGGTATTCCACCCTTAAAGGTATAATTAGCAAGCATGGTGGAAATTTCAGCTTCCGGTATCTTTATTTTATTTGTAATAATATCTTTCATGTACTTAGCATAAGGATTGGTTTTGAGTATATCAGTTAATCGCATACGCAAAAAGATAGGTCTAATCATTTCAGCAAAGCGCTCAAAATCCTCATCATCCTTTTTCTTGGATGGTTTGGGAGGAAAAGGCATGGGTTTCTGAACCCATGGTTCTCTTTCTTTACCATGTTTCCTAGCAACAAAGTCTTTCTTATCATAACGTTGATTCTTTGATTGTGGGTTATCAAGATCAACAACAGGTTCAATTTCTATGTCGTTATCATTACTAGGTTTAGCATCATCATGAACATTATCATTATCATTACCACTAGTTTCAGGTTCATTACCAGATTGTCTTTCAGCATCATAAATAGAAATATCATTTGGATTCTCAGGTGTTTCAGTAATAGGTTCACTAGAAGCATGCAAAGTCCTATCATTTTTCTTTTTCTTCTTTTTAGAAGAACTCGGTACATCTATATTATTTCTCTAAGAATCTTGCTCAATTCTCTTAGGGTGGCCTTCAGGATACAAAGGTTCCTGAGTCATTCTACCAGTTCTAGTAGCCACTCTAACAACATTATCATTATCTTTACTATTCAATTCATTGAGCAAGTCATTTTGAGCTTTAAGTACTTGTTCTACTTGAGTGGTAACCATAGAAGCATGTTTACTAATAAGTTTAAGTTCACCTTTAACATTAGCCATATAATCACCCAAGTGTTCAAGCATATTTGAATTGTATTTCAATTGTCTACCAAAATAAGCATTAAAGTCTTCTTGCTTAGCCATAAATTTATCAAACTCATCTAAGCATGGGCTAGCAAATTTAGTAAATGGGATTTCAGCTTTATCATATCTATAGAGAGAATTTACCTTTACTACCTGTGTCGGGTTATCAAGACCATGAGTTTCTTCAATAGGTAATGGATTAAGATTATATGTTTCTTCAACAGGCGGTAAATCAAGACCATGTATTTCTTCAATAGGAGGTAAATTCTTAACATCTTTAGCTTTAATACCTTTTTCTTTCATAGATTTCTTTGCCTCTTGCATATCTTCAGGACTGAGAAATAGAATACCCCTCTTCTTCGGAGTTGGTTTAGGAATTGGCTCAGGAATTGGCTCCGGAGGTGTCCAATTATTTTCACTTGTCATCGGGGTTGTGCATGATTTAAATATTTTGTGTGGTGAAGATGGAGCATAGCCAGACTATATGATTTTGTAGGGATAACTTTGTTTGGCCATGTTATTTTGAGAAGACATAATTGCTTTGTTAGTATGCTTGAAGTATTATCATTTTTATGTCAATATGAACTTTTGTCTTGAATCTTATGGATCTGAATATAAATGCCACAATTAAGAAGAATTGCATTAAAATTATGCAATGTAGCACTCCGCATCAAAAATTCTGTTTTTATCATTTACCTACTCAAGGACGAGCATGAATTAAGCTTGGGGATGCTGATACGTCTCCTACGTATCTATATTTTTGATTGCTCCATGCTATATTATCTACTGTTTTGGATGTTTATGGGCTTTATTATACACTTTTATATCATTTTTGGGACTAACCTATTAACCCAGAGCCCAGTGCCAGTTTCTGTTTTTACCCTGTTTTAGGGTTTCGAAGAAAAGGAAAATCAAACGGAGTCCAATTGACCTGAAACTTCACGGAACTCATTTTTGGAAGGAAAGAAGCCCAGAAGACTTGCAGTGCATGTCAGGGGATCTGTGAGGAGGTCACGAGGCAGGGGGGCGTGCCCACCCCCCTGGGCGCGCCCTCCACCCTCGTGAGCCCCTCGTGCCCCCCTGACGTACTTCTTCCGCCTATATATCCCCATATACCCTAAAAACATCCGTGAGCACAATAGATCGGGATTTCCGCTGCCAGAAGCCTCCGTAGCCACCGAAAACCAATCTAGACCCGTTCAGGCACCCTGCCGGAGGGGGCAATCCTTCTCCGGTGGCCATCTTCATCATCCCGGTGCTCTCCATGACGAGGAGGGAGTAGTTCTCCCTCGGGGCTGAGGGTATGTACCAGTAGCTATGTGTTTGATCTCTCTCTCTCTCTCTCTCTCTCTCTCTCTCTCTCGTGTTCTTGAGATGATACGATCTTGATGTATCGCGAGCTTTGCTATTATAGTTGGATCTTATGTTTCTTCCCCCTCTACTCTCTTGTAATGGATTGAGTTTTCCCCTTGAAGTAATCTTATCGGATTGAGTCTTTAAAGATTTGAGAACACTTGATGTATGTCTTGCCGTGCGTATCTGTGGTGACAATGGGATATCACGTGATTCACTTGATGTATGTTTTGGTGATCAACTTGCGGGTTCCGCCCATGAACCTATGCATAGGGGTTGGCACACGTTTTCGTCGTGATTCTCCGGTAGAAACTTTGGGGCACTCTTCGAGGTTCTATGTGTTGGTTGAATAGATGAATCTGAGGTTGTGTGATGCATATCGTATAATCATACCCACGGATACTTGAGGTGACATTGGAGTATCTAGGTGACATTAGGGTTTTGGTTGATTTGTGTCTTAAGGTGTTATTCTAGTACGAACTCTAGGGCTGTTTGTGACACTTATAGGAATAGCCCAACGGATTGATTGGAAAGAATAACTTTGAGGTGGTTTCGTACCCTACCATAATCTCTTCGTTCGTTCTCCGCTATTAGTGACTTTGGAGTGACTCTTTGTTGCATGTTGAGGGATAGTTATGTGATCCAATTATGTTATCACTGTTGAGGGAACTTACACTAGCGAAAGTATGAACCCTAGGCCTTGTTTCAACACATTGCAATACCGTTTACGCTCACTTTTATCATTCGTTACCTTGCTGTTTTTATAATTTTAGATTACAAAAACTATTATCTACTATCCATATTGCACTTGTATCACCATCTCTTCGCCGAACTAGTGCACCTATACAATTTACCATTGTATTGGGTGTGTTGGGGACACAAGAGACTCTTTGTTATTTGGTTGCAGGGTTGCTTGAGAGAGACCATCTTCATCCTACGCCTCCTACGGATTGATAAACCTTAGGTCATCCAATTGAGGGAAATTTGCTACTGTCCTACAAACATCTGCACTTGGAGGCCCAACAACGTCTACAATAAGAAGGTTGTGTAGTAGACATCAACTCTCTTATTCAATTTGCACAAAATTATATATATCCCTTAAAGCAGCTTGTTTCTTATGAGCAGGGAAATATTTAGCAGAGAAGTAATAAATCATATCCTGGGGACTACGCACACAACCAGGATCAAGAGAATTAAACCATATCTTAGCATCACCCTTTAATGAGAACGGAAATATTTTAAGGATGTAAAAGTAGCGAGTTCTCCCATCTTTAGTGAATAGGGTAGCTATATCATTCAATTTAGTAAGATGTGCCACAACAGTTTCAGATTCATAACCATGAAAAGGATCAGATTCAACCAAAGTAATTATATCAGCATCAACAGAGAATTCATAATCCTTATCAGTAACAAATATAGGTGAAGTAGCAAAAGCAGGGTCAGGTTTCATTCTAGCATTTAGAGATTGCTTACTCCATTTAGCTAATAATATTTTGAGTTCATTTCTATTTTTGCAAGCTAAAATAGCTAAAGAAGCTTCTTGATCAAAAACATAACCCTTAGGAATAACAAGTGATTCTTCATCATCACTTTCATCAGTATCATCTGATTCAATATTTTCAATTTCTCTAGCCCTAGCAGGTTGTTCATCAAGAAAGTCACTAAGTGGCACAGTAGTATCATGCATAGAGGTAGTTTCATCATAAGTATCATGCATAGCAGAAGTGGCATCATCAATAACATGCAACATATCAGAACGAATAGCAGAAGCAGGTGTAGGTATCGCAAGCTTACTCAAAACAGAAAGTTAATCAAGTGCAGAGCTAGATGGCAGTTCCTTACCTCCCCTCGTAGTTGAGGGATAGATCTTGGTTTTTGGATCTCTCAAATTCTTCATAATGATAAGCAGAAATATATATCCCAAGTGACTCAAAGAATAGAGCTATGCTCCCCGACAACGACGCCAGAAAATGGTCTTGATAACCCACAAGTATAGGGGGTCGCAATAGTTTTTGAGGGTAGAGTATTCAACCCAAATTTATTGATTCGACACAAGGGGAGCCAAAGAATATTCTCAATTATTAGCAGCTGAGTTGTCAATTCAACCACACCTGGAAACTTAGTATCTGCAGCAAAGTATTTAGTAGCAAAGTAATATGATAGTAGTGGTAACGGTAGCAAAAAGGTAACAGTAGTAAAAGTAATGTTTTTGGTATTTTGTAGTGATGATAGCAATAGCAATGGAAACGTAAATAAGCAAAGAACAATATATGGAAAGCTCGTAGGCAATGGATCGGTGATGGAGAATTATGCCGGATGCAGTTCATCATGTAATAGTAATAACCTAGGGTGACACGGAACTAGCTGCAGTTCATTGATATAATGTAGGCATGTATTCTGAATATAGTCATACGTGCTTATTGAAAAGAACTTGCATGACATCTTTTGTCCTAACCTCCCGTGGCAGCGGATTCCTTACGGAAACTAAGGGATATTAAGGCCTTCTTTTAATAGAGAACCAGAACAAAGCATTAACACATAGTGAATACATGAACTCCTCAAACTACGGTCATCACCGGTAAGTATCCTGATTATTGTCACTTCGGGGTTAACGGATCATAACACATAATAGGTGACTATAGACTTGCAAGATAGGATCAAGAACACTCATATATTGATGAAAACATAATAGGTTCAGATCTGAAATCATGGCACTCGGGCCCTAGTGACAAGCATTAAGCATAGCAAAGTCATAGCAACATCAATCTCAGAACATAGTGGATACTAGGGATCAAACCCTAACAAAACTAACTCGATTACATGATAGATCCCATCCAACCCATCACCGTCCAGCAAGCCTATGATGGAATTACTCACGCACGGTGGTGAGCATCATGAAATTGGTGATGGAGGATGGTTGATGATGACGATGACGACGGATTCCCCTCTTCGGAGCCCCGAACGGACTCCAGATCAGCCCTCCCGAGAGGTTTTAGGGATTGGCGGCGGCTCCGTATCGTAAAATGCGATGAATTCTTCTCTCTTATTTTTCTCTCCCCGAAACACAATATATGGAGTTGGAGTTGGAGTCGGAGAGGCATCAGGGGGCCCACGAGGTAGGGGGGCGCGCCCTAGGGGGGCAGGCACGCCCCCACCCTCGTGGACAGGTGGTGGCCCCCCTGGCCTTCATCTTTTGCAGGTATTTTTTATATTTTCCAAAAAGTTGCTCCGTGAAGTTTCAGGTCATTCCGAGAACGTTTGTTTCTGCACATAAATAACACCATGGTAATTCTGCTGAAAACAGCGTCAGTCCGGGTTAGTTCCATTCAAATCATGCAAGTTAGAGTCCAAAACAAGGGCAAAGTGTTTGTAAAAGTAGATATGATGGAGACATATCAGATGACAATTTTCCTTACGTGGAGTTCTCATACAACAATAGCTACCAGGCCAGTTTGAAGATGGCACTGTTTGAAGCTTTATATGGACGGAGGTGCAGGACACCGTTGATGTGGGATGAAGTTGGAGACTGTCAGTTGTTTGGACCAAATTTAATTAAAGAGTCAGAAGAGAAGGTTAAGCTGATTCGAGACAGACTGAAGGTAGCTTAGTCGAGGCGGAAAAGTTATGCGAACTCAAAACGCAAGGAGGTAGTCTATGAAATCGGAGACAGAGCATATCTTCAACGGTTTGGAGTTAAGGGAAAGTTAGACCCAAGATTTGTAGGATCATACCAAATTTTGGAACGTATGGGAGAAGTAGCCTACAAGTTGGAGTTACCCGAAGGACTGTCAGGACTTCATGATGTGTTTCACGTTTCCCAGTTGAAGAAGTGCCACGTAGAGATGGCCGATATCCCTGTGAGAGACACAGTGCCCCTAGAAGCTATTCAGTTGGAGAGTGATTTGACTTACGAGGAGAAACCAGTCAAGATTCTTGAGTTTGCCAGCCAAGTCACACGCAGTAAGGTATCAAGTTTTGCAATGTTCAGTGGAGCCACCATACCGAGGATGAAGCCACCTGGGAACAAGAGGATGATCTACGGAAAGACCACCCACACCTATTTTCTAGCCAATCCGAATCTCGAGGACGAGATTCATATTAAGAGGGGTAGGTTTGTAACATCCAAAGTTTCCAATTTGGAATGTTATATATAGGCCATCATATGCATATCATATTTCATTTGCATTTTGCTTTGCGATCCTCGAAATTCTAAGTAACTCAAGGACCCATAGAGAGAGTTGGGGATTTCACCGTTTTCATATTTGAATTTTCTCAAATATCAAAACAAGGATCATTTTGATATTAATTATTTTTCTCTTCGAAAATATTTCAAATTAAAATATATGAGAGGAGATAATATGACTTCTCCAAAATAAATGAAATATTGGAGGAAAAATATTAAAACCAAATAAGTAATTTTATTTGGATTTTATTGCTATTTTATTTGAATTAGAAAAAATATGCATTTTTCAAAATTGCATTATTAGGCCAAGAAAATGTTCACCTTGTTCTAAATATTTTATTTAGTCGGTGAAACTTTGTTCTGGCATTTTTAGATTTTTATTTTTATTTATTTAGGATTTTTTGGCCGAATCTGTTAAAAAAACAAAAAAAATCTTCGCGCGCCCGACTGGGCCAATGGCCCAGTCGAGCCGGGCCGACCCACCACCTCGCCCCGACCAACTCCGACCGGGCGTGCGGCCGGCGCACGCCGCCGCCGAGTCCAAGGAGGACTCGTCCTCCTTGACCCCCTCCCCAAGCACCTCGCCCTTCCGGGGCCTTTTAATACCGCCGCCGCCGATCCCCACCACCACCACCACAAGCCCCGCCGCCGAGCCAACCTGGTGCTAGCCCCGCAGCGCCTCGCCTCGCCGGAGCCGCCACCTCGTCGCCGGAGCCGCCGCCGTTCCCGATCTGATCCGGATCCACCATTTTTTTGGTTTAGGTAAAAACCGATCGGTTTTTTTAGAAACCCTAGATGCGTTTTTTTATTTTAGCGGTTCAGTTTTTCTTGGTTTAGTTATTTAGCGGACGTCTGTCCATTCGTTCATTTTTACGAACGCTATTCGCCGGTTAGGTTCAGACAGCGAACGTTTGTTAGTATTTTTATTTTATTTTATTTTTGTCCAGGGACCTATCCACGATTATTTTTTATCACAGATTAGCCCCTGATTTTCAAACCCTCGTCGTTTGTAAACAGTTTGTCCAAATCCAGTGAAACCAACGCCAAAATCTTCGTCTCGAACCCCTCTTTCTGTCTAATCAACTTGAACAAGGTTTTTGACAAATTAAAATTTGGTTGCAAGCATATTTGTATTCAAAGTTCTTCTGACCGTAGTTTCAATTCCGTTGCTCCGATTCGATTGATTCTTTTTGTAGATCGAATCTCTTTAGTTCAGTTTTCAGATTCGACCTTCTTATTTGATTTTCACCTGTGCATCTTTGCTTGATTGCTTATGTATGCTATTGTTTGTTTGTGATAGAATTCCCAGAGTGCGCAGTGTGCTACTACGAGTCACTAGGTTTTACGGATCATCAACAAGGCAAGTAACACTTTGATCATACTATTTTCTTACCTAGTTTTATGCATTAGTTACAACCCTTAAACATTGCATGAGTAGGATCTCTTAACATGTGGGTTTTGGGAAGTAGATGATGAGGTAGAACCTATTGCCCTTTTTTTATCAAACCCTTGGGAGTTACTTCTACGTTATGCTTATATCGCCATTCTATGCTCGTAGACGTGGATTGGGTTTGAGAGTATCCATGATAGATGTGAGATTGTTAATTAATGGTTAACTTAAGGTGGCTACTTAAACACACTTCTGGGTGGATTGGTTGCGGGCACCTGGAGAATCTAGTGTTGTCATAGGATATCCCGGAGTACCCGTGTGATCATCCTATGGTTCGCCACCCAGGCTCAAAGGGATCATAAGATTATTCATGCTAGAAACTTCCGTGTGCAGCCACAAGCTATTATGGGCTCTAGCATAGTGGAGTAAGTTGCATGACCTCTTCAAGTGGTAGGCTAGCAGATGTAGGGGATGTAGGTTGGTACGGTCTACCCGGGGTTAGAGTTAATGCTTCCGAAAAACTGTGTCTCGGTCATCCGTTTCTCAAACACCATGTAGTGCGAGAAATCCAACGGAGGAGATCGAGTCTTGTGGGGAAAAGTGCGCAAACCTCTGCAGAGTGTACAAACTAATCATGGTTAGCCGTGTTCCCGGTTATGGACATCTCGAGTATCTGGATCTTAGATTATCATATTGATCTCATCACTCTATTACTTAATTTGTTGTGTTGTTAATTACTTTCTAATTGGGATTGAGTTGGAGGAACCTTCTCAATGTTTGACAACTACCATGATAGTTAAATAAAATATATTCCTTTGTTGTAGTGAAAAATTGGCTTTTCGCAAAAACTTTATAACCATAGAGCCTCCACCAGCCATATATGCATCTTGTGATAGCATTTATCTTGTTCATTGCTCTACTGTGTTATATTGCCAGCATATTCCATGTGCTGACCCGTTTTCGAGCTGCAACATATCATGTTGCAGACTTTTCAAATGAAGAGTAAGGTGCGCTAGGTCGTTTGTCGTGCACTCAGCTATGCCGTTGGAGTTGATGGACTCACTTTATCTTCCAAGCCTTCCGCTGTTATCATATTTAGATGGCCTTAAGCCATACTTATTGTAATAAGTTCTCTTTGAGACTATCGATGTAATAAGTGTGTGATTGCTACTCTGTTATAAATCCTTCGAGTACTATGTGTGTCAGCATTACCGATCCAGGGATGACACTTATGCACAGAGACTTGACCATCTGAGGTCGGGTCGCTACACCTGTTGTCCTTCCTGCATCACCCCATTTGCATCTTTCAAACCCTTGATCATATTCCTCTTCTTTCTAGCCGAAGTATACATATGAAAAAATATGTGTTCCGATCACCGTGCTTCAGCCAGTTAGCTCTTCCTCTCTGAACCCATGCAATCTCTTCCTATTCCAACAAGTTTTCAATGATCCACAGTACAAAAAAAGACACATCCGTGACATTTTGGGCCGAACGATTTTTTTCTATCATACATATGACACTTCTATAACGATAATTGTGACAAAACCCGGTATCATCATAGATGTGGTGGCTCCTACTTCTATGACAAAAAATCATGACAAAAAATGGGCTTTTCGTCCTAGGCGGGCCAGAGACGCAGCTGCATGACATTCTTTGGGCCGTCCATGACGGAAAAAACCGTGGTAGAAGCGAGGGGGAGGAAAATTTCGGGGAGTTCCCGGTTACGGTGGGAGGTCGGAGGCCGAGCGATGCGTGTTTCTCTCATACACGTACGCGCGTGTGTGCGAGGCGTTGGCTCTAACTGAACCCGAGCGAGGCGTTGGGCTCTAACTAAACCCGAGCGATTGCACTGCAGGCTACGCGTTACTGAACCCGAGCGATCGATCGATGGCTGTTAACTGAACCCGATCGAGCGATTCCTTCGCTACTGCTGCTAACTGAAGCCGATCGATGCTGCCTCTGGGATGAACAGTGAGCGTTGCGGGGGGTTTGGATGAACAGTGAGCGGTGGCGTTGCCTCTGGATGAACAGGACCCGTGGTGTGGTGGAGGGCTGGATGAACAGTAGACAGTGGAGGGGTGGTTGAACAGGACCCCGTGGTGTGGAGGGCTGGATGAACAGTAGACGGTGGAGGGGTGGCTGAATAGTAGCCGGTGGAGTAGCGCGCGGTGGAGGCTGGATGAACAGGAGCCCGTGGAGGCTGGAGGAGGTCGACGGTAGCCCGTGGAGGCTGGAGGAGGTCGACGGTGGATATGAACAATATCCCGTGGAGTCCCGTTTTGCGGTACGCCACACCCATCCCGATGAACAGGAGCCCCGTTTCAACCGTAGGAGGTCCGTTTCGTCCGTTTTGCGGTACGCCACAACCCTCCCGATCAACAGGACCCCCGTTTCGACCGTAGGAGGTCCGTTTCCTCCGTTCTGCAGTACGCCAGGCCTCGTTTCCATCGCCTGTTCCGTCCAAGCCCTCCCGATGAACACGACCACGCATTCCTTTCCGACCCAGCCGGTTGGCTCCCACGCGTTCCGTTGCCTCCCGACGAACACGACGCATTCCGTTACCTCCCCATGAACACGACGCATTCCGTTGTCTCCCCATGAACACGACGATGACACTGTTTCTCCATTCCAACCCAGCCATGTACACGAGCCCTGGCCGTACGTATGCGCGAGTAGGCGTTCGAGACCCTGCCCGTATGTACGTACGTGGCCGTATTTTCTTTCTTGCACCCTGGCCGCTGTACGTACGTGTACATGCTACGTGTGCGCCTCTACTACGACACGTGCACGCCTCTACTATGACACGTGCGTGCCTCTACATCGACCAGTATATATGTACGTACACGTTCGTGACCATAATGACAACGCTACGTACGCTTCGACTAGGTGGGTCCCGACTGTTAGGCACTTCCTTGCGTGCAAAGATGTAGCTGGTGGGTCCCAGCAGTCAGGGGGCGAATCGTTTTTTTTCCGGACGCACTTCCTTGCGTGCGAAGGTGTAGCTGGTGGGTCCCAGCAGTCAGGGGGGAAACGTTTTTTTTGCGAAATACGGTGGCCCGTCCGGTGGGTCCCCGCTGTCAGCTGGAGGAATAATTATTTTGCACATAATAAGGAGGCACTTCCTTGCTGCGGCCGTGGACTCAGCTGTCAGCCTCTCCATGTACAGTCCACGTTCGATGGAAGCCGTTCCTTGACCACGTTGACCACGTCGCACCGAGAGCACCAAGGCGATGGACGACGGCGAGGCCTAGGAAGGGGACGACGCGGAGCCGGGGAAGACACGGCAGTGGATGCCCACGCGTAGAGGAGTACGAGGGTTCACTAGTTCGCTGCGGTGTGAGGCTGCCATCGCCGCAGAATAACATGGGGTGTGGGTGAGTAGAGGGATGGCCTGGCCAGCGGTGGGAGTAGTAGGGGGCGGTGAGGCCTCCGCCGCATCATAGCCGGCCACGGGAGGCAGGAGCACGAGGCACGACCGCCCCTGGTTTGGGCGGCTGGAGCAAGAAGACTAGAGGATGGACATCGTACGGTCACTGGAGCTAGAATCGTCCATATATTGACTAAGTTGACAAAGCCCTCTGCCCCGTCAACTTAGTAGGCCCACAAGTCAGCCTGCCACTATACTAGGTCCCAGCTAACAGGGGGGTATTCATTTTTTTGTGCGTAATAAGGAGGCACTTCCTTGCGTGCGAAGATATAGCTGGTGGGTCCGAGCTGTCAGCGGCGGTAACGTTTTTTCATGAAATACATAGACCCTTTTGATGGGTCCCTGATGTCAGGTGCATGAATCATTATTTTGCGCGTAATAAGGAGACATTTCCTTGCATGTGGCCGTGGACCCAGCTGTCGGCCTCTCCACGTACAGTCCATTTCAGATGCATGTCGGTCGTTGACCACGTTGACCAGGCCGCGCCGAGAGCACCGGGGTGGTGACGACGGCGAGGCCTAGGAAGGGAACAACACAGAGGCGGGAAGACTCGATAGTTGTTTCCCACGTGGAGGGGAGTATGACTGTACAAGGGTTTACTGGTTCGTCTGCTGTCGCCGGAGAATAACAGCAGGTGTGGGTAAGTAGAGGGATGGCTAGGCCAGCGATGGGAGTACGGTGGGGCGGTGAGGCCTGCGCGGCAGCACAGCCGGCCGCGGGGAGGAGGGAGCAGGCAGTCCTCCCGCCGGCGCTTGTTTGAGCGGCTGGAGCAGGAAGAGCAGAGATTGAAGAAGCATGACGGCCTTTCGATGGACATCCAACAGTCACTGCTTGTGCGTCAACCTTTTTTTAGGAAAGCCTCAAATCTGTGGAAAACAGCATACAACCCATTTGCTAATTCTTAAGGTTTTTTTGGAGCCCATATTCTTTTTGTTAGCATTACAACCCATATTGTGGCCACGGTTAAAAAATTATATGAAATTTTGCATATTTCAGTGCGGTCCGAACTGTTTTTAATCCTGAAATTTCGACTCACATCCAAATTGATTTTAAAAATAAATGTATATCAATATAAAATCCAACAAATTCTCCACGCATAAAAATTAATGTAATTTATAATCTCGAAATGAAAAAAAAGATATTTGAAACTAATTGCCGGTTTGATGTGTTTTAAAAATGTACAACCCATTTCTCATTACTGATGGGCCATTTTCTCAGCCAGCCGAATGAAAGCTCTCCTCCTCTTGAAAGATTTGCAGCCCAACAGGCCTGACAAAGCGACTTACTTGGCAAATCACAAAAAAACTGGGCTGTGGCCGTGGACCCAGCTGTCAGCCTCTCCACGTACAGTACTCTTCCGATGGAAGTCGTTCCTTGACCACGTTGACCACGCCACGCTGAGAGCACCACGGCGGTGGACGACGGCGAGGCCTAGGAAAGGGACGACGCGGAGCCGGGGAAGACGCGGTAGTGGAAGCCCGCGCAGAGAGGAGTACGAGGGTTCACTGGTTCGGCTGCGGTGTGAGGCTGCCGTTGCCGCAGGGACTGGCCAGCGGTGGGAATAGTAGGGGGCGGTGAGGCCTCAGCGGCAGCACAGCCGGCCACGGGAGGCAGGAGCATGCGGCACGATCGGCGCTGCTTTGGGCTGCTGGAGCAAGAAGACCAGAGGTTGAAGAAGCACTACGGCCGTTGGATGGACATCGTATAGTCACTGGAGCTAGAATCGTTCATATTGACTAAGTTGACAAAGCCCTCCATCCTCGTCAACTTAGTAGGCCCACAAGTCAGCCTCCCACAATGGTGGGTCCCAGCTAGGAGGGGGTATTCATTTTTTTGCGCGTAATAAGGAGGCACTTCCTTGCGTGCAAAGATATAGCTGGTGGGTTCGACATGTCAGCGGGGGGAACATTTTTTTCGTGAAATACAGAGGCCCTTCCGGTGGATCCGAGCTGCCAGGTGGAGGAATCATTATTTTGCGCGTACAGTCCACGGCCGATGGATGTCGTTCGTTGACCACGTTGACCAGGCCGTGCTAAGAGCACCATAACGGTGGACGACGGGGAGGCCTAGGAAGGGAACGACACGGAGCCGGGGAAGACTCGGCAATGGTTTCCCACGCGGTGGGGAGTAGGAGGGTTTACTGGTCCGGCTGCCGTCGCCGGAAAATAACAGGAGGTGTGGGTGAGTAGAGGAATGGCCTGACCAGCAATGAAGTAGGGTGGAGCGGTGCGGCCTGTGCGGCAGCACAACCGGCCACGGGAGGCGGGAGCAGGCAGTCCCACCAGAGCTGGTTTGGGCGGCTGGAGCAAGAAGATTAGATATTGAAGAAGCAGCACGGCTGTTGGATTAACATCCAACGGTCACTGCTGCTAGAATCATTTGTGGACTAAGTTGACAAAGCCAAAGTACACGTCAACCTAGTAGACCCACAAGTCAACCTCCAACTCTGTCCCAAACAGCATACAGCCCGAAATTTCTAGCCAGATTCAAATTAATTTTAAATCTAAATATACCTTAATTTAAATTCAATGAAATTTTACCCGCACAAAAACAATGAAATTTAGAATATCAAAATCCCAAAGAAAACAATATTTTGGAACTAATTGCCTGTTTGCTGTATTTTTTCATTTTACAGCCCATTTATTATTACTTATAGCCCATTTTCTGGGCAAAATGCATCCCTCCTTGTCTTGAAAGATTTCCGGCCCAGCAGGGCGTAGAAAAGCAAGTAGGCCTACATTGGTTATTCTGCAAAAAACAAAATAGCTGGCTAGCCATTTTCAGAAAGGAAAAAAACAAACTGGGCTGGTCATGTGCTAAACATATGAAATAAAAGCCTGGGCTAGACGGGCCATGGGTCCCGCACAACCCAGTTGATACCCTTCTCTGTCCTGAAAAAACAAAATTACTGCGCGCGCTGCTGGGTCCCTACTGTCATCCTCACCATGTACAATCATCCCCTTATTCCTCTCGGTTGTTGACCATGTTGACAACATCGGAGGGCGGCGCCGCGGCGAGCAAACCAAAGCGGAGGACGATGGTGATGCCTCGGACGGGAACGAACAGGAGCCGAGGAAGATCACAACTAGCCGTGGGAGGCGGGAGCAGGCGGTCCCGCCGGCGCTGGTTTGGCTTTGGCGGCTCGAGGAAGAAGAGAGTGAAGAAACGCGACAGACGTTGAATGTCAATCCAACGGTCAAGGTTGGCACAATCGTTTGTTGACTAAGCGGACACCAAGTAGCATACTTTTTTATATATAGAACGAAAATCAAAGACTTGGGAAGGCGTACAGAACAAGCTAGTGTACCAGTAAAGAGACGTTGCCGAGTTTTAGAAAAAAGAAAGACGTGCTCCTATAGCTGGTTCGAATCCAAACCTAGACTATGACTATCTATGCTACTCTGCAAGTAATGAAACTGACATATCCAACGTTCGCTTCTCCTCTTCTCTACTTACTCTGCCTAGCATCAGAAGCTCTGGCCGCAGCAACCATGTCCGCTGGCTGCTCGTCCACCTGCTCTTCAGCAGGCAACAACCAGATATGCGCCAAGTCGCCACCCGTACCATCGCCCGTGGGTCTCATCACACCCCCGCCGGCACGTGCACCGCATCCGATTGCTCATTGCAACCCGCTGCCGTTGGTGTGGTGCCACTGCTGCAAATTACGCAGAGTCATCCGTCGCGTCTCAACCACAATCCGCAACCCTGGCCGAGTCTTCTACAAATGCCCGAATCATGGGGTAATAATATGTTTAAGTGTTGTTCTGCTGCTTTCAGTTGCTGATTTTTTTAATAGTTTGGTTGATGATCTTCCAATTTGATTCGTGCAGAAAAGGGAAGATTTGTGTGATTTGTATTTCCGGGAAGTTGTTGATGTGGGGGAATGCAACTACGCTGATTATTTGGTTAGCCGAGGAATCCCAATACCAGCAGGTTGGGGTGTTGGACAAGTAACTGAAGGAACGACAGAAGAGGAAGATGCAGAGCAGAAGGTTAAAGATGCAGTTCCTCTGATCATGGCCAAGCAACAGCTGCTGAACGACCTTGACATCAATGAGGAGATGAAAGAGCTTGTGAAGATAATGGGCAAAATCGATGTGCTATGTAGGATGATTGTCTCTTTATTTGCAGTGTATGTAGCACTCGTGATGTATTCAATGGCTATGACATGAGCACTTTGCTGAAACTAGTAATGAATGAAACCTGTGTAGCAGGCTGGGCGTAGTGTTGTGAACATCTAATGATTTCTATTAACGGAAATCAGGGGGTATCCCCTTTTGCTCATATAAATAAATAAATAGCAGAGGCCCTGTCGGGTCAGCTTTGTTCTCATTCGAAGACGTCGAGCAAATTGCAGTCCAACAGCAAACTATGTCATCAAATTCAAGTTTCACAACCAAATATGAGTACAACTAAACAACAATGTCATCATATTTTAGTTGTCATACAATCACCAAACACAAATCAGCATACATAACAAGTGATGTTCTCACAGCAAAATACTAAACAACATGTTCATCAGGTTTTAGTTGTCATAGCAAATACAATTTCACATAGTAGATAAAAAAACGTCTTCTGACACGCAAATACGACAAAAGCAATGTAATCATCATCCGCAGCAGCAGCGTCAACATCTTCGCCATGTGTATCAGTCTGAATCATAATTCCCCACGGTGTCATCTTCTTCTTCGTCCTCAACATCCTCGAACGTTGGCTTCTTCTTGATCAACTCTTGCATGTCCACAGCACACAGGCAATCTTTTCGCCGGCGTCATTGACGTGATGGTTCTCAAAGATATTAGGAACATCTGTGTTATCTTGTACTTCAGGAGCAGTGTAAGCATCATCTTGTTGTGCAACTTCATTAAACGAATTCCTCTTCTCAAACCTTTGCAATACTCTCCAGTCATCGCTACATGCAAATGTGTCTTCCAAGAAAAAAAATCTGTGTTGCTTGATTTGCCAAAATAAAAGGCTCGTTGGTCTAGTACGCCGCCTTGACATTGATGGATTTGAAATAATCATCAGCTCTGGGTTTTGTGATCCTGGAAAACAGGTTATACCAACGACAACACAACAGAACCACACACCGATGATCCTTGAAACTGGAGATATACTACACTGAACAATGTTTGTTAAGTTAGCATACATTTCAGTTGTCTCTTTGTCATACGTATCCGTGCTCATGATGGCACTGTTTTGTGTCTTCCTGCCTTCATCTCGTGCAAGGGTGTTGTAGCGCACATCTCCAACAACGCAAGATTCATAATTTCTTACCCGAGTATTAGGACCCATTGCTAGTGAGTAAAGGGCATCATCAACTGCCTGCCCATCCTCCCGCATCTTCTTAACCTATCGTTAGAAAATAGACAAGCTGATCATCTTATGTACTCAATATATTAAAAAAACTGACAGTGCACTTCAAAAGCTTACATGGTTCTTGAACCATTTCGCAAATCCTGCCATAACCAGTTTGTCAATGTTTCTTGGATTTTGCGGCAGTAACTCCTCTTTGTAGATGCTGCACAACATAGTGATCGCGTCAAACATCTAAATATATAAGAATGTGCTGCAAGTTTAGTAGATTACGATGTATAAGCTGCAGTACTGCACTTACTTGATATAAGGTAGTATCTCAGGACAGTTATTCAACACATACCAAACCATTTTGTCCAAATCTTTAGGTTTGTCGTCTTGTCGACTCTTCCTTGTAACTCGAACAGAATAATCGAAAACATTGAGCCCGGGATTGTCTTCACCCACCTCTTTGCTAAGCTGATCAGCTCTTTCAATGTATTTTGAGCAGAATGTCAACGCTTCTGTAGCAATGTAGGCCTCTGCAATGGAACCCTCGGGTCTAGCTCTGTTCCTAACATAGCCCTTGAAAGTGCCTAGCCGCCTTTCAATAGGGTACATCCAGCCATACTCTACTGGACCTCTAAGTAGTGCCTCATCAGGTAGATGAACAGCCAAATGCACCATCACATCAAAGAAGGCTGGAGGATATATCTTCTCAAGGTCGCATAGGATAGTTGGTATCTTGTCTCTAAGACGCTCCAAAGCATCTATCCTGATATTCCTACTACAGAGTTCCTTGAAGAATTGTCCCAACTCTGCAACTGCTCTGTATAAGTCAGGGCGGCCCAATCCTCTAAGGATAACAGGTAAAACCCTTTGAAGTAGGACGTGGCAGTCATGATTTTTCAACCCTTGTACCTTTTTTCCATCTGCACTGACTCTCCTTTCAGGGTTGGAAGCAAATCCATGTGGGAATCTCACATGTGACAGGACCTCGCAGAATTCTTTTCTTTTTACCTTGTCCAAGACGTACACAGCTGGTGCCATATCCCGTGGTTTACCTTCATCTTGCACCTGCAAATCCTTTCTGATACCCAGGTGTGTCAAATCAATCCTAGATTTTAAGGTATCTTTCGTCTTGCCTTCAATATTAAGAAGTGTGCCGATAATGTTGTCACATATATTTTTCTCGATGTGCATCACATCAAGATTATGCCGCAGATCCAAATCTTTCCAGTACTCCAAGTCCCACACAGTGGACCTGCGGGTAAACAATAATCTCTCTTCTACCCTGCCACACTTCCTTTTCCTGCTACCATTACCAGGATGGTTTCCTGGTGTAATATGCCTGAGCTTCTCTAATTCCACTTGCAACTCATCGGCAGTGAGCCTCTATGGCGCATCACGGTTTTCATGCTTTGCATTGAACACATGTCTTCGGTATTTTCTAGGATGCGGCTTGTCCTTGGCAAGGAAACGGCGGTGTCCAATGTAACAGATCTTGCTAAGTATTGCGTATGACAGCGGATTCCTGTCACAGCGAACACATGCATTGTAACCATGTGTCGTTCGCCCTGACATAGTGCCCAAAGCCGGATAATCATGGATGCACCAAATTATAACAGCACGCAGAAAGAAATCAGCTGGTGGGCTGCTATATAGGTCTCGAGTGAGAACACCCTTCCATAGCTGTTGAAGTTCCTCCATAAGAGGCTCCATGAACAAATCAAAATCCTTTCCAGGACTTTTTGGACCTGGGATGAGCAAGGCCATCATGTAGTTTGATTCTTTGGTGCAGACATTTGGAGGCATGTTGTAAGGGATAACAAGCACTGGCCACATGCTATATGTGGCGCTCTGGTGGCCAAATGGGTTAAATCCATCTGAAGCTAAGCCAAGTCTAATGTTTCTCGGGTCAGCAACAAACTCTTTGTGTTTATCATTGAAGCTTTTCCACTCACTACCATGAGATGGATGGCTCATTACATTCTGATCTCCGTACTCCTGGTTCCTAGAATGCCATAGTACATCCTCTCTTGTTTCAGCATCATGAAACAACCTCTGCAATATTGGTGTAACTGGAAAATGTCTCAAAACATTATGAGGAATCCTCTTCACAACATCGCCATCTTTCCATCTTGATGATTTGCATTTCGGGCATTCACTTAAGTTGGCATAATCCTTCCGGAACAGAACACAATTATTCTTGCAAACATGGATCATATCATATCCAATTCCAACTGCACGAAGGAAATTCTTCATTTTACTATAGGTGTGTGGCAGCTCAGACGCATCTGGGAAAGATTTGCGGAAAGCAGCCAACATCGCATAGAATGATTTGTTGGTCACCCGCTCAGATGTCTTCACCTGAAGAAAGGTGACCATAGCTGAGAATACTGACAACTTATTTCTTGGGGTGACAACAACATTGCATTGTTCCAACATGCGGGCCCACCGTTTTTCTTCTGCAAGTGAAAGTTCACGGAATGCACGAGCATTTCGTAGCATTGTTTCAATGTTGGTCAAACTCACTGGCTCCGCCACCACCACCTCCTCCTCCTCTTCCACCTGAGCATCAGGCAGATCAAGATGGTGATCTGCTGCTTCCACGTAGTCAATAACATTGATGTTCACAGCTTCACCATGATGAACCCACCTAGTATATGTGACCGACATCCCATACAAGTGTAGATGATTTTTGCACAGTTGACTGGGGTCTTGTAACTGAATTCATACAACTGCTACACGGACAGAGCACATCTGATTTCGGACCACTGTACTCAGCTCTAATAAAGTTCATGAAGTTTTGAACCCCCTCGACATATGCAGCGGAGAATCTTCGAGCAGAAGTTATCCAAGTCCTGTCCATCTGTTAGACATACAAATTAGTTCTTCTACTAGATATTACAGGAAAAATATATATGCTTTTTTATGAAGTCCAGAAAAAAATACCTAGGTCGATGTCTAAAGCTATGGCAAGATATTTGGACGAGCAGATCTAAGTAAAGAAATATATGTAAAGCTAATTCAGCAAACAGATTTGAGTGCCAAATTATGGCAGGCTGTTTCAGCAGTCAATGAGGCCGAGCACACAGCCATCGAACTATCGAAGGCCATTGCAGCAACAAAGATCGAGTATAAAACGGTGTAGAGCTATTTCACCTAACAGATTGGCTACTAGACCATGGCAATCTACGTCATGATAAATATATGGCAGGATATTTTAGCAACTAATCGGCCTTGGCATGCCATCTTAGCTAAGCAGATTGAGTGCATAACAGGGCAAGGAAGCTTCTTAAGCAGAGTATATTGATAGTAAACTACTTCGGCAAATAGTGAGATTAACAATGTCTATCAGCTAACATTCTGCGCTACACCGACATGAACGGGGCCTCAGTCTAGAATGTGCGTACCGTGGGAGAAGCTGACCGCCGTGCGTCTCCACACGAATGTCGCCAGGGGTGGCGGCGCTGACCGCCGTGCGCCTCCACAAGAACGTAGCTAGAGGTGGCGGCGCGACTAGAGGACGACAGTCTACGAGACTGTACTATGGGAGCGAGAGGATCGCCGAACCGCGGGCTGACATATCAGCGCGGCGGGGAGGGCGGCTTTGGCGGAGCGAATGGAGTGGAGGGGGACAGGGGGAGGGGGGTTTGGGGAATATTATTGGCTAGTTGGCCGAAGGGCGGTTGAATCGGATTTGGGGGGAATTTTTGGGTGTGGGGGGGGGGGATTTTCGCGCGGTGGGCGGGGGGGGTTTGGCGCATGGTCGGTTTCTCCAAGTGCAGTCCCACGTGTCAGTGAAGAGGCAAGCCGAAGCGCGTTCTGTTTACGTGAGCCGTGTGCAGGACCGAATGTGTGTGGGGTGCAATGCGACCGTGACAGGAGTGTTGTGAGTGTACCGCCTTTTTTCCTTTTAAACTAGGTGCTTCGCCCCCTAAAAAAAATTTGTTGCTTCGCGCGATCCATCGATACTACTACTAGTAATCCGGTAATCCCGACTAAAACGGCGCGGTCGGGTCTTTTCCCGCGCGATATGCTGGGAGGTTGGCTTAGTTGGGTTTTTTAGGACGAGTAATGCTACACCTACGTAATCCCAGTTACGTAATTAATGTAATGTGAAATGTGTGAGCTGTTGATTGTAGATTGGGGGGAGGGAGGGGCCCACCACCATGAAAATCAGGGGAGGAGAGAGAGAGGCAATTTACGTTAACCCTTTCATAGGTTCCCGTAGATGTAGAAAGATGTGAAATGCGTGAATGTGTAGTGGACGTACTATTGGAGTGCCTAAGATAATTTGTGTATGTATAGACCCTATGTGTTTATTTTACTTCGCATGTTAGATTTGCTTCAGTTCAATAAAAAGCAGAGTTGGTGATGATGGTGTGCCTGTCATCCTGCAATATAGGCCGTCCGATCTATATCATTTACCCGCACTCCTCTCCACATTTGAAGATAAGGCTTTCCCTTGTTCATCCTTTTCTCCCACAAGATCTTGATCTTCCGTGCAACGCACGGGTATCTTGCTAGTACTCCTACAATATGTATATTATTGTGGAAGTTCATATACACCGGCCAAGATTAATGCAAACACGGCAGATTTTCATTACATTTCGAACTTTTATAGGACAGAAAAATAAAAGAAACCCGACCCTAAACCTATTCTACGGCGGTGACCGACGTCCTCCATCTGCGATCTCTATGTACGGGGGCGGGGTTCAAGACCCGTGAAGTGAAGGTGCGGTCTCCGGCGAGGAAGAGTAGAACACGGGATACGGACCGGCTAGTTGGCACACCATGCCCTGCCACCTCCCATGCCCTACTCATCCTCGGAGGAGTCCTCGACCTCGGCGATGCCGGACGTTGGACGGCGGCAAGTAGGACGCGTGCCTGACGGTGCTCCCGTCGTCGGCCGCCAGCGTGGCCACCGCTTGTGCGGTCGCGTCCGCGTCCGGCTACGCCGCTATTGCGTCGCGAGAGGCGACTTGAGCGAGGGCGGCGACCTCGAGCTTCATCCCTGAAGACAAGCTCTCCCGCAGAGCGTTCGCACTTGCGGTCATGGCAGATGTGGTGCCAGGTAGGAGGACGATGCGCTATGGTGTGGAGGTTAGCTGGGCGTTGTCGCTTTAAGTAGCGCATTCCAGTGAGGCCAAGCGTCCGGGTGCATCCTTAAGTCGCCGGAGTTGGTTCCTCGGGCACCAAGCCTCTTAACAACGACATACGAACAGACGATATGAATGCGGGCAGCTGGCGTCGGCTGGGAACGCACCGCGCGATGGCGCGAGGGACGAGGGTTTTGGTGTGCCAGGGTAGTCAGCTGCGGTCGTGGCAACGTTGGAGATGCCCTTTGCTCACATGCGATCCCCGCATGTCATTGAAAAAGCAAGACGACCCGGCATGGTCTCAGGTCTAGAGGATGCAGTTGGCCACGCTACACCACTCCGCGGACACGTCGCGGCGCCCCATGCATCCTCGACGAGCCGAGTGTTGGGGTGTGTTTGGATTGTGGCCAAAGTGCACCTTACCAAAATTTTGGTCATGACCCAAAGATTGGTCTTTGTTTGGATGGTTGCCATTTTTTGGCATGCCAATGAACTCTAGCCAACTATAGTTCATTTTTTTTGCCAATGTCGGCCAAATCATGGGCAACCAATACCTCAACCAAAATTTTGGTCATGACCCAAAGACTGGTCTTTGTTTGGATGGTTGCCATTTCTTTGGCATGCCAATGAACTCTAGCCAACTCTAGTTCATTTTTCTTGCCAATGTCGGCCAAATCATGGGCAACCAATACCTCAACCAAAATTTTGGCTACCCAATGCTTTGATGGGGCAACCTTGGGCACAAACCAAACATACCGTTGGTCGTGCCACAACACTAACGCCACCCTCGGCACACTAAAACTGACCGTGTCTAGCTACGATATGAGCGTGTCGCTCACCGCGGTCGCCGTGTCCAGAGGCGGTGCTGGAGCTGCGCCCCGTTGTTGCCCCCAACGACCCACATGAACGGTTGTCGGTGGCGAGGAGGTCGTGGGCCAGCTCCTCCATTGGACTAGTCTGCCCCACATGTCGGTTTCCCTGTTTTCCCGGCCATATTCGAGCGTCAGTGCTCCGTGTTGCGCATTAGGCCTTTCACTATGTAGGCCAAGCGAGACAACTTATTGTTTATTTGAGCCATTCAAGTATAATCATGTGGCATTTTCTTATTTCTCATTCCTCTCCAACCCTCTTCTCCATCGATCATGTCGCCCTCCAGTGGAGTCCATCCTCCCGCATGCCTCATTTGAACATTCCGCCGAGTATCATTCACATGTACCCACCCTAGTCCTCTTTCAATAGATCTCCGGACCCCGAGATGAAATCGAGAGGGAACAAGTGGGGGCACGTGATACCTAAGGCGGATTCAAAATTTTGAACCGGTGATCATAGCATCCGCAAATCATATATAAAGGGTATTCAATGTTCGTTTCGTTTTTGAACGTACAATATACTCCCTCCTATCCTTTCTAGTTTACATATAAGTTTTATGTGTAGTCAAAGTATCTCTACTTTGATCAAAAAGGTATCAACATTCAACAACACCCAATCAATATTGTTAGATTCGTACGTACTCCTAGATTTGTACTCGAGATGGTTTCCAATTTGACTATTGACAAGATTAATAGTACATGAGATGTATAATGTGAAAATTATATCATTGGAAACTCCTTTCACATAAGAATTTGACCATATGCTTTGTGTAAGTTGCATGTCATATATTATTACTCTAACATTTGGTCAAAGTTAGCCTCGAAAAACGCATTAGACCCTGTATGCTTTGTGTAAGTTGCATGTCATATATTATTACTCTAACATTTGTGTAAGTTGCATGTCATATATTGTTACTCTAACATTTGGTCAAAGTAGTATAGTGGAAGTGGATCCTCTGACATAGGTATCCCTGCCTTACCCTCCCTTTCGGTCACTTACTAGCGGACCCCATGCTTGCTAGGCCCCGCATGTCAGTTACTCAATGAGTTCGGCCACGTCAGGGGATCCTCATCCGTAGTATACTCCCTCTGTTTTTATTTACTCCGCATAAAACGGAGGGAGTGGTGGTATAATAAATGACGCGGGCGGTGGAGGGGGAGGGACATCGGTTTGCTCTCAACCGCGGTCCCACAAGCGAGCGAAAACGCAAGACGAAGCGCGTTCCATTCGGTGAGCGACATGGAGGGTCCAGCGTGCCGGGCTACAACGCGAACGCGACAAGAGCGATGTACAGTCAAAACTGATTGACCGGTCGTCACCGGAACCACTATTCACATCAGAACCTTCGCTGCTCGGCCTACGCCAGCCAATGCCCTAAAACCACACCAAATCTCTAGCCCATTCCCCCACCTTTCGATCCCCTAGCCCGCATCGAGCGTCCCCTAGTTCGCCAGAAAGCCATGGTGCGCTGCAAGATCACTTACTACAAGATGCTGATGCCGGAGCGCCGCACAGAAATCGCGGTGGCGGTCGGCGCCACAGACCTCCGTTCCCAAGCTCCCTTTGCGGCGGGCCAATCCCCGAGTTCTCTGGAGCTAAGCTACGAGGAGGAGGAAGCCGATCCAATGTTCATGGCGGAGGTCGCGGCGCAGAAGGCCCCCAATGGGTATGAGACGATGGACGTCGACTTTGTGCCGGCGTCCGAGTCCCCCATGGTGCAGGCGGACCAGCGGTTCAACATGGCGATACTAAAGGAGGACCGGGAGCCAGAGGCTCAACTCGACGCGGAGCGCGCACATGCCGCTGCCATCGAGGCTCTCCTGCAGGCGGAACCAGATGTCGTGGGTGTG
Organism: Triticum urartu; assembly: GCF_003073215.2. Lineage (NCBI taxonomy): Eukaryota > Viridiplantae > Streptophyta > Magnoliopsida > Poales > Poaceae > Triticum > Triticum urartu. The sequence continues at coordinate 501,712,996 of NC_053023.1, read as the reverse complement.
AACCGTGCGGTGGAGGCTCAACTTGAGGCGGAGCGCGCGGATGCCGCTGCCATCGAGGCCCTCCTGCAGGCGGAACCGGATGTCCTGGACTTGAACCGGGCGGCAGAGGCTCGACTCGTCGCAGAGTGCGCGGATTCCGCTCTCATCGACGCCCTCCTGCAGGCGGAACCGGACGTCCTGGACTTGAACCGGGCGGCGGAGGCTCGACTCGACGCAGAGCGCGCGGATGCCGCTGCCATCGAGGCCCTCCTGCAGGCGGAACCAGACGTCGTGGACTTGAACTGGGCTGTGCTCGTCTCCGTGCAGAGCGCCCGCACGCTCTGCTTGAACGAGTAGTTGGAGGCCGAGGACAACCACGGTGCGGAGACACACGTCGGCAGCGACGGCTGGTTTGCGCTGGCAGCCAAAGATGACGAGGCCGTCTCTTTCCGTGAGCAGTGATAGTTTTTCTTTATGTTGTTGTTTTTATGGATCTTTTGCTGTGTAAAAACATATATTTGTTATGCAAGTCGCCTGACTTGGGTCAGTCTACCATTTCAGGCGGTTGGATGAATATCCTACGTCTCCTAACCCTTCTTTCCTTCTTCTTCACCTCTTCTTCTTCCCCAACAGACCACCGCACGGAACGTACGGATACTCCCCAACATGCGGTTGGATAAACATACTCTATGAACGAAAATTATGTGTCAGCGATAGGATCGCTGAGTTTGGTTTGTTCACATGCGACAGCACGTGTCAGTGAGGGTGCGTTCCCTTGGTTGGGTTTGCGGCGTGTAGGAGTGACTGTGTGAGGGTGCGGTGTGACCGCGGCATGCAGGAGCGACTGTGTGAGGGTGCGGTGCGACCGCGACAGCCGTGTGCAAGTGTACCTCCTTCTCATTTTGAAAACTTTAGGCAAGCTTGGCAAAAATGTGTGGCGAAGTTTGGCAATGCAAGGCCTCGACCCAAACAGGATAAGTACGTACGTACTAGGAGTACTAGTGTTAAAAAAGAAAGGCGGGGTTTTCCTTCGCGGGATTTAATCGATACAAATCCTCGTTTCACGTGTCAATTAATGCGTATTTTTTCTCAAAAGACCAAAGAGCTAACCATCTCACTCCTCATCGCTTGATTAATGCAGCGCCATCCAAACCAACCTTCTCACTTCCGCATGCATGCATGTCGTCTCTCTCTCTCCCATGTCCATCTCTCTGAACGCATGCGCCTCTCGCTCTCTCTCTCTCCTGTTTCTGCATGCAAGCAGCTCTCTCTGCCTTGGGAAGATGCGAAACACATGGGAAAGAGAGATGGGATTACTGCAGGCACGCATGCGGTGGAAAGGGATGGAGGGCCCGGTTGGAAAGAGCAGCGAAAAAATGCCAATGCGCAGAGCATTGCGGGGAAAACGAAATTTTCTTAGACGCAGACAAAAAAGGACCGGAGGGAGTACTACTAGGAGTACTAGTGTGGTGAGATGGTTTCTCGAAGAAGACGATGGAGAAGCGGAGTCAGCGAAGAGTGAAATGATGGTTGCTTCGTCCGTGCTTTTGTGATTTGACGCCTCACTGCTTTGTGATTTGTGATAGAAGGGACAGGGGAGTAGACTCTGTGCTCTATACTGTACTACATGCTTCCAAGCATGTGAGAAAGAGGAGAGACGTTGCATTTTTCTATTCCTTCAATCAATCAATCAGGGAGCTTCGGTTCCATCTTTTTGGCTTTGGCAACACCGTCCACAATGGTTCCCACGATGCCAAAAGCTATTTTCACATTTGGCTACACATTGTGGATGCCCTTAACCGTACCACTTGGTTTTGCTCCTGTGTGCTATCTATACAAATCTCAATTATATTGATCTAAAAAATTATAGAATCAAGATTAGTAAAAAGGAGGTGATTTTGCCGCGCGGATGGCGGGGGAGGTTTCTTAGTTGAGCAATGCTACATCCATGTAATGGTTTACGTAAAGTTACGAACTGATGTGATGTGGGACTATTTGATTGGATTAAAGGAGAGGATTAGGCCCACCCCACCTGAAAATCAGGGGGGCATATATATATTAGATGGAAAGTATACGTAGCAGCTACGTAGCCCTTTGTAAGTCTAGGATTAGGCTTCTTATTTTCGGAGGACGTTGTCCTCGCGGTTTGCTAACATGCAGTCCCACATGTCAGTGCTTTACCAAGCCGATCTGCGTCCCACATGAGGCAGAACAACGGCAGAAGCAACACGTGGTTAAGTTGAAGAAGATGAGGGAGAAGCGGATTCAGCAACGAGTGAAATGATGGTTGCTTCGTCCCTCCAACTTAACTGCGGGAAAGGTGCAGCTTTGTGATTTGAAGCCTCATTGCTCATTACTACGCCGGTGCCATGACTGGGGGGATTCACCCCGGCTACTCTACACTGTATTCTGGTATGGCACGTGGACCCGGTAGCTTGATGTCCCACATGTCGGCGAAAGGGACTAGAAGATTTATGAAAGCGAGCGCTCCACTCTTACGACGGAGGAGTAGACGACACGACGGCCCAGTGAACTATCACTTGTGCTGTATAGTACTATAGTTTTGTTGTTTCGCACGATCCATCGATACAAACCCGATTAAACAGGAAAGGGCGGGATTTTTCCCGCGCGGTAGATGATACTGGCCATACATTTCAAAGGCAATTTTAATGTATGAAAACTGAATAATTATAAGTAACAATATGATATCTAGTAAAACTAAAAACACATATGATTTATTATGTTAGAGTGTAGTAGTAGTGCTGTATTGCATAGTTGTTAGATGTAACATGTGAGAACGTGTAGAGATGTAGTTTTGGAGGGCCTATAGAGAGAAAAGCGTAATACGGTCACCGAACTTCAGAATAAGCTGATTACGGTCACTATATACGTTTTGCGGTGATTATACGGTCACTTGCTCACAGTTCAGCATCGGATTGCACTCTGTTGACCGGCCAAATAGTCTGCGTGGCGCCATGTTGACTAGTTAAATTTACCATGTTCCTTGTGGGTCCCATCTGTCAGTTCGAATAGGCAAAAGGTCAGATAAACACAAATTTACGCAGACGCGACAAGGCTCCAACCCATGCGCGGGAATCACCTGGTTGTGTATGTGTTTGTCAGGGCCTGATGTGTGCGCATGCACGTGTAGGTTGAGCACTTGAGCGTGAGAGTGTGTGTTGGTTGTGTGGTGTACTGGTGTGTGCATGCATGCGTGCGTGCGTGTGAGTGTTGCGTGCGTGCGTGGCTGCGTGTGTATGTGTGAGTGTTGCGTGCGTGCGTGGGTGCATGTGTTGCGTGGATGCAGTTTGTGTGCATGCGTGCGTGTGTGTATAATCACCACACCAGCTCCTGTGTGTTAAAACAGACAGCTCAGCATACCAATACAAGGCCACCTTGTCCGATGTGCCCGCGGTCATGACTTCGAACCACCGTCCAAATACTTTTTTGTCATTTGTTTTCATTCGTACTAGCAAGATGCCCGTGCGTTGCACGTAACATCAAGATGCATTTGTATGACTTGTTTATCTTGTGAGAGAAAAGGATGAACGAGGGAAGGCCTTATTTGCAAATGTGGAGAGGTGTGTGGGTACCTTTTTGCAAAATTGCCATAGTTTCTTTCCTATCCGTTAGATATAAATCGGATGACCTATATTGCAGGATGGCAGGCACACCATCATCACCAACTCTGTTTTTTTATAAGAGTGTATTTTATGTATTTTATAAGAGTGTAGATGTAGAGTAGATACAAGTCGACAGGTGGGAACGATGGTAGTGAGATAATGTAATGCAACACTAGAGGTGCCACGTGGAGCGTTTAACTGGTCAACTAGTCATGTCATGAGCAAATACAGAGTTGTACGGTGAGCCCATGACTATATAATAACCACTAAACGTAAATGGTGACCGTAATGAGTGGATTCTGAAGTCCAATGTACGTATCGTGCTTTCGCTTCAAATACAATGATCGTCATTGCATATATCGCGAGGGAAAGATGAAACATGCGTGAATTTTCTGGGGGCTTACTTTTAGAGGACCTGGAGATAGTTTTGTGTGCATACGTGAAAGGGGCATAAAGGGGGGGGGGGTATGCGATGGAGAGAGAGATGATCTTCATTTCTCTTTATTATGACTAACTTTGTATATAGTATAAAAATATACAAATTCACAGTGCGGAATAAATATCATTGTGGGCACCATGCAATGCAAATTAGCGTTCGTACTCCTCCATATAACTTTGTAATGTTGTATATATGTAGAAACTCTAAAATAATTTTTTGGCCACACTTTATTCAAAAGGAATGTTGTATGCGAAAGAAACATGAAGAGAGGGCTTTTTAGATCAATGGGGTACGTGATGTAACATGGGTGAATGTGTAGTTGATGCATTTGGCGGGGCCTAGAGAGGTATGTGTGTGTATTACGTATTCGAGAGAGGCATGGATAGAGGGGCCGACGGGGGGGGGGGCGTGGGAGAGATAGCACGAGAAATGAGAGTGGTCTAGAGAGAGAGAGAGACAAATATGACGTCACGACAAGAGATTCCATTCCCTTGAGTGTGTATATGCAAGGGGGAGGGAATAGAGGCACCAGGAGAAATTTTCTGTGTGTGTGGTGTTTGTGTTGGTATGTGTGGGTGTGAGAAGATAATGAGACGTGGGGGCAGAGGGTGTGTCACCACGTGAGGTCCGGTGGGTCGAGGTGAGGCCCTTCGTTTGGTTCCGTCCTGTGCCACATTGGTTGGTCCGTGACGCATTTAGGAAGACCCATGGATGACTAGTCGCACAAGACAAAGATAGAAGAATTGTGAAGGGCTCTGTGTCCACTGACAAAGCCGACTAGGATTTGTAACCCTAGGTTCTCAGACTAAGGTAACCCCTTTATCTCTGATATTACTATTCATCCAACCTAACTTTAAGGGGCATCCTACAGAATGCTCTGCTAGAATCATACTCATTGATTAGGAAGAGAGGTGTGAGACAATGCGTGAGAGACAGGCTCAAAGATAATGTGCGTACATGAGACACGTAGGCAGGTCCATGTATATAGAAAGGGTCGATGAGGATTGTGCGTTTGTGTGTTTGCGAGAGGAAGAGTGCTTGTGATAAAGGTTAGTGGAAACAGTTGTAAATGGTTACGAGAGGGAGGGAGGGTTATATCTAGAGCATGTGTGCGAGAAAGACACCTGGGGAGAGAGTGATTGAGCATGTGTGAGAGACCACCGATGGAGAGTGAAACTACACGTAAAAGACTGATCTACACATTGATTAAATATATAAATTGTATCCAAATATTAGGATGGGATCATGATATTTGCAATTCGCGTAAGGAGCGGTCATTGATCCATCAGACATCTAGATTCTATCGAATTTGAGCATGTCTATGTTATTATTCGACACAATTGATCCACATAGTTAGTATTTTGAAGTCCAGACAATGCATTGCTTTAGCAATCGAATATAAACACGAGTATAGTTCATGTTGTGTGTGTAAAGCACATTATACATACGAAAGTTACACAATGGACATTATAAATAGCTACCTATGAACTAGCATACATTTGAATTCAACTTAAGGTGGTTTAAAAAAATCGAATTCAACATGAAGTCCATTCAATTATTTGAATTTGATATCATGGCATTTGTAAACCATACCTAAATTATGGGGGCACCAATCTTTGCTCTGATTTTGTACATAATAGCATATGTAGTCGTGTACAAAATAGATTCAAATTTAGCTCCTCCATTCCAAAATAATCGTAGTTATAGGATTTTCAAGTGTCAAAATTTCAAAAAGAAGCGGATAATTTAATGAGATTTTCAAAGATACAAGGTCAAATATAACGTTGTCTATTTAGGTCAATCCTAATAGTTCAAGAGTACTCTAAACGTGAATGCTTGTGTCTCAAAATTTTGAACGAAGCGCCAAAAGAGCATCTACTCACCCGAAACCGCGTGAGACCAATGTTTGGTAGTACAAGGAAATTACTTTTCTAATAACTCTGACCCGTGAAACCTACCGGCCCGACGTCCAAAGGTCTAAACCGGGGTAGGTTTGTAGCTCCATCTAGACGCCACGCAACCGCATCCGAAAAACATTCATACACAATGGCCGCCTAAGCACACATGCGCGCGGCCGAAATTGCTCCTGCCCACTATTTGGGACACCTGGGATTACCATCCTACCCCTGACCCGCAGTAGGTCCGAAATTTAAGAGGGGGGCAAAGTTTGTACTTTCCCCAAATTTCAAACAAGCGCGTCCCATCTTCTGTTCAAAAAAGCCAAAAACAAGCGCGTCCCAGACCGAAACATGGTTCCCCCCCACCTGTCCGATTCCCCAGTCGTACTCCGTGGGCGCCAAAACTACCTCTCCACCAGCCGCGAAACCCCGGCGTCCTCCGTCCGCCACCCCATCCCACCCATCAACCGCCGCCCTCCTCCATCAGGCGGAGCCGATACCCCGACGTCGCCGTCCACCGCAACCTCAACCGCAACACCCTCCACGGCTAGTAGTTGAAGCCGAGGCAGAGCCGTCCGTACCCGAGCCAGTTCAACCACGCCGTCCTGCGCCTCACCGCTGCCGCTCCAACTTTGCCACCCTCCACCGCACCGGAGCTGTTCCTGCTACGCTGTCCTTCGCCGCCTTGGATCTGCTTCCCCTCCGTCGACATACGGCCACGGCAACACAGTCAACAATTTGGCCATGGGTTCATCCAAGCCTGCACCCTCCAGAACATCGGTTTCCCCGGTAAAAAGAAGAGATCGGCGCGACATGTGGAGGTGACCACACCGGCAACTGAAAAAGGTACTCCTCTTCCCTTATTCATGCAAATCTTACGCCTCTGCTTGCACGGTATTCATCCCACAGAAGACACTAGTTGACCGCTTCTTCTTGATACTAGATGTTCCTAGTAATTCACGATGCACAAGGTTTCTCCTCATATACTATTTCACCTTAGCTAAATGTCCGTCGCCCCCCTGAATTTCAATTTCTGGCCAGTTGATTCCCAATTAACGGAAGCATTCCCCGGCGTAACAGGTGCTAGTACGACTATTACGCCGGGGAAGCAGCGCCTTGGTGTTTATCTTAGGGGCGTGTGTGGCCTAGAGCTACTGGCGCCCGATCTGGAGGTCGACCGGGATTAAAGGGATGGCCTGGGGGCGCTGCCAAGCACGGCGGTGGTGTGAGGCGATGGGAGGGCGGGGCGGCGGAGGCAGGGGTCTGGGCCGGTGGTCGCTGGCGGTTCGAGAAAGATCGTCAACAGTGACTGGCGGGAGGTAGACGAAGGCCATCTGCCCGTTCCTTATAGATCGGACAGTTCATTAAAAAAATCGACTGACCTATTTATTTTCAGTCGACTGTTATCTTAGATATGACCACATGTGGTGGTGTGCTGGAGGAGTACCTGCATTTCTTGTGCTTATATATTACAAAATCATACGGAGTAGAATCTAATTTTGTTTGCCATGCAATGATATAGAGCTATCATATGTCTCCTGTCATTTATTTTTCAGCCACCTGCTATCTGCTGCTTTTACAATGCACTAGTTCTGCACACACTTCACCCTTACTCTCACTATTGTGTTTTTATGCAAGGGTATTTCAGACTCTGCTACCATGAGAGAAGCCAAAAAGAAAAGAGAGAAGTCGCTCCAGCTTCGTATGCGGGTAGGCAAGACACGTTACAACGCTATAAAGGTGCAGTGTCAGCAGATGGAGACGGTAAACGTAGCTCTGGAGTTGAGGACCTCGCTCGCAATGAACCACCATCCCAGGTGCTTGCTTTAACTTCGCGGTGTCATATGTGGTTGCATGTTCCATATGGTGTCTAGCTTGTATTCGAAAGGCCGAAGTCGGTAAGATAAGGAAATATATTTTTTACATGAACCACCATCCCGTGAGCACCAGAAGACAAATAGCTAGTCAGGGCACTGGCCGAGCCAGTGACAAGCCCAACAAAGATAGGCATCACCTGGAAGCCAACTAAAAAGCTGCGATGGTGGCGAAGCAGCCCGCCTCCCACCAGGCTCTCAGGTCCTAGATGATCATGCTCACCACTCCAGCCGGATGTCTAGCTTGTATTGCTTCCAATTTGGTTAAATTGCATCTGCTTAGCTTACACATTATACCTTTGAATATGACATGCCTCTCTGTTTTTGTTACATACTAGTACATCTGTGTATTAACCATGTTCTTACATCAAACTAATGTTCTTGTGTATCCCTCATCAATCACTTATGACGAGGCAGGCAGGCAAGGGGACTACTCCTCATTTAAAGAATGCAGCGTCAGCCTCCCGACATGATTCTCAAGAAACAGAAATGCTAGATGAAGATAGTGAACGTAGCTCTGTAGTTGATTACAGCATTTCCCCTACACTAGCATCGCAGGTGCTTGCTCTAACTTGGCAGCATGATATGTGGTTGCATGTTGCATATGGTGTCTAGATTGTAATTCTTCCAATCTGGTTAAACTGCATGTGCTAGTCTGCTTAGCTTATACATTATACCTGTTAATGTGACATGCCTTCCTGTATTTAGTACATAGTACATCTGTCTATTAAGCATGTCCTTACATAAAACTATTGTTTTTTTGTATCCCGCATCAATCAACATGACGAGACACCTTTAGTATATGCAGTGCGATATTAGTTGCATCTTTCATATGATTTATAGCATGCGTGCTTCTAATTTGTTGAAATTCCATTTATGATGGGACACTTTTAACTTGGCAGAGTCATATTGGTTGCATCTTTCATGTGGTGTCTAGCTTGCATTGCTTCTTATTTGCTGGAATGGTTTCTGCTTAGTTTACACAAACAGTTGTGAACATGCCATGCCGTCCTATTTTTCGTACATATTCCATCCTGGTATCATGTGTTTGCCTTACATCAAAGTAGTGATTGTCAGTATCATGCATGAATGAGTTCTGAAGAGAGAATTTTATTGCTTTTTCTTGTCGATTTTACTTGACAATTCAAAATCAATAAAGTAGAAGGAAGTTAGCAAGGCAGCGGATAAAGGTGCTCCTTCCGAACGGAGGGCCTCTATAGTTTCTACTCCTCCACACCCCCAAGATGATTTCCAAGACAACACATGCATAGACACTCAACCAAGCTGTGTTTATGATGAGCACGTCTCCCCTAGTGCAGCATCACTGGTACTCCCTCTAACTTGGCACTGTTATATGTGGTTGCATGTTATGTGTGATGTCTAGCTTGTATTGCTTCTAATTTTGTTGAATTCCATCTGCTTACTTTACACATTATACTTGAATAAGACACGTGTTACTGTTTCTAGAACATACAATATCTGTCTATCACACCATGTTCTTACATCAAATTACTATTGTTGTGTAACCTGCAACAATCACTTATCATAAGACACGTTTGACTTTGGAGTGTGATATAGGTTACATCTCACATTCTTTTCTAGCTTGTACTACTAATTTGTTGAAATGGCACTTATGACGAGACAGTTTTAACTTGGTAGAGTGATATTCATTGCATCTTTCATATGGTGTCTAGCTTTCATTGCTTCTAATTTGTTAAAATGCCTTCTCCTTAGTTTACACATCATAAGCTGTGAATATCCAATGGCACTAATGACGATAGACCTCTAACATGGTAGTGTGATGTTGTTTGCATCTTGCATATGATTTATTTCTTATACTGCTTCACATTCGTTTAAATGCCATTTATGATGAGACAATGTTAACTTGGCAGAGCGACATTTGTAGCATCTTTCATATGGTGTCTACCTTCCATTGCATTGCTTCTAATTTGGTGAAATGTTTTCTTCTTAGTTTACACATCATAGTTCTGGGTATCTCTTCCGTCCTGTTTTTCATACATATTACATCCTCCTATCATGTGGTTGTCTAACATCAAAGTTCAGTTCGTCTGCATCACGCATCAATTTGTTCTGAAGAACTAAATTGTTATTCGTTTTTCTTGTCGGCTTGACTTAACATGGCACAGAGAAAGAGGAAGAAACACAGAATGTCAAGGAATGAGAAGCGGATGAATCCTGCAGATTCCGCTGGTACAGATGGTGCAATAGAAGGTCAAAGTCCAGCGGAAAATTCTACAAACACGGCATCCCATGCTACACGAGTTGCAAAAAAGCCAAACAGAAACAAATAGCTGCCACCAAACAAGCAGAGACAACCCTATTTCTTGCAACACCTACCATAGTACTACCAACTACACGACTTACTCGTGCGTCAACTGAGCTAGCAGCATGTTCCCAAGCTCCCTTGCCACCTAGCACTACTTCCCAAGCACTCTTGACACAAGACGAGTTGGCAATATCAGATGAACCTTGTGAGCTTCAATAGCAAGAAGGTAGTTGCTGGAGTCAAGTTACAGTTGCATGCTTCTTTATATGTAGTCTCACAGTTTGATGTACACTAACACTTCCTATGTTCGTTGTTGGACTAGCACCTAGGCGCAAGAGGAAACAAACATCAGGCATAATGCTCGATAGGTTAACTAAATCTAGAGGCGGAAGAATGGAGATCTGTTTTGAGGCAGGTTTAAAAAGGCCACGTGATGCTACAGAGTCAGCCAAGTTAATATCAGAGGCAGCGGTTGCTGTTAGGTGTCATGTAGGTATCCTCCCAACATGGATTCAGTACAGGAATGACAAAGACGAAACCCAGTTCAACACCTTCCTCGACCATTTATCTATAAGTATGGTTATGTTTGGAAACTAGTAATATCGTCTTGCTCTATCCCATACTTTCTAGGTTGCTGATAATGAGACTCCCATAATTTTCAACAGATGAGGTTCAAGTTGGATAGCCAAGATGATGCAACCAGACAAGCTTGCACCCATGTTTTCAAGTCTGCTCTACGACAGTATCGGTATAACTTGAGGAAAACTCACTTTGAAGGCAAGGCTAACAGTGAACTTTCCCAAACATCTCCAGTGGAAAATATATCGGATGAAGACTGGAGGGGCCTTGTTAAACACTGGTCTAATCCGAAGTATCAGGTACGTTATATATATATGTGATCAGATCACATGTTGAAGTCCTATTTACGCATGTGCCACACAAATTTATCTTCTTGTAGGTGAACTGTTCAAAGAACAAGGCCAACCGTACGAAAGTGAAATTCCAATAGACGACAGGATCTCGTAGCTATATTGCACACTGCGAGGGTCTTGTAATTAGCTGTTGTTTCACTCTTTTCACTGTACCATATTATCATATCTATATTGACTTGTTCGAAATGCAGAGGAAAGCCCGCAAGGACCAAAAAGTGCCTGAACCAAATGCTGTGGAAATCTTCAAGGACTGTCACACCAGCAAGAAGAAGGGCATGACTACACCAGTCAAAGCCGCTGTTGTAAGTCCTTAATCCTCATGCCTTTTAACTACTACTTACTCTGACTTGTGCCTTGAACTGCATGGTTTGCAGCCAATGTCTATTACTCTTTTCAATTTTATACACAATTGTCTTAGCGTATCATTGCACCTTACAAGGTTTAAAAGAGAGGAGTGATGTTCCTTTGATCTTAACCCGTAATCTAGTTCCGAGCTGGACTTGCCCACACAACGTTACAATTGCCTATTTGTCTGTTCTCAGTTGTTTTGTGATATGAATGATGCCATACTATGCTTACCGTATTATAAACTTCATCTCTTTATCCTTAGCCCTCAATACAATGTGAAGAAATAGACAATACATTAGCGATGGTACAGGGTCATTTGTTTGGAACCTGATTTTATTATGTACTTTGCAATGAAATACAACTAATATTTTACATGGGTTCACCAGAATAAGTTCTGTATATAGACCAAAGATATTTTGTTTGGTTTTGTTGCCTCCTTAATATCTTCTGTTCTGGTACTACTAATGTAAAACCTCAACTTTTCAGCGAGCTATGGAAAAAATGGTGGAATCGCCACCTTCTGAAGGTGGCGAGGCAACTATAACCGCAATGTCAGCTCTTGCTGCAGCGGGTCAGTACCTGTCCATGAACAGTGCCAAAAGCATGTTCCTGCGTAATACTGGGTTGGTTATTAAGGCAATATCGTCCAAACTGCCTCATGATCAAGATATGCAAGCTCAAAGCAATGTTGTATCTGCGCTCCAGACACAAGTCCATTCCCTAACAGAGACCCGTTGTGAAACAAGGAGAAACATTGCTCAATGTCGTCAAGATATGCATGGTTTTGAAACCAGACTATCAGACATTTGCTATGTTGTTCAGGAGCCTAGGGGAAATGAAGGCGAGGGTTATGGTGCTCCATCAGACAATACAACATGAAAACGTAACAGTCAGGTCAAATGAACTGAGCTTCTGAACTTCTGGTGGTGCATTTATCTTCTAGACTGTTAAGTTTTATGCCAACCTTCCTTTTGTTATATAGTTGTAATTTGTTTTGGTGCGATACAAAATTTATTCTTAACGTGAAACCACCGGCTGAAGAAAACAGCAAGCCATTTTTGTATAGTGTAGGGTGTTCCCTATATTTGCACTGGTGGCGATTTTTGATGCCGAGTGGATGTAATCTGTGCAATCGCCTTAATAGCCTAGAGTTAGTTTCGGCCTTATTTATTTCCTAGTCTTCTTTTTCCCTGGTTTGCTAGTGGCCGCAACTACCATGGGCCATATACGGGCCGTAGGATCCATGGGTCTCCTACGGGCCGTCGATAAATGGGCTTGTAATCGGTGGGCCTCGGGCCGTCGGATAAATGGGTCTACATGGGCCGTAATCGGGCGTAATTGGTATCGGCCCAGCACGGTAATAGGCCGTTAACAGGTCGTAGGACAACAAAGGCTTAATTCTATCACACGCATAATGGGTCGTTAATGGGCCAGAATATAGGATGGGCTGGAAACGGCGCAACGGTAACATGCCAGAAACAGGCCGACTCTTGCCATGGGCCGAATTTGGCCCATTAGGGTAACAGGCCAGTAACGGGCCGACTCTTGCCATGGGCCGAATTTGGCCATTAGGGGAACATGCCAGTAACGGGCCGACTCTTGCCATGGGCCGAATTTGGCCCATTAGGGGAACATGCCAGTAACGGGCCGGAAGTAATCAAGAGCCGAAAAGGAGCCCAAGAACGTATGGACCATCAATAGGGCGAAAGCTAACACAGGCTAGAAATGGCCCATGTAAATCACGGGCCGTTAACGGGTATTAAGAAAATTACTGTTCATTATGGGCTAGAGTCACCGTGGGCCTGTAAAGGGCCGAAAGATACGAAGGCCTCATATGGGCCGAAAGACGTCGTGGGCCATACATGGGCCGAAAGTGAAATGGGCTGCTGTTATATTCGACAGCCCACATGACCTTGTTGGGCCGATTTCCTTTAGGGCCTAACGGGCCGTGAGTTAACGGGCCATAAAATGGGCTATTTGTGAAGAGACTGTTAACAGGCTTTTCATGGGCCAGCCCGTTAACTTTTGACCAAGTCAAACGGGCCGGCTTTGTAAGCTAAATGGGCCAGTGGTGGGCCGTGGCACGTGTCGACATATCATAGGCACCTATCTGACCCACTGACGAGCTGACACGTGTTTCGTCCGGCCAATAAGAATTTTACACGTGGAAATTTCCCATTGGTCGGGGCTGTTAACGGGTTATCGAATCCAAAACCCGACCCGATAGCTTAACGGCGTTCCGTTACGGTGGATGCCTGCAACCTCTTGAGCACTACGTTGGATTTCCCCGAAGAGGAGAGGATGATGCAGCAAAGTAGCGTAAGTATTTCCCTCAGTTTTTGAGAACCAAGGTATCAATCCAGTAGGAGGCTACGCGCGAGTCCCTCGTACCTACACAAAAACAATAGCTCAACGCAACCAAAACGCTTAGGGGTTGTCAATCCCTTCACGGTCACTTACGAAAGTGAGATCTGATAGAGATGATAAATAATATTTTTGGTATTTTTGGTATAGAGATGCAAAGTAAAAAGTAAAAGGCAAAGTAAAAGCAAAGCAATAATAAAGTGATGGAGATTGATATGATGAGAAAGAGACCCGGGGGCCATAGGTTTCACTAGTGGCTTCTCTCAAGAGCATAAGTATTCTACGGTGGGTGAACAAATTACTGTTGAGCAATTGACATAATTGAGCATAGTTATGAGAATATCTAGGTATGATCATGTATATAGGCATCACGTCCGAGACAAGTAGACCTACTCCTGCCTGCATCTACTACTATTACTCCACTCATCGACCGCTATCCAGCATGCATCTAGAGTATTAAGTTAAAAACAGAGTAACGCTTTAAGCAAGATGACATGATGTAGAGGGATAGTTTCATGCAATATGATAAAAAACCCACCTTGTTATCCTCGATGGCAACAATACAATACGTGCCTTGCTGCCCCTTCTGTCACTGGGAAAGGACACCGCAAGATTGAACCCAAAGCTAAGCACTTCTCCCATGGCAAGAACAACCAATCTAGTAGGCCAAACCAAACTGATAATTCAAAGAGACTTGCAAAGATAACCAATCATACATAAAAGAATTCAGAGAAGATTCAAATATTATTCATAGATAGACTTGATCATAAACCCACAATTCATCGGTCTCAACAAACACACCGCAAAAAGAAGATTACATCGAATAGATCTCCACAAGAGAGGGGGAGAACATTGTATTGAGATCCAAAAAGAGAGAAGAGTCCATCTAGCTACTAACTATGGACCCGTAGGTCCGGAGTAAACTAGTCACACTTCATCGGAGGGGCTTGGATGATGATGTAGAAGCCCTCCGTGATCGATGCCCCCTCCGGCGGAGCTCCAGAACAGGCCCCAAGATGGGATCTCATGGATACAGAAAGTTGCGTCGGTGGAATTAGGTTTTTGGATCCATCCTCGATCGTTTGGGGGTACGTAGGTATATATAGGAGGAAGGAGTACGTCGGTGGAGCTTCGAGCGGCCCACGAGGCAGGGGGGCGCGCCCTAGGGGGGCCCCTCCACCCTCGTGACCGCCTCGTGGCTTTCTTGACGGAGGGTCCAAGTCTCCTGGATCTTATCTGATGAGAAAATCACGTTTCCGAAGGTTTCATTCCGTTTGGACTCCGTTTGATATTCTGTTTCTCCGAAACACTGAAATAGGCAGAAAACAGCAATTCTGGGTTGGGCCTCCGGTTAATAGGTTAGTCCCAAAAATAATATAAAAGTGGAAAATAAAGCCCAATATAGTCCAAAACAGTAGATAATATAGCATGGAGCAATCAAAAATTATAGATACGTTGGAGACGTATCAAGCATCCCCAAGCTTAATTCCTACTCGTCCTCGAGTAGGTAAATGATAAAAACAGAATTTTTGATGGGGAGTGCTACTTGGCATAATTTTAATGTAATTCTTCTTAATTGTGGTATGAATATTCAGATCCGAAAGATTCAAGACAAAAGTTCATATTGACATAAAAATGATAATACTTCAAGCATACTAACTAAGCAATTATGTCTTCTCAAAATAACATGGCCAAAGAAAGTTCATCCCTACAAAATCATATAGTTTAGTCATGTTTCATTTTCGTCACACAAGAATGCTCTCATCATGCACAACCCCGATGACAAGCCAATCAATTGTTTCATACTTTAGTAATCTTAAACGTATAAACTTTCACGCAATATATGAGCGCGAGCCATGGACATAGCACTATGGGTGGAATAGAATATAATGAGGGGGGTTATGTGGAGAAGACAAAAAAGGAGAAAGTCTCACATCAACGAGGCTAATCAATGGGCTATGGAGATGCTCACCGATTGATGTTAATGCAAGGAGTAGGGATTGCCATGCAACAGATGCACTAGAGCTATAAATGTATGAAAGCTCAACAAAAGAAACTAGTGGGTGTGCATCCAACTTGCTTGCTCATGAAGACCTAGGGCACTTGAGGAGGCCCATTGTTGGAATATACAATCCAAGTTCTATAATGAAAAATTCCCACTAGTATATGAAAGTGATAACATGAGATACTCTCTACTATGAAGATCATGATGCTACTTTGAAGCACAAGTGTGGTAAAAGGATAGTAACATTGTCCCTTCTCTCTTTTTCTCTCATTTTTTTGGGCCTTTTCTTTTTTATGGCCTTTTTTTATTCCTCACTTGGGACAATGCTCTAATAATGATGATCATCACACTTCTATTTATTTACAACTCAATGATTACAACTCGATACTAGAACAAAGATGACTCTATATGAATGCCTCCGGCGGTGTACCGGGATATGCAATGAACCCAGAGTGACATGTATGAAAGAATTATGAACGGTGGCTTTGCCACAAATACTATGTCAACTACATGATCATGCTAAGCAATATGACAATGATGAATGTGTCATGATGAACGGAATGATGGAAAGTTGCATGGCAATATATCTCGGAATGGCTATGGAAATGCCATAATAGGTAGGTATGGTGGCTGTTTTGAGGAAGATATAAGGAGGTTTATGTGTGAAAGAGCGTATCATATCACGGGGTTTGGATGCACCGGCGAAGTTTGCGCCAACTCTCAATGTGAGAAAGGGCAATGCACGGTACCGAAGAGGCTAGCAAGGATGGAAGGGTGAGAGTGTGTATAATCCATGGACTCAACATTAGTCATAAAGAACTCACATACTTATTGCAAAAATCTACAAGTCATCAAAAACCTCGGCACTACACGCATGCTCCTAGGGGGATAGATTGGTAGGAAAAGACCATCGCTCGTCCCCGACCGCCACTCATAAGGAAGACAATCAAATAACACCTCATGTTTCAAATTTGTTGCAATACGTTTACCATATGTGCATGCTACGGGACTTGCAAACCTCAACACAAGTATTTCTCAATTTCACAACTACTCAACTAGCATGACTTTGATATTATTACCTCCATATCTCAAAACAATCATCAAGCATCAAACTTTTCTTAGTATTCAACACACTCATAAGAACGTTTTATTATTAATCTTGCATACCAAGCATATTAGGATTTTAAGCAAATTACCACGCTATTAAGACTCTCAAAATAATCTAAGTGAAGCATGAGAGATCAATAGTTCTTATAAAACAAATCCACCACCGTGCTCTAAAAGATATAAGTGAAGCACTAGAGCAAAACTATAAAGCTCAAAAGATATAAGTAAAGCACATAGAGTATTCTATCAAATTCCCAATCATGTATGGTCTCTCAAAAGGAGTGTACATCAAGTATGATTGTGGTAGACTAACAAGCAAAGACTCAAATCATAAAAGACGCTCCAAGCAAAACACATATCATGTGGTGAATAAAAATATTGCTCCAAGTAAAGTTACCGATAGAAGTAGACGAAAGAGGGGATGCCTTCGGGGCATCACCAAGCTTTGGATTTTAGGTGTCCTTAGATTATATTGGGGGTGCCATGGCATCCCCAAGCTTAGGCTCTTGCCACTCCTTGTTCCATAATCCATCAAATCTTTACCCAAAACTTGAAAACTTCACAACACAAAACTTAAAGTAGAAAATCTCGTGAGCTCTGTTAGCGAAAGAAAACAAAAGACCACTTCAAGGTACTGTAATGTAACGCCCCGAGACCGATGTGCCAGGTGTCGTGCAGTTATTCGCTGTTGTTGCCTTGTCATTGCTTGCCTGTCATGCATTGCATATCATGTCATCATGTGCATTTCATTTGCATACGTGTTCGTCTCATGCATCCGAGCATTTTTCCCGTTGTCCGTTTTGCAATCCGGCGCTCCGTTCTCCTCCGGTGGTCGTTTCTACCTTTCTTTCATGTGTGGGGATTAAACATTTCCGGATTGGACCGAGACTTGCCAAGCGGCCTTGGTTTACTACCGGTAGACCGCCTGTCAAGTTCCGTATCATTTGGACTTCGTTTGATACTCCACCGGTTAACCGATGGACCGAAAAAGCCTCGTGTGTGTTGCAGCCCAACGCCCCTCCAATTTGGCCCAAAACCCACCTAACTCTGCTCCATCATCTAGAGCGTTCGATCACGATCGCGTGGGCGAAAACCGCACCTCATTTGTACTCTCCTAGCTCCCTCTATGCCTATAAATAGGCCCCCCTCGAAATATCCCAGATCCCCTCTCCCCGAAACCCTAAATCCCAGATCAGCGCCGGCCGAACACGTCCGCCCCGGCCGAACGCGTCTGCCCCACCGCCCGCCGCCACCTCACTCCCACCAATGGGGAGCCGCCACGTCAGCTTCCCCGCCACCGCGACCAACCGGACGCCGCCACTTGTCGCCCGCCTCCCTCTCTCTCCTCAGCCCCGCCGCCGGCCCGCGGGACCCAGATCGGGCCCGCGCGAGCCCGCACCGCCACCGTCATCCGCCTGCTTCGGCCCACCGCCTCCTCACCGGACCTGCGCTGCCTCCCGCTCGCGACCGAGCCCTTCGCCGCCCCGGGCGCCATCGCCGGCGCGCCTCCCGCCGCGAGCCTGCACCGCTGGCCGCCGCCGCTTCTCCGTCACCGGCCGCGCGCCGCCGCCCTTCGCCAGCCCCGCCGCCGTCCTTGCGCCGCCTCCTGCCTCGCCGGCGAATGCCGTCCGGCCGCCGCCTCGGTCTCGCCTCGCCGGAGCCCGCCATCATCGGAGCTCGCCGCCCTCTTCGCCGGAGTTTCGGTCCGGCCGGATCCGAAGGAGTAGATGGATCAGATCCACCCGGCCCGCCAACCAAACAGCCCCGCGTCCCGGATCTCCTCGTCCCGGGTCCTCCTCGTCCCGGTTCCCGCGGGGTAAAATTTCACTAAGTCCCAGATATTTTCAGTCCATGTGCACATGTTCATGACCCCGTAACTTTGCATCTGTAGCTCCGATTCATGCATATAGCATATCAAAATGTTCATCTCAGAGAGTACATCATTTCATTTCATTGCATCATTTTCATTTGAGTTCATATTGATGCTCGAAATGCTGTTAGAAGAGGGCTACTTGAGATAATTTTCGGATCTGCTACTCCATTTAGCTTTTTGTCATTTTTGCCATGATTAATGTGTGGATGCTATGACCTGATGCTCTACATATGTTTTGTTAAGGGTTTTGCCATCTTTCCAGAGGTGCAACCCATGTATTTTTAGGATGTGTGTGGTGACTTGTGCAAGCTTGCAAAGTGGTGCACTTGCTAATTCTGTTTTCAGGGACTTAGCAATTCCACCAAGTCCTGGATCTGTTTATCTCATGATGCCATATGTTCATGTTGTTTCCTAGTGATCCGTGCCTCTTTTGAGGATGATCAGTAAGGATGTTTTGTTAGTATTGTAGTGCTCTATCCATCTATGTCTTGTTTGCAATTATGGAGCACCCTAGCTTGAGTCAATCGAGCTCTACTTTTGCTACTTTGTGAATCTGGGCAGATTGTCAACTTGTTTGCAATTTTGCCGGTGATGTTGTAGTTGATCCATGCATGCTATGCTTGTCTTGCCATGACTTGCCATGTCTAGCTTGCATTTTGTGCCTTCTTTATGGGTGTATGCTTGTCTTGCCATGACTTGCACCGTAGTGAGTGCATCGAGCTCGTAAACATGCCTACTTGAGTTATATTTCAGCATGTGTCAGTTTTTCACTAAGTCTGAAAACTGATTATGTTTTTGCTATGTTCACATGCTTGCAATAGTATTTTATGATCCCTTTTGGCTCAAGGTCACTAAGGGACTTTTGTTAAGCTATTTGATTAGCTCCATGCCATGCTTTACTTTGCCATGTTAAGGTTCTGTAGCATGTAGTTTTGTTGCTTCGAAGAGTGCTATCTTATCTGAGATTCCAGACAAGTGTTAATTTCACTAAGTCTGAGATCTGTTTATCATATGCATTTTTGCCATGCTTGTTTGAACCTGTTAATGGATGAATTGGTCGTAGCTCAGTGCTAGAATTTTGTTAAGCATCTTGTGTGCATCCCTGCCATGTATTTTGTTGTCATGTTTGGGTGCTGTAGCATGTTCATCTCATTGCATTTAGATGCCTACTTGCTGTAAATCGCAGACCGGAGTCATATTTGAATCGCTTGCCATTTCCAAACCGTAACTCCGATTCCGGCGTTCTTTATATCGTTTTCAAGCGATTTCATCTCATCTTTCCAGTGGCACATTTGGATTTCCAGGTTGAGGCCAGGTTCATGCATTCCTTGTCAAATCATGCATATGCATCGCATACTGCATGCCGCATATCATACCATGTTCTTGTGTTGGTTGTTTACTATGTTGTGTGCTTCTTTTCCGGTGTTTGCTTCTTCGGGTTGGTTCCGGTAACGTCGTTCTTGTGAAGAACCGTTCGTCTACGTCCATTTGTCTTCTTCATGGACTCGTTCTTCTTCCTTGCGGGATTTCAGGCAAGATGATCATACCCTCGAAATCACTACTATCTTTGCTTTGCTAGTTGCTCGCTCTTTTGCTATGCCTATGCTGCGATACCTACCACTTGCTTATCATGCCTCCTATAATGTTGAACCAAGCCTCTAACCCACCTTGTCCTAGCAAACCGTTGTTTGGCTATGTTACCGCTTTGCTCAGCCCCTCTTATAGCGTTGTTAGTTGCAGGTGAAGATTGAAGTTTGTTCCTTGTTGGAACATGGAGATGTTGTTCCTTGTTGGAACATGTTTACTTGTTGGGATATCACTATATATCTTATTAAACTAATGCATCTATATACTTGGTAAAGGGTGAAAGGCTCGGCCTTATGCCTAGTGTTTTGTTCCACTCTTGCCGCCCTAGTTTTCCGTCATATCGGTGTTATGTTCCCGGATTTTGCGTCCCTTACGCGGTTGGGCTATAATGGGAACCCCTTGACAGTTCGCCTTAAGTAAAGCTCTTCCAGCAATGCCCAACATTGGTTTTACCATTCGCCACCTAGCCGTTTTCTTTCCCTTGAGTCGGCCGGCTCAAGGGTCATCATTATTTTAACCCCCCTGGGCCAGTGCTCCTCTGAGTGTTGGTCCAACCTGTCAGCTACCGGTGGCCACCAGGGGCAAGTCTGGGCTGGCCTACCCGTACCTAGGACAATCTGAGTGTGCCCTGAGAAAGAGATATGTGCAGCTCCTATCGGGATTTGTCGGCACATTCGGGCGGTGTTGCTGGTTTAGTTTTACCCTGTCGAAATGTCTTGTTGTACCGGGATACCGAGTCTGATCGGAATGTCTCGGGTGGAGGTCTATTCCTTCGTTGACCGTGAGAGCTTGTGATGGGCTAAGTTGGGACACCCCTGCAGGGATTGGAACTTTCGAAAGCCGTGCCCGCGGTTATGGGCAGAGGGGAATTTGTTAACGTCCGGTTGTAGAAAACCTAAAGTCGACCTTAATTAAAATGAATCAACCGCGTGTGTAACCGTGATGGTCTCTTTCCGGCGGGGTCCGGGAAGCGAACACGGTTGTTGGAGTTATGCTTGACGTAGGTTGTTATAGGATCACTTCTTGATCATACTCTTATCGACCGTGCTTTGCCTTCTCTTCTCGCTCTCTTTTGCGTATGTTAGCCACCATATATGCTAGTCGCTTGCTGCAGCTCCACCTCCTAACTTTACCTTACCCATAAGCTTAAATAGTCTTGATCACGAGGGTGCGAGATTGCTGAGTCCCCGTGGCTCACAGATACTTCCAAAACCAGCTTGCAGGTGCCGATGAGTCCGTGCAGATGGCGCAACCAAGTTCAAGGAGGAGCTCGATGAAGATCTTGTCCTTTGTGTTGTTTCGTTCTAGTTGATCAGTAGTGGAGCCCAGTTGGGGTCGATCGGGGACCTTTTGTCGCATTTGGGGTTCTTCTTTTATTTTGGCTCCGTAGTCGGGCCTTGATTGTATCTGATTGATGTAATGCTTTATTCATGTAATTGGGTGAAGTGGCGATTGTAAGCCAACTATGTATCTCTTTCCCTTATTATATTACATGGGTTGTGTGAAGATTACCTCACTTGCGACATATGCCTTCAATGCGATTATGCCTCTAAGTCGTGCCTCGACACGTGGGAGATATAGTCGCATCGAGGGTGTTACAAGTTGGTAATCAGAGCCTTCCCCGACCTTAGGAGCCCCCACTGCTTGATCGTTTTTAGCAGCCGTTGTTGAGTCTAGAAAAATGTTTTGAGTCATTTAGGAATTATATATCGGAGAGTTTAGGAATTCTTTTTACTTCCCAGTCTCCTCATCGCTCTGGTAAGGCATCCTGACGTAGAGTTTTGACTCTTCTCTTCTCAAATTTCACTAAATTTTTTTTAGGATCACGCGGGTATCTTGGAATCGTTCCGATGGTTTTATGATGAGAACATTGTCTTGGTGCCTCCTGTCAGGGGTTTAGTGGAAGTGTCCCGGGGAGTTGAGCTCCGAGGTGTTGTCGTCATAATTTTATCGTTGCAGTTCTGGAATACCTGAGTTTAGTACGCCGACATCGAAAATCTCTTTTATGCAGTTCGTTGGTGAGATAACCTCGACGCCACCCAGTACTGGGGCGGGAGTTCGGGAGTATCGCCATAACTTGTATAACGGATGCTTTTCGAAGGTTGAGGTAGATGATTTTCGAAGGTTTCTTGGTTATGTGTTGAAGGATGGATACAGCTGGATGTAGGATTTGTTAGTTTGGGTGAGATATTATGCTTCCCCTGTATCCCCAACACCTGATTGCATAACCGGAAAGGTTCGGGAGTTTCATAGGTGGGAATTCAAGTAGTTCTTAGGATATCTTTCCGGCAGATGTATGATATGAAATTGGGGTTCGACGTCTAGTGGTCCGCCTATTAACGGTCGGTTTTATAGTGGTCTCGTTGTGTCTTAAAGAGTCCTTGGCTATGCCGACTCGGGGACGCTTTGTATGTCATGTGCACTGCCTTGTACATGATGGTGCTGTACGATCGAGCCCGTGTAGGCCCCACCACGAAAACTTTCGGACGAAATCTCTATCATATGTTTGTTCCGGCTTATTCCGCAAGCCAATCCTTTGTTTTTGTTTTGAGTTGTGGTATTCGAGTTGCTTCGAAGTCAAATGTTGATTCCATACCTTTCCTAAGTGGTGTTCTCATATTTCGATGTGGATACTAATCCTTCTCGATCATCGAGTTTGTCGTGTCAATCCTTTTCACCGGTGTGTTTCTCTTCAAGTGGATCCGTTCATTTTCAACATTTGCAAGATGCAATCTCAGCTTTCTCAACGGTGTTCGTTTCATCCGTTCCAAGTTGTCTTTGTTTTTCCCCCCCCCCCCCCCCTTTTTTTTCAAGGACCCAGATTTCTTAATCACTATCCATTTCATTGATGGAGGTCTCTTCATTCTTTTCTTTCAATGTTCGTATCCGGTGATTCTCAGGAAGAGTCTAACGGAGATTCAAGTTCATCATTCTTCGTGCTTTTTCTTCTCCGGTGGTTTCAAGTCAAGCTTTGTTGATCATATCCTTTCCTCTTTTCAATGTTTTCTCATGCCGGTGCAATTCTTAATCATTCACCTCTCGCTATTCAATTGTTCCGGAGTGCAGAAGATATCTTGAAGATTCGCGTTTCCACTCTACATTCGTTCAAGCTCTTTCGAGATTGGTATCTCATTCAAGTTATTTAATTCAACTGGTGCAACCTCTCTTTTTAATCATTTCAATAGTGTTTATCTTGAGTGGGCCCTAACCCACAGGTCTTTTCCCAGGATCTTACCTGACTCTTCCTATTTTCCCGGAGCTATCCTCAAAATTTCCTTTCGAAGTTTGACGTAAGTATGATTTATCATCAGTCAAATGTCTTTCCCCAAGATCTTCCAAATTCTTTTCATCGTTGGCTCAACCTCTTCGTTTTGATTCTTCCGGAGTGTCTAAATAATTCTTGGTGATGTTTCTCATCGTCATCCTCAGATATTGAAGGCCGAAGAAGAGTTTTCCCTTGAATCTTGTTTCATTCTATCAAAGATTCGTGGTTCTAGTTCGAGGCCATCCTCTCATAATTGTTTTGATTGTGAGAATTATTTTCACTCATCCGGGGCTATTCAAGATTCTTTTCAGTTTGATTCTCCGGAGGCCATCCTCTCAGAATATTCATTCTCAGCTTTCAGTTTTTTCTCTAAAATCTTACCGGTGTTTCGTGCAAATATCATTAATCAGTTCAGGATCTTTTCGTTCACTTGTATCTAAATACTCTCAAGTATCGTCATCCGTTCTCAAATTCTTCCCGGTGTTTTCTTTATTTTTTCTTCAATCGTTTTCAATTCTTACGGTGGTTCGTTCAAGAGTTTTCTTCCTTAGTGTATCATATCTATGCATTCGTGCTTTCCAAATTCTACCGGTGGTTCGTCGAAGACCTTCTCAAGTTTACGCGATATCTATCTTAATCCTTTCTTCGAGAATAAGTGGTATGCCAAATCCGTTTGCTTGTCATCAATTTAATTGGTGAAGGATGCGCTCAACGTAATTCTTATTCTTGTTTCATCCAAGTGATTAATTCCTTATTCCGGAGCCTCATCAAAATTCTTGGTTTCAATTGTTTCATCTTCTATTTTCCCGGAGTACCTACCTCTCGCAATTATATCACCATGGAGATCCATCTAATCATTGCAAGGCTTCAACCTTATTCTTTTCATCCTTCATTTCGTTTGATCATTCTTTTATTACCGAAGTTCTTTATGGAGGCTATATGATGGTTCATCAAGGACTTATATTCCTTCTCGAAGTGTTCATCGAGATTCTTTTCTAAGAAGCTCAAGCTTTCTTCATATTGTAATCCGGAGTGCGATTCTTTCTACCGTGTCATTGGAGGTGGTATTATGTCATTGTTGATAATTTGAGTTCATTTTTCATGATTCACATGTTGTCAAGAATGAGATATTTAAATTCCATCAATCTCGTCATTGGGGTTACCTTGGGTTATATTTCACCTAAAGCCTTCCCTAAGGTTTGTTGCTATCTATGGTGCTTATAAAGGACCCAAGTTGTTCATTTATCCTCCCGGTGAAATAAGTTTCTAGTCACCTCGTTCATATCAATCCAATTTTTTTTTCCGTTAGTGGCAGAATTTCACCTCATAGTTTTGAGATGTTCTCCATAAGCCCACCACAACCTTGTTCTTTTTGTTGTTGGTTTTCCAACAACTCCGTTCGACTTTTCTCCTAAGGATGCCTTCTCAACCTCTTTTGTGGCAGAAGTTGGCATTTTCTTCTCCAATCTCCTACTTCAATTATCCAACTTCTATTCTTTCATTCCGGAGACATTGTGATGTTGCTCTCGTCAAACCTTCTTCTTGTTCTTGTCAGGATCATGTTCTTTTCGTGTTATCCATTTTACCGGAGTGTCGTGCCCTCTTTTCAAGTTCTCTCATCTTATCAAGTTTTGCGTCCTTTCTCAGACGGAGTGCTGTCCAAATTATATCATTCTTAATCCTTCTCTATCTTGACTTAACCAGAGTGGTTTCAATATATATCTTGCCCTCCAACCTCAAGGTTTTTTCGCAATGTTCTTTGTCCCTCCTTGCTAACGGAGTGTTTTCGACTTTGTTCACCTTCGTTGTATTCTTTTCTTGTATTTGTTCAACCTCTCAAGGTTATTTGGTTTCACTCATTTGTCAAAGAAGCAACTTAGTTTTACCTCTTCTCTTTCTCTTTCGTTTGTCCCTCCGGTGCCATTCTAGATCTCGGGACGAGATCCTCTCGTAGTGGTGGAGTGTTGTAACGCCCCGAGACCGATGTGCCAGGTGTCGTGCAGTTATTCGCTGTTGTTGCCTTGTCATTGCTTGCCTGTCATGCATTGCATATCATGTCATCATGTGCATTTCATTTGCATACGTGTTCGTCTCATGCATCCGAGCATTTGTCTCGTTGTCCGTTTTGCAATCCGGCGCTCCGTTCTCCTCCGATGGTCCTTTCTACCTTTCTTTCATGTGTGGGGATTAAACATTTCCGGATTGGACCGAGACTTGCCAAGCGGCCTTGGTTTACTACCGGTAGACCGCCTGTCAAGTTTCGTATCATTTGGACTTCGTTTGATACTCCAACGGTTTTATCTATTAATCATCTGCAAGAGTAATTAACTAAATAGCACTTTCCAAACAAAAATGACAGCAGTTCTCGTGAGCGCTAAAGTTTCTGTTTTTTACAGCAAGTTTAACAAGACTTTCCCCAAGTCTTCCCAACGGTTTTACTTCGCACAAACACTAATTAAACACAAAAAACACAACCAAAACAGAGGCTAGATAAATTATTTATTACTAAACAGGAGCAAAAAGCAAGGAATAAAAATAAAATTGGGTTGCCTCCCAACAAGCGCTATCGTTTAACGCCCCTAGCTAGGCATAACAAGCAAGGATAGATCTAGGTATTGCCATCTTTGGTTTTCAACTTTTTAGCGGAATCAAGCTCGAATCCGGGAGGTTCTTTACATTTCCCTTCATATTCTGAAATTTTTAGATCTAAAGAATCCAACCGCTTATTGCAAAGGGTAATCAACATATTCATGTGGTGAATATTTACACTAATGTTCTTAAGAGGTTCAAGAGATTTCTGCAAGACTTTAGTAACTTCACAAATTTTTTCAAAAA
This sequence comes from Triticum urartu, assembly GCF_003073215.2. Classification (NCBI taxonomy): domain Eukaryota; kingdom Viridiplantae; phylum Streptophyta; class Magnoliopsida; order Poales; family Poaceae; genus Triticum; species Triticum urartu. The sequence continues at coordinate 501,686,580 of NC_053023.1, read as the reverse complement.
CTTGTGTCTCTTCCTGAGTAGGATGAGGCCCCTTTTGTTGAGGTAGTGTTCCCACTATACCTTCTATAATTTCAAGTGCAATATGGGGATCAATTTCAATAAAATTGCCTTTGGCAACACAATCCAAGAGTTGTCTATGAGACATATTTAATCCAACATAAAAATTGCAAAGCAAAATTCTCAGATTTATTTTAGAGGTACATTTACGATGAGATTCCATTATTCTCAACCAGGCATCTTTTAGGTTTTCTCCTAACCTTTTGTTTAAAGTGAAAGATTTCGAACTCAGGGGTCAATGGAGAAGATAAGGGACTAGCCATACCGACAAGCAAGCAAACTAACACACAAGAAATCAAAAAGAAAACGGGCAAAAGTGGCAAATAGAGAGGGAGGATAGAGAGAGAGAGGGCGAATAAAACGGCAAGGGTGAAGTGGGGGAGAGGGAAACGAGAGGCAAATGGCAAATAATGTAATGCGGGAGATAGGGATTGTGATGGGTACTTGGTATGTTGACTTCTGCGCAGACTCCCCGGCAACAGCGCTAGAAATTCTTCTTGCTACCTCTTGAGCACTGCGTTGGATTTCCCCGAAGAGGAGAGGATGATGCAGCAAAGTAGCGTAAGTATTTCCCTCAGTTTTTGAGAACCAAGGTATCAATCCAGTAGGAGGCTACGCGCGAGTCCCTCGTACCTACACAAAAACAATAGCTCAACGCAACCAACACGCTTAGGGGTTGTCAATCCCTTCACGGTCACTTACGAAAGTGAGATCTAATAGAGATGATAAATAATATTTTTGGTATTTTTGGTATAAGATGCAAAGTAAAAAGTAAAAGGCAAAGTAAAAGCAAAGCAATAATACCATAGGTTTCACTAGTGGCTTCTCTCAAGAGCATAAGTATTCTACGGTGGGCGAACAAATTACTGTTGAGCAATTGACATAATTGAGCATAGTTATGAGAATATCTAGGTATGATCATGTATATAGGCATCACGTCTGAGACAAGTAGACCGACTCCTGCCTGCATCTACTACTATTACTCCACTCGTCGACCGCTATCCAGCATGCATCTAGAGTATTAAGTTAAAAACAGAGTAACGCCTTAAGAAAAATGACATGATGTAGAGGGATAGTTTCATGCAATATGATAGAAACCCCATCTTGTTATCCTCGATGGCAACAATACAATACGTTCCTTGCTGCCCCTTATGTCACTGGGAAAGGGCACCGCAAGATTGAACCCAAAGCTAAGCACTTCTCCCATGGCAAGAACAACCAATCTAGTAGGCCAAACCAAACTGATAATTCGAAGAGACTTGCAAAGATAACCAATCATACATAAAAGAATTCAGAGAAGATTCAAATATTATTCATAGATAGACTTGATCATAAACCCACAATTCATCGGTCTCAACAAACACACCGCAAAAAGAAGATTACATCGAATAGATCTCCACAAGAGAGGGGGAGAACATTGTATTGAGATCCAAAAAGAGAGAAGAGTCCATCTAGCTACTAACTATGGACCCGTAGGTCTGAAGTAAACTACTCACACTTCATCGGAGGGGCTTGGATGATGATGTAGAAGCCCTCTGTGATCGATGCCCCCTCCGGCAGAGCTCCGGAATAGGCCCCAAGATGGGATCTCATGGATACAGAAAGTTGCGGCGGCGGAATTAGGTTTTGGCTCCGTCCCCGATCGTTTGGGGGCACGTAGGTATATATAGGAGGAAGGTGTACGTCGGTGGAGCTTCGAGGGGCCCACGAGGCAGGGGGGCACGCCCTAGGGGGGCGCCCTCCACCCCCGTGATCGCCTCGTGGCTTTCTTGATGGAGGGTCCAAGTCTCCTGGATCTTATTTGATGAGAAAATCACGTTTCCGAAGGTTTCATTCCGTTTGGACTCCGTTTGATATTCTGTTTCTCCGAAACACTTAAATAGGCAAAAAACAGCAATTTTGGGCTGGGCCTTCGGTTAATAGGTTAGTCCCAAAAATAATATAAAAGTGGAAAATAAAGCCCAATATAGTCCAAAACAGTAGATAATATAGCATGGAGCAATCAAAAATTATAGATACGTTGGAGACGTATCAATGCCACGTGTCGGTCACCCTTGACGAAAGCACTTCTGTGACGCGTGATTTATCGTCATGGAAGTGGACACTTCCGTGATGATAATTTTGGTAATGTCATGGAACACTTCTACGACAGCATAGGTATGACTATCTTGATTCTGTCATAAATTTGTCATGGATGTACATGCATGACAAAAAACGCGACCTACTGTGAAAAACACGTATCATCACGGAAGTGTATTTTTTTTGTAGTGCCACCAGTATCTCTTTCTGTCTATCAATTGCCGTGTCCGTAGCCGGACCTCTTCTTAGATCTTCCAACTCCTTTTTCAGTTTTGCCATTCTCTTTTGTGTCCTTTTGAGGGTCTCTCTATCCCATTTATGTAGCTCCTCATGTATTGAGTCCACTTTCTGTTTGAAAGGTCCTAAGCCTAGCAATGAAGCTCGCTGCCAGGCTGTTCAGACCACCTCCTCAACAGTTTCCTCCTTGAGCCATCTCCCCTCAAACCGCTTCACTGATTGAGGGGACTGATCCGTCTCCAACATATCTATAATTTTTGATTGCTCCATGCTATGTTATCTACTGTTTTGGGCAATATTGGGCTTTATTATCCACTTTTATATTATTTTTGGGACTAACCTATTAACCCGAGGCCCAACCCAGAATTGCTGTTTTTTTGCCTATTTCAGTGTTTCAAAGAAAAGGAATATCAAACGGAGTCGAAACGGAACGAAATCAACTAGAGAAGTTATTTTTGGAAGGAAAGCTACCGGGAAAGCTTGGAGTGCATGTCAGGAAAGAAGGGAGGTGCCCACGAGGGTGGGGGGCGCGCCCACCCCCCTAGGGCGCGCCCCCCTGCCTCATGCCCCCCCTTCGGTCCAACGACGTGCTTCTTTCACCCATATATACCTACGTATCCTAAAACTTCCAGAACAGAGATTAGATCGGGAGTTCCGCCGCCAGAAGCCTCCGTAGCCACCGAAAGCCAATCTAGACCCGTTCCGACACCCTACCGGAGGGGGCAATCCTTCTCCGGTGTCCATCTTCATCATCCCGGTGCTCTCCATGACGAGGAGGGAGTAGTTCTCCCTCGGGGCTTAGGGTATGTACCAGTAGCTATGTGTTTGATCTCTCTCTCTCTCTCTCTCGTGTTCTTGAGATGATACGATCTTGATGTATCGCGAGCTTTGCTATTATATTTGGATCCTACGATGTTTCTTCCCCCCTCTACTCTCTTGTAATGAATTGAGTTTCCCCTTTGAAGTTATCTTATCGGATTGAGTCTTTAAAGATTTGAGAACACTTGATGTATGTCTTGCCGTGGATATCTGTGGTGACAATGGGATATCACGTGATTCACTTGATGTATGTTTTGGTGATCAACTTGCGGGTTCCGCCCATGAACCTATGCATAGGGGTTGGCACACGTTTTCGTCTTGACTCTCTGGTAGAATATTTGGGGCACTCTTTGAAGTACTTTGTGTTGGTTTGAATAGATGAATCTGAGATTGTGTGATGCATATCGTATAATCATACCCACGGATACTTGAGGTGGCATTGGAGTATCTAGGTGACATTAGGGTTTTGGTTGATTTGTGTATTAAGGTGTTATTCTACTACGAACTCTAGGGCTGTTTGTGACACTTATAGGAATAGCCCAACGGATTGATTGGAAAGAATAACTTTGAGGTGGTTTCATACCCTACCATAATCTCTTCGTTTGTTCTCCGCTATTAGTGACTTTGGAGTGACTCTTTGTTGCATGTTGAGGGATAGTTATATGATCCAATTATGTTATTATTGTTGAGAGAACTTGCACTAGTGAAAGTATGAACCCTAGGCCTTGTTTCAAAGCATTACAATACCGTTTGTGCTCACTTTTATCGTTAGTTACCTTGCTGTTTTTATATTTTCAGATTACAAAAACCTTTATCTACTATCCATATTGCACGTGTATCACCATCTCTTTGCCGAACTAGTGCACCTCGTGGCTCCCCCTTCGGTCCACCGACGTGCTTCTTTCACCCATATATACCTACGTATCCTAAAACTTCCAGAACGGAGATTAGATCGGGAGTTCTGCCGCCAAAAGCCTTCGTAGCCACTGAAAGCCAATCTAGACCCGTTCCGGCACCCTGCCGGAGGGGGCAATCCTTCTTCGGCGGCCATCTTCATCATCCCAGTGCTGTCCATGACGAGGAGGGAGTAGTTCTCCCTCGGGGCTGAGGGTATGTACCAGTAGCTATGTGTTTGATCTCTCTCTCTCTCTCTCTCGTGTTCTTGAGATGATACGATCTTGATGTATCGCGAGCTTTGCTATTATATTTGGATCCTATGATGTTTCTCCCCCCCCTCTACTCTCTTGTAATGAATTGAGTTTCCCCTTTGAAGTTATGTTATCGGATTGAGTCTTTAAAGATTTGAGAACACTTGATGTATGTCTTGCCGTGGATATCTGTGGTGACAATGGGATATCACATGATTCACTTGATGTATGTTTTGGTGATCAACTTGCGGGTTCCGCCCATGAACCTATGCATAGGGGTTGGCACACGTTTTCGTCGTGATTCTCCGGTAGAAACTTTGGGGCACTCTTTGAGGTCCTATGTGTTGGTTGAATAGATGAATATGAGATTGTGTGATGCACATCGTATAATCATACCCACGGATACTTGAGGTGACATTGGAGTATCTAGGTGACATTAGGATTTTGGTTGATTTGTGTCTTAAGGTGTTATTCTAGTACGAACTCTAGGGCTGTTTGTGACACTTATAGGAATAGCCCAACGGATTGATTGGAAAGATTAACTTTGAGGTGGTTTCGTACCCTACCATAATCTCTTCGTTTGTTCTCCGCTATTAGTGACTTTGGAGTGACTCTTTGTTGCATGTTGAGGGATAATTATGTGATCCAATTATGTTAGTATTGTTGAGGGAACTTACACTAGCGAAAGTATGAACCCTAGGCCTTATTTCCTATCATTGCAATACCGTTTACGCTCATTTTTATCATTAGTTACCTTGCTGTTTTTATAATTTCAGATACAAATACCTTTCTCTACCATCCATATTGCACTTGTATCACCATCTCTTCGCCGAACTAGTGCACCTATACAATTTACCATTGTATTGGGTGTGTTGGGGACACAAGAGACTCTTTGTTATTTGGTTGCAAGGTTGCTTGAGAGAGACCATCTTCATCCTACGTCTCCTTCGGATTGATAAACCTTAGGCCATCCACTTGAGGGAAATTTGCTACTGTCCTACAAACCTCTGCACTTGGAGGCCCAACAACGTCTACAAGAAGAAGGTTGTGTAGTAGACATCAGGGACCGATTCGTCTTTGTGTATAATTCAGTATAAATCACCAAAGGACGATGATCCGACTTTGTCATTTCACCATTTATGACACCCACATTAGGAAATAGCAGGTTCCGCCATGAGTTACATATGTCTCTATCCAACCTTTCCTTTATTCTCCCTCTACTCCATCTGTAGGCATCACCCGTGCCACCCAAATCTTCTAGCTCACACTCGGACAAAACATCCCTGAATGCTTGCATACATCTTTGCTCTCTGAGTGCCCCTCCTTCCTTTTCATGCGTGAATAAAATTTCATTGAAGTCGCTGAATACTATCCATTGTTCATCCATCCTCTGATGCAGCACACGGAGATATGCCCATGGTTTATTTTTATTCTCCTTCGCCGGCTCTCCATAAAATCCCGTGCACCGCCACTTCCTTCCATCATCAACTGCTACATCAATGAAGTTGGCCGTAACATCATTTTTTGTCACAGCCACTCCAGTTTTTCACATCATCAGAAATCCTCCCTCCCTTCCATCACTCGGGTCAACCATCCTCTCATGGAACCCTAGCTTCCTCATCTTCCTCATCAACCGTTCTGCCCCTGCGTCAGAGAAATGTGCTTCTGACATGTAACATCCCAAATTTGCAATTTGGAATGTTATACACTAGATCATCATGCATAGCATATTTTTCTTGCATTTTGGTTGATCCTAGAAATTTCACGCAACTCAAGGACCTTCGGAGAGAGTCGGAGATTTCGTTATTTTCATATTTGAAAGTTTTCTCGAATTTGAAAAGAGGATCATTTGATTTATTTATTTCATCTTCAATAATTTTTCCGATATCAAAAATATAAGAGAGGGAATAATATGACTTTCCCAAAATTGAGGAAAAATGAAGATTTAATAAATAGATCAAATTTTGTTTGCCGGTGTTTTCTTTGCATTTTCTTTGGATAGGGAAAAATGCGCGTTTTCGAAAATTGCATTTTAGGCCCGGAGTAAAGTTCATTTTGTTCGACTCGTTGTCAGGAGTCGGGGAAAATTTACTTTAGGTTTTTCGGAGTTCATTTAGTTAGTTTTCTTTTTGTTTTTCTGCGCGGAACCGTTAAAAAAAAATCTTCGCAGCGCCTTGGGCCAAGGCCCAGCCAGCAGGCCGGCCGGCCAGGCCCCAGCCCCAGCCGCACGCGTGCCAGGCGCCAGGCGCAGGCAGCCGCCGCCCCAGGCCGAGTCCTAGAAGGACTCTAGGCCGGTTAGCCCCCCTCTTTCCTTGTTTCTTTTTCTTTTGCTTGCCCCCTACCCCAAGTCTCGTCTCCCCTCACCTATATAAATACCAACACCCCCCACCCTCTCCTCACATCAAAACCCCAAGCTCCTCTCCTCCTAAGCCGCAGCAAGCAGCAGTGCGCAGCCCCAAGCCGCCGCCTATAGTAGCCACTCCGCCTCGCGCCAAACCGCCGCCGCCGCCCTTAGCTGCCGCCGCCCGGAGCCCGCCTCCCGAGGTAGCCGCGCCTCTCTTTTTCTTTCCCCGGTCCGGTTTTTCCTAAAAGAACCGTTCCGTTTTCTCTCCGATTCTTTTCTTTTTCTTCCGGTTTTTGTTTCGGTTTTCTTCCAAAACCCTAGATCAGTTTTTCGTTTCCTTTTCGGTTTCTTTTCCGAAAACCCTAGATCGGTTTTCGTTCTTCTTTCGGACCGTTCGTCTCAACGAACGTGATCACCGATTTATCCCCGGTTAACGACGCCCGTTCGTTTAATCATTCGTCTCTTTCTTTTCGTCGGATTTATTCCGCGATCGCGATCCCAGATCCGATCTTCGTTCTAGTCTTTCTTCTCGCTCGTTTATCGGAATCAGGTGATTCAAGCACCTGGAGTTTCGTCTCGAAACCGCCGTTCCGTCTAATCAACTTGAACAAGCCTTTGCTACAGTAAAATTTGACCTAGTTTCAACTTGCTAGAACCGAGTTGTTTTCTTCCGCCGTTTGTTTTCCGTTTCTTTGTTCGGTTCGTTCTTTCTTTGCAACCGGAGTTCTTAAGTTGAACTTTCTGGTTCGTTCTCTTGTTCGAGTTTATCTATGCATTAGAGGAGTACTTATTGTGTGCTTGTTGTTTGTCTGCGATAGATCACCCGGATTGCGCCGCTTGTTACTTCGAAACCCTAGGTCTCACGGATCATCAGCAAGGCAAGTAACACTTTGATCATACCTTTTCTACAACCCATGTTTTATTGCATTAGATCAATCCTCACACATTGCATGATTAGGATCTAATTAAATTGTGGGATGGGAAGTAGATGAGGTAGTACCTATCACCTGTATTATTATGAAACCTTTGGGAGTTACTTCTACGTTTGCTTATTATGCCATGCTATGCTAGTAGACGTGGATTGGGTGAGTGATATCCATGACAGATGTGAGATTGATAATTTAATGGTTTACCTAAGGTGGCAACTTAAACACACATCTGGGTGGATTGAGGCACCTGATGTCTATCAGGACTTGCCTGTTTTTTTTGGACCGCCACCCAGGCTCAAAGGGATCATAAGATCATTCATGCTAGTAACTTCCGTGTGCAGCCACAAGCCATTATGGGCTCTGGCATAGTTGACTAAGTTGTGCGAACTCTTACAGTGGTAGACTAGCAGATGTAGGGGATGTAGGTGTACCGGTCTACCCGATCGTAAGGTGCTAGCGCTTCTGAAAGACTATGTCTCGGTCATCCGTTTCTCAAACACCATGTAGTGCGGGAAACCAAACGGAGGCGATCGAGTCTTGTGGGGAAAAGTGCGCAAACCTCTGCAGAGTGTACAAACTAATCATGATTAGCCGTGTCCCCGGTTATGGACAACCTGAGTATCTAGTACTTGAATATCATGTGAATCTCATCATGTTACTCTAATTAATATTGTTGGGATGTTAATGAGTACTTTTAATTGGGATTGAGAATGCTGTCAACCATTCTCAATGTTCAACAACTACCATGATAGTTAAATAAATTTATTCCTTTGCAGTAGGGAAAAATTGGCTTTACGCAAAACTGTAACCATAGAGCTTTCCACCAGCAATATATGCATATAGTATAGCTGTTTCATTCCATTACTCTGTATGTGTTACATTGCCAGCATATTCCATGTGCTGACCCGTTTTCGGGCTGCAACTTTCATGTTGCAGTCTTTTCAGACGACGAGTAAGGTGCTTTTAGGTCGTGGTTCTATACTCAGTGATGCCGTGGGAGTTGATGGACCCATTTATCTTCCGAGACTTCCGTTGTTATCGATATTAGATGGCCTTAAGCCATATTTATTGTAATAAGTTCTCTTTGAGACAACGATGTAATAAGTGTGTGATTGCCACTCTGCTATAAATCCTTCGATGTACTGTGTGGTGTCAGCATTACTGATCCAGGGATGACACCCGAGCACAGTAGACTTGATCCATTCGGGTCGGGTCGCCACATGACAGAAAAAGCACATCTGGTTTATAGCACCCCTGAACCTCCAGAAGTGCTATAACTGCCCGGGACTGACGCACCCCACGACAGTTCCATCCTAGAAGAATCATTGGGCCTGGCGGTCCTCCAACCGGGAGGCCGCCAATGTTGCCAAGTCCATAGATGTTGCTTCATCTACTTTGTGCCGCTTTGAATCTTGTGAGGTGTTATCATTCTCTTCCTCCCCTTCTTTCGTCCCTGTTTCTTCTCCCGGCCTAATTCCATCCTCTCCCTTCCCCTGTGTTAAGAACAACTGGTCATGCTTTCCCTTTTCCGTGAACTCAAGCCTTCTCTTTTGAGCACTTGAAGTTTGCCAATAAACGTCAGGTGGTTTTGATGGGCTGCTAGCCGAACTGCTCAGATCGCCTTTCTCCCTCCTTACACCTTTAGGTTCTGCAGCTGCAGCAGCACCACCTTTCCCTCCTTCTTCAGTTCTTCCTGCTCTTCCTCCTCCGCCACTATATCCACTCTGCAACCCTTGCTCGTCTCTTCTAAATTCCACCGCAATCAAGGTTATGGGATAGATAAGTGCAGCTTCATCATGAACCCCGTTCCCATACTCTTTGGCCATGTGACCCACAAATCCACAAACACCACAGAACATCGGCATCTTTTCATACTCGAAATCAAAATAGACCTTCTTCATCCTCAGTGTTAAGCTAGCACATCTAATGAGAGGTTTAAGCATGTCCAAAGTAACGCGTACTCTGATTCCTCCACCTTGTCCCTTAACGAATCATTGATCAACTCTTACAACAGTGCCTTCCTTCGTTGCCAATTGCTGGGCTATATTCACACTCCTTATCTTCTCTTTCAACCCCATCACCCTCACCCACACCTGGTAGGTATTCAGATCCACCTCATTTGGCTCCGACCAGCCATCATAAGGAGCAAGTAAATCTGGACAGTTTTGGAATATCCAAGGCCCATCATGCATGACTCTCTCCCAATCCCCTAGGCATGTGATCTGCATAGAGGACAAATTATCTTCTATGGCTCTGAACTCCACTTCTCGTGCAAGATTCCATGCAGATCTCATCGTTCCATAGAAGGCCCCATGGCTAAATTTTCTCGCAGTATGCACCCGGGCTATCGCCATGAACTCCGCATCCTTTTCTAGCTCTTCCTGATCCTCCTCCAAGACCACACATCTTCTTCTTCATCTTCCCTGAGATTCAGGTACTTCGGTTTCTCATCTAGCGGTTCCTCCTGTTGTGATCTGCCGCCCCTGCCACCACAGCCATCACCATCGCCGCCCCTTGTCCTTCTGTCTTCTCTCCGCTGATACGAACCCTAGACGTAGATGAGTTCCCGTTCACCATCGTCCTTCCTTCCTCGGGTCGTACTCCTCCCTAGGGTTGCGATCTCCTGCTGCTTTGCCAATCTACTCTCCTGGAGACGGAATCTGACATGGTCTGATCCATATCCGGAGGAAGATAAGGTAATCTCCTTGGCCGTCGCCGCGGAGAGAAGGAAACCCTAGAAGGGTATGAGTCTATAGCCAAGCAGGCTGTGTTTACGACCGCATATTTTTCTCTATGCCCAACTTTGATCAGGTTTGTATAAAATTGTATTAACATATACACACCAAATCAATATCATTAGAGTTGTTCTTGAACATTTTTTCACTTCTATAGATTTGTTATTGTAAAATTTTATAAGTTTGACTTCAGCCAAAACTAATATGTGGAGTAAATAAAAACGAAGAGAGTACAACACAAGATACTTATAGAATTGGGTCGGGTTTTTTAAGCACCGTTGCTTATATGTATAGCAATATTTCCTTAGGCACCTCTATTGTAGCAGACACTTAACCAATTTTTTATGTACAAGTACCACTCCAAGCGTCTTGCATTGTACATAATCTTAGGTTCATAGCCGTAAGCATCCCTTCTTAGAGGCACTATTTTCAAACATTTTACATAAAAGGGGTTTTTTTTTCTTTCGAGGGGGGGGGTGCAAGGGCACCCTTGGTGATTAGAGTCTATGAAACAATTGCATGAGCAAGTTTGTCATCACTTGTGTGCTTGTATTACATTGTTCAAACATAATGATGAAAACATTTATAATGAAATTTGATATTCAAGGAAATTTTGGAATACGACAAATAAACAATTGAATTTTAGAAATAAAAAACTTCCCTATGGAACAAGAGAAGAATGCAAGGCTTTGTCAAATCATATTAGCATGTGGGGTAATTGTTTTCCAATAGGGCCCTTTGTCGGAGTGAACAGACGAGTATTTTCCTGTTCCTTCTTATTTTAATTAATTATATTTCAGATGGAACAAGAGGAGAAAAATGCAAAGCTCTATCACGTTAGGTCTTTTAACTGAAATGCATCAGCCCGTAATACTAGTATTTGATCTACGTCCCTCTTTGATTCACATGATTATCAAAACACAGGAATAGGAAAAACATAGGAATAGTGTCATGTCCTCTTGTATCCTATAGGATTACAAACTACAAGAACTAGAGGATATCTCGCATGTTTCTACGGGAATTGGTTGAAGTTTGAGTTGATGACATGAGAACCAAAATTTAAAATACATATGATTTACCAAACTTGATTATGTATCATTGTGAAATATTTACCGAGTATAAATAGAATAATTGAATGAAACATATATTTCATGCATGATTGAATATTGTGGTGAGTTTTTTCCTCTACATGATTACATGTTGAGGTGGGTCTTATCCCATTCGTAATTATATGGTAAGGTGACATGCTTGCATGCTGAGATATATAAGTTGGTGAGGATGATTAGCCTAGGTATATAGGATTTGGATGAAATTGCATTTGATAGCACAGGGAAATCAAACGAATTCTACCAAGAGATTTGAATGCATGAAATTTTGCTCCAAAATGTAGTAGAAATAAATCCTATAAGAAAATTCCAAGGATTCCAATCTTGTGAATCAATTGTCCACCATAGGTGACGTGGAATTGTCACGGCAGATGTCCTAGCAGAAGGACTTAGTCGTGGAGCCATCGCAACTAGGTTAGCTTAAAGGGGTTAAACGAGACAAAGGACACAAGGAGTTTATATTGGGTCGGCCCCTTGCGGTGAAGGTAAAGGCCTACTCCAGTTTGAGGTGGTATTGCTTGGGTTTCGATTACCAGGGAGCGAATATGCTTGACCTAGCTTTCAGTCTCTTGTCTCTTTTTCTAAACCACCGCTGATATACACAGGTTGACGCCCAGCGGCTCAAGGAGTCCCGGCTGGCTCATACAAAAGGTGTCCGGCCTGGTGACTAACTACGCATGCCTTACAATACAAGTTTTACACATATGGCGGTTTACACATGTGGGCTTTAAGTCGCCGTTGGGATTTGGGCCTCCAGTTAGCCTGCTTCGTGAACCGCCATCTTCAGCATCTTTATGGGCTTTGTATTTTATGATCCGCTAGCGGTATGACCCGGCCCCTCCTGGGCGGGTCATACCCAATAGTTATATCCCCAACATTAGGCCCTAGGTTGATGTGAACTTGTTCATATCAATCTTTCAAACTTCGAAAAAATCCTTCTTTGTCTTCTCTTGCAAGATCTTGTAACCCGCCATGATGTCATCTCCTAGATTGTGATAACCCGCCGTGACGTCACCTGTCATTAATATTACGCAAAGCCCAAATCTCAATATATGTATATCCTCTTTTTTAATAAGTTCCCGAAAATCAAGGCGTCTATGCCGTTGCATATCCATTTTTTGGCCTCCTCGATTCCCGCACATGTCACTTATCCTTTAGTCCTTATAAATAGGGCCAGGGGTCCCTTTCACTTTCCCCCCTTGCTTTATCGTCTCTATCTTCTTCCTTGCTTCGCTTTAGCACCCGAGCTCTGTCGCCGCCGTCGACTTTCGCCACCACCTCGAAAATGGTTGCTGCATCAACCTGATTTGACCAGAGTTCATCTGCGTGCCTCCGCTGTTCAACAGCTCTGGTGAGTTCTCCTCCTTCCCTTTCCTCTAGATCCCATTAGGGTTTCCACAAGTTCGTCGGAGTTCATCCTCGTTCTTCACTGTAGCTTGTAACTTTTGATTCAAGCTTAGTACCCCTCCTGCGCGGCGGTAGTCGTGGTACTCATTTTTGTTATTAGAACATCTCCCTTGTGCAAGAAAACCAATCTGGACACATGAACTGCTCACCTACTGCAACTTAGGTCTAAATATGTTCCATTCTCTGAACTGCCGTAGATCCAAAATTGTAGCATCAATCTGTGAAATATGTTTTTCCAACACATAGCAATTTGCCCATTCTCACATCTGTGAAATCAATATTTGTGTGGGCGGCTTAGCTCAGAAACGTAACCCGCCAGGTACCATTAGTCCCCTCTTAAGCTGCAAATGTCTTATCTTTATAACTTCAATGCCATCCTCCGGTTTAACATCTATGCATGCTTCATTATTTTTTGCGTTTAAGCCAACAACCGGCTTGACCATATAATCTTAAACCGGCATAATCTTCCTTTCAGATCATCGAAAAAATGGCTAAGACATATACCTCATGCAACTGGGTCCAATCCCAGGTCACTGAAGAAGACCTAAACAATTTTGTTGCAACTAGCGCTCTAGCCAAGAAAGAAGATATCCACTGGAGGGTCCCTAGTGAAGAAAACCCTCCTACATCCAAGGACAGAGAAGTAATTGTCTTCACTGACCACCTGAGCTGGGGGTTCAACCCACCCGGCTCAAAGTTTTTCCGCGACATGCTTCATTTCTTCCAACTTCACCCTCAAGATATTGGGCCCAACTTTGTATCCAATATTTGCAATTTCCAAGTCTTCTGTGAAGCCTATCTTCAAGAAGAGCCCACCGTTGAATTATTCAGAGAATTTTACTACTTAAACCGCCAGACAGAGTTTACTGATCGACCCAGATTGGAACTCGGTGGGATCTCAATTCAAAAGAGGAAAGAAGTCAACTTTCCCTACGCCAAGCCGTCGAGTCACCCTAAAGATTGGAACCAAACTTGGTTATATTGTAAAGACACTTCTCCATCAGACGAGAATCCTCTGCCGGGTTACCGAGACCACCGACTTAGCAACACACATCCGCTTCCCCCAAGAATGAACGCAAAGGAGCGAGCAAAATATGCACCAGCCTTTTCAAAGCTTAGAGCCTTCATTGCTAATGGCCTAACCCGCGTTGACTTTGTTCGGTGCTGGGTGTCATGGAGCATCTTGCCATTAAGACACCGCCCCGGCTTAATGTGTGAATATACTAGTGACTTACAAGATCCCCAGCGCCACTGCGACATTCAACTGGCTGACGCATAAATTACAGAAGCCACCAAGAAATTGCTGAACGAGCCTGCAAAGGAATGTAGTAAAACAAGACTTAGTCCTTTCTGTACCTTCAACAAGCCGCCAGCCATAAATGTTGCACACCTTCCACTCAACCATGTTTGTAATAGTTATGCCTACTTATAATCTTTTTTGATTTCCATAGGCCGATTCTCCATTTTGTAAGAAGAAACCACAAGATAAGCCGGCCAAACCGGCTCGTACCAAAACCAAGGTCACCAAAAGACCTGCCAAGAAGAAGACCACTGAGACCGCCGACTTAAACATTGATGAGGATGCTGATGACGATGAGTCAGAGGTAGAACTTGACTCACTTGGCTCATTTTTTATACATCTCATTGACAATGATTGTTATTAGGATGACGCAGAAGCCAGCCGTGCAGGCGACGCAGAGATAATTATTCTTTCCTCCAGCTCAGAACCTCTGCCAACACAGAAAACCCAACAAGCAATCCGGAAAGTAAGCTTTTCTCACCCTCTAGCTCACTTGCATCCCAACTTTCTTTTGAAGAAACAGCAACATGAAGCTCGCCGCACCACCCGACATAGTGGTGGTGTGATTACTTCCTCCGGCTTACCAAACATGCCGGTTCGCAAACACCGCCCAGAGGTCTTACCAATTTCTGATATGATTTATCCCAAGGCGGGTTATTTTCGACAACCTCTTAACCGTCTGATTCAAACTATAAGGGGACTTCTCATCCCTCTTCTGGCGAGTCAACGGGAACTTAAATACTAGCTTTCAAAACCGTACCTGGGTAAGAGTATATTCAATCATTGAAACCTTATGCCTGATTATTATACTGACCTCTTTATACTTCTTATTTTCAGGGGCCGGGCCAAACCCGGCAAAAAGGCAAAGCTGAATAAGTTGGTCGACGATGTCAATCCGTCTGAGCTGGAGCAACAACAACCAGAACTCTCTCACCCAATTGCTGAAGATATTATTGATGATCCGCCACCTCAAGACCATGAAGTCTCCACAGACCCTATGGATGCTGAGCCGGCCATCTCTAAGCCGCCAAGCCCAGTTAAGCCTTTTGAGGAAAAAAACTAACGATGTAGTCGTCACCGGGTTTGGTTTCACAGCACCGGGTCACCCCACTGTCTTGTCTAAGCACAACGCCAAAGAAGAAATATATGCTGAAGATAAAGGCAAGTGGAAGGTAGACTTAGAGAGCTACACTCAATTCAGCTCCCAAGACATCCACTCTGGTTATTTGAACCATTTGTATACCAGCCGTGACTTTGAAGCCGGCTTGGTTAATTTGATGAAGGAATTCTATGAGGTAATTCAATCACCATTCTCTTTCATAATTATCTGTCCATCAGCCGCCAAGTCTATAGGATATGATAAAAAATTTGAATATGTTGTAGACTTTCCAGTTGCCATAAAGAATTGCGCATCATCACTAGTAGCCCCCAAGGGCCGGCTTAAATCATCATGTTAAGCCGTGACTTTAAATAGTAGTAATGAACTTTGCACCCGTAGCCCCCAAGGGTCAGTTTAACTAGCATGTTGAGCCGACTTAAAATAACAAAAATCAACTTTGCCTCAGTAGCCCCAAGGGCCGGCTTAATCAGTGATGAATAAGTCAGGACTAATCATCTTGTTTGAAGTCATCAATCCAATTTTGTAGTCTTTATAAACCGGATTACATCATTTGTCCGGGTCAGTCAATTATTCTATCTTTAACAAAGAGCAATATGCATTAGCCCCAAGTGCCAAGTATAATACTTGTATTGTGCTTGGGACTTCAAAAAATTCTTAAGAGCAATATACATTAGCCCCCAAGTGCCAAGGAAAATACATGTATTGTGCTTGGGACTTCAGTCAATAATCATACTCATGATATCTGTCCATGCTTATACCATAGGCTGAACTTTCTGAGAAGGATTGATAACCCACAAGTATAGGGGATCAATTGTAGCCTCTTTCTATAAGTAGGAGTGTCGAACCCAGTGAGGAGCTAAAGTTAGAACAAATATTCCCTCAAGTTCTATCGACCACCGATACAACTCTACGCACGCTTAACGTTCGCTTTACATAGAACAAGTATGAAACTAGAAGTACTTTGTAGGTGTTATTGGATAGGTTTGCAGGATAATAAAGAGCACATAAATAAAAGCTAGGGGCTATTTAGATAAAGACACAACGAAATTAGTTTCTGTGGAGAGCTTTTTGTCACGAGAAAGTTATTTGTCCCTAGACAATCGATAACTAGACCGGTAATCATTATTGAAATTTTATTTGAGGGATGCTACCTCTTGAGCACTGCGTTGGTTTTCCCTGGAAGAGGAAAGGGTGATGCAGCAAAGTAGCGTAAGTATTTCCCTCAGTTTTTGAGAACCAAGGTATCAATCCAGTAGGAGACTACACGCAAGTCCCTCGTACCTACACAAACAAATAAGAACCTCGCAACCAACACGATAAAGGGGTTGTCAATCCCTTCAGAGTCACTTACGAGAGTGAGATCTGATAGAGATAAAAATAATAATATAAATATTTTTGGTATTTTTATGATATAGATTGAAAGTAAAGATTTCAAAGTAAAATAGATTGGAAACTTATATGATAAAAGATAGACCGGGGGGCCATAGGTTTCACTTGTGGCTTCTCTCAAGATAGCATAAGTATTACGGTGGGAGAACAAATTACTGTCGAGCAATTGATAGAAAAGTGCATAATTATGAGAATATCTAGGCATGATCATGTATATAGGCATCACATCCGCGACAAGTAGACCGAAACGATTCTGCATCTACTACTATTACTCCACAAATTGACCGCTATCCAGCATGCATCTAGAGTATTAAGTTCATAAGAACAAAGTAACACGTTAGGCAAGATGACATGATGTAGAGGGATAAATTCAAGCAATATGATATAAACCCCATCTTTTTATCCTCGATGGAAACAATACAATACGTGCCTTGCTGCCCCTGCTGTCACTGGGAAAGGACACCGCAAGATTGAACCCAAAGCTAAGCACTTCTCCCATTGCAAGAAAGATCAATCTAGTAGGCCAAACCAAACCGATAATTCGAATGGACTTGCAAAGATAACCAATCGTACACAAAAGATTTCAGAGAAGAATCAAATATTGTTCATAGGTAAACTTGATCATAAACCCACAATTCATCGAATCTCGACAAACACACCACAAAAAGAGTTACATCAAATAGATCTCCAAGAAGATCAATGAGAACATTGTATTGAGATCCAAAGAGAGAGAAGAAGCCATCTAGCTAATAACTATGGACCCGAAGGTCTGTGGTAAACTACTCACACATCATCGGAGAGGCTATGTTGTTGATGTAGAAGCCCTCCGTGACGATTCCCCCTCTGGCGGAGCTCCGGAAAAGGCCCCAAGATGGGATCTCTTGGGTACAGAAGGTTGCGGCGGTGGAAATAGGGTTTCGTGGTGCTCCTGGATGTTCTCGGGGTATATGGATATATATAGGAGGAAGAAGTAGGTCGGTGGAGCTGCGAGGGGCCCACGAGGGTGGGGGGTGCGCCCAAGAGGGACAGGCGCGCCTCCCTGCCTCGTGGCCACCTCGTTTCTTTCTTGACGTCTACTCCAAGTCCCCTAGATCACGTTTGTTCCAAAAATAACTCTCCCGAAGGTTTCATTCCGTTTGGATTCCGTTTGATATTCCTTTTCTGCGAAACACTGAAATAGGCAAAAAACAGCAATTTGCATTGGGCCTTGGGTTAGTAGGTTAGTCCCAAAAATAATATGGAAGTGTATAAATAAGCCCATTAAACATCCAAAACAGATAATATAATAGCATGGAACAATCAAAAATTATTGATACGTTGGAGACGTATCAAGCATCCCCAAGCTTAATTCCTGCTCGTCCTCGAGTAGGTAAATGATAAAAATAGAATTTTTGATGTGGAATGCTACCTAGCATAATTCTCAATGTAATTTCCTTCATTGTGGCATGAATGTTTAGATCTGAAAGATTCAAGACAAAATTTTAATATTGATATAAAAATAATAATACTTCAAGCATACTAACTAAGCAATCATGTCTTCTCAAAATAACATGGCAAAAGAAAGTTTATCCCTACAAAATCATATAGTTTGGTCATGCTCCATTTTCGTCACACCAGAATGCTCTCATCATGCACAACCCCGATGACAAGCCAAGCGATGGTTTCATACTTTAGTAATCTCAAACTTTTTTCAACTTTCATGCAATACATGAGCGTGAGCCAAGGACATAGCACTATGGGTGGAATAGAATATGATGATGGGGGTTATGTGGAGAATACAAAAAAGGAGAAAGTCTCACATCGACGCGGCTAATCAATGGGCTAGGGAGATGCCCATCAATTGATGTCAATGCAAGGAGTGGGGATTGCCATGCAACAGATGCACTAGAGCTATAAATGAATGAAAGCTCAACAAAAGAAAACAAGCCAAGTTCTATAATGAAAAATTCCCACAAGTATATGAAAGTGACAAAACAAGAGACTCTCTATCATAAAGATCATGGTGCTACTTTGAAGCACAAGTGTGGAAAAAAGATAGTAGCATTGCCCCTTTCTATTTCTTTCTCTATTTTTGGGCTTTTTTGGCCTTTCTCCTTTTTTTATTTGGGACAATACTCTATTAATGATGATCATCACACTTCTAGTTATTTACAACTCAATGATTACAACTCGATACTACAACAAAATATGACAATATGTGAATGCCTCCGGCGGTGTACCGGGAAGGGCAATGAATCAAGAGTGACATGTATGATAAATTATGCATGGTGGCTTTGCCACAAATACGATGTCAACTACATGATCATGCAAGGCAATATGACAATGATGAAGCGTGTCATAAATGAAACGGTGGAAAGTTGCATGGCAATATATCTCGGAATGGCTATGGAAATGCCATAATAGGTAGGTATGGTGGCTGTTTTGAGGAAGATATCACCAGGTTTATGTGTGATAGAGCGTATCATATCATGGGGTTTGGATGCACCGGCGAAGTTTGCACCAACTCTCAAGGTGAGAAAGGGCAATGCACGGTACCGAAAAGGCTACCAATGATGGAAGGGTGAGAGTGTGTATAATCCATGGACTCAACATTAGTCATAAAGAACTCACATAATTATTGCAAAAATCTACAAGTCATCAAAAACCAAGCATTACGCGCATGCTCCTAGGGGGATAGATTGGTAGGAAAAGACCATCGCTCGTCCCCGACCCCCACTCATAAGGAAGGCAGTCAAATAACACCTCATGTTTCAAATTTGTTACACAACGGTTACCATACGTGCATGCTATGGGACTTGCAATCTTCAACACAATTATTTCTCAAATTCACAACTACACACTCTAATATCACCATCTTTATATCTCAAAACAATTATCAAGTATCAAACTTCTCATAGTATTCAATGCACTTTCTATGATAGTTTTTTATTAAACCGATCTTGGATGCCTATCATATTAGGACTAGTTTCATAACCAAAGCAAATTACCATGCTGTTCTAAAGGACTCTCAAAATAATATAAGTTAAGCATGAGAGATCAATAATTTCTATAACATAAAACCACCACCGTGCTCTAAAAGATATAAGTGAAGCACTTGAGCAAAATTATCTAGCTCAAAAGATATAAGTGAAGCACATAGAGTATTCTAATAAATTACAATTCATGTGTGTCTCTCCCAAAAGGTGTGTACAGCAAGGATGATTGTGGTAAACTAAAAAGCAAAGACTCAAATCATACAAGACGCTCCAAGCAAAACACATATCATGTGGTGAATAAAAATATAGCCTCAAGTGAAGTTACCGATGGAAGAAGACGAAAGAGGGGATGCCATCCGGGGCATCCCCAAGCTTAGGCTTTTGGTTGTCCTTGAATTTTACCTTGAGGTTCCTTGGGCATCCCAAAGCTTAGGCTCTTGCCACTCCTTATTCCATAATCCATCAAATCTTTACCCAAAACTTGAAAACTTCACAACACAAAAGTCAACAGAAAATCTCACGAGCTCCGTTAGTATAAGAAAACAAACCACAACTTAAGGTACTGTAATGAACTCATTCTTTATTTATATTGGTTTTAAACCTACTGATTCCAACTTCTCAATGGTTCATACCCTCCGATACTAGCCATAGATGCATCAAAGTAAGCAAACAACACACGAAAAACAGAATCTGTCAAAAACAGAACAATATGTAGTAATCTGTAGGTTTCGAATACTTCTGTAACCCCCAAAATTCTGAAATTAACTGGTGTACGTGAGGAATTTGTCTATTAATCATCTGCAAAAAGAATCAACCTAATAACACTCTCCAGTAAAAAAAATGGCAGCAAATCTCATGAGCGCTAAAGTTTCTGTTTTTTACAGCAAGATCGCAAAAACTACCCCCAAGTCTTCCCAAAGGTTCTACTTGGCACAAACACTAATTAAAAGCATAAAACCACATCTAAAAAGAAGCTAGATGAATTATTTATTACTAACCAGAACCAAAAATCAATAAACAAAAATAAAATTGGGTTTCCTCCCAACAAGCGCTGTCGTTTAATGCCCCTAGCTAGGCATAAAAGCAAGAATAGATCTAGGTATTATCATCTTTGGTATGCAATCCATAAGTGGCTCTCATAATAGATTCATAGGGTAATTTAATTTTGTTTCTAGGAAAGTGTTCCATGCCTTTCCTTAACTTAAATTGGAATCTAATATTCCCTTCTTTCATATCAATAATTGCACCTATCGTTCTAAGGAAAGGTCTACCAAGAATGATAGGACATGTAGGATTGCAATCAATATCAAGAACAATGAAGTCTATGGGCAAATAATTCCTATTTGCAACAATAAGAACATCATTAATCCTTCCCATAGGTTTCTTAATAGTGGAATCTGCGAGGTGCAAATTTAAAGAACAATAATCAAATTCACGGAAACCTAACACATCACACAAAGTTTTTGGAATCGTGGAAATGCTAGCACCCAAATCACATAAAGCATAGCATTCATGATCTTTAATTTTAATTTTAATAGTAGGTTCTCACTCATCATGAAGTTTTCTAGGGATAGAAACTTCTAATTCAACTTTTCTTCATAAGATTGCATTAAAGCATCAATGATATGTTTGGTAAAAGCTTTATTTTGACTATAAGCATGCAGCGAATTTAGCACGGATTGCAACAAGGAAATACAATCTATCAAAGAGCAATTATCATAATTAAATTCCTTGAAATCCAAAATAGTGGGTTCATTGCTATGTAAAGTTTTGACCTCTCCAATCCCAAATTTACCAATTTTTGCATCAAGATCTAAAAACTCCAAATCATTGGGACGTCTTCTAACTAAAGTTGACTCATCTCCAGTCCCATCATTATCAAGATTCACATTGCAAAACAAAGATTTAATAGGAGACAGATCAATCACTTTTAGATCCTCATCCTTATTATCATCAAGTTCTTCCGGTTTGGCGGCCATCTTATTAACTAAGGTGGCTTGCTTATCCGAAATTTGGGCTATTAAGTTTTCAAGATGAGCGAACTAAGATTTTAGACCATAAAATTCTTTAGACATATCATCGAGCTCTTTATTCATGTACCCCATAAAACTTTTTGTTCTTTAAGCTCGTTTCTGAAGAAATTATTATGCTCAAACTGCAAGGACATAAAACTTCTAACGTTGTTTTCAATTTATTCCAACCTTCTAAGGTGAGGATCAACACTTTTTGGTACAGCCATCGCGGCAAACAATACAACACACAAGCACACAAGAAGCGAGCGAAAAAAGAGAGGCGAATGGGAAAAAGAGGGCGAATAAAATGGCAAGGGTGAAGTGGGGGAGAGGAAAACGAGAGGCAAATGGAAAATAATGTAATGCGAGGGATAAGAGTTTGTGATGGGTACTCGGTATGTCTTGACTTGTGCGTAGATCTCCCCGGCAATGGCGCGAGAAATCCTTCTTGCTACCTCTTGAGCACTGCGTTGGTTTTCCCTTGAAGAGGAAAGGGTGATGCAGCAAAGTAGCGTAAGTATTTCCCTCAGTTTTAGAGAATCAAGGTATCAATCTAGTAGGAGACTACACGCAAGTCCCTCGTACCTACACAAACAAATAAGAACCTCGCAACCAACACGATAAAGGGGTTGTCAATCCCTTCACGGTCACTTATGGGAGTGAGATATGATAGAGATAATAATAATAAGATAAATATTTTTGGTATTTTTATGATATAGATTGCAAGTAAAGATTGCAAAGTAAAATAGATTGGAAACTTATATGATAAAAGATAAACCTGGGGGCCATAGGTTTCACTAGTGGCTTCTCTCAAGATAGCATAAGTATTACGATGGGTGAACAAATTACTGTCGAGCAATTGATAGAAAAGTGCATAATTAAATGAATATCTAGGCATGATCATGTATATAGGCATCACGTCCGCGACAAGTAGACCGAAACGATTCTACATCTACTACTATTATTCCACACATTGACTGCTATCCAGCATGCATCTAGAGTATTAAGTTCAAAAGAACAGAGTAACGCATTAGGCAAGATGACATGATGTAGAGGGATAAACTCAAGCAATATGATATAAACCCCATCTTTTTATCCTCGATTGCAACAATACAATACGGCCTTGCTGCCCCTGCTGTCACTGGGAAAGGACACCGCAAGATTGAACCCAAAGCTAAGCACTTCTCCCATTGCAAGAAAGATCAATCTAGAAGGCCAAACCAAAGTGATAGTTCGAAGAGACTTGCAAAGATAACCAATCATACATAAAATATATCAGAGAAGAATAATATATTGTTCAATAAACTTGATCATAAACCCACAATTCATCGGATCTCCACAAACACACCGCAAAAAGAGTTACATCAAATAGATCTCCAAGAAGATCAAGGAGAACATTGTATTGATATCCAAAGAGAGAAGAAGAAGCCATCTAGCTAATAACTATGGACCCAAAGGTCTGTGGTAAACTACTCACACATCATTGGAGAGGCTATGGTGTTGATGTAGAAGCCCTCATTGGAGGTTGTGTGGAGAAGACAAAAAGGGAGAAAGTCTCACATCGACGCGGCTAATCAACGGGCTATGTTAATGCCCATAAATTGATGTCAATGCGAGGAGTAGGGATTGCCATGCAACAGATGCACCAGAGCTATAAGTGTATGAAAGCTCAAACTGAAACTAAGTGGGTGTGCATCCAACTTGCTTGCTCATGAAGACCTAGGGCACTTGAGGAAGCCCATCGTTGGAATATACAAGCCAAGTTCTATAATGAAAATTCCCACTAGTATATGAAAGTGATAACTCAAGAGACTCTCTATATGAAGAACATGGTGGTACTCTGAAGCACAAGTGTGGTAAAAGGATAGCAACATTGTCCCTTCTCTCTTTTCTCTTTTTTTCTCTTTTTGTAGGCTTCTTTGGCCTCTCTCTTTTTTTTTGGGGGGGGGGGCTTCTCTGGCCACTTTTATTTTGATAAACTCACATGGGACAATGTTCTAATAATGATGATCATCACACTTTTATTTACTTACAACTCAATATTACAACTCGATACTAGAACAAAGATATGACTCTATATGAATGCCTCCAGCGGTGTACCGAGATGTGCAATGATCTAGCGTGGCAATGAAATCAAAAAACGGACAAACCATGAAAACATCATGATAGCTATCTTACGATCATGCAAAGCAATATGACAATAAATGATCAAGTCATGTATATGACGATGTTGGAAGTTGCATGGCAATATATCTCAGAATGGCTATAGAAATGCCATGATAGGTAGGTATGGTGGCTGTTTTGAGGAAGATATAAGGAGGCTTATGTGTGATAGAGCGTATCATATCATGGGGTTTGGATGCACCGGTGAAGTTTGCACCGACTCTCAAGGTGAGAAAGGGCAATGCACGGTACCGAAGAGGCTACCAATGATGGAAGGGTGAGAGTGCGTATAATCCATGGACTCAATATTAGTCATAAAGAATTCACATACTTATTGCAAAAATCTATTAGTCATCAAAACAAAGTACTACGAGCATGCTCCTAGGGGGATAGATTGGTAGGAAAAGACCATCGCTCGTCCCCGACCGCCACTCATAAGGAAGACAATCAATAAATACCTCATACTCCAACTTCGTTACATAACGGTTCACCATATGTGCATGCTACGGGAATCACAAACTTCAACACAAGTATTTCTACAATCCACAACTACCCACTAGCATGACTCTAATATCACCATCTTTATATCGCAAAACTATTGCAAGGAATCAAACATATCATATTCAGTGATCTACAAGTTTTATGTAGGATTTAATGACTAACCATGTGAATGACCAATTCCTGTCATTTCTCTAAATAGATATAAGTGAAGCAAGAGAGTTTAATTCTTTCTACAAAATATATGCCCACGCTCTAACAAATATAAGTGAAGCAAAAGAGCATTCTACAAATGGCGATTTTCTATGTGTAGGGAAACAGGCAATCCAAACTTCAAATGATATAAGCGAAGCACATGAAGCATTCTATAAAGCCATACTCAAAAGATATAAGTGAATTGCAAAGACATTCTATAAATCAACCATGGACTATCTCATACCAGCATGGTGCATCAAATAAAAGTGGAAACTGAATGCAAAAGACGCTCCAAGATTTGCATATCACATGAACGAAACGAAACCGAAAACATACCGATACTTGTTGAAGGAAGATGGGATGCCTTTCGGGGCCTCCCCAAGCTTAGACGCTTGAGTCTCCTTGAATATTTACTTGGGTTGCCTTGGGCATCCCCATTCTTGAGCTCTTGCCTCTCCTCCTTCTCCTCATATCGATACCTCCTCGATCCTTGATCACTTTATCCACACAAAACTCAACAGAAAGTTCAGTAAGATCCGTTAGTATAATAAAGCAAATCACTACTCTAAGTATTGTTGCAAACCAATTCATATTTTGTTTTTGCATTGTAGCTACTATAATATAACTTTTCCATGGCTTAATCCACTGATAGAAATCGATAGTTTCATCAAAACAAGCAAAAAATGCATAAAAAACAGAATATGTCTTAAACAGGACAGTCTGTAGTAATCTGAACATTCACCATACTTATGGTACTCCAAAAATTCTGAAAAAATTAGGAAAAATAAAAAATTTGTACAGAAAGATAGTGCAAAAAGTTTCAGAACCATTTGACTTTCCAGTAAAAAAAAATGTAAAATCGTGCACTGCAGCCAAAGTTTCTGTTTTGCACCGCACAAACCAACAAGCAATGTAAACATCCTAAAGGCAAATCTTGGCACATTATTTTTATAATACAATGGAATTGTACAAGGGGATAATTATTTTTTTTGAAAAGTTTCTGTAATCAAGATTCACAAAGTTTCCGTGAGCATGAACAATTTCAAGGAGCTCCCTCACTTTAACAATGTTTGTCTCTCTCACTTTCACTTTCCTTTTTGAAAAGTTTTGGGTTCCCCTCTTTATTTTTTTTGTTTTTAAACTATATAAAAGCACTGAACAGAAATAAATGACTCTCTAAAACTTCCGGGTTGTCTCCCTGGCAGCGCTTTCTTTAAAGCCATTAAGCTAGGCATAAGGTGCTCAAGTAATGAATCCACTCGGATCCCAAGGTATATCAAAGCTAATTTGAATTAGCAATGATTTGGCATTTAGTAGTGAGCACAAAGCAACATATATCAAGCAATGATGAAGTCTAACTCTCTTCCTATGCATCAGCATGTCATACAAGAACAATTCATGCACATCAAGTAAAGGCCAATGCATAGCATAAGAAGTTTCTTGCAATTTTATCGTGTTAGAAACATAGAGAGGCGGAGATGTAGTTCCTATCTCATAATAATTGCAAGTAGGAGCAGCAAGCACATGCATATTATATTCATCAAAATTATCATGTGCAACGATAAAAGGCCACCCATCAATATAATCCTTAATAAGTGCAAACTTCTCCGATATAGTGTAGTTTGGAGAATTCAAAAAGATAATAGGACTATCATGTGTGGGTGCAATAGCAACAATTTCATGTTTAACATAAGGAAAAATAGCAAGTTCATCTCCATAAGCATAATTCATATTGGCATCTTGGCCACAATAACAGCAAGCATCAAGTTCATCAAAAAGTTCAAACGAATCAATGGGATCATAGCAATTATCATGGCATTCATCCTTCGGTAAGAACGAAGGGACATTAAATAATGTATGAGTTGGAGAGTTACTCTCATTAGAAGGTGTGCACGGGTAGCTAATCCGATATTCCTCCTTTTGTTCTCCGCTCTCCTCGTCATCTTTTTCATCCAATGAGCTCACAGTTTCATCAATTTCTTCTTCCATAGACTCCTGCAAAATATTAGTCCCTTCTCGGACAGCGGAAACTTTCTTAATGAATTCATCAATATCATAATTGTATTTATAATTCTCATAAAATATTTAATGATAGCTAAATTTTCAGGTCTATAAACTGAATCATCAAAATCTTCAAACTCTTTAAACAAAGATTCAATTTCACAAGCACCCTTAAAAGCAAAAAATTCTTCTATTCGTTCCACATCATAGTAATCATATATACCATTAGCATAAGAAACTAAGGTTTCATTATCATTAAATTTGCATGAAAAGGGAAGGTGTGGAGACTTCATCCTAGAGCAACAAGTATAACCATATCTCAAGCATAGTTGCCGAGCATACCAATGCAACATATAAATTTGATCCCATAATAGTTTCCCTTCTTGAGTCAAGCGATAGTCCCTAAAGTATTCACGTTGATCCAACGTGTCTCCCATTATATAATTGAATGGGGTTTTCTCAGGATTATTAAAGTAGTGCATAATATCTTTCACATAATGAGCATCGAGGGTTTTAGGAGGTTCCCCATCTCCATGAGTAGCAAGTAAACCTATTTTTTTTGGTATTTCGTGTTCCATATCCATAACTAAAGATAGAGAACAACTTAGAACAGCAAATAAAATACACTTAGTGATAAAGCAAACAAGCACACACGAGAATATTCACCCCACACTATTGCTCCCCGGCAACGGCGCCAGAAAAAGGTCTAGATAATCCACAAGTATAGGGGATCAATTGTAGCCTCTTTCGGTAAGTAGGAATGTCGAACCCAACGAGGAGCTAAGGGTAGAACAAATATTCCCTCAAGTTCTATCGATCATCGATACAACTCTATGCATGCTTAACGTTCGCTTTACCTAGAACAAGTATGAAACTAGAAGTACTTTGTAGGTGTTGTTGGATAGGTTTTTGACACGTCTCCAACGTATCTATAATTTTTGATTGTTCCATGCTATTATATTATCTGTTTGGATGTTTAATGGGCTTATTTATACACTTTTATATTATTTTTGGGACTGACCTACTAACCCAAGGCCCAGTGCAAATTGCAGTTTTTTTGCCTATTTCAGTGTTTCGCAGAAAAGGAATATCAAACGGAATCCAAATGAATGAAACCTTTGGGAGAGTTATTTTTAGAACAAACGTGATCCAAGGGACTTGGAGTAGACGTCAAGAAAGAAGCGAGGAAGCCACGAGGCAGGGAGGTGCGCTTGCCCCCCTGGGCGCGCACCCACCCTTGTGGGCCCCTCGCAGCTCCACCGACCTACTTCTTCCTCCTATACATATCCATATACCTCGAAAACATCCAGGAGCACCACGAAACCCTATTTCCACCGCCGCAACCATCTGTACCCAAGAGATCCCATCTTGGGGCCTTTTCCTGAGCTCCGACGGAGGGGGAATCGATCACGGAGGGCTTCTACATCAACACCATAGCCTCTCCAATGATGTGTGAGTAGTTTACCATAGACCTTCGGTCCATAGTTATTAGCTAGATGGCTTGTTCTCTCTCTTTGGATCTCAATACAAAGTTCTCCTCGATCTTCTTGGAGATCTATTCGATGTAATTCTTTTTGCGGTGTGTTTGTCGAGATCCGATGAATTGTGGGTTTATGATCAAGTTTATCTATAAAAATATTTGATTCTTCTATGAAATCTTTTATGTATGATTGGTTATCTTTGCAAGTCTCTTCGAATTATCAGTTTGGTTTGTCCTACTAGATTGATGTTTCTTGCAATGGGAGAAGTGCTTAGCTTTGGGTTCAATCTTGCGGTGTCCTTTCCCAGTGACAGTAGGGGCAGCAAGGCATGTATTGTATGGTTGCCATCGAGGATAAAAAGATGGGGTTTATATCATATTGCTTGAGTTTATCCCTCTACATCATGTCATCTTGCCTAATGCGTTACTCTGTTCTTATGAACTTAATACTCTAGATGCATGCTGGATAGCGGTCGATGTGTGGAGTAATAGTAGTAGATGCAGAATCGTTTCGGTCTACTTGTCACGGACGTGATGCCTATATACATGATCATGCCTAGATATTCTCATAATTATGCACTTTTCTATCAATTGCTCGACAGTAATTTGTACGCCCACTGTAATACTTATGCTATCTTTAGAGAAGCCACAAGTCAAACCTATGCCCCCCCGGGTCTATCTTTTACCATATAAGTTTCCAATCTATTTTACTTTGCAATCTTTACTTTCAATCTATATCATAAAAATACCAAAAATATTTATCTCATTATCTCTATCAGATCCCACTCTCGTAAGTGACCGTGAAGGGATTGACAACCCCTTTATTGCGATAGTTGCGAGGTTCTTATTTGTTTGTGCAGGTACGAGGTGACTTGCGTGTAGTCACCTACTGGATTGATACCTTGGTTCTCAAAAACTGAGGGAAATACTTATGCTACTTTGCTGCATCACCCTTTCCTCTTCAAGGGAAATCCAACTAATTGCTCAAGAGGTAGCAAGAAGGATTTCTGGCGCCGTTGCCGGGGAGATCTATGCATAAGTCAAGACATACCAAGTACCTATCACAAACTCTTATCCCTCGCATTACATTATTTGCCATTTGCCTCTCGTTTTCCTCTCCCCCACTTCACCTTTGCCTTTTCTTCGCCTTCTTCCCGTATGTATCTTTGTTTGTGTTTCCATGTGCCTTCCATTTGCTTGCATCTTTGCTTGCTAAAAATTTATTGATATGGATCCACTTAAAGTGTTCTACTTGGATCATCTTCGATCCTTATGCGCTCGTGCTGAAACCCCAACTAGCCTACTTGATGGAAATCTTTAGATGAGCATGCTCATTTTGTGCGTCATCGTTTGTCTAAAAAAGGGAGACTCTTATGGGATCAAATAAATAGATTGTTGTGTTATGCTTGGAATCTTTGTGAAATTTGTGATTTTACTTGTTGCTCTAAGAAGCCTAAAAAACACCTCCCCTACCTTTGTGAGTTTAATAATAATGAAATCTTATCTTCTTATGCAAAGGGTGTTTATAGTTACTACGATATCGAACAAATTGAAGAATTTGTTGCTTTTAAGGGTGCTTATGTAGTTGCTTCTTTGATTGAAAAGTATGATATTACTCTCTACGAATCTGAAAAAATTTGACATACTTAAATATTGCTATGAAAACTATGCTCATAATGTCTATGTCAAAGAATTTATCAAAAGAATGACTGATATGCATGAATCTATAGATGATTATGATTCCGATGATTTGACTGAAATATCCCTTGATGAACATGATGCTTGCTATTCTTGTGGCCATGATGCCAATATTTATGAAGATGAATTTGCTATAGTTCCTTATGTTAAACATGAGATCGTTGCTATTGCACCCATACTTGATAGTTCCTTTGATGAAAAGCATGATTACAATGATGTTATTATAAATTATCTTAATGTTAATTGTGTTAATGATATGCAAAACCTCAAGCTTAGGGATGCTAGTTTTTCTATGAGTACTATTTGTTGCAATGATCATGATTGGGGTGATTCTTCTTTTGATCTTGAAAATTTATTTAAGCCCCATGATGAATATGAGATTGATAATAGTGTTTGCAATATTATTGAAAGTGGGGTTTATATCACATTGCTTGAGTTTATCCCTCTACATCATGTCATCTTGCCTAATGTGTTACTATGTTCTTATGAACTTAATACTCTAGATGCATGCTGGATAGCGATCGATGTGTGGAGTAATAGTAGTAGATGCAGAATCGTTTCGGTCTACTTGTCGCGGACGTGATGCCTATATACATGATCATGCCTAGATATTCTCATAATTATGCACTTTTCTATCAATTGCTCGACAGTAATTTGTTCACCCACCGTAAAACTTATGCTATCTTGAGAGAAGCCACTAGTGAAACCTATGGCCCCCGGGTCTATTTTTTATCATATAAGTTTCCAATCTATTTTACTTTGCAATCGTTACTTTCAATCTATATCATAAAAATACCAAAAATATTTATCTCATTATCTCTATCAGATTTCACTCTCGTAAGTGACCGTGAAGGGATTGACAACCCCTTTATTGCGTTGGTTACGAGGTTATTATATGTTTGTGCAGGTACGAGGTGACTTGCGTGTAGTCTCCTACTGGATTGATACCTTGGTTCTCAAAAACTGAGGGAAATACTTATGCTACTTTGTTGCATCACCCTTTCCTCTTCAAGGGAAAACCAACGCAGTGCTCAAGAGGTAGCAGTTTGCAAGATAATAAAGAGCACGTAAATAAAAGCTACGGGTTGTTTAGATAAAGACACAACTAAATTAGTTTCAGTGGAGAGCTTTTTTTCACGAGAAAGTTATTTGTCCCTAGACAATCGATAACTAGACCAGTAATCATTATTGCAATTTTATTTGAGGGAGAGGCATAAGCTAACATACTTTCTCTTCTTGGATCATATGCACGTATGATTGGAACTCTAGCAAGCATCTGCAACTACTAAAGATCATTAAGGTAAAACCCAACCTTAGCATTATAAGGCATCAAGTCCTCTTTTACTCCCATACGCAAACAACCTACTTACTCGGGTTTGTGCTTATGTCACTCACACCACCCACCATAAACAAATCATGAACATATTGCAAACCCTACAACAGGGATCCCTCATGCTTGCGCGACACGAAGAGCACCATAGGACAACACCAATAATAAACATGCAACTCAAACCAATCACGATCATCAATTAACCCATAGGACAAAACGGATCTACTCAAACATCATAGGATAGCCATACATCATTGGGAAATAATATATAGCGTTGAGCACCATGTTAAAGTAGAGATTACAGTGGGTAAAAGAGGAGTTACACCGCAGCATAGAGGGGGGGGAGTTGGTGATGACGGCGGTGAAGTTGTTGGTGTAGATCGTTGTCGCGATGATGGCCCCGGCGGCGTTCTAGCGCCACCGGGAGAGAGACCCCCTTCTCCTTGACCTTCCCCCTAGATGGGAGAAGGGTTTACCATCTGGTCCATGGCCTCCATGGCGGCGGAGGGGCGAGAGCCCCTCCTATATTGGATCCCTCTCTTTGCTTTCTTCTGTTTCTGTGCTCCCTGATTCTGCCCTTTCACTGTTTCTTAAATTGCAGGAGATCTGTAACTCCGATTGGGCTGAAATTTTGACATAATTTTTATCCGGATATTGGCTTTCTTGCGGCGAAATAAGGGCACGAACTACCTTACGGAGTGGCCACGAGGGACCAGGGCATGCCCTACCCCCGGGGCGCGCCCCTCACCCTCGTGGGCCCCTCGGGCATCGTCTCGCGTTGATTCCACTTCCCAGGATTCACATATATTCCAAAAAAATCTCCGTAAATTTTTATCCCGTTTGGACTCCGTTTGATGTGGATTTACTGCGAAACAATAAACATGCAACAAACAGGATCTGCACTGGGCACTAGATCAATATGTTAGTCCCAAAAATAGTATAAAATGTTGCCAAAAGTATGTAAAAGTTGTAGAATATTGGCATGGAACAATAAAAAATTATAGATACGACGGAGACCTATCAAGGACTCGCGGCTCAATGATCTGAAGGCCAATATAAAAACTCAACAATCTGAAACATCCAAGGCCCAATCAAAATTGAGGACTGCTTTGGAAAACATTGAGCAGCTCAAGCAGAACTTCAATATTGACAAAGATGGTTGGGAAACTGAAAAGGCGGCTCTATTAAAAAGAGTAGAAGAAGCCGAAGCCGCTCTTAAGCCGGTGACTGATGAACTGTCTGGCTTAAAGCAGCAAATCAATAACATGTCCTTGGCTATCTTCGGTAAGTATTAATCCCGATTCCACTCATCCCAATGAATCTGCTATAAACTGTGTTGGCTTATTAATAAATGAACTGACACAGGCTATCGAAGCGTCAATTTGGGCTCAGACATGTTGATGTCTACTACACAACCTTCTTTTTGTAGACGTTGTTGGGCCTCCAAGTGCAGAGGTTTGTAGGACAGTAGCAAATTTCCCTCAAGTGGATGACCTAAGGTTTATCAATCAATAGGAGGCGTAGGATGAAGATGGTCTCTCTCAAGAAACCCTGCAACCAAATAACAAAGAGTCTCTTGTGTACCCAACACACCCAATACAATGGTAAATTGTATAGGTGCACTAGTTCGGCGAAGAGATGGTGATACAAGTGGTATATGGATAGTAGATAAAGGTATTTGTAATCTGAAATTATAAAAACAGCAAGGTAACTAATGATAAAAGTGAGCGTAAACGGTATTGCAATGCGTTGAAACAAGGCCTAGGGTTCATAATTTTGCTAGTGCAAGTTCCCTCAACAATAATAGCATAATTGGATCACATAACTATCCCTCAACATGCAACAAAGAGTCACTCCAAAGTCACTAATAGCGGAGAACAAACGAAGAGATTATGGTAGGGTACGAAACCACCTCAAAGTTATTCTTTCCAATCAATCCGTTGGGCTATTCCTATAGGTGTCACAAACAGCCCTAGAGTTCATACTAGAATAACACCTTAAGACACAAATCAATCAAAACCCTAATAACACCTAGATACTCCAATGTCACCTCAAGTATCCGTGGGTATGATTATACGATATGCATCACACAATCTCAGATTCATCTATTCAACCAACACATAGAACCTCAAAGAGTGCCCCAAAGTTTCTACTGGAGAATCATGATGAAAACGTGTGCCAACCCCTATGCATAGGTTCATGGGTGGAACCCGCAAGTTGATCACCAAAACATACATCAAGTGAAT
Organism: Triticum urartu; assembly: GCF_003073215.2. Classification (NCBI taxonomy): domain Eukaryota; kingdom Viridiplantae; phylum Streptophyta; class Magnoliopsida; order Poales; family Poaceae; genus Triticum; species Triticum urartu. Next base: position 501,653,312 of record NC_053023.1, on the reverse strand, counting down.
CACGTGATATCCCATTGTCACCACAGATATGCATGGCAAGACATACATCAAGTGTTCTCAAATCTTTAAAGACTCAATCTAATAAGATAACTTCAAAGGGGAAACTCAATCCATTACAAGAGAGTAGAGGGGGGGGGGAGAAACATCATAGGATCCAAATATAATAGCAAAGCTCACGATACATCAAGATCGTATCACCTCAAGAACACGAGAGAGAGAGAGAGAGAGATCAAACACATAGGTACTGGTACATACCCTCAGCCCCGAGGGAGAACTACTCCCTCCTCGTCATGGAGAGTACCGGGATGATGAAGATGGCCACCGGAGAGGGATTGCCCCCTCCGGCAGGGTGCCAGAATAGGTCTAGATTGGTTTTCGGTGGCTACGGAGGCTTCTGGCGGCGGAACTCCTGATCTATTGTGCTCCCCGATGTTTTTAGGGTATATGGAGATATATAGGCGGAAGAAGTACGTCAGGGGGGGCCACGAGGGGCCCACGAGGGTGGAGGGCGCGCCCTAGGGGGGTGGGCGCGCCCCTACCTCGTGGCCTCCTCAAAGCTTCCCTTATGTGCACTTCAAGTCTTTTGGGCTTCTTTCCTTCCAAAAATGAGTTCCGTGAAGTTTCAGGTCAATTGGACTCCGTTTGATTTTCCTTTTCTTCGAAACCCTAAAACAAGGTAAAAACAGAAACTGGCACTGGGCTCTGGGTTAATAGGTTAGTCCCAAAAATGATATAAAAGTGTATAATAAAGCCCATAAACATCCAAAACGGTAGATAATATAGCATGGAGCAATCAAAAATTATAGATACATTGGAGACGTATCAGCATCCCCAAGCTTAATTCCTGCTCGTCCTCGAGTAGGTAAATGATGAAAACAGAATTTTTGATGTGGAATGCTACCTAACATATTTCTCTAAGTAATTCTCTTTATTGTGGCAAGAATATTCAGATCCATAAGATTCAAGACAAAAGTTTAATATTAACATAAAAATAATAATACTTCAAGCATACTAACTAAGCAATTATGTCTCTTCAAAATAACATGGCCAAAGAAAGCTATCCCTACAAAACCATATAGTCTGGTTATGCTCTATCTTCACCACACAAAATATTTAAATCATGCACAACCCCGATGACAAGCCAAGCAATTGTTTCATACTTTTGATGTTCTCAAACTTTTTCAATCTTCATGCAATACATGAGCGTGAGCCATGGACATAGCACTATAGGTGGAATAGAATGGTGGTTGTGGAGAAAAAGAAGAAGAAGAAGATAGTCTCACATCAACTAGGCGTATCAACGGGCTATGGAGATGCCCATCAATAGATATCAATGTGAGTGAGTAGGGATTGCCATGCAACGGATGCACTAGAGCTATAAGTGTATGAAAGCTCAACAAAAGAAACTAGTGGGTGTGCATCCAACTTGCTTGCTCACGAAGACCTAGGGCATTTTGAGGCAGCCCATCATTGGAATATACAAGCCAAGTTCTATAATGAAAGATTCCCACTAGTATATGAAAGTGACGACATAGGAGATTCTCTATCATGAAGATCATGGTGCTACTTTGAAGCACAAGTGTGGTAAAAGGATAGTAGCATTGCCCCTCCTCTCTTTTTCTCTCATTTGTTGGGCCTTTCTCCTTTTTATGGCCTTTTTTTCTCTTTTTTTATTTGGGCTTCTTTGGCCTCTTTTATTTATTTATTTTCGTCCGGAGTCTCATCCCGACTTGTGGGGGAATCATAGTCTCCATCATCCTTTCCTCACTGGGACAATGCTCTAATAATGATGATCTTCACACTTTTATTTACTTACAACTCAAAAATTACAACTCGATACTTAGAACAAAATATGACTCTATATGAATGCCTCCGGCGGTGTACCGGGATGTGCAATGACTCATGAGTGACATGTATGAAAGGATTATGAATGGTGGCTTTGCCACAAATACGACGTCAACTACATGATCATGCATAGCAATATGACAATGATGGGGCGTGTCATAATAAACGGAACGGTGGAAATTTGCATGGCAATATATCTCGGAATGGCTATGGAAATGCAATAATAGGTAGGTATGGTGGCTGTTTTGAGGAAGGTATATGGTGGGTTTATGATACCGGCGAAAGTTGCGCGGTACTAGAGAGGCTAGCAATGGTGGAAGGGTGAGAGTGCGTATAATCCATGGACTCAACATTAGTCATAAATAACTCACATACTTATTGTAAAAATCTATTAGTTATAGAAACAAAGTACTACGTGCATGCTCCTAGGGGGATAGATTGGTAGGAAAAGACCATCGCTCGTCCCCGACCGCCACTCATAAGGAAGACAATCAATAAATAAATCATGCTCCGACTTCATCACATAATGGTTCACCATACGTGCATGCTACGGGAATCACAAACTTCAACACAAGTATTTCTCAAATTCACAACTACTCAACTAGATTGACTCTAATATGACCATCTCCATATCTCAAAACAATTATCAAGTATCAAACTTCTCTTAGTATTCAATGCAATTCATATGAAAGTTTTTATTATATCCCTCTTGGATGCTCATCATATTAGGACTAGTTTCATAACCAAAGAAAATTACCATGCTGTTCTAAAAGACTCTCAAAATAATATAAGTGAAGCACGAGATTTCATCTATTTCTATAAAATAAAACCACCACCGTGCTCTAAAAAGATATAAGTGAAGCACTAGAGCAACAACAAACTGCTCCGAAAGATATAAGTGAAGATCAATGAGTAGTCGAATAATTATGCAACTATGTGAAGACTCTCTAACATTTAATAATTTCAGATCTTGATAATTTATTCAAACAGCAAGCAAATAAAAATAAAATGACATCTAAGAATAGCAAACACCATGTGAAGAAGCAAAAACTTAGGATCAACCGGTACTAACCGATAGTTGTTGAAGAAGAAAGGTGGGATGCCAACCGGGGCATCCCCAAGCTTAGATGCTTGAGACTTCTTGAAATATTATCTTGGGGTGCCTTGGGCATCCCCAATCTTGACCTTTTGTGTCTCCTTAATTCCTCTCGTATCATGGTCTCCCTAAATCTCAAAAGCTTCATCCACACAAAACTCAACAAGGACTCATGAGATAAGTTAGTATAGACCATTGCCAAAACCTTATCATACTCTACTGTAGAAAATCACTAAAATTATTATTCAACATTGCATAATAAATGCCTCTGCATATTTAATAGTCCTATCCTCAAATAGAATCATTAAAGAAGAAAACATATGCAAACAATGCAAACATAACAGCAATCTGCCTAAACAGGATAGTCTGTAAAGAATGCAGCAACATCCATACTTCCCTAGCTCCAAAAATTATGGAAGAAAATTCCCACTGTAGTAAATTTATCATATCTTAATATGCAAAAGGTTTCAAAATTTTATCACATTCTTACTTTTCTACGGAATTATTGCAACAGCGGTAAACTTTCTGTTTTCAAACAGCAACATGTGGACTTCTAAAATAGGCATAGTAAAGGCTATCAATGCCACTTTATTAAAATAAAAGATGCAAAACATTTTTCTAAATAACAGAAAGCAAATCCTAAAAAAATAAATTGACGCTCCAAGCAAAACACATATCATGTGGCGAATAAAAATATAGCTCCAAGTAAAGTTACCGATGAACGAAGACGAAAGAGGGGATGCCTTCCGGGGCATCCCCAAGCTTAGGCTCTTGGCTATCCTTGAATATTACCTTGGGTTGCCTTGGGAATCCCTAATCTTAGGCCCTTGGCACTCCTTATTCCATAGTCCATCGAATCCTTAATCAAAACTTGAAAACTTCACAACACAAAACTTAACAGAAAACTCGTAAGCTCCGTTAGTATAAGAAAATAAATCACCACTTCAAGGTACTGTAATGAACTCATTCTTTATTTATATTGGTGTTAGACCTACTTTATTCCAACTTCTCTATGGTTTATAAACTCTTTTACTAGCCATAGATTCATCAAAATATGTAAACAACACATGAAAAACAGAATCTGTCAAAAACAGAACAGTCTGTAGTAATCTGGATCAAACTTATACTTCTGGAACTCATAAAATTCTCAAATAAATTTCTGGACCTGAGTAATTTAGCTATTAATCATATGCAAAAATAATTAACTCAATAGCACTCTCCAATAAAAACTGGAAGCAATTCTCGTGAGCGCTAAAGTTTCTGTTTTCTACAGCATGATCGCAAAGACTTTCCCCAAGTCTTCCCAAAGGTTCTACTTGGCACAAACACTAATTAAACACAAAAAACACAACCTAAAAAGAGGCTAGATAAATTATTTATTACTAAACAGGAGCAAAAAGCAAGGAATAAAAATAAAGTTGGGTTGCCTCCCAACAAGCGCTATCGTTTAACGCCCCTAGCTAGGCATGATTATTTCAATGATGCTCACATAAAGGATAAGAATTGAAACATAAATAGGGCATCGTGAAGAATATGACTAGCACATTTAAGTCTAACATACTTCCTATGCATAGTGATTTTGTGAGCAAACAACTTATGGGAACAAGAATCAACTTGCATAGGAAGGTAAAACAAGCATAACTTCAAAACTTTAAGCACATAGAGAGGAAACTTGATATTATTGCAATTCCTACAAGCATATATTCCTCCCTCATAATGATTTTTCAGTAGCATCATGAATGAATTCAACAATATAACCAGCACCTAAAGCATTCTTTTCATGATCTACAAGCATAGAAATTTTATTACTCTCCACATAAGCAAAATTCTTCTCATTCGGGATAGTGGGAGTATCATAAGAGACTTGGATACTATAAATTGTTTCCACATTAAAAGAGTAATGTTCAGAAAAGGGGTAATCATAATCATGGAAAGTTTTATAAATATAATCACTACTTTTTATAGGATAAGTATCATCACAATAATCATCATAAGTAGGAGGCATGCTATCATCATTATAAACTTGCATATCAAAACTTGGGAGACTAAAAATATCATCTTCATTAAACGTAACATCCCCAAGCTTGGAACAAACATTAATTTCAGCAAATATATTCTCAAAAACATCATCTTCATCAAACATAGCATCCCCAAGCTTGGGCCTTTTCATATCATAAGCATAATCACTCTCATCATTAATAGTATGGATAGCACCAATAGTATAGCAATTATCATATTCTTACAAGATAGTGCCAAAAAGATTTTCAAGATCATAAGAAGTATCATTATCTTCCACAATTATATTTTCATGAGGCACAATAGTAATAGGGGCACCATTATTTGGGAGGGGTGCCTTTTTACCTCTCTTCCTTTTCCTTTTCATCTTCTTCACCACATCATGTGTGCGTTCAATCCTCTTTTTGGAGCTCCTTATTAATGAGATTGGTTGAATAGGAGGCTCCTCCTCGTTACCTGATTCATCATAAGAAATAATAGGAGGATATGGGGAAGTCTCTTCCCTTTCATTAGTATTCTCTTCATCTTCTATTTCTTTTCTTTTCTTTATGTAGTTGGCAATATAAGGATTTTCAATACAATTCACCACACAATACATATAAATCTTCTCTAGATCAAAATCAAGAAATCTATCAAGATTAAACTTTGGAATACCCTCAGTTATACGTTTCATTTCCTCATACCCCCAAAGAAGACTAAGCTCTTTATGATGCTCAAGGGTAATCAAATTATCACAATGTTTGGATACGATTCAGTCATGAAACAATTTGCATTGGAGATTTAAATGACCATGTTCATTGCAAAGTTCACAAGGGGTGCGAAAAATATTGAATTTTTCAGCATAGTCATCAAGACTTTCTTGCAACAATTCAGTTTCGAAGTACTTATGCCTCTTGCAATATCTATCTTCCCTATTTGGTGTGTACTTACAAACCCAATGCACTCCACAAAAATTGACATGTTTATAGGAGACATTTTCATCATAACTAGTGCAATCATCATTAGTATCATGGATATTCCAAGAATTCGTACTAACAACATTGCAATCATGCTCATCTTTCAAATATTTAGTGCCAAACATTTTATAGATTACTTCTTCTAGCACTTGAGCACAATTATCCTTTCCATCATACTCACGAAAGATATTAAAAAGGTGAAGCGTATGAGACAAACTCAATTCCATTTTTTTGTAATTTTCTTTTATAAACTAAACTAGTGATAAAACAAGAAACTAAAAGACTCGATTGCAAGATCTAAAGATATACCTTCAAGCACTCACCTCCCCGGCAACGACGCCAGAAAAGAGCTTGATGTCTACTACACAACCTTCTTTTTGTAGACGTTGTTGGGCCTCCAAGTGCAGAGGTTTGTAGGACAGTAGCAAATTTCCCTCAAGTGGATGACCTAAGGTTTATCAATCGGTAGGAGGCGTAGGATGAAGATGGTCTCTCTCAAGCAACCCTGCAACCAAATAACAAAGAGTCTCTTGTGTCCCCAACACACCCAATACAATGGTAAATTGTATAGGTGCACTAGTTCGGCGAAGAGATGGTGATACAAGTGGTATATGGATAGTAGATAAAGGTATTTGTAATCTGAAATTATAAAAACAGCAAGGTAACTAATGATAAAAGTGAGCGTAAACGGTATTGCAATGCGTTGAAACAAGGCCTAGGGTTCATACTTTTGCTAGTGCAAGTTCCCTCAACAATAATAGCATAATTGGATCACATAACTATCCCTCAACATGCAACAAAGAGTCACTCCAAAGTCACTAATAGCGGAGAACAAACGAAGAGATTATGGTAGGGTACGAAACCACCTCAAAGTTATTCTTTCCAATCAATCCGTTGGGCAATTCCTATAGGTGTCACAAACAGCCCTAGAGTTCATACCAGAATAACACCTTAAGACATAAATCAATCAAAACCCTAATGTTACCTAGATACTCCAATGTCACCTCAAGTATCCGTGGGTATGATTATACGATATGCATCACACAATCTCAAATTCATCTATTCAACCAACACATAGAACCTCAAAGAGTCTCCCAAAGTTTCTATCGGAGAATCACGACGAAAACGTGTGCCAACCCCTATGCATAGGTTCATGGGTGGAACCCGCAAGTTGATCACCAAAACATACATCAAGTGAATCACGTGATATCCCATTGTCACCACAGATATGCACGACAAGACATACATCAAGTGTTCTCAAATCTTTAAAGACTCAATCCGATAAGATAACTTCAAAGGGGAAACTCAATCCATTACAAGAGAGTAGAGGGGGGGGGGGAGAAACATCATAGGATCCAAATATAGCAAAGCTCGCGATACATCAAGATCGTATCTGAAAGTGCGTTGTATCGACTAGAGGGGGGGTGAATAGGCGATTTTTATGAAAGTCTTCAAAATGTGAGAGTTATGAAGACAAACAACGAAGATTAAGCCTTTTATTATGCAGCGGAAGTTAGATTACACTAGATTAGCCATGGTCATGTATTCAGTAGAGTGAAAGCACAATGACAAGCAACTGCAGTGTAATAAGGATCAGGTAGGAAGAAGTTATGAAGCCAAACAGTTCATACATTCACGTTGTGAAGACAAAAGATAAAGCAAGCAGGCAATGGCTTCACAATGTGTAACAGTAAGAAAAGGAAGTGAAGATGAAACCAGTGACTCGTTGAAGGCAATGATATGTTGGACCAGTTCCAGTTGCTGTGACAACTGTACGTCTGGTTGGAGCGGCTAGGTATTTAAACCTTAGGACACACAGTCCTGGACACCCAGTCCTGAACACACAGTCCAGGACACCAAGTCCTCACCGTATTCTCCTTGAGCTAAGGTCACTTAGTCCTCGCCCAATCACTCCGGTAAGTCTTCAAGGTAGACTCCCAAAACCTTCACAAACTTCGTTCACTGGCAATCCACAATGTCTCTTGGATGCTCTGAACGCGACGCCTAACCGTCTGAAGGATTCACAGTCCTCAAGTGTAATAAGTCTTCAGATCATCACACAGACAAGAAGACCTAAGTGATGCCAATTTACTCTGGCTCTGGTGGTTAGGGTTTTCTCCTCAACTAGGAATTTCTCTAAAAGGCTTCGAGAGGTGGGTTGCTCTCAAACGACAAAAGCCGTGCACTGAAATCTGAGCAGCCAACCGTTTATGGTTGTGGGGGTGGGCTATTTATAGCCACTTGGCAACCCGACCTGATTTGTCCGAAATGACCCTGGGTCACTAAGGAACTGACACGTGTCTCAACGGTCAGATTTCAAACTCTCATGGAAACTTTGCTTGGGCTACAAGCAAAGCTGACTTGTCCGGCTCTGGACAAGATTCGCTCTCATTGTCTTCGCTCGAAGACATAGGTTTTTTTTGATTTAGGCATCACTTCAGTCATTCTGACTGGTTTTCCTGGACCCCACTTAACAGTATGGTGGTTCCTATGACTCAACACAAAAGAAGAAGAACTACGAAAGATCTAAGTCTTCGAGCTCCATAGGCTTCATAACGTGTCTTCTTCTGTCATAGTCTTCAATGTGAATATCTTCATAAACCACCTTTGTCTTCAATGTCTTCATACATTTTTAGGGGCATCTCTGGTAGTAAACCGAATCACTGAGGGACTTCTACCTGTGTTTTCCTGCAATTCTCACAAACACATTAGTCCCTCAACTAGGTTTGTCGTCAATACTCCAAAACCAACTAGGGGTGGCACTAGATGCACTTACAATCTCCCCCTTTTTGGTGATTGATGACAAACTAGTTGAAGTTTTCAACGGGGAATATAGTGTGTGAAGTTTGTAAAGGATAGGGAATTGTCTTCATAAGTTGCAAAGGCTCCCCCTGAAGATGTGCATATAAGTTAATTTGCCTTTGGGATGCAAATGCACATGGCAGGTTGTACTTGGGGAGATCCTCTTCAGTTTATGATGAAAATCCACTATGCATGTGAAAGTATATGAAGATAATGACATGCATAATGGAAAATGGACGTCTGCAGAATGAGATAAGTGCGGAATTTATCGTCGCACATGCGGAATTTATCTTCGCAAACAGAGTGGCAAACAAGTAGCAGACGACCATCGAGTTTTAGTGTTTACAACTCGAAGAACCAAATGAAGCAAAGACAAGAGTTGTAAACACGAAGCAAAATATGACAAAACTTAAGGCACCCGCCCATTTTGACCCGCTTGAAGACTATAAACATCATACGCGTCTCCCCCTTTTGTCAGTAATGACCAAAAAGGTTTGAAGACATAGAGTTTGCTATGCGTTCCCAGGCGCAGCAGGGTCGGTGGAGTTGTTTGGTGGTGCAGAGCTGGGATGTGCTGAAGCAGGTGGTGGTGATGTAGCATCGTCGTCTTCATCAATGATCCTTGCAGTAACTGTGGCAGCAGATGAAGAGAACTCAGAGTCTTCTAGTGATGGTGTGTTGCGCATCACAGCCCTTCTAGGAGGTGTGGTGTCAAACTTGAAACGCTCTGTGAAGCCATCCTCTTCAAGTTCAGCTTCAGTACATATCATAGAGAGCCCTTTCCATGTACGACGGCAGGTTTCGTGTGTAACGAAGGCATTCTTGGTGGCAAGGTTTCGAAGACGATTGACATCCACCAAGAGGCTCTTCATCTGACGTTTTAGCCAGTCATGATGCCTATCTTGCTTTTGGTGAAGGGCCACAAGAAGCTCTCGGTCAGTGAGGACACGAGCACGCTTCTTGGGTCTTGGAGCATTTGTGCTGTCTGTGGCTTCAGTAGATGCTGGTGCACGTGTAGTGCCAGCCAACGGATATACCCTGGATATTGCTTCAACACCTTCAACATTCTGCGTGAAGCTCTGGTGTTCTGCATTTTGAAGACTTATCGGTTGCTTGGCAGGCTCAGGGTATATTGCTTCAGCAGAGATATCCACATCTGGCAAGAAGATCCGATGGTTTCGGGCAGAGGGCTGATACGAGGTCGCAGAGTGCAGTTTGATTAGCCTCATCACCCAAGGAGCATAGAACTTCAAACCAAATAATTCTGAGCCTGACGCTGCAAGTTGGCGTATGAAGAGATCCTGTGTGTTGAAGCATTTGCCATGCATGATATAGAATATGAGAGTCTTCATTGCACCCTCAATCTTGGCATGTGGTGAGTGTCCCTTAATGGGCCAGAGAGTATGCCGGATGATGTGATATATGGTCCTGGGCAGGTACTCTAGGTCTTCAATGAAGAACTCAGTTGGATAGGGTGCATCCTGAGGCAATGGCTTCATCATTGAGAGCATCTGACTCATATTGGGTTCAGGCCTCTAGAATATGCTCTCAATAGCTTCAGAATGTAGTTGACAGCCTTCCTCGAAGAATTCGCCTGGAGTTGGCAGGCCGGTGAGCTCAATGATATCAAATGCATTGGCTTCATGATGGACGTTGCCGGTCATCCACTCCAGGACCCAAGTCTTCGGATCTCTGTTGTATCCTTTTATATGGAGAGTGGCATAGAACTGAAGCAGAAGCTCTTCATTCCAGTGCTCTTCATCAGTCACAAACGGCAGCAGACCCACTTGCCTGAAGCAATCCAAAGCTTCCTCAAGACATGGCAGACCAGCAATGGCTTCAACCTCAAGGCGCTTGTGCGGGAAGATGCGACCTTGGTTGTATAGTATGCTTGAGTAGTAGCTGCGCTGAGGATAGCTCCAGAACCTATCTGATACAATCCTTTCCCTTGAATAGGGGTTCCTGGAGCTATTGAAAAATGTATTGTCTGCCTTGAAGCTATTTATGTCAAAGGAGCCAGGTGCTGATGCAGGACCTGGGAACCTTGGAAGCCTTGGGACTGGCTTCTGGACATGAGGCCTGTGCTTAATATGATAATCAAACTGTGGACCTGCAGCAGACTCAGGGACTGAAGTGTCTGGCTCAGTAGCTTCGCCGTCCGCTGAAGCATTTGGTGGGGCGGGCTCCACATTGGCTTCAGCGTTTGTGGCGGTAGTCTCAACATTTTCCTCTTCTGCTTGTGTAGTTGGAGGAACAACCTTAGGCACGTTCTCCTGGAGAACTGCATCTTGATGGAGTGGGGGAGTGGGTTCTGGTGGTGCTTCTTCATTGTCTTCGGCTGATGCAGCCGGAATTTCTGCAGTATGGACTTGAGGCCTAGGACCTTTGCGAAGCCTACGGAATGCAGACGACGCTTGTGGGGTCGGAGTGGGCTGAACCTCAAAGTCTTCTTCCTCCTGAGGGCGATCCGCCCATGACTCATCTTGTGCCATTGGCGTCAGAGGACGACCAATACTGATGAGTTCGCTTGTTTCAAGCTAAGGAAGGGCTGCATCATCTTGCACATTGTCCTGATGACCAATGTCTTCAGCAGCTATTGGGTCGGCTGCTGGAATATCTTCAGCGTCAGGAGCCTCTGTGAGAGCAGGCTCATGAACTGTCAGTCGTCTTTCTGCATTGGGGTGAATGACAGAAAGGGGTTCAACCATCAAGGGCTCTGTGGGAGCAGCCCTAGATTTCTTGGTCTTGCGCTTCTTTTTGCTGGGGACAGTAGGAGAGGCTTCAGAGCTCTTCCTTTTTCTGGCTTCAGCCTCTGCATTCCGTGTCTTCTTAAGCTCAGAAGCGGTTGACCGGCTCTTTGGCTTCGAGCCAGTCGTGGCGGTTGGGAAGACAATCGGAATAGCTTCTTGTCTTGATGCCTCTGGTTCATTCACAGTAGGCTGCTTCTTCTTCTTTGCGGCCATCTTGGGGTCGATGCCAGGACGCCCAAGTGCCTTGCGCTTTTCAGCCTCATTGTAGGCTTGAACACATTTTTCTGCCAAAGACTTCATCCTTTCACGCGAGCCCTGAGCTTCAGCACGCTTCTTCAGAAAGTTTTCTTTGAGCTCATGCAGCATGATTTTGAAGCTCCTCACTGCCTGCACGCTGAGGCTGGCCATGTGCTTCTTGAACTGAGCCTTTTCGTGATCAATTTTCTGCTTCAGCTCAACAATGCGCTGAGCAATGGCCAGTTCTGAAGCAATTGCGCCTTGGAAGGCGACCCTGAGTCCAACAGGCAGCTGCAGATCATTGAAGCTTATGTCTGGTGAGTCAAACCATTCGTCGATGAAGCTGTGGATGATGGAGACATCAAAGAGAGGCAGATTGTTGAAGATTTCAGCTTCTTCTTTGCTTTTGATAAGCTATTCTAGAGCGTCATCTCCTAGATCTTCATCGCTTGATAGATAAATGGCTTCGCTGTGCAGAATGGAAGCAGCAGTGAGCTCTTTGCCGGTTTGTGGCTGGGACTCCTTTTCTTTCCGGGGCTTGGAGACGCGGGATACGTCTTCAGACTGCACACTGACTTCAGGAGGTGCAGTTTTCAATGGCTTCGCCCTTGAGATTTTTGAGGCAGGTGCCGGCTTTGAAGCTTTTGATTTCTTTGTCTGCTTTGGCTTCGGCACAGCAGGAGCTTCATCAGACTCAGAGTCAGCTAGAGGGTCATTTACGGTAGCCCCTTGGACTAGATGTGAGTGATCAGACCCTCAAGATTGGCAAACGGACCGATGATATTGGGTTCGGCGTCGCGTGTGCCATCTGCCCTTGGTGAGGAGGGACCAGGGTTGAAGTCAAGCCCAAATTTCTTCTTGTTTAGCTTCGCTGACTGTTGGGCAAACTGAAAGTCGCGCTTGAAGAGATTGTCGTCACGAGAGCAGAGAAGTGACGACGGATGTGCATCATCAGGCTGTGGTCCTCGGACCATGCATGGGTAGAAGCCTTGAGCAATGGCTTCACCTCTGGTCCTGGGTACAAGGTTCTTGTATAAGATATCCCCCCATGGGTTCTTGATAGCATTCTTTTCAGCATACTCCTGGGTGACGAAGCGGTATTTGAACCACTGTTCTGCCCAATAGCGTCTAATCCATTGGATTCGGGTCTTGCGCTGCCCATAGCTTTCTTCTGGATCTGTTTTGTACATTTCTGCCAAGTCTTCAGGTAGATCCTTGGAAGTTCCCTCACGTCTCTGTCTGCCCCCCTTTCTTGCTGCTGCTTTTGAAGCCATAAACTTTAACTTGAAAGGCTTCAAAACTTTCAAAGGCTTCAAAGGCTGTCTTTTTCTGGACCAACAGGAACTGGCTTCAGGAGAGTTTATGTGATGCTGTAGGAATTCTGCAAATGAATGCAGACTGTGAGAACCGAAGGATTCTCCCATGGACATGTACCTGTGATAGCATTAAGGTGCGAGGGAAGGGGAAGAGGTCATATGCATTCTCAGAAGGTTTTTGAAGATTAATCAGTGTAGAAGACATTGACCTCATCGTGCGAAGACATTCACTCATAGATAAGAAGTTGGTTCCAGATTTGTACGAACCCATAGATCAGTACAAGTGAGGAATCTAACAACTTTATGAAGCATAAGTGAATATACTAGGCATGTTATGAGATGCAGCGAGAGATTTAACTAGTGTGAAGAGAAACTTCTTATGGTAGAAAGTGACAGAACCATGAGATCAAAAGAGGCTGTAAAAAGAAGTTTTATTTACCACACTGGAACTGCTAGACGGAAGGGAGATGATGCCGAGCAGTTCAGTCCTCCGTGCCCTAACTTGGCGACGGAAAACACCTACGGCGACGGCGGAGAGGACGATGTCCGCGGTCGGCGTGAGGACGGCGTTGGAGAGGTTGCGGCAGCGAAGCGCTTCGTCTCCGGCGTCGTCGAGTGCTAGCGGTGGCGCTAGGGTTCGTGCGAGGGTGGAAGAAGGAGATAATGACCGTGGTAAGTGTGAACTTATAGGCGCAGGGGCGGCACTGTGCTATTACTCAGGTGCCCCTGGCGATTCGCATTTGAGTAGTACGTGGCCCTCATGCGGTATTTTGGGGGCAGTTCCACATCCCACGCATGCCTGGATTGTCGGGTGGTCGTTCCTTCTTCTCCGGATTTTATGTGGAGGAATGAGCATTAAAAACGGACTTTATGGTTGTCTCTATATCTTCAGCTGACAAGGACGCAGTGAAGACATTCGACAATTTCAACAGAATGCATATGACTTAGAGAGATAGAGTCTGAGATAGAAAGCATAGAGAAGTTTGGGGTCTGATCACATTCACTTAGTTCAAAAGATTCAACACGAAGCCATAGCTATAAGTGAATGCTGTAGAGGATAGAGCACTAGTATATATATATATAAGCAACGTAGTGAAGATAATCATGAAGACATGTTCGAAGCCAAACCAAATGTGAAGACAATCAAATGTGAAGATATTGCAAGGTAACGCCATGAGTGAGACACTTCAAAATAGAACGTTTGGTGGTGGCGTTACCCACCGTATAGGAAGTATTAGACCAGGACACGGCGCACAATTATCGTGGCGCTCCGAAGTCAAATTCCACATAAATGTATTCACACTTAGAATGTATGTCTTCATTGAATGAAGATATACTTTACTTTGTGTGTTGCACATCTAAGTCATCAATATGCATAAGTGTTAGGATGTGTGCCTGATCACAGGACATTTGAGGATTCCAAGATATTTAGCTCACACCGTAACTTGCAAAATCTCTTCTCATCCAAGGGCTTGGTGAAGATATCCGCCAATTGCTCTTCAGTGTTGACGTGTATGATATCAATGTCTTCCTTCACAACATGATCTCTGATAAAGTGATGACGAATTTCAATGTGCTTTGTCTTCGAGTGCTGAACTGGGTTGTTGGCAATCTTGATGGTGCTTTCGTTGTCGCAGTAAAGTGGCACTTGCTTCAGATGAATGCCATAGTCCTTGAGTGTTTGCTTCATCCACAGAAGCTGAGCACAGCAAGATCCAGCAGCAATGTATTCAGATTCAGCAGTGGAGAGAGATACACAGTTCTGCTTCTTTGAAGACCAACATAAAAGTGATCGTCCCAGAAAATGACATGTGCCTGATGTAGACTTTCGATCAACTTTGTCACCAGCATAATCAGCATCCGAAAATCCAACCAAATCAAACTCTGAGCCCTTTGGATACCATAATCCTAGAGTTGGGGTGTGAGCCAAATATCGAAGAATTCGCTTCATAGCTAAGTGATGCGACTCCTTTGGTGCCACTTGAAATCGAGCACACATGCAAACACTAAGCATGATATCTGGCCTAGATGCACATAAATAAAGCAAAGAACCAATCATGGAGCGGTATACCTTTTGATCGAACTCTTTACCATTGTCGTCAGGACCTAGATGATGTTTGGCCGGCATTGGTGTTGTGAAGCCTTTGCAGTCTTGCATACCGAACTTCTTCAGGCAATCTTTGAGATACTTCTCTTGAGATATGAAGATGCCATTGCATTGTTGTCGTATTTGAAGACCAAGGAAGCACTTTAGCTCCCCCATCATGGACATCTGATATTGCTCTTGCATCATATATCCAAACTCTTCACTGTACTTCTGGTTGGTGCAGCCGAAGATAATGTCATCCACATATATTTGGCACACAAACAGTTCACCATCATATGTCTTCGTGAAGAGAGTGGGATCCAGGGAACCAGGTATGAAGCCTTTGCTCTTCAGGAAGTATTTGAGTGTGTCATACCAGGCCCTTGGGGCTTGTTTGAGGCCATACAGTGCCTTGTTGAGCTTGTATACCATGTCAGGATGTTTTGGATTTTCAAAGCCAGGCGGTTGTGCAACATACACTTCTTCTTCAATCTTGCCATTGAGAAAGGCACTTTTCACATCCATTTGATATAGAAGTATGTTATGATGATTTGCATAAGCCAGCAGTATGCGTATGTCTTCAAGCCTTGCCACAGGAGCAAATGTTTCATCGAAGTCAATGCCTTCCACTTGAGTATATCCTTGAGCAACGAGACGAGCTTTGTTTCTGACAACTTGACCATGCTCATCTTGCTTGTTGCGGTATATCCATTTGGTGCCTATTATGTTGTGCTTCCGTGGATCAGGACGCTTAACCAGTTCCCATACATTATTCAGCTCAAACTGTTGAAGCTCTTCTTGCATAGCTTGAATCCATTCAGGTTCCATGAAGGCTTCTTCAACTTTCTTGGGTTCTGATATTGAGATGAATGCGAAGTGCCCACAGAAGTTTGCTAGCTGAGTTGCCCTTGAACGAGTGAGTGGACCAGGTGCATTGATGCTGTCAATTATTCTGTCAATCTGCACTTCATTTGCAACACGAGGATGTACAGGGTGAAGACTTTGCTCTTGCTGATCTGCGTTGTTGTTGGGAGGAATGTCTTCAGGCTAAGCATTGTCTTCATGTTGATCAGGTGCTGAGATGATAAGTTCTTCTTCAGGATGAGCTTCAGAAGGTATAATTTCTCCAGTTCCCATAAGCTTGATTGATTCACTAGCTGGAACTTCATCTAGCTCATTTGGCAGTTGCTCTCTTTGTGAACCATTTGTCTCATCAAACCGCACATCCACTGTTTCAACCACTTTGTAATGGAAGAGATTGAAGACTCTGTAGGAGTGTGAATCCTTTCCATATCCTAACATAAAGCCCTCATGTGCTTTTGGTGCAAACTTTGAGGTGTGGTGTGGGTCCTTGATCCAGCACTTTGCGCCAAATACTCTGAAGTAACTGACATTTGGCTTCTTGCCAGTTAGGAGTTCATACGATGTCTTGTTCAGAAGCTTGTGAAGATAAACACGATTGATTGTATGGCATGCAGTGTCAATGGATTCAGTCCAGAATTTTCTTGGAGTCTTGTATTCATCTAGCATTGTTCTGGCCATCTCAATGAGTGTTCTGTTCTTGCGTTCGACGACGCCATTCTGCTGTGACGTGTACGGAGCTGAGAATTCATGTGTGATGCCCAAGGTATCAAGATATGTGTCAAGGCCAGTGTTCTTGAATTCAGTGCCATTGTCACTTCTTATGTGCTTTATCTTGGCGCCAAAATTGTTCATAGCTCGATTGGCGAAGCGTCTGAAGACATCCTGCACTTCAGTCTTGTAAAGGATTATGTGCACCCAAGTATATCTAGAGTAATCATCAACAATCACGAAGCCATAGAGGCAAGCTGTAGTAGCAAAGGTTGAGTAGTGAGTGGGACCGAAAAGATCCATGTGGAGCAGTTCGAAGGGTTGAGTAGTAGTCATGATTGTCTTCGAAGGATGTTTTGCCCTTGTCATCTTCCCTGCTTCACAGGCACCGCATAAGTGATCTTTCTTGAACTTGACGCCCTCGATGCCTATGACATGCTTCTTCTTCGCAAGGGTGTGGAGATTCCTCATGCCAGCATGCCCAAGTCTCCGATGCCAAAGCCAGCATTCTGAAGCTTTTGCAAGAAGACATACTGCAAGTTGTGGTCCTGCTGAGAAATCTACCACGTACAAATCACCTTTCCGATACCCTTCAAACACTAGAGACTTGTCAGATTCCATGAGTACCAGGCAACGATATTTTCCAAACATTACGATCATATTCAAATCACAAAGCATTGAGACAGACATTAAGTTGAAGCCAAGGGATTCAACAAGCATGACTTTATCCATGTGTTGATCCTTTGAGATTGCAACTCTACCTAGACCCAATACCTTACTTTTACCAGTGTCAGCAAATGTGATGTGGCTCTTGTCGGATGGACGTAATGTTGAGTCCATAAGAAGGCTTCTTTTGCCAGTCATGTGATTTGTACACCCACTGTCAATAATCCATTCTGAAGACTTTGAAGTCACTGGTGTCGTACCCTACAGTGTAGTTAGGGGGATAGGCTTCACGAAGAGAATTGTGAAGCATAAACATTTGACGAACCAGTGGGTTATGAAAACTTAGATCCAGATTAGAACTAATAGGGAAAGTAGCATGCGATTCAGGAACGAGGTACATAACGATGCCATTTGGGCATTTTATCTTGCGCCCCACAAGATTTTTAAGGTCCCCAGCAATAGCGTCAGAAGATTTTGTTTTTCTACTGGAGACCTTTCCCTGCAAAAGAGAGTTAACCTTTCTTAACCACCCACATCTTCAAGGGTGGCTTAGAAGCAATAAGTCTAAGTGCGGCATCTGAGAATTTTGGCTTTGAAGCCTTAGCAAACAGTCTAGCAGGTGGACAATAATACTCATAGGAATAAGCAGAATAATTTTTGGACATATGAACATGACGATTCAAAGAGCCGTTCTCATATTCATATGCCTGAGTATGATTTCCCTGCAAAACATTTGCGTTAGTGTGACTCAGGTGAGTCCTCTGTTTGTATGAAGCCTTTGGACCATATGAAGCCTTTGGTCTGAGGTTTGTCTTCTTTAAGTGAGGTGTCATGAGGACATTCACAGGAAGATTTTCCAGACACTTTTTCGGAACCCAGATCTTCTTCATAGGCGGTCCATTCCTGCAGTTAGTACCAATGTACCTGGCAAACACTTCACCATTCTGATTCTTAAACAGTTTATAGTTTGCATCAAAGGATTCATCAATGTTAATGGGGTTAGCACAAGTGAAGCCAGATAAAATTGGATGGATCTGCTGAAAGTTCCTTTGCAGCAACCCATGTGGTTTTGGGGTACTGCTCAGGTTTCCAGTAAGAGCCATCTGCATTTATTTTCCTCACGAACCCAACACCCTCTTTTCTAGGGTTTCGGTTCAGAATCTGCTTCTTGAGGACATCACATAATGTCTGATGTCCTTTAAGACTTTTGTACATCCCTGTTTCAAGCAATGTCTTCAACCTAGCATTCTCATCAGCAATAGCAGTGGTATCCTCAGCAGAGGGGTTAGTTACCACATCAACATTTGAAGATATTGCAACAGCAGTAGCAGTGGAACATTCAGCAACAGAAGTAGCATTATCACGCTCAATGCATTTAAGACATGGTGGTTCAAATCCTTCCTGAGCGGGACTGATCTGTTCGGCGCGAAGTGACTCGTTTTCCTTTTGAAGATCTTCATGATCCGCTCTCAATTTCTCAAGTTCTTGCTTCCTTTGAAGATAATCATAGGAAAGCTTTTCATGAGTTGTTGAGAGAGTATCAAGACGATCTTCAAGTTCCTGATACTTAACGTGAAGGTTTTTTATGTCTTCAATTAAGTATTCAGATCGAGTCATTTCAGCACCCAACAGATCATCGCTTCTGTCTAACAATTTTTGAATATGTTCCATAGCTTTCTGTTGTTCAGTTGCAATTTTAGCAAGTGTTTTGTAGCTGGGTTTCGAATCACAATCAGAGTCATCGTCACTAGATGTTTGATAGCGAGTAGTGCGTGTGCTTACCTTGGCACCACGTGCCATGAAGCAGTAGGTAGGAGTGGAGTCGTTATTGTCATTTGCGTCGGTGTCGATGATGCAGTTATTGTCTTCAGTGTTGAAGATGGACTTGGCGACGTATGCTGTAGCCAGACTCGCAATGCCAGAATCAGACTCCTCCCCAGACTCCACCTATGCCTCCTCAGATGCGGACTCCTCCTCTGAATCCCTCTCGTTGCCAACAAACGCACGTGCCTTGCCAGATGAGCTCTTCTTGTGTGATGAAGACTTTGAGGAAGACTTGGAAGAAGACATTGAGTATTTCTTCTTCTTGTTGTTGTCAGAATCATATTCCTTGCTCTTCTTCTTCCTTCTGTTCTCATTGTCCCACTGTGGACACTCAGAGATGAAGTGTCCAGTTTTCTTGCACTTGTGACATGTTTTCTTCTTGTAGTCATGAGTAGAAGCTTCATCATTCCTTGAGCTTGATCGTGAAGATTTTCTGAAGCCTTTCTTCTTGGTGAATTTTTGGAACTTCTTCACTAGCATTGCAAGTTCTCTTCCAATGTCTTCAGGATCATCATAACTACATTCACGTTGTGAAGACAAAAGATAAAGCAAGCAGGCAATGGCTTCACAATGTGTAACAGTAAGAAAAGGAAGTGAAGATGAAACCAGTGACTCGTTGAAGGCAATGATATGTTGGACCAGTTCCAGTTGCTGTGACAACTGTACGTCTGGTTGGAGCGGCTAGGTATTTAAACCTTAGGACACACAGTCCCGGACACCCAGTCCTGAACACACAGTCCAGGACACCAAGTCCTCACCGTATTCTCCTTGAGCTAAGGTCACTTAGTCCTCGCCCAATCACTCCGGTAAGTCTTCAAGGTAGACTCCCAAAACCTTCACAAACTTCGTTCACTGGCAATCCACAATGTCTCTTGGATGCTCTGAATGCGACGCCTAACCGTCTGAAGGATTCACAGTCCTCAAGTGTAATAAGTCTTCAGATCACACAGACAAGAAGACTTAAGTGATGCCCAATTTACTCTGGCTCTGGGTGGTTAGGGCTTTTCTCCTCACTAGGAATTTTCTCTCAAAGGCTTCGAGGTGGGTTGCTCTCAAACGACAAAAGCCGTGCACTGAAATCTGAGCAGCCAACCGTTTATGGTTGTGGGGGTGGGCTATTTATAGCCACTTGGCAACCCGACCTGATTTGTCCGAAATGACCCTGGGTCACTAAGGAACTGACACGTGTCTCAACGGTCAGATTTCAAACTCTCATGGCAACTTTGCTTGGGCTACAAGCAAAGCTGACTTGTCCGGCTCTGGACAAGATTCGCTCTCATTGTCTTCGCTCGAAGACATAGGTTTTTTTGATTTAGGCATCACTTCAGTCATTCTGACTGGTTTTCCTGGACCCCACTTAACAGTACGGTGGTTCCTATGACTCAACACAAAAGAAGAAGAACTACGAAAGATCTAAGTCTTCGAGCTCCATAGGCTTCATAACGTGTCTTCTTCTGTCATAGTCTTCAATGTGAATATCTTCATAAACCACCTTTGTCTTCAATGTCTTCATACATTTTTAGGGGTCATCTCTGGTAGTAAACCGAATCACTGAGGGACTTCTACCTGTGTTTTCCTGCAATTCTCACAAACACATTAGTCCCTCAACTAGGTTTGTCGTCAATACTCCAAAACCAACTAGGGGTGGCACTAGATGCACTTACAGTATCACCTCAAGAACACGAGAGAGAGATCAAAAACATAGCTACTGGTACATACCCTCAGCCCCAAGGGAGAACTACTCCCTCCTCGTCATGGAGAGCACCGGGATGATGAACATGGCCACCGGAGAGGGATTGCCTCCTCCGGCAGGGTGCCGGAACGGGTCTAGATTGGTTTTCGGTGGCTACGGAGGCTTCTGGCGGCAGAACTCCCGATCTATTGTGCTCCCCGATGTTTTTAGGGTATATGGAGATATATAGGCGGAAGAAGTACGTCAGGGGGGTCACAAGGGGCCCACGAGGGTGGAGGGCGCGCCCTAGGGGGGTGGGCGCGCCCCTTACCTCGTGGCCTCCTTGAAGCTTCCCTTATGTTCACTTCAAGTCTTCTGGGCTTCTTTCCTTCCAAAAATGAGTTCCGTGAAGTTTCAGGTCAATTGGACTCCGTTTGATTTTCCTTTTCTTCGAAACCCTAAAACAAGGTAAAAACAGAAACTGGCATTGGGCTCTGGGTTAATAGGTTAGTCCCAAAAATGATATAAAAGTGTATAATAAAGCCCATAAACATCCAAAACAGTAGATAATATAGCATGGAGCAACAAAAAATTATAGATACGTTGGAGACGTATCACATGCGCGTCCGGTTGAAGGCTGTCTACACTCTTGTAGAAGAATTATATACTGGCGCTCAACGGACCACTGATGCCGCTCTGCACAAAAAAGGCTGCCTACTCTTATCAAGGAGACATTGGAAAGTTTGTCAGTAGTGCCCAAGAGAATTGAACAGCTGAAACAAGCCTCTGCCAGAGCTAGTGCTTTAACTGCCCTAAGCCGGGCTAAAGCATGGCAAGCAGATATTAACCCAGAGGATCTGGCCAACGTTGCCCAAGTGTAAAGGAAGATGGGATGCCCTTCAGTGTAGATGCTTTTGCAGATATAGTAAGATCAATGTGTCTGTTGGCAACCCGGCTGGCTGAAGAGACCAAGCTATCGCAGTATCATGCGGCTTATGATGCTGATAATAAGAAGGTGAAGGTGCCGATTCATCAGGAGACATATCTCATCCCTCCAATTCGTAAGCATACCTTCGCTCCCGACATTGATTGATACGTCTCCAACGTATCTATAATTTTTGATTGTTCCATGCTAATACTTCCATTTTGCATCATGCTTTTATATCGATATTTATTGCATTATGGGCTGTTATTTCACATTATGTCACAATACTTATGGCTATTCTCTCTTATTTTACAAGGTTTACAAAAGGAGGGAGAATGCCGGCAGCTGGAATTTTGGGCTGGAAAAAGGAGCAAATATTAGAGACCTATTCTGCACAACTCCAAAAGTCCTGAAACTCCATGGAATACCTTATAATAAATAATGAAAAATCCTCGCCAAAGATGAAGACCAGGGGGCCCACACCCTTCTCACGAGGGTGGGGGCGCCCCCCCTAGGGCGCGTCCCCTACCTCGTGGCCCCCCTGGTGGCTCTCCGATGACCGTCTTCTCCTATATGAAGTCTTCCATTGAGAAAAAAATAGGAAGCAACCTTTCGGGATGAAACTCCTTCGCCACGAGGCCGAACCTTGGCGGATCCAATCTAGAGCTCTGGCAGAGTTGTTCTGCAGGGAAACTTCCCTCCCGGGGGGATCATCGCCATCGTCATCACCAACGCTCCTCTCATAGGGAGAGGGCAATCTCCATCAACATCTTCATCAGCACCATCTCATCTCAAAACCCTAGTTTATCTCTTGTATCCAATTCTTGTCTCCAAGTCCGGGATTGGTGCTAGTAGGTTGCTAGTAGTGTTAATTACTCCTTGTAGTTGATGCTAGTTGGCTTAATTGGTGGAAGATCATATGTTCAGACCCTTTATGCATATTATTACCCCTCTGATTATGAACATGAATATGCTTTGTGAGTAGTTACGTTTGTTCCTGAGGACAAGGGAGAAGTCTTGCTATTAGTAGTCATGTGAATTTGGTATTCGTTTGATATTTTGATGAGATGCATGTTGTCTAGCCTCTCGTGGTGTTATGTGAACGTCGACTACATAACACTTCACCATTATTTGGGCCTAGAAGAAGGCATTGGGAAGTAATAAGTAGATGATGGGTTGCTAGAGTGACAGAAGCTTAAACCCTAGTTTATGCGTTGCTTTGTAAGGGGCTGATTTGGATCCATATGTTTCATGCTATGGTTAGTGAGGGAGTCCTGGATTAGGGGGTGTCCGGATGGCCGGACTATACTTTCAGCCGGACTCCTAGTCTATGAAGATACAAGATTGAAGACTTCGTCCCGTCTCCGGAAGGGACTTTCCTTGGCGTGGAAGGCAAGCTTGGCGATACGGATATATAGATCTCCTACCATTGTAACCGACTTTGTGTAACCCTAACCCTCTCCGGTGTCTATATAAACCGGAGGGTTTTAGTCCGTAGGACAACATACAGAACAACAATCATACCATAGGCTAGCTTCTAGGGTTTAGCCTCTCCGATCTCGTGGTAGATCTACTCTTGTACTACCCATATCATCAATATTAATCAAGCAGGACGTAGGGTTTTACCTCCATCAAGAGGGCCCGAACCTGGGTAAAACTTCGTGTCCCTTGCCTCATGTTACCATCCGGCCTAGACGCACAGTTCGGGACCCCCTACCCGAGATCCGCCGGTTTTGACACCGACATTGGTGCTTTCATTGAGAGTTCCTCTGTGTCGTCGCCGTTAGGCTTGATGGCTCCTACGATCATCAATAGCGATGCGGTCCAGGGAGAGACCTTCCTCCCTGGATAGATCTTCGTCTTCGGCGGCTTCGCACTGCGGGCCAATTTGCTTGGCCATCTGGAGCAGATCGAAAGCTATGCCCCTGGCCGTCAGTTCAGATTTGGAAGTTTAAACTACATGGCTGACATCCGCGGGGACTTGATCTTCGACGGATTCAAGCCACTGCCGAGCGCGCCGCACTGTCATGACGAGCATGATCTAGTTCTGCCGCCAAACAGTGCCCTGGAGGCCGCACCCGCATAGGCTTCGAGCCTTAATTCGGATCCAACTGCGCCGATCGAGGATGGGTGGTTGGACGCCGCCTCGGGGGCTGCAATCCCAACGGCGATCGAGCCGAACACCAGCCCCGCACTCCGTGAGACTCGTGACTCCAAGGAGCCGGACTCCGAACCCTCCGCGCCCCTGCCGATCGAATCCGATTGGGCGCCGATCATGGAGTTTACTACCGCAGACATCTTTCAGCACTCGCCTTTCGGCGATATTCTGAAGACACTAAAGTCTCTCTCTTTATCAGGAGAGCCCTGGCCAGACTACGGTCAGCAAGGTTGGGATACGGACGATGAAGAAATTCAAAGACCACCCACCACCCACTTTGTAGCCACTGTCGACGATTTAACCGACATGCTCGACTTCGACTCCAAATACATTGATGGTATGGACGCCGATGAAGGAGACGATGAAGAACCAGCGCCTATTGGGCCCTGGAAAGCCACCTCGTCATATGACGTATACATGGTGGACGCACCAAAAGATGACGACGAGGAGCGGAAGGACGCACCGAAGGCTTGTTCCCTCGAAAAGCAGTCAAAGCGGCGACGCAAGCGCCGCCCCAAATCCTGCCTCGTCAGAAATAACGATCACACAGACCCAGCGCTGGAGTAGGGCGAACCGCTGCCGGACAACAGCAATCCGGATAATCAAACCGAACAAACAAATTCTATCAAGGATAATGGTCCGGACGACATAATGCCGGACAGGCACCCGGAGCAGCAGAATGCCCGTAAAAGGCTTGTTGCCACCGCGAGGAGTCTTAAAAAGCATAAGCAAAGGCTCAAGGCTGCGCAAGACACACTCCAAATCAGATGGAGTAAAATACTCAACACAGCAGCGAGGTACGGCGACAATCGCCCCTCCAAGAGCTACCCAAAGCGGAAGCTGCTACCTGAATTCGATGAGGAGGCCTCAGACCCCTCACAACCAAATATCAAAGCAGCCACCTAGCCGGATAGACGACCCCTCTACCAACACAGAGCGGCATACAACGCCACTCACAATAAAACACGCGACCCATGCGAGGGCTCGCACCCAAAGGACGGCGCAACAAGATCCATCTATGGACCACGCAAGCGCGCCCCAGCATACAATGCAACACAACAAACATCCGAACAATGCGGTACACCCAGCTACAGGGGTGACGCACACCCCCTATGTTTCACCGATGAGGTGCTGGACCATGAATTTCCAGAGGGATTCAAACCCGTAAACATAGAGACATATGACGGAACAACATACCCTGGAGTCTGGATTGAGGACTACATCCTTCATATCCATATGGCTCGAGGAGATGATCTCCGCGCCATCAAGTACTTACCCCTCAAGCTCAAAGGGCCAGCTCGTCACTGGCTTAAAGGCCTCCCCGAAAGCTCCATTGGAAGTTGGGAAGAGCTCGAAGACGCCTTTCGGGCAAATTTTCAAGGGACTTATGTCCGACCTCCGGATGCGGATGATTTGAGTCATATAACTCAACAGCCCGGAGAGTCAGCCCAAAAACTTTGGAACAGGTTTCTTACTAAAAAGAACCAGATTGTCGACTGTCCGGACGCTGAAGCCTTGGCAGCTTTTAAGCATAGCGTCCGTGATGAATGGCTCGCCAGACACCTAGGCCAAAATAAGCCAAGAACGATGGCCGCATTAACAAGCCTCATGACCCGCTTTTGCGCGGGTGAGGACAGCTGGCTAGCCAGATGCAGCACCATCGACCCCAGTACATCTGAAGTTAGAGATGGAAACGGGAAATCACGGTGCAACAGCAATAACAAACGCCGGAATAAAGAAGACAACACGAAGGGCACGGCAGTAAAACGCCGGATTCAAAAGCTCTCGGCCAGGTCAAAAGCCGCCCTCTAAAGGCACCAGGAATGAACTGTCCAGCCTCAACAAAATTCTGGACCAAGTATGTCAGATCCATAGTACCCCTGGTAAACCTGCTAATCATACCCACAGAGAATGTTGGGTCTTCAAGTAGTCCGGCAAGCTCAACGCCGTACACAAGGGGGAGGATACACCAAGTGAAGACGAGGACGAGCCTCCCAAGCAAGACACTGGGGAACAAAAGAAATTTCCACCAGAAATCAAAACAGTAAACGTGTTACACGTGATCAAGGGAAAAAACAACGCGGCACTCCCAGGAAAATATACCCAAGTGCCTATCACCGCGAAGTCCTGCCACTGGTCGTCTCAACCGATCACTTTCGACCATCGCGATTACTCAACAAGTATCCGACGCGCAGGATGGGCTGCCCGGGTATTAGACCCAGTAATTGGCGGATATCACTTCACACGAGTCTTGATGGACAGTGGTAGCAATCTAAACCTAATATATCAGGATACAATCCGCGGGATGGGGTTAGACCCAACAAAAATTCGCCATAGCAATACTACCTTTAAAGGAGTAACGCCAGGCCCAGGGGCTCGTTGTACGGGCTCCCTCCTACTACAAGTTATATTCGGCTCCCCCGATAACTTCCGTCACGAGCATTTAACCTTCCACATCGCTCCATTCCAAAGTGGCTATCAAGCACTGCTCGGACGCGAAGCTTTCGCTCGCTTTAATGCAATACCACACTATGCCTCCCTCACACTCAAGATGCCCGGTCCACGTGGCATCATTTCAGTGAACGGAAATGTCAAGCGATCTCTGCGCGCCGAAGAGAGTGCGGCTGCCTTGGCAGCCGCACACTAAAGGCGCCCGGACCAGCGAAAGCATCCAATAGGTCGTCAAGACCTCAGACACAACTAATCAAGTCCGGCGCCGCTATTTATACCGAATAAATGGTCACACCCCTATTTGTCAATACAAGGGGCTCAACGCGCGCAGACAAGTGGCAATTTCTTCTCATCTTGAATTATACATGGTTTCTTTAAAAACTATCTTTTTGCACGACAACTTTTTCACCTAAATTCCTCTCTTTTACAGACGATCATCGTGCTACACCCGTCCAGGATACGGCACAACGGAGACACAGGCGCAGACGTGCAGCAGGGACCCGCTCCAAGGATTCTTTTTAGATTAAGACCCTGCGTAAACCTTTTTTACTGTCTCTTGTTGATACATATCCACCGTTGAGAAGGATGCTGACGTCTTGGCATGTGGCCACGCCAGAACAATGCACGTACCTGGACACAAGGGGCTTCTTACAAAGGCTATTATTTAGGCCCGGTTTATACCACAAAGACCGAATACCTTAGGGAGTGTTCGGCGTCGCGAGTTTGGCCCTATATGCATCAGCTCCGAATCATTGTCTTTGGTCAAATGTTGGTTTTGCCCGGCTCCTGTGTTTTGGTGCCTTACGTTCCGCTTTACCGGCTAAGGTAGCACCAAGAGAACTACTGCGATTGTGCCCTGGTTCATCCAAACGAGCACCTCAGTAGAGAAAGCCGAAAACTAACTGTCATGATATAGCGTGAGACTGGTCAACCACTCGATGACCTGTTGGAATGTTAGAATTCCTCCGCCTTAACGAAGGGCCGTTTTCCGGCCAGGCATGTACGCACCCCGGGATCGGGAGAGTGCGGAGCCACCAGGGGCTATCTAGTAGCCCCACTGTCAAACTCCTATGGCTAAGTGAAAGTGCTAAAGCATTATAGTCCGGTTGCCTCGCTCGCTCTGCTATCACCTCCTTAATAGGACCAAGACGTTGGGTTAAGTGTGAACGCGTGTTTTTTGCGAGCACCTCCGCATTATATGCGTGGGGGTTGAAGCCGACGGCTGCAATCTTTCAGGTTATACACATGTATACATAAACGGCCGCCCAGTAGGCATCATATTACTTTTAGGCAAAAGTATAAAAATAGCCTTATAAAAATTTATAAAAGCATTTCGCTTACAATGAGATTACATATCACTCAAACATAATATCTTTTGAGCACTGGGTCTCTATCAAACGAGCACCCTCAAGAACTTCTTCAAAGTAGTGCTCAGCAGCCATTAGACCTATGGCCGAATCCCGCGCTGCAACAGTGGTAGCATCCATCTCCGCCCAGTATGCTTTAACACGGGCAAAGGCCATCCGTGAGCCCTCTATGCACGCCGACCTCTTCATCACATTAATGCGCGGCACCACGTCAAGGAACTGCTGCACCAAGCTGAAATAGCTGTTCGGTTTTGGCCTTTTCGGCCATAGCTGATCCACAACAGACCTCATGGTGTGTCCGGAAAACCTATTCAGTTCGGCCCATTCGGCTAATTAGTCAGTCAATGAAAGCGAATGCTCGGGAGAATGGAATTGTGTCCAAAACAGCTGGTCCACTTCATGGTTCGTCTGACCCTGGAAGTACTTGGCCGCATCGGCAGCGCTCGCCGCCAAATCCATATACACATCCTCCGAAGTCCATAGCGGATCCAGAGAGGCATACCGTGGATGTCCGAACTTCCTCCGCAACATAAAGGATTTCCCAGCTACAATATCCCCGGCTTCTCGCAGCTCCTCCTTCTTCGCCCTCATAGCAGAGCGGATGTCTTTTCTCGTCGCAGCAGCCTTCTCAAGGTCCGATGCCTTCCCTAGGTTTTCCTTTTCAAGAACCCGGCAACGGTCGGCGGCGGCTTTTAATTCTATGGCCATCTTGGCCATCTTATCTCGGCTCTTGCCAAGCGCGGCCTTCTCGGCTTTCAACTCTTCAACCGCCTTCAAAGCAGCCGCATTACCAAACCTCGCTTGTTCCTTGGCTCGGGCAAGTTCTGCCCGCAAGGCTTCAACAGTGGCAGCTCCATCTGCAGTCACAACATATTAAAGATACTGGCATCATGCTGCTCTTACTATGTGGCGTTTACCAGATAATGACACTTACCCTGTGCCTCGTCAAGCCTTTTGTTAACAAGCTCGATGTCGGCGTCTGCCGCATCCAACTGCCGTTTTAAATGGGCAAACTCGCTAGTCCGGCTAGCCACCGGAGCTTCCATCACCTGCACATAGAGGCAGTATGGTTATTACCTGGGAATATGATCCTCTATTTGTCATCGTTTCCGACGACAACCAGAGTCTCAGGGGCTACTATCTACATAGGGCACAGCTAGCATGTGCAGGACTATCATACATTATTTTACGTACCTCAAAGCATGCCAGTAGACTCATAAAAGCTTCATGCAATCCGCTTTAGGCGGACGAGATTCTCTCCATCACCGTATTCATCAGCAGACGGTGTTCATCTGAGATGGCCGCTCGCCCCACCAACTCCCTCAGAACATCTGATCGCACACCAGACGGTGCCGGACTCTTTTGTCCGCTCTCTTCGGGAGCCGGACACTGGGAGCTTCGGGGGTCAATGGGATTATCTTCTGGCCTCACCGGACTCGAAGAGGCCCTCCGCGACGACACTTCGGGGTCGCCCGCTTCTGGAGCGGAGGAGTCCGGAGGAGGCGTTTCGCTCTCCATCATCTCTAGAAGAAGATCCCCCGAAGACGAGCTCATTTGAGAGGGGCTAAGGCCCGAACTGCAAAGATATATGCGGTGGTTATTTTCTCAGAAGAAAAAGATGGCATACCTGTACTATTAAAGTATTTCAGGTCACTTATGACTCGCTGTAGAATTGATCCCCCCGCGGACTTTGTGCGGCAAAGGCACCCCCCAAGGTAGGACCCTCTGTGGGAGACTTCTTCTCTTGTTTGGAAGCTTCGGCTTCTAAATCCCCGGGCGCAGTCCTTTTCCTCCTCCGGTCGTCTTCCTTCATGGAGACGCTCGCTCCCTCGGTTAGAATGGGCAGCATTGGGGGCCCGCGTCCGCCCGTATTATCCTCCCCAGTATCTTCCTTCAAGGGCTCCGGGCAAGGTGCGACCTGGAGCATCTTTTCCAATACCGGATTGTCCAAACCCTCAGGGAGGGGGGCCGAACACCGAATCAACTTCGCCTTTGTTAGCCAGTCCTGGTCAAAAAGCGAACTCTCAGAAATAACTTTGTAACAAATGAGAGATAATATGTTCGGCCGGAAGATTCCTTACCTGTTCGGCGGTGCGGTTACTGCTCAGGCCCACGTCCTCGGTGATTTCCGGACACTCTACTTGAGGTCCGAAGAATGACTTGTACATCTCCTCGTGCGTCAGGCCGAGGAAATTTTGAATGACACGCGGTCCCTCGGGATTGAACTCACACAAGCGAAGGGGCTGGCGTTTGCAAGGCTGGACTTGACGAACCAGCATAACTTGTATTACCGCAACCAAACTAAAATCTCCATTGAGGAGATCTCGAATGCGGCTTTGAAGTATAGGCACGTCCTTGGCTGGACCCCAGCTCAGACCTCTGCTGATCCATGACATTAGTTGTGGTGGAGGGCCCGAGCGGAAAACAGGGGTGGCCGACCACTTGGCACTTCTAGGAGCCGTGATGTAGAACCACTCCTGTTGCCACAATTCAGACACCTCTGGAATGGAACCTTTGGGCCATGGAGCTCCCATCATCTTGCATATTGAGGCACCTCCACACGCTGCATGTTGCCCCTCGATCATCTTCGGCTTTACTTCAAAGGTCTTGAGCCACAGGCCAAAGTGAGGGGTAACCCGGAGGAAGGCCTCACACACGACAATAAATGTCGTGATATGAAGAAAGGAGTCCGGAGCTAGATCATGGAAATCTAGCCCGTAATAAAACATCAAACCCCTGACGAAAGGATCCAGAGCAAGGCCTAGACCTCGGAGGAAGTGGGAGACGAACACGACGTTCTCGTTGGGTTCGGGGGAAGGGACGGCCTGCCCTCGAGTAGGCAGCCGATGCAAAACCTCGGCGGTCAGATATCTGGCCTCCCTCAACTTTTTGATGTCTTCTTCCGTGATGGAGGAAGGCACCCATCGGCCTTGAAGGCTAGATCCGGACATGATTGAAGGTTCGGAGCACCTGACCTGAAATTTGGGTGTTTGAGCTTGAGGTGGGGGAAGGATTCGATTGAGCACGGGAGGAAAAAAATAAAGGCCTTGTCCCTTTATAAAGAGGGTGAATATCAAGCGTCCTCTCCGTGGCCGTTTGGACTTGCCTATAGTCTAGGAGTCCTAGAAGCGGTTGGGTTACCCACGCCCGTATTGACGAGAATCTCGGAATAAGGGGACACGATCTCTGCTTCGACGAGACGTGCCAAGGAAACCGCCTCGCATGACACGCTGAGGTGGGACAATAAAACGATTCGAATAAAGGCTTGGCCCTGGTGCGATGTCACACTACGGAATACGTCAGCAGACTAGATTTGTGTAAATGTTATTCTCTCTATGGCAATATGTAGAAACTTATTTGCCAGAGCCGGACACTATCTTTGTGTTCAAAATCTTCTATGAAGTACTTGGAGGAGGAACCCGCCTTGCAATGCCGAAGACAATCTGCGCGCCGGACTCGTCGTCATTGAAGCCTGATTCAGGGGCTACTGAGGGAGTCCTGGATTAGGGGATGTCCGGATGGCCGGACTATACCTTCAGCCGGACTCCTGGACTATGAAGATACAAGATTGAAGACTTCGTCCCGTGTCCGGAAGGGACTTTCCTTCGCATGGAAAGCAAGCTTGGCGATACGGATATATAGATCTCCTACCATTGTAACCGACTTTGTGTAACCCTAACCCTCTCCGGTGTCTATATAAACCGGAGGGTTTTAGTCCGTAGGACAACATACAGAACAACAATCATACCATAGGCTAGCTTCTAGGGTTTAGCCTCTCCGATCTCGTGGTAGATCTACTCTTGTACTACCCATATCATCAATATTAATCAAGCAGTACATAGGGTTTTACCTCCATCAAGAGGGCCCAAACCTGGGTAAAACTTCATGTCCCTTGCCTCCTGTTACCATCCGGCCTAGATGCACAGTTCGGGAGCCCTTACCCGAGATCCGCCGGTTTTGACACCAACAGTTAGGTTGACCTTAATACTTTTGTTGTAGTTGTGGATGCTTGCAATAGAGGTTAATCATAAGTGGTATGCTTGTTCAAGTAAGAACAACACCCAAGCACCGGTCCACCCACATGTCAAATTATCAAAGTACCGAACGCGAATCATACGAACGTGATGAAAACTAGCTTGACGATATTCCCATGTGTCCTCGGGAGCGCTTTTCCTTATATAAGAGTTTGTCCAGGCTTGTCCTTTGCTACAAAAAGGATTAGGTCACCTTGCTGCACTTTTTTTACTTTTGTTACTTTTGCTCGTTACAAATTATCTTATCAAAAAACTATTTGTTACCACTTATTTCAGTACTTGCAGAGAATACCTTGCTGAAAACCACTTATCATTTCCTTCTGCTCCTCGTTGGGTTCGACACTCTTACTTATCGAAAGGACTACGATAGATCCCCTATACTTGTGGGTCATCAAGACTCTTTTCTGGCGCAGTTGTCGGGGAGTGAAGTGCCTTTGGTAGGTGGAATTTGGTAAGGAAAAATTTATATAGTGTGCTGAAATTTACTGTCACTTGTTACTATGGAAAGTAATCCTCTGAGGGGCTTGTTCGGGGTATCTTCACCCTGACCAGTAGAGCAAAGAGTTGCTCCTCAACCTAATGAACCTATTGAAGATGAAATTCCTTATGAGTATCCTTCGGGTATGATAGAAAAACTGCTAGCTAATCCTTTTACAGGAGATGGAACAAAGCATCCTGATGAACACCTAATATATGTGGATGAAGTCTGTGGATTATTTAAGCTTGCAGGTATACCCGATGATGTTGCTAAGAAGAAGGTATTCCCTTTATCTTTGAAGGGAGACGCATTGATATGGTACAGGCTATGTGATGATACCAGACCATGGAATTATAAAAGATTGAAATTGGAATTTCATCAAAAGTATTACCCTATGCATCTTGTTCATCGTGATCGCAATCATATATATAATTTTTGGCCTCGCGAAGGATAAAGCATCGCTCAAGCTTGGGGGAGGCTTAAATCAATGTTATATTCATACCCCAATCATGAGCTTTCAATAGAAATGATTATTCAAAATTTCTCGGCTTTCTGAAAATAATCGCACCATGCTCGATACTTTTTGTGTTGGCTCTTTTATGATGAAGACTATTGGATTTGGATGGGATTTATTGGATAGAATTAAACACAACTCTGAAGATTGGGATCTCGACAAAGGTAAGGAGTCAGGTATGGGACCTAAGTTTGATTGTGTTAAATCTTTTAGGGATACCGATATTTTCTGTAAGTTTAGCACTAAATATGGACTTGATTCTGAGATAGTAGATTCTTTCTGTGAATCTTTTGCTACTTATGTTGATCTCCCTAAGGAGAAGTGGTTTAAATATCATCCTCCCATAGAAGTAAAAGTATTTGCACCTATTAAAGTTGAAGAAAAGTCTATCACTTATAATGATCCTATTGTTCCTACTTCTTATGTTGAGAAACCACCTTTTCCTGTTAGGATAAAGGATCATGCTAAAGCTTCAACTATGGTTCGTAAAAGCAATATTAAAACATATACACCTCCTGAGCAAGTTAAAGTTGAACCTAATATTGCTATTGTTAAAGATCTCTTGTCTGATAATATTGATGGGCATGTTATTTATTTCTGTGATGAAACTGCTAGAATTGCTAAACCCCGTGATATAGATAAACCTAGACCTGTGATAGGCATGCATGTTATTTCCATTAAAATAGGAGATCATTGTTATCATGGCTTATGTGATATGGGTGCTAGTGCTAGTGCAATAACTATTGACTTATACAACGAAATTATGCATGACATTGCACCTATTGAGTTAGAAGATATTGATGTTACTATTAAACTTGCTAATAGAGATACTATTTCACCAATGGGAATTGTTAGAGATGTTGAAGTCTTGTGTGGGAAAACTAAATATCCTGCTGATTTTCTTGTTCTTGGTTCCCCACAAGATAGCTTTTGTCCCATTATATTTGGTAGACCCTTCTTAAATACTGTTAATGCTACCATAGATTGCACAAGGCATGTTGTTACTGTCGGCTTGGATGATATGACTCATGAGTTTAATTTCTCTAAATTTAGTAAACAACACCGTGAAGAAGAATTGCCTAGTAAGGACGAAATTATTGGTCTTGCTTTTTGTAGCGACCAGACCTCAAATGGTCCAATCTCTGTGCTCAGGTGTCATCCCTGGATTAGTAATGCTGAAACCACACAGTACTTGAAGGATTTATAACAGAGTAGCAATCACACACTTATTACATCGAGAGGCTCACAAGAGAACTTACTACAGTAAATATGGCTTAAGGCCATCTAATAACGATAACAGCGGAAGGCTTGGAAGATAAGTGAGTCCATCAACTCCAATGGCATCACTGAGTATAGAACCATGACCTAAAAGGCTTCTTACTCGTCGTCTGAAAAGTCTGCAACATGAACGTTGCAGCCCGAAATGGGTCAGCACATGGAATATGCTGGCAAGGTAACACGTAGAGAAAAATGAAAGGAATAAGACTATACTACATGCATATTTGGCTGGTGGAAAGCCCTATGGTTATAGTTTTGCGTAAAGCCAATTTTTCCCTACTGCAAAGGAATAAATTTTATTTAACTATCATGGTAGTTGTTAAACATTGAGAATGGTTGACAGCATTCTCAATCCCAATTAAGCATCATCATTAAAACCCAACAAATTTAATTAGAGTAACATGATGAGATTCACATGATAATCCAATAACTAGATACTCAAGATGTCCATAACCCGGGACACGGCTAACCATGATTAGTTTATACACTCTGCAGAGGTTTGTGCACTTTTCCCCACAAGACTCGATCTCCTCCGTTAGAATTCTTGCATTGCATGGTGTTTGAGAAACGGATGACCGAGACATAGTCTTTCAGAAGTGCTAGCACCTTACGAACGGGTAGACCGTACCAACCTACATCCCCTACATCTGCTAGTCTACCACTGCAAGAGTTCGCATGACTTAGTCAACTATGCTAGAGCCCATAATAGCTTATGGCTGCACACGGAAGTTTCTAGTATGAATAATCTCATGATCCCTTTGAGCCTAAGTGGCGGTCCAAAGAAAAATAGGCAATAGCTGGAATACCCATGTGCCTCAATCCTCCTAGATGTGTATTTAAGTTGCCACCTTAGATAAACCAATTAAAATATCCATCTCACATCTGTCATGGATTTCACTCACGCAATCCACGTCTACTAGCTTAGCATGGCATAAAAGCAAACATAGAAGTAACTCCCAAAGGTTTGATAATAAAACATGTAATAGGTACTACCTCATCTACTTCCCAAACCCACAATTTAATTAGATCCTAATCATGCAATGTGTGAGGGTTGATCTAATGCAATAAAAACTGGGTAGTAGGAGGTATGATCAAAGTGTTACTTGCCTTGCTGATGATCCGTGAAACCTAGCGATTCGAAGTAGCAAGCGGCGCACTCCGGATACTCTATCACAAACAAACAAGCATGCAATAAGTACTCAACTAATGCACAGGTAAAACTCGAATAAGAGATCTAACCAGAAAGCTCAACTTAAGAACTCCAGTTGGCAAAAAGAACCAAATCGAACGAAACAACGAAAGACAAACGGCAAAAGAAATAAGCTCCGTTTACTAATCTGAATCTAGGTCAAATTTTACTGAGGAAAAAACTTGTTTAAGTTGGTTAAACGGAAAGAGGGTTTTGAGACGAAACTCCAGGCGCTTGAATCGCCTGATTCCGATAAACGAGCGAAAAGTTAAACTGAAACGAACATCGGATCAGAAATCGCGATCAGAAAAATCACGGATTTAATCCGAGATAAAGAAAAACGACGAACAGGTTAACGAACGTTCGTTAACTGGAACTAAACGATGAACGCATTTGGTAAAATGTACGAACGAGCGAACGCTCGCTAAATAAATAAACCAGAGAAAAACCAATCTATTAAAAAACGAAAACTAGGATTTTCTAAAAAAACCGAAACGGCTTTTATCAAAAAACCGGCGGCGGCGGCTACCTCGGCTCGGGGCTCCGGCAATGCTCCGGCGGGGCTCTGGGCGGCGGCGGGTGGTGTGGGGCGGCGGCTACGGCGGCGGCTGCGGCGGCGCGGGTGGCGTGGGGAGGCGGCGGCGGTGTGGGGCTCCAGGGGGGCTCGGCGGGGTTATAAAGGAGGGGGGGCGAACTTGGGGAAGGGGGCGGCCTCGGGAGGTGTGTCCTCCCCGGACTCGGCAGCGGCGGCGGTCGGGACTCCGGTCCCGACCCGGGCGGGAGGCGGCGGCGGCTGCTGGGCCTGCCTGCTCGGCTAGGCCCTTGGCCCAGTCGGGCGCGAGGTCTCTTTTTTTAAGAAAATAATATCCCTGCGACTAAAAAAATTCTAAAGAAATAAATAAAAATCTAAAAATTCCAAAACAAATTTTCACCGTCTAAATAAAATATTTTGAACAGGATGAACATTTTCTTGGCCCTAAATGCAATTTTTGAAAACGTGCAATTTTTCCTAAATTCAAATAAAAATAGCAAATAAAACCAAAATAAAATCTTATTTGATTTTTTATTAAATCCTCAATATTTCTTTATTTTGGGAAATTCATTTTATTCCCTCTCTCAAAATTTTATAATAGAAATAATTGAAGATAAAATAAATCAAATCAAATGACCCTATTTTCAAAATTTTAGAAAACCCAAATATGAAAATAACGAAATCCCCAACTCTCTCTGAGGGTCCTTGAGTTGCGTAGAATTTCTGGGATAAACCAAAATGCAATAAAATATGATATGCAATGATGATCTATTGTATAACATTCCAAATTGAAAATTTGGGATGTTACAAACCTACCCCCCTTAAGATGAATCTCGCCCTCGAGATTCGGGTTGGCTAGAAAATAGGTGAGGGTGGTCCTTCAACAGATCTTCCTCTCGTTCCCAGGTGGCTTCATCCTCCGTGTGGTGGCTCCACTGAACTTTGCAAAACTTAATAACCTTGCTGCAGGTAACTCGACTGGCATACTCAAGAATTTTGACTGGTTTCTCCTCGTAGGTCAAATCACTGTCCAACTGAATCGCTTCCAGCGGCACTATATCTCTCAGTGGTATATCAACCATCTCCGCGTGGCACTTCTTCAACTAGGAAACGTGGAACACATCGTGAACTCCCGACAATCCTTCGGGCAATTCCAACTTGTAGGCTACTTCTCCCATACGTTCCAAAACTTTGTATGGTCCTACAAAACGTGGCGCTAACTTTCCCTTAACTCCAAAATGCTTAACTCCTCGAAGTGGAGATACTCGAAGATAAAATCGGTCTCCGACTTTGTAAACTGTTTTCTTGCGTTTTGAATCTGCGTAGCTCTTCTGCCTGGACTGGGCTACCTTGAGCCTATCGCGAATCAATTTTACTTTCTGTTCAGACTCCTTGATCAGATCTGGTCCAAACAACTGACAGTCTCCAACTTCATCCCACGACAACGGGGTCTTGCTCCTCTTTCCGTACAAGGCTTCGAAAGGGGCCATCTTCAAACTGGATTGATAACTGTTGTTATAGGAGAACTCTGCGTATGGCAAATTGTCATCCCAACTAGATCCGTAATCTAGCGCACAAGCTCTCAACATATCCTCCAAAATCTGATTGACTCTCTCGATCTGTCCATCTATCTATGGATGGAAAGCTGTACTGAACTCTAGCCTGGTACCCAAAGTTTCATGCAACTGATTCCAGAACTTTGACGTAAACTGGGTTCCTCTATCTGATACAATGCTCCTTGGAACTCCATGCAGACATATGATTCTGGTCATGTATATCTTTGCCAACTTGGCACTAGTATAGGTAGTCTTCACTGGAATGAAATGAGCTACCTTTGTCAAACGATCGACTACAACCGAAATCGAGTCATAGCCTGAACGAGTTCTAGGAAATCCTGTAATAAAATCCATGCCTAGCTTATCCCACTTCCATTCGGGTATCGACAATGGTTGTAGCAATCCTGCTGGCTTCTGATGCTCTGCCTTTACTCTCTGACATACATCACAAACTGCTACATATTCCGCAATATCCTTCTTCATTCCGATCCACCAGAACGTATCCTTCAAATCCAAATACATCTTGGTATTTCCTGGGTGAATCAAATATGGTGAATCATGGGCCTCTTGCAAAATTAATTTCCTGATCTCCGGGTCATTAGGCACATAAACACGGTCTTCAAACCATAAGGTATCGTGCTCATCCTCACGAAATCCTTTAGCTTTTCCTTTGCTCATTTTCTCTTTAATAGAAGCAATCTCCTTGTCAGCCTTTTGAGCTTCTCTGATCTTATTCATCAAAGTAGACTGAATCTCCAATGCTGCTACATAGCCTCTCGGAACTATCTCCAAACATAGCTCACGAAGATTTTCGGCTAACTCCCTTGGTAAACCTCCCGTCATTAAGGTGTTGACATGAATTTTATGGCTCAACGTGTCAGCTACTACGTTAGCCTTTCCAGGGTGATAATGCAATCTCATATCATAATCCTTGATGAGTTCCAACCATCTCCTTTGTCTGAGATTCAACTCCTTATGCGTGAAAATATACTTCAAGTTCTTGTGATCCATGTACACCTCACAATGGTTTCCAATGAGAAAATGTCTCCAAGTCTTCAACGCGTGCACTACGGCTGCTAACTCCAAATCATGCATAGCATAATTCAACTCATGAGGCTTAAGTTGTCGTGAGGCATATGAAACAATTCTTCCTTCTTGCATAAGCACTGCTCCAAGTCCTCGACGTGAAGCGTCACAATACACCTCATAATCCTTGGTCCTTGAGTTTATAATAGAAATAATTCCCTCTCTCAAAATTTTATAATAGAAATAATTGAAGATAAAATAAATAAAATCAAATGACCCTTTTTTCAAAATTTGAGAAAACCCAAATATGAAAATAACGAAATCCCCAACTCTCTCCGAGGGTCCTTGAGTTGCGTAGAATTTCTAGGATCAACCAAAATGCAATAAAATATGATATGCAATGATGATCTATTGTATAACATTCCAAATTGAAAATTTGGGATGTTACACATCTATTGTCGTACCTCCTAGTGATCCTTTAGAACAATATTTGCTAGACCATGAGAATGATATGTTCGTGAATGAAAGAAGGGAAATAGATGAAGTATTCTTTAAACAGGAACCTATGCTGAAACACAATTTGCCTGTTGAAATCCTAGGGGATCCCCCTCCACCTAAGGGTGATCCCGTGTTTGAGATTAAATCATTGCCTGATAATCTTAAATATGCTTATCTTGATGAAAAGAAGATATATCCTGTTATTATTAGTGCTAACCTTTCAGAGCATGAAGAAGAAAGATTATTGAAAACTCTGTAGAAGCACCGTGTTGCTATTGGATATACTCTTGATGATCTTAAGGGCATTAGT
Source organism: Triticum urartu (assembly GCF_003073215.2). Taxonomy (NCBI): domain Eukaryota; kingdom Viridiplantae; phylum Streptophyta; class Magnoliopsida; order Poales; family Poaceae; genus Triticum; species Triticum urartu. The sequence continues at coordinate 501,614,158 of NC_053023.1, read as the reverse complement.
CCCACTCTATGTCAACATAAAATAAATTTGGAAGTAGATGCCAAACCAGTTTGTGATCCTCAACGACGTCTGAATCCTAAAATGAAAGAAGTGGTAAGAAAAGAAATACTAAAGATTCTGGAGGAAGGTATAATTTATCCCGTTGCTGATAGTTTGTGCGTAAGTCATGTTCATTGTGTCCCTAAGAAGGAAGGTATTACTGTTTTTCCTAATGATGAAGATGAATTGATTCCACAAAGAATTATTATAGGTTATAGGATGGTAATTGATTTCCGCAAATTAAATAAGGCTACTAAGAAAGATCATTACCCCTTACCTTTTATCGATCAAATGCTAGAAAGATTATGCAAACATACACATTACTGCTTTCTAGATGGTTTTTCTGGTTTCTCTCAAATACATGTGTCGGCTAAAGATCAATCAAAGACTACTTTTACATGCCCTTTTGGTACTTTTGCTTATAGAGGTATGCCTTTTGGTTTATGTAATGCACCTGCTACCTTTCAAAGATGCATGATGGCTATATTCTCTGACTTTTGTGAAAAGATTTGTGAGGTTTTCATGGATGACTTTTCCGTCTATGGATCTTCTTTTGATGATTGCTTGAGCAATCTTGATCGAGTTTTGCAGAGATGTGAAGAAACTAATCTTATCTTGAATTGGGAAAAGTGCCACTTTATGGTTAATGAAGGTATTGTCTTGGGGCATAAAGTTTCTGAAAGACGTATTGAAGTTGATAAAGCCAAGGTTGATGCTATTGAAAAGATGCCATGTCCCAAGGACATCAAAGATATAAGAAGTTTCCTTGGTCACGCCGGATTTTATAGGAGGTTCATTAAGGACTTCTCAAAAATTTCTCGGCCTCTGACCAATTTATTACAAAAAGATATACCATTTGTCTTTGATGATGATTGTGTAGAAGCATTTGAAATACTTAAGAAAGCATTAGTCTCTGCACCTATTGTTCAGCCACCTAATTGGAATTTACCCTTTGAAATTATGTGTGATGCTAGCGATTATGCTGTAGGTGCTATTCTAGGGCAAAGAGTTGATAAGAAATTAAATGTTATCCATTATGCTAGTAAGACTCTAGACAATGCTCAAAGAAATTATGCTACTACTGAAAAAGAACTTTTAGCAGTTGTATTTGCTTGTGATAAGTTCAGACCTTATATTGTTGATTCTAAAGTAACTATCCACACTGATCATGCTGCTATTAAATATCTTATGGAGAAGAAAGATGCTAAACCTAGACTTATTAGATGGGTTCTCTTGCTACAAGAATTTGATTTGCATATTGTTGATAGAAAAGGAGTTGAGAACCCCATTGCAGACAACTTATCTAGGTTAGAGAATGTTCTTGATGACCCACTACCTATTGATGATAGCTTTCCTGATGAACAATTAAATGTCATAAGTACTTCTTGTAGTACTCCTTGGTATGCTAATTATGCTAATTACATTGTTGCTAAATTTATACCACCTAGCTTCACATACCAACAAAAGAAAAAGTTCTTCTATGATTTGAGACATTACTTTTGGGATGACCCACATCTTTATAAAGAAGGAGTAGATGGTGTTATTAGGCATTGTGTACCTGAGCATGAACAGGAACAGATCATACACAAGTGACACTATGAAACTTATGAAGGACACCACGCGGGAGATAGAACTACACATAAGGTATTGCAATCCGGTTTTTATTGGCCTACTCTCTTCAAGGATGCCCGTAAGTTTGTCCTATCTTGTGCTGAATGTCAAAGAATTTGTAATATTAGTAGACGTCAAGAAATGCCTATGAATTATTCACTTGTTATTAAACCATTTGATGTTTGGGTCTTTGATTATATGGGACCTTTTCCTTCCTCTAATGGATATACACATATTTTAGTTGCTGTTGATTACGTTACTAAGTGGGTAGAAGCTATCCCAACTAGTAGTGCTGATCATAACACTTTTATTAAAATGCTTAAAGAAGTTATTTTTCCGAGGTTTGGAGTCCCTAGATATTTAATGACTGATGGTGGTTCTCATTTTATTCATGGTGATTTCCGTAAAATGCTTGCTAAATATGATGTCAATCATAGAATTGCATCTCCGTATCACCCACAGTCTAGTGGTCAAGTAGAATTGAGTAATAGAGAACTCAAATTAATTTTGCAAAAGACTGTCAATAGATCTAGAAAGAATTGGTCCAAGAAACTTGATGATGCATTATGGGCCTATAGAACTGCATATAAAAATCCTATGGGTATGTCTCCGTATAAAATGGTATATGGAAAACATAAGGCATATTGGGCTATTAAATAGCTCAACTATGATTTTAAACTTGCCGGTGAAAAGAGGTTATTTGATATTAGCTCACTTGATGAATGGAGAACCCAAGCTTATGAAAATGCTAAGTTGTTTAAAGAAAAGGTTAAAAGATGGCATGACAAAAGGATACAAAAGCGTGAGTTTAATGTAGGTGATTATGTATTGCTATACAACTCTCGTTTAAGATTTTTTGCAGAGAAACTTCTCTCTAAATGGGAAGGCCCCTATGTTATCGAGGAGGTCTATCGTTCCGGTGCCATAAAAATCAACAACTTCGAAGGCACAAATCCGAAGGTGGTAAATGGTCAAAGAATCAAACATTATATCTCAGGTAATCCCATAAATGTTGAAACCAATATTATTGAAACCGTAACCCCGAAGGAATACATAAGGGACACTTTCCAGAACGTTTCAGACTCCAAAAAGGAATAGGTATGTGGTACGGTAAGTAAACCGACTCCAAAACAATTTTTAAGGCAATATTTATCCGTTTTGGAATATTTAGAAAAATAGAAAATTAAGTAGCAGTCCGGGAAGGACACGAGGGCCCCATGAGGGTGGAGGGCGCGCCGTACCCCCCTGGGCGCGCCCCCTACCTCGTGAGCACCTCGTGTGCCTTCTGGACTCCGTTTTCTTGCACGATAGGTATTTTGGTCAGTAAAAATTCACTATATATTCTCCTGAAGGTTTTGACTCCCGTATCACGCAATTATCCTCTGTTTTTGTTTCGAGCTGTCCCACTGCAGATTAGATCGACATGTCTTCCTAGGATTTGGAAGGAGAAAGCTATGTGGATGGTTACTTAGCTAATCCTAGGGTCTATGGAGATGTGGAGCACGATGGTTGGACCACGGAGGAAGAAAAGGACTATGAACCCTATGGGAAGGAGGAGACGAGCTCAGATGAAGATGAAGCCCCATTACCTCAACCTGGGGATATGCACGTGGAGTTAAAAAAGTCAAGTCTCCCTGATAGGGTAAAGAAACCAAAATTCAAGTTTATCCCTTTTCGTCTCTTGCAGGAAAATAAGCAGGACCTATGCAAAAAGATATTAACCCTGGAGTGGATTGATGATCTGAGGGATCAAAATGTCGTCCTCATGCGTAAATTAAGGGAGAAGTCTATGCCATCAACTAAATCAACAACAACTCCACCTTCTTCACCAACAACAAAGAAGGAGACATAATCACATGGGTATGGGCACTCCCCCTGGCAACCGCCAAGCTTGGGGGAGGTGCCCCGGTATCGTATCACAATCACAACTCCTATCTTTACCGTTTTCCTTAGTTAGATCTTATTAGTAGTATTTTGATCTAGTAGAATAAAGTTTATGGCATGATCTAGTTTTAAGTTTTGCTTTATGATCTCTCTATGTAATCGAGTCCGTGAGCTATATAATAAAATTAGTGTTGAGTCAAGGGCTTGATTTCCTTGCTATGATCTTGGGTGAATAAAAGAAAAGAGAAAAAGAATAAGAAGAAACAAAAGTTCTTATTGATCTTATTGATAGTAATGACTTCACATAGAAAGAGTGTGATGATTAAAAGTTGTTGGGAGTTGGCAGACATAGCTTTGGTCATCCTTGCAATTAATAGGAAGTAATAAGGAAAGAGAGGTTTCACATATAAATATACTATCATTGACATCTTTTATGATTGGGAACACTCATCAAAATATAACATGCTAAAAAGTTGATGTTGGACAAGGAAGACAACGTAATGGGTTATGTTTTCTTATATCTGAGATAAAGTATGTTGTCATGGGTCATCCAACATGTTGAGCTTGCCTTTCCCCCTCATGCTAGCCAAATTCTCAGCACCAAGTAGAGATACTACTTGTGCTTCCAAATACCCTTAAACCAGTTTTGCCATGAGAGTCCACCATATCTACCTATGGATTGAGTAAGATCCTTCAAGTAAGTTGTCATCGGTGCAAGCAATAAAAATTGCTCTAAATATGTATGATTAGTGTGGGAGAAATAAGCTTTATACGATCTTGTGATGTGGAAGTAATAAAAGCGACGGACTGCATAATAAAGGTTCATATCACAAGGGGCAATATAAAGTGACGCTCTTTCACATGAAGATTTTGTACATCCAACCATAAAAGCGCATGGCAACCTCTGCTTCCCTCTGCGAAGGGCCTATCTTTTATTATTATCTTCTACCTTATGCAAGAGTCATGGTGATCTTCACCTTTCCTTTTTTACATTTTATCCTTTGGCAAGCATAGTGTGCTGGAAAGATCTTGATAGATATATCTAATTGGATGTAGGGGAGCATGAGTTATTATTGTTGACATTACCCTCGAGGTAAAAGGTTGTGGGGCGAAACTATAAGCCCCTATCTTTCTCTGTGTCTGATTAAAACTCCGTAACCACAAGTATTGCGCGAGTGTTAGCAATTATGAAGGACTAGATGATAGTTGAGTATGTGGACTTGCTTTTTTAGCTCTGACATAGACTCTTTCTGATGTTATGATAAATTGCAATTGCTTCAATGACTGAGGTTATAGTTGTTGGTTCTCAATAAGGTTTCTGATTCATACTTTTGCATTGTGAATAGATCATCACTTGAACATAAGTAATCATATGACAATATCTATGTATGTTGCTGTTATGAGAATAATCATGATGCCCTCATGTCTGTATTTTATTTTTATCGACGCCTCTACCTCTAAACATGAGGACATATTTATTGTTATCGGCTTTCGCTTGAGGACAAGTGAGGTCTAAGCTTGGGGGAGTTGATACGTCCATTTTGCATCATGCTTTTATATCGATATTTATTGCATTATGGGCTGTTATTTCACATTATGTCACAATACTTATGGCTATTCTCTATTATTTTACAAGGTTTACATAAGGATGGAGAATGCCGGCAGCTGGAATTCTGGGCTGGAAAAGGAGCAAATATTAGAGACCTATTCTGCACAACTCTAAAAGTCCTGAAACTCCATGGAATACCTTATAATAAATAATGAAAAATCCTCGCCAAAGATGAAGACCAGGGGCCCACACCCTTCTCACGAGAGTGGCGGGCGCCCCCTCTAGGGCGCGCCCCCCTACCTCGTGGGCCCCCTGGTGGCTCTCCGATGACCATCTTCTCCTATATGAAGTCTTTCGTCGAGAAAAAAATAGGAAGCAACCTTTCGGGATGAAACTCTGCCGCCACGAGGCGGAACCTTGGCGGATCCAATCTAGAGCTCCGGCAGAGCTGTTCTGCCGGGGAAACTTCCCTCCTGGAGGGGGAAATCATCGCCATCGTCATCACCAACGCTCCTCTCATCGGGAGAGGGAAATCTCCATCAACATCTTCATCAGCACCATCTCATCTCAAAACCCTAGTTCATCTCTTGTATCCAATTCTTGTCTCCAAGTCCGGGATTGGTGCTAGTAGGTTGCTAGTAGTGTTAATTACTCCTTGTAGTTGATGCTAGTTGGTTTAATTGGTGGAATATCATATGTTCAGATCCTTTATGCATATTATTACCCCTCTGATGATGAACATGAATATGCTTTGTGAGTAGTTACGTTTGTTCCTAAGGACAAGGGAGAAGTCTTGCTATTAGTAGTCATGTGAATTTGGTATTCGTTTGATATTTGGATGAGATGCATGTTGTCTAGCCTCTAGTGGTGTTATGTGAACGTCGACTACATAACACTTCACCATTATTTGGGCCTAGAGGAAGGCATTGGGAAGTAATAAGTAGATGATGGGTCGCTAGAGTGACAGAAGCTTAAACCCTAGTTTATGCGTTGCTTCGTAAGGGGCTGATTTGGATCCATATGTTTCATGCTATGGTTAGGTTTACCTTAATACATTTGTTGTAGTTGTGGATGCTTGCAATAGAGGTTAATCATAAGTGGGATGCTTGTTCAAGTAAGAACAGCACCCAAGCACCGGTCCACCCACATGTCAAATTATCAAAGTACCGAACGTGAATCATATGAATGTGATGAAAACTAGCTTGACGATATTCCCATGTGTCCTCGGGAGCGCTTTTCCTTATATAAGAGTTTGTCCAGGCTTGTCCTTTGCTACAAAAAGGATTGGGCCACCTTGCTGCACTTTATTTACTTTTGTTACTTGTTGCTCGTTACAAATTATCTTATCACAGAACTATCTGTTACCACTTATTTCAGTACTTGCAGAGAATACCTTGCTGAAAACCGCTTATCATTTCCTTCTGCTCCTCGTTGGGTTCGACACTCTTACTTATCGAAAGGACTACGATAGATCCCCTATACTTGTGGGTCATCACATGCTATTATATTATCTGTTTTGGATGTTAATGGGCTTTATTTTACACTTTTATATTATCTTTGGGACTAACCTATTAACCGGAGGCCCAGCCCAAATTGCTGTTTTTTTTCCAATTTCAATGTTCAATACAAAAGGAATATCAAACGGAGTCAAAACGGAATGAAACCTTTGGGAGCGTGATTTTTGGAACAAACGTGATCTAGAGGACTTGGAGTGGACGTCAAGAAACCAACGAGGCGGCCACGAGGCAGGGGGCGCGCCTACCCCCTGGGCACGCTCTCCCCCTCGTGGCTCCGCCGACCTACTTCTTCCTCCTATATATACCTACGTACCCCGAAAACATCCAGGAGCACCACGAAACCCTATTTCCACCGCCGCAACCTTCTGTACCCAAGAGATCCCATCTTGGGGCCTTTTCCGAAGCTCCGCCGGAGGGGGCATTGATCATGGAGGGCCTCTACATCAACTCCATGGCCCCTCCGATGATGTGTGAGTAGTTTACCTTAGACCTTCGGGTCCATAGTTATTAGCTAGATGGCTTCTTCTCTCTCTTTGGATCTCAATACAAAGTTCTCCTCGATTCTCTTGGAGATCTATTTGATGTAATCTTCTTTTGCGTTGTGTTTGTCAAGGTCCGATGAATTGTGTTTGTCAAGATTATCTATGACCAATATTTGAATCTTCCCTGCATTCTTTTATGTATGATTGGTTATCTTTGCAAGTCTCTTCGAATTATCAGTTTGGTTTGGCCTACTAGATTGATCTTTCTTGCAATGGGAGAAGTGCTTAGCTTTGGGTTCAATCTTGCGGTGATCGATCCCAGTGACAAAAAGGGAAACGACACGTATTGTATTGTTGCCATCGAGGATAAAAAGATGGGGTTTATATCATATTGCATGAGTTTATCCCTCTACATCATGTCAACTTGATTAAGGCGTTACTCTGTTCTTGTGAACTTAATACTCTAGATGCATGCTGGATAGCGGTCGATGTGTGGAGTAATAGTAGTAGATCCAGGTAGGAGTCGGTCTACTTGTCACGGACATGATGCCTATATACATGATCATGCCTAGATATTCTCATAATTATTCGCTTTTCTATGAATTGCTCGACAGTAATTTGTTCACCCACCGTAATACTTATGCTATCTTGAGAGAAGCCACTAGTGAAACCTATGGCCCCTGGGTCTATTTTCCATCATACAAGTTTCCAATCTATTTTATTTTGCAATCTTTACTTTCAATCTATATCATAAAAATACCAAAAATATTTATCTTATTATTATCATCTCTATCAGATCTCACTCTTGCAAGTGGCCGTGAAGAGATTGACAACCCCTTTATCGCGTTGGTTGCGAGGTTCTTATTTGTTTGTGTAGGTATGAGGTGACTCGCGCGTGGTCTCCTACTGGATTGATACCTTGGTTCTCAAAAACTGAGGGAAATACTTACGCTGCTTTGATGCATCACCCTTTCCTCTTCAAGGGAAAACCAACGCATGCTCAAGAGGTAGCATTGATCCATCAAACCTTATTCAAAGTGCTAATGGCACTTAAGCTATATTTTGGTGTGATGACAATGTGGTTAGTTGAACTAATATCGGTTGCTAAAGTTTATCTCAGGTTATTGGTTCTAAGTGCCCGCGATGGAGATGTGCGACCCCCCATTTCAAAAAGGACAAAGGCGTGGTGTTTCGACGCTTCGAAGGTTTAGTTTTGGTTTGCTTCGAGTCGTAGGAAAGACCGCACTATTAAGAGGGGTTTGTGTGGATAAATGTCGTGTGGGAATGCCTTTGCTGAGCCTTACTCTCTTACCCTTCCCACTCCGACCACCTCAAATGAACCTAGTGTGTGTGTTGTGGTACTCAGAAAGTTGCAACAGTAAGTTACGGGGTACCCCGTGTGCACGGGGTATTTTGACCCCCGTGCGCACGGGGTACTGGGTAACTCTTTGGGTACCCCATGCGCACGGGGTCTTTTGACCCCCGTGCGCACGGGGTACTGCGTAACTCTCTGGATACCGCGTGCGCACGGGGTCTTTTGACCCCCGTGCGCACGGGGTGGTGCGATTGTCTCTGGATACCCCGTGCGCACGGGGTCCAACAGGCAGAAATCCCCACCAGCCCATGAACACTATAAAAAGGCCCTTCTTCCACCTCCAACCCTCAACCCTAATGTCTTGTTGAGCTCCACCATTTCTACACCCCATTTTGATCAATACTCTCAATCCCTCCACCCAAACTTTTTGAAACTTTGGGGATTGGGAGAGCAAGACCCGATCTACAACTTGACCAAACAAAATTGCGTTCCCCGCAACATTTGTTCCCCATTGACTTGTTACTCTTGGAGCTTGGGCTCCTAGGCGGTTAGAGGTTCCTCCGGAAGCTTCCTTGCTTGTGGTGTGCTCCGAAGAAGTTTGTAAAGGTGTGGTGGTCGCCTTCAAGACCAACCCTGAATGGTTCGAGGCTCATCCGTTGGGGTGACTCGAAGGAGAATATGGTGAGCCTTTGGTGGCATTCCGCAAGCTTTGGCTCCGGCCCGCTCCAAACGGAGATTAGCTCTTCCTGAAGGAAGAGTGAACTTCGGGTTAAAATCCGCGTCCTCGTCTCACTTGTGGTTAATCCTTTCCCGCACCTTTCTTTGTTGTTGTATGCTTGTTGGCTTGCTAAGTAGTTTGTTGCCTAGCTTTTCTTCTTGGAGCTTGCTTGTCATATAGGTTGCATTCACCTAGTTGCATATCTAGTGAACTATTTTATCTGCTAAGCCTTAAAATCTACAAGAAAGATTAAAATTTGTAGTCTCCTATTCACCCCCCCTCTAGTCGACCGTATCGATCCTTTCAATTGGTATCAGAGCCTCGTGCTCTAATATAAGGTTTTACAACCTTAGAGGATATGGTCGATCTAGAGAATGAGGGAGGTGGCCTACCCGTTGCGGGGATGGTCAAAACCAACCCCCTGCCGCGACTGCGACACTTGGTGCTCCGGTCGTTGCTCCCGCCGCTACTACTAACCCGAATGTCCCCTTGACCGCGGCCGATCTTCTTTCAATGTTTGCGGACCTCAAAGTCTCTATGTTGAAAGAGGTTGGAGCCTCGGTCAAGGAGGAAATTGATGCTCGCCTAAAGCCATCAACGTCTGCATCAAACTCGTTTAATCCAAATGAGGTTCATGATGCGGATGACTCGAGGGAACCACTTGCTTCTCCAGCTCGTACTCAAGTTCCCCAGTACAATGTCGTGGAACCCTTTTACTCTCCTCAACCCTTGCAACATCCCCGCATTAATCCTATTGGGCCTCCGCCCCCTTTGAAAGCTAATGCATTTGCTAAGTGGCAGCTAGATATGGAGTCTCACATGCGCAATGCTTCAACTCAATTGTGGTGGATTGTGGTCAATGGATTCAACCCCAAGGACCCAATGAATCTCACTCCAAGGGAAGCAGTTGACGATCAACTCAATGCTACCGCACACAACATGCTTCGCAACGCTATGACTGAAGACTATAGTGATTCCATTGCTCTTCTCAAAAACGCAAAGGAAATTTGGGATTGCCTTGAGGAGGCTCTTGAAGGAGATGAAGCAATTCGAAGATCTCGGTTGGCCTTGCTCAAACAAGAAGTCAATCTCTTTGTGAGGAATGAGGGTGAGTCCGCAGAAGAGGTTTACCGAAGGTTGAAGTTCCTTGTGCTCAACTAGAGAACCTTTGGGTGCACTTGGGCAAATGATGAATTCATCAAGGACAAGTTCATAGATGCTATGGTTCTCACAGAACATACCATGGTCATGATGGTTCATCAACGTCCGGACTATCACAAGTTGACTTTGGCTCAAGTTGTTTCCACCTTCTCTACCCATGTTCTTTTGGAAACCAAGTCCAAGAAAACATTTGCAATAGCTCAAGCAACCAAGAACTCCAATCTTGCCTTGAAGGCCAAGAAAGTGATGAGCCAATCCTCAAGGGAGGAAGAAGTGAGTGAAGAGATATGTGAGGAGGATAATGATACCTTGTGCCCGGCAAATGATTTTGCAGAAGACCTGGCTCTCTTAGAGTCTTAGTCAAGAAGTACTCCGGGACCATGACAAACAAAGGAAGAAATCTTCAAGGAAGATCTTTTGGATGAAGGAAATGCTACAATTGTGATAGCCCAAGACACTTTGTTCATGATTGTCCATATGAGAGATGTGAAGACAAGTCCGAGAAGCTTGTGCTTAATAAGAAGAAGTTCACCAAGTTTGCAAAGAGGAAGGATGACAAGGCTCTTGTTCATGAAGAATACATGTCTGGAGATGAAGATGACAGTGATGATGATCAAGTGGGCACGACCGCCTTCGCCATGCATGCCACTACCTCCTCCTCCACCACCGGCCTCTTCGACTCTCCAAACGAGGACAAGCCATTCACTCATCGATGCCTCATGTCCAAAGAGGTAAAAACAAAGTCCAAACCCAAGAGACCCGACAACTACACTCCTAATGTCTCATGTGAGATAGTGGAGGATGAGTGTGAGGAGGGTGTGGATAATGATGAGGAATCCTTAATGGCTTTCATGAAAACTCTTCATGGTGAAGCTCGTGCTCGTTTTGGCGATCTCCTTAAGTCACTCGCCGAACGCGATGACTTTATTGAGAACGTTGAGAACCTCATTATAGAGGAAAAAGAGAGAGTTGATCTACTCAAGCACGAACTTAATGAAGAGAGTGTCATGAGAGCGTCACTTGAGGAAGCATTATCTGCTCATCAAATTGACTTTGTTAAAACCAACGATGCTTTGCAACTTGCTCTTGAGAATAAAGATGCTCTTAACGTTAGAGTTGAAAAACTTCTAGTTGACCATACAAGACTTGTTGAGGAGCATGAGTTCCTTGTGATTAGTTCCAAGGTTGTCAAAGGAGACCTCATTGCTCTCACCGAGTCTTATGCTCAATTAAAAGCTACAACCATTCAGGCTCTCGCTTCTGTACCTCATATTGATTTAAATGATGATGCTTGTATGGCTAACTTTTCTCATGATTGCACCTCCCTTCAAGAGGAAAATAAGAAGTTGAAAGCTCAAATTGAGAAAGGGCTTGTATCATGCATCCAAGGGGAGAAAAACCTAAATGATCTCTTGAGCAACCAAAAGGAGTGTGTTGCCAAGGAGGGAGTTGGGTTTAATCCCGCATCTAAGAGTGGTAAGAACAACAAGAAGAAGAACAACAAGAAGATCGGTCCGGCTCCTTCCCCTCCCCAAAAGGTAGTGTTTGTGCAAGAAGGGCACAAGGATAAGGAGAAGGAAATGAAGGGTGTTGGGAATGGTAAGGTCATTAGGGACAAGGCCATTCCCAAGAATTTTGCCGGCAAGAACAATCCATCATATGTTCTCATGAGAGGAGATGATGGCTATACCTTTGCAAAATTTGTTGGAACTAACTATGATGATTATGCTTGGACTATTTGGGTTCCCAAGACCCTTGTTGCTAACTCACCAGGACCAATTGCAAAATGGGTACCTATAACCAAAGCTTGATCATTGTAAGACTATGTCTCCGGTGGAACTCAATGGGTGATCGACAGTGGATGCACCAATCATATGACCGGAGAAAGGGAGATGCTTGTGGAGTTCGTTGATTCACTCAAGGCCTCTTCGAACATCTCCTTAGGTGACAATAGCAAGGGAAAGGTATTGGGTTTGGGCAAGGTGGTAATCTCTAATGATTCATCTCTTGCAAATGTCATGCTTGTCCAATCCCTTCACTACAATTTACTTTCAACTATTCAATTGGCTCGTGCCGGATATGATTCACATTTTGGTGAATTCCATGTGACCGTCTTTAAGAGGAGAAATCTCAAAGTGGTCTTTGTTGGGCATGTGGAAGACAACCTTTACATGGTTGATTTCTCGAAAGAGAAAACTCATCTTGCAACATGTCTAATCGCCAAGGCCGACATGGGGTGGCTATGGCACCATAGGCTAGCCCACGTGGGCATGAGAAATTTACAAGCTGTCTTAAAGGGGGAGCACATTCTTGGACTAACCAATGTGTCTTTTGCCAAAGATCGTCCTTGTAGTGCTTGCATTGCCGGAAAGCTTCATGAAAAAGCTCATAAAGTGAAGACTATCATCACCACCTTGAGGCCCCTGGAGCTTATCCATTTGGATCTATTTGGGCCTCCAACATATGATAGTTTGGGAGGAAGGAGATATTGCCTTGTCATTGTTGATGACTTCACAAGATATACTTTGGTGTTCTTTCTCAAGACTAAAGATGAAACTAAAGAAACCTTCATCAACTTTGCCAAAGAAGCTCAACGTCAACATAACTGTGAGATCAAGGCAATCCGAAGTGACAATGGCACCGAGTTCAAAAACTATACAATGGATGAATTCTTGAGTGAAGAGGGGATAAAGCACCAATATGCCGCACCATATACTCTCCAACAAAATGGTGTTGCGGAGAGGAAGAATCGGACTCTTATTGAGATGGCTAGGACCATGCTTGATGAGTACAAATCACCATACAAGCTTTGGGCAGAAGCCATCAACACCGCGTGCCATGCTTCAAACTGGCTTTATCTTCGCAAGCTCAAGAACAAGACCCCTTATGAGCTCCTAATTGGGAGAAAGCCTAACGTCAAATACTTTCGGATATTCGGTTGTAAGTGTTTCATTTTAAACAAAAATCCCGGTTAGCTAAATTTGAGTCTAGAACTTATGAGGGCATATTTGTTGGATATGCATCAAACTCTCATGCTTACCGAGTTCTCAATAAATCCACCGGATGCATTGAGGAAACGGTAAATGTGGAGTTTGATGAAGATAATGGCTCCCGCATGGAGCAAATTGTTCCTAGTGTTGTAGGTGATGAGGCTCCTTCACAAGCTATAAGGACAATGGGGATAGGCCACATTCTCCCACAAGAAACACCCCATGTCCAAGTAGAAGAAGAAGGAGTAAGAGCCCCTCTTGAGGATTTTCCACAAGGGAAGTCATCACCGACACCGGTTGTACAAGATTCCTTGGGAAGTAATGAACCTATCCAAGAACAAGATCAAGACCCTCATATTCCTGAGCAAGATCAAGAGAAAACTCTTCCGAATAGTGAAGAACCAATCGTTGAGGCTCAAGATCAAGCTCAAAGTCATGATCAAGATCTAGATCAACCCCAACCACAAGTGTCGTCATCGTCATCACTTCCTACTGAGAAAGAACCTATGGTTGCAAAGAGAAGAGTGTCCCCAAGGCTAAAGCAATCTTAAGGGCAAGATTCTTCATCAAGTCCAAAACCAAGTGAAGAAGAGCTTGACCGCAAAGAGCAAAAAGTGGCCACCAAGCTAAAACATCTTCAACACCTCACCGAGAACATCTACGGAAGCATCAAAAAGGGGGTAACTACTCGTAGACGTTTGGCAAACTTTTGTGAACATCACTTGTTTGTCTCTTGTGTTGAACCCCTTAAGGTGGAAGATGCCCTTGACAATCCGGATTGGATAGATGCCATGCATGAAGAACTCAACAACTTCACACGCAACAAAGTGTGGACCCTTGTAGAAAGACCCAAGGAATTTCATAATGTCATTGGAACAAAGTGGATTTTCAAGAACAAACAAGATGAATATGGACAAGTAATAAGGAACAAGGAAAGGTCAGTGGCACAAGGTTTCACCCAAGTTGAAGGTTTGTAATTTGGTGAAACTTTTGCCCCCATTGCCCGTCTCGAATCCATTCGCATCTTTCTTGCTTATGCCTCTCATCATGATTTCAAATTATATCAAATGGATGTTAAGAGTGCATTTCTTAATGGTCCTCTTAAGGAGTTGGTGTATGTCAAGCAACCTCCCGGTTTTGAAGACCCCAATCACCCCTCTCATGTTTATGAACTCCATAAGGCACTCTATGGACTCAAACAAGCACCTCGTGCTTGGTATGATCACCTCATGGCGTTCCTAAGCGAGAAGGGGTTCCAAATTGGGGTAATAGATTCCACTCTCTTTACGAAGAGGGTAAAAGGAGAGTTGTTTGTCTGCCAAATATATGTTGATGATATTATCTTTGGGTCAACTAACCATGCTATTAACGTTGAGTTTGAGAATCTTATGACTAAGGAATTTGCGATGAGCATGATGGGAGAGTTAATGTTCTTTCTAGATTTTCAAGTAAAGCAATTGAGAGGCGGAACCTTCATCAATCAATCTCGTTATATCCAAGACATGCTCAAGAGATTCAAAATGCAAGATGTCAAGCCAATGAAGACACCCATGGCCACAAATGGTCAACTTCATCTTGATCCAAATGGTAAAGAAGTGGATCAAAAGGTATATCGCTCTATGATTGGTTCCTTGCTTTACCTTTGTGCATCTAGGCCAGATATTATGTTGAGTGTGTGTATGTGTGCAAGATTTCCGCTCCTAAGGATAGACACTATTCGGCAGTGAAAAGGATCCTTCGATATTTGGTTCATACCCCAAACTTGGGCCTTTGGTATCCCAAGGGATCATCATTTGAGTTAATGGGTTACTCGGATTCGGATTGGGTCGAAGACCAGGTTGATCGCAAGTCCACATCCGGCTCATGTCAATTCCTAGGGAGATCGTTGGTAAGTTGGTCTTGAAAGAAAGAAAATTGTATATCTCTCTCCACAGCCGAAGCCGAGTATATTGTTGCCGGAAGTTGTTGTGCCCAATTATTATGGATGAGGCAAACTTTGATGGATTACGGTGTCAAATGTGACAAGGTGCCTCTTTGGTGTGACAATGAAAGTTCCATCAAGATCGCCGAGAATCCGGTTCAACATAGCAAGACCAAGCATATTGAGATTCTTCATCATTTCATTAGAGATCATGTGGCCAAGGGAAACATTGAGTTACTCCATGTCAACACGGAGAATCAACTAGCAGACATCTTCACCAAGCCCCTTGACGAAGCAAGATTCCGCGAGTTAAGGCATGAGCTAAATATCGTGGATATTAGTAAATTCGGATGAAACTCTTGCTCGCACACACATACTCATGTACTATCTTGCTTAGATGTAGGCACATGTCTAGGGGGAGCTAGCTCAACTCATGAGTTATCTTATCCTAGAAGTGCATAAAGCAAACACAATCTTTCACATAAGCCACTTTAGGTGGTACTTGTGCTTCAAAGATGAGTATTGGTCTTGGGCCCAAGGTTCATATCTTCGCGGTGCCATACCAAGTAAACTCAAACATGGTGGCCTCGGCCACCGCCCTCGCTTGAGGGTTGTGTCTGTGTTTGTTCCGTGTGTGTGGTGTGGTGTTTCTTCTCTTTTTTGGTTGGTTCTCCTCGCTTCTCTTTTGGTACAAGTGCTCCACATATACCCTTTCCATAGTGATAGGACTTTCCTCGCAGCGTATTCAGAAATGTAGACCGAGTGCTTTGTGAAGTAGGGGTAAGAGTATACACTCAACCCTGTATTTAAAAATCCACTCATGTCAAAGCTCCTGAATACCCCATGCGCACGGGCCTGTACCGTGCACACGGGGACCCCGTGTCCACGGGCTCTGTACTGTGCGCACGGGGCTCACTTAGCCCGTGCGCACGGGGTCTGCGGTTTCTGGTCCTGAAGAGGTGGGTCGTGGGGGGGGGGCTCGGGTTCATTCCCACCCATTCGCCCCCTCCACTCCCCAGGAAGCCTCCAGTGCCGCCGCCGTCGCCTTCACTCGCCGGAGCTCCTCCGGGCTTTGTCGGAGTTCTTCCTCCGTGGATCTAGATCCTGATGGGGTCCTCCTCCGGTTGGTCTTGTCCCCTTGTTCCATCTCCTTGAGTTCCTTTCTTTTGTTCTAGCTTTAGGGTTTCTTTGCTCCCTAGATTCTTTTGGCCTCAACTAGTTTGTAGATAGAAGTCTAGTGCTTAGATCCTTTGGTCCCTCTGCTGCACCCAGTCCCGGAGTTCTTTCTGGTAGTGGCTTCCACTGGGAGACCCCCGTGCCCACAGGGTCTAAACCCCCGTGCACACGGGCTATCCAGGAACTTTTGCCTAGATTTTTGTCTATCTCCTTGCCATTTATCTTGCACTTGTACTCATTTGTGCCTCATGCTTTGTGTTGTTGGGTTTTTGTGTGTGTTTCAGACTCCGCTGACAAGAGGTCTGAGCTTCGTCGCAAGCGTGCAAAACGAGGATCAAAGGACTTCACCATTGCTCGTCATCAGCCGTCTGAAGGCATGGGTCAGGGGTCTGGGACAGGTCAGGGCCATGCTCGCCATGCAGCCTCAAAGCGGCCCATTGTTGAGGCTTCCGATGAATCTGAGGAAGAATATGACTCACAAGATGATGAGATAGAAGAAGAAGATGATTGTGGTGAGGAAGATGAAGAAGATGATCGTGGTGAGGAAGATGAAGAAGAGGAAGAGGATTCTAGTCCGGAGGAAGCCACTCTGGGTAGGCGTGACCTCCGGAATATGCCTCTTATCAAGTGGACCAAGCCATAGATCTGGGCTGAGAGACAAAACCATCCGTATGTTAAGGCCACGAGTATGGGAACGGATCCCCGTTTCAAGAATGGGTTTCAGCAAAGAATCTATCATGAGTTTCTTATGACCAAGTCAACGAAGTTTGCTCCTCACAAGCAAGTCAACACTGAGAGTTTGCACGACAACGATCATCTGTATCCCGGTGTGTACTCCGCTCTTGGACGACTGGGTCTGATTCCGTTTGTCACCTTAAACCACCCCTACAATGAAGATCTCGTGATGCAGTTCTTTGCCACTCTGTACTTCTCCAATGATTCTGCTCGCACCCTCACATGGATGTCTGGAACGTATCACTGCTCAGCTCCTATGGCAAAGTTCTCTGAGATCATTCCCTACCCGTTCATGGATGAAGAGACTGTTTCTGATGAGTTTGGCATTGTTCGGGAAAGTGGGAAGCGCACTAAGGATGAGATTGCCTTTGCTTACAAACAAGAGAAGTCGTTTTTCACCGGGTCAATCAAATACCTCTTGCCCCTCTATGACACCATGCGCCATATCCTGCGGTATACCCACACTCCAAAGGCCAGGGATTCCCATAACATTCGGAGCTCCATGCTTGATGTCTTTGTGTATCTTCATCAGAAGAAGAAAGTGGATGTTCTGGATTTCATGTACTATGAGTTGCGTCAGTGTGTACAAGAGAACAAGTCTTTGATCTATGCTCCTTTCATACAGGCATTGATTGAGACCGTCTGTCCAGCAAAGTACATTGCTAGCTTCAAGACTGTTGTTCCCAAGCGCAACTCCAACTGGACCCTAGCTACTCCTGCTCCCTATGTGCCCATCAAGAAGGGGCGCAACCCTAGGCCTGAGGATCGTGCTACTTACACTCCAGGCATGTCCTCTACTGCACGGATCCCTCGTGGTAAGGCCAAGTCTGTTGGATCTGAGGCCATCTTTGCCAAGGGAGATAAGAACTCGCTGTTCAAGACCTTGAGCAACATGTTCAAGATGTGTCAGTCGATTCAGCATCGTCAGATCAAGGAAATCAACAAGGAGAAGCTTGTTCGGCATGAGCAGAAGGCAGCAAGGGCTGCTGCTGGTGAGGAGGTCGGTCCAGGTTCAGAGGACGTCGACAGTGAGGCCACTGCTCGGTCTTTCCCAATGGCCGGGTGGCATTTTGATGATGATGATGCCTCGAGTGCTCCTCCTCTTGTCTAGTGGGTCTCATGTCGCCATTTGTCTCCTTTTTGTTGTCTTGATGACAAAGGGGGAGAAGTGGTGTGTGTGGGGTGTGTGGTGCGTTCGTGGGTGTGTTGAGATCTCAAGCCTCGTGTTTCTCGCTGTTGGTTGGTTTTAGTTGGCTTGAGATACTCTTATTTCCTTTCCGCCTGTGTGGTTGTGAGACTCTAGCTTTATTATTGAACCTCGCAATTATCCTCTTATGCTTATTGGGTCTCACATTATTTGCTCACCACTGTGTCATGAGATCTAGGCACCGTTATAGGTTTAATTTGTTGAATCTCATGACTTATCAATAATGATCTTGGTTGAACCTCCTATGGGTGTACTAGATGCATTCTTGTTTTCGGGCACACATATAGGGGGAGCTATCATGATCATTATTTGTTCCATGGCTTTCTATCTATTTATCCTCTTTGCCATGCTCTAACCACGTTGTCATCAATGCACCAAAAAGGGGGAGATTGAAAGTGCTAATGGCACTTAAGCTATATTTTGGTGTGATGACAATGTGGTTAGTTGAACTAATATCGGTTGCTAAAGTTTATCTCAGGTTATTGGTTCTAAGTTCCCACGATGGAGTTGTGCGACCTCCCATTTCAAAAGGGACAAAGGCGTGGTCTTTCGACGCTTCGAAGGTTTAGTTTTGGTTTGCTTCGAGTCGTAGGGAAGACCGCACTATTAAGAGGGGTTTGTGTGGATAAATGTCGTGTGGGAATGCATTTGCCGAGCCTTACTCTCTTACCCTTCCCACTCCGACCACCTCAAATGAACCTAGTGTGTGTGTTGTGGTACTCAGAAAGTTGCAACAGTAAGTTACTGGGTACCCCGTGCGCACGGGGGTCAAAACTCTCTGGGTACCCCGTGCGCATGGGGTCTTTTGACCCCCGTGCGCACAGGGTACTACGTAACTCTCTGGATACCCCATGCGCACAGGGTCTTTTGACCCCCGTGCGCACGGGGTGGTGCGATTGTCTCTGGATACCCCGTGCGCATGGGGTCCAACGGGCAGAAATCCCCACCAGCCCATGAACACTATAAAAAGGCCCTTCTTCCACCTCCAACCCTCAACCCTAATGTCTTGTTGAGCTCCACCATTGCTACACCCCATTTTGCTCAATACTCTCAATCCCTCGACCCAAACTTGTTGAAACTTTGGGGATTGGGAGAGCAAGACCCGATCTACAACTTGACCAAACCAAATCGCGTTCCCCGCAAAATTTCTTCCCGATTGACTTGTTACTCTTGGAGCTTGGGCTCCTAGGCGGTTAGAGGTTCCTCCGGAAGCTTCCTTGCTTGTGGTGTGCTCCGAAGAAGTTTGTAAAGGTGTGGTGGTCGCCTTCAAGACCAACCCCGAGTGGTTCAAGGATCATCCGTTGGGGGTGACTCGAAGGAGATTACGGTGAGCCTTTGGTGGCATTCCGCAAGCTTTGGCTCCGGCACCTCTCCAAACGGAGATTAGCTCTTCCCCAAGGAAGAGTGAACTTCGGGTTAAAATCCGCGTCCTCATCTCACTTGTGGTTAATCCTTTCCCGCACCTTTCTTTGTTGTTGTATGCTTGTTGGCTTGCTAAGTAGTTTGTTGCCTAGCTTTTCTTCTTGGAGCTTGCTTGTCATATAGGTTGCATTCACCTAGTTGCATATCTAGTGAACTCTTTTATCCGCTAAGCCTTAAAATCTACAAGAAAGATTAAAATTTGTAGTCTCCTATTCACCCCCTCTAGTCGACCGTATCGATCCTTTCACTTATTGATGATGAAACTGTGTTTAGAGCGTTGACCGGTATCAACTGGGTTACGCCTGACTTCCAGCTGATGGATAATCAAGGAGCCGAAGAAGAAGAAGAAGAAGAAACACAAGATGACCCGGAAGCTTCAACCCGTCAGGAATCATGAACCGTCTTATGCACCATAAAGCTTTGATATTTGCATCGTGAAAACACTTATCCTTCTTGGGCCATTGTATGCCTTGTAATAGGCTAGTTAAACGTTTGATCTGTTGTGCCATCGTGCACATTTTGTTTTGCATGACACTGTTGATCTGCCAATTGAGGATCTGCCAGTTGTGCTCATGATTGCATCAACTATATGTATCAGATTTATTCTTTTACCTGCACACAAACAGATCACAAGTACCCTGGCGGTTTACCCTAGGGCGGGTCATAATGCCGTATAAAAACCACTGGTGACTAAAAGCAGTCCATAAATAGGGTTGGTTCAATCATAACCTTATATAGACATAACAAAATATCATACCTGTGATATTTACTTACACTGCCAGTTTATCATACCTGTGTAGGAAGGGTTACAACCCAAAGGATGGAGCACACAATGCCCTTTTCCATTAACATATACCGCCGGCTTACAACGCCGTATGCAGCAGGGGATAATATCCCAAAACTTAGAGCACTGCGCTTCCAAGTCTGTAAGATCATCATACACTAGCGACTTATAGTCCAAAGCCAGGCCGGGTTAATAAACTCCGGATAGATCCATATGTGAACCATAAGGCATCATATCCCTCATTGGTGTTCAACCATGTATTAACATGTCACAAAAGATGAACCTCAAAAATATTCAAATCAAACATAAATCAAAAGACAAAAACAAAGCTTTCACAGGCTGCCAAACCTTTAAATCAAGTGCTTTCAAAGGGCCGCACAACCGCTGAGTTAAACCTTCACTCAACCTTATAAGCCGGGCCTCACATGACTAATCATCGTTTTAACTTTGACAAGTTCAGGGTCTGTATAAGATTGACTTGTCAAAAGTACGGCGAGTCATTCCAGTCAATCTAGGCGGAGTGGCAGACTTAAAAGGCAGGATAACCCAGATTTTTAGGTGAATACACCTGGCTTCCAACCCTATTACAAGGGTCATAAAAACTCTTGTCCAATGAACAAAGAACCCCCAAGTAATATGTTATTCCAGGCGTATAAGCCGGAATAATAGGGTAATCACAGCTATGCTCAAGGAGCAGGAAGCTCCCAAGTATTTAATAATCATGGCGTACAAGCCGGATCAAAAGGGTACACACAGCTATGCTCAATGAGCAGGAAGCCCCCAAGTGACCATATGCAGTGACAATAAAGACTCACTATTCTGAAAATGAAATGACAGAGGCCCTGAATTATTAGGGATGCCGGCTTTATTATATTCATCATAATATATCCATTGTCAAGATATGTACATCACAAGAGCCAGTGGCTCAGGTGTAATAAGGCCGAAGATGAGAAATATTCCATGGACGGCGGGACTCCTCCTTTGATGTGCGTGAGTCCTTGTGGTCTCGAACATCGATAAGGTAGTATGACCCATTGTTCAGATTTTTGCTGACCATAAAGGGCCCTTCCCAAGGTAGGGATAGTTTATGCATATCAGTCTGATCCTGGATAAGGTGGAGCACCAAGTCGCCTTCTTGAAAGGTTCTGGTTTTAACCCGGCGGTTGTGATAACGGCATAAATCTTGCTGGTAAATCGCCGAACGAGCCGCCGCAAGGTCATGCTCCTCATCCAGCAAGTCAAGTGCATCCTGACGTGCTTTTTCATTATCAGCTTCAACATAAGCCGCCATACAGGGCAAATCATGACGGATGTCACTAGGGAGAACTGCCTCTGCTCCGTAAACCATGAAGAAAGGCGTGTAACCCGTAGATATGTTGGGGGTAGTATTGATACTCCATAACACTGAGGGTAACTCCTCCACCCAACAACTCGACGTCCTTTGCAAAGGGACCATAAGCTGGGGCTTGATGCCTCGCAAAATCTCTTGATTGGCTCTCTTAGCCTGACCATTGGACTGGGGGTGAGCCACTGATGATACATCAAGTCGAATATGCTCTTGTTGACAAAACTCTTTTATAGCACCTTTGGAAAGATCAGTGCCATTATCAGTTATAATGCTGTGGGGAAAGCCAAAACGGAAAATCACATTTTTGATGAATTGAACCGCCATCGCCGCGTCACACTTACTAACTGGCTCCGCTTCAACCCACTTTGTAAATTTGTCAACCACCACCAAAAGGTGGGTCTTTTATCCTTGGACCTTTTGAAAGGCCCAACCAAATCAAGTCCCCATACTGCAAATGGCCAAGCAATTGGGATCATCCTCAATTCCTGAGCCGGCACATGAGCTCGCCGTGAAAATTTCTGACAACCATCACATTTACTGACCAAATCCTCTGCATCAGCATGAGCCGTCAACCAATAAAACCCAAGACGAAAAGCCTTGGCTACAAGAGACTTAGAGCCGGCATGATGACCACAGTCTCCTTCATGAATCTCTCATAGAATCTCACAACCTTCCTTAGGAGAAACACAACGTTGAAATGCCCCTGTGACACTGCGATGATGCAACTCTCCATTGACAATAGTCATTGACTTAGACCGCAAGGTGATAACCCACAAGTATAGGGGATTGCAACAGTTTTCGATAAGTAAGAGTGTCGAACCCAACGAGGAGCTAAAGGCAGAACAAATATTCCCTCAAGTTCTATCGACCACCAATACAACTCTACACGCGCTTGATGTTCGCTTTACCTAGAACAAGTATGAAACTAGAAGTACTTTGTAGGTGTTGTTGGATAGGTTTGCAAGATAATAAAGATTACGCAAATAAAAAGTAGGGGCGGTTTAGATAAAGGAATAACTAAGTTGGTTTTTAGTAAAGAGCTTTTTGTTACAAGAAAGTTATTTGTCCCTAGGCAACCGACAACTAGACCGGTAATCATTATTGCAATTTTATTTGAGGGAGAGGCATAAGCTAACATACTTTCTATACTTGGATCATATGCACTTATGATTGGAACTCTAGCAAGCATCCGCAACTACTAAAGATCATTAAGGTAAAACCCAACCATAGCATTAAAGTATCAAGTCCTCTTTATCCCATACGCAAACAACCTACTTACTTGGATCTGCTTCTGTCACTCACGCCACCCACCATAAGCAAATCATGAACATATTGCAAACCCTATAGCAGGAATCCCTCACGCTTGCGCGACATGGAGAGCACCATAGGACAACACCAATAATAAAACATGCAACTCAAACCAATCACGATCATCAAATAGCCCAGAGGACAAAACGGATCTACTCAAACATCATTGGATAGCCATACATCATTGGGAAATAATATATAGCGTTGAGCACCATGTTTAAGTAGAGACTACAGCGGGTAAGAGAGAGGTTACACCGCTGCATAGTGGGGGAGAGTTGGTGATGATGGCGGTGAAGTTGTTGGTGAAGATTACGGTGATGATGATGGCCACGGCAGCGTTCCGGCGCCACCGGAAGAGAAGGGGAGAGGGGGCCCCTTCGTCTTCTTCTTCCTTGACCTCCTCCTTAGATGGGAGAAGGGTTTCCCCTCTGGTCCTTGGCCTCCATGGCGTGGGAGGGGCGAGAGCCCCTCCGAGATTGGATCTGTCTCTTTGTCTCTCTCTGTTTCTGCGTTCCCAGATTTTACCCTTTCACCGTTTCTTATATTCCCGGAGATCTGTAACTCCGATTGGGCTAAAATTTTAACACAATCTCTATCCGGATATTAGCTTTATTGTGGCGTAAGAAGGGAACCAACCGCCTTACGGGGTGGCCACGAGGGCCAGGGGCGCGCCCCCTACCTCGTGCCTCCCTCGGGCACCGTCTCGCGTGGATTTTTCTTCCCAAAAATCATATATATTCCAAAAAATCTCCGTCAGTTTTTATCCCGTTTGGACTCCGTTTGATATGGATATTCTGCAAAACAAAAAACATGCAACAAACAGGAACTAGCACTGGGCACTGGATCAATATGTTAGTCCCAAAAATAATATAAAAGGTTGCCAAAAGTATATGAAAGTTGTAGAACATTGGCATGGAACAATCAAAAATTATAGATACGACGGAGACGTATCACCAGGTTATTTGCCTGGCCAAAGTTTCATCCTCGGGTAACTCGCCCCGGGTCATATAAGCCAAATATGGGACTGTCCAATCAGGGATAACATGAAGAGCTGCCACCAATTGTGCTTTCAGGTCAGGAAGAGCTAGATCTTCCTCCATAGGCAGTTTGACTGAAGGGTTATGCAGAATATATAGGAAAGTGTTAGGTGGCACCGGCTTACGCTGGGACCCTAACCGGCGCAAAGCATTAGCCGCCTCATTTTTCCTGCGATCAACATGTTCAACTTAATAGCCTTTAAATTGACCAGCAATAGCGTCAACCTCTCGGCGATAAGACACCATGAGTGGATCCTTAGAATCCCAAGTGCCAGAAACTTGTCGAGCTACCAGATCTGAGTCGCCGAAACACCTCAGCCGGCTTAAGTTCATCTCCTTAGCCATCCAAGGACCATGGAGTAAGGCCTCATACTCTGCTGCATTGTTAGTACAAGGAAACATCAACCGGAGGACGTAAGAAAATTTATCACCTCATGGGGAAGTCAAGACAACTCCAGCCCCCGAGCCCTCCTGGATCCATCAAAGTGAATAGTCCAATATGTGTTATCTGGATTCTCCTCAGGTATCTGTAGCTCTGTCCAACCATTTATGAAATCCACAAGTGCTTGATACTTGATAGCTTTTCGAGGCGTATACTTTAATCCATGAGGTCGAAACTCAATGGCCCACTTGGCTACCCGGCCTGTGGCTTCTCTGTTTTGAATAATATCCCCTAAAGGACCAGAGCTAACCACAGTGATGGGATGACCCAGAAAATATTGCTTGAGCTTTCGACTAGCCATGAACACCGCATATACAAGCTTCTGCCAATGCGGATACCTCTGCTTGGACTCAATAAGGACCTCACTGATGTAGTAAACTGGCCGCTGAACCGGATGCTCCTTGACTGATTCCTTCCTTTCCACCAGAATGGCTACACTAACAGCTCGGCTATTGGTGGCCACATATAACAACAAAGGCTCTTTATCAATGGGAGTAGAAAGAACCGGCGGCTCAGCCAATTGTTTCTTCAAAGCCTCAAATGCTTGGTTAGCAGCATCACTCCAGACAAAGTGATATGTCTTCTTCATCATCTGGTACAGAGGGATAGCCTTTTCACCCAACCGGCTTATGAACAGGCTTAAGGCCGCAATACGACCCGCCAAACGCTGAACATCATTGATACACGCCAGTTTAGCTAGAGAGGTGATAGCTTTTATTTTCTCCGGTTAGCTTCAATACCCTGTTCCAAAACTAGAAAACCCAAGAGCTTGCCTGCTGGCACACCAAAAACACACTTGGCCGGGTTAAGCATCATCTTGTAGACCCAGAGATTGTCAAAGGTCTCCTTCAAATCCTCTATCAGGGTTTCCTTCTTCCTGGACTTCACCACAATATCATCCACATAAGCATGAACATTGCGCCCGATTTGATCATGAAGGCAATTTTGCACACACCGCTGGTAAGTCACCTGGGCACTCTTGAGTCCAAAAGTCATAGACACATAACAGAAGGCTCCAAAGGGATTAATAAAAGTTATCTTCTCCTGGTCCTTAACTGCCATCTCGATCTGATGATAACCAGAATAAGCATCCAAAAAGCTCAAACGCTCACAACCCGCCGTAGCATCAATAATCTGATCAATACGGGGGAGAGCAAAGGGATCAGCCGGATAAGCCTTATTTAAATCCGTATAGTCCACACACATGCGCCAGGTGCCGTTTTTCTTAAGCACCAGCACCAGGTTAGCCAACCACTCAGGATGAAAAACTTCAATGATAAACCCAGCCGCTAAGAGCTGGGCCACTTCTTCACCAATAGCCTTGCGCCTCTCCTCATTGAAATGGCGAAGGAATTGCTTGACCGGTTTAAAATTTGGATCAATATTGAGAGTGTGCTCAGCGAGTTCCCTTGATACACCTGGCATGTATGAAGGCTTCCATGCAAAGATGTCCCGGTTCTCACGGATGAACCTGATGAGCGCGCTTTCCTATTTCGGATCCAGATTAGCACTGCTGCTGAACTACTTGGATGAATCGCCAGGAATGAAGTCAACTAGCTTGGTTTCATCTGCCGACTTAAACTTCAATAGGGGGTCGTGCTCTGTGGTTGGCTTCTTCAAAGACGTCATATCTGCCGGGTTAACATTATCCTTGTAAAATTCAATTCCTCTGTTGCACAAACAGACTTAGCGTAAGCCGTGTCGCCTTCCTCACACTCCAAGGCTACTTTGCGACTTCCATGCACTGTGATGGTGCCCTTGTAACCGGGCATCTTAAGCTGTAAGTAAACATAACAATGCCTTGCCATGAATTTAGAGTAAGTCAGCCGCCCAAACAGGGCATTATAAGGGCTCTTGATTTTAACCACTTCGAAGGTCAATGTCTCCGATCTGGAATTATATTCATCTCCAAAGGCAACCTCCAAAGATATTTTGCCCACGGGATATGCCAACTTACCAGGCACCACACCGTGAAAACAGTGTTCGACGGCTTAAGGTTTTTATCAGTTAATCCCATGCGGCGGAAAGTGTCATAATAAAGGATATTGATGCTACTGCCTCCATCCATGAGCACCTTGGTGAATTTGTATCCTCCAACCTAACGTGCCACCACCAAAGCCAAGTGACCCGGGTTGTCAACCCAGGGCGGGTGATCTTCACGGTTCCAAAGAATAGGGTGTTGAGACCATCGCAAGTTACGAGGGGTTGCTGGCTCAACCGCATTTACTGCCCTTCTATGGAGCTTTTGATCCTGCTTACACAAACTCGTGCTGAAAACGTGGTACTGTCCATTATTCAACTGCTTTGGATTACTCTGATAACCAGACTATTGCCGATTCCCTTGACCAGACTATTGATTAAAACCACCCTGATTGCCTTGGCCCTGAAAACCGGAACTAGAACCTCCACCACCGTAACCCGGACCGTGAGAGGCGGGTCCTGAGCCGCCGTCCGGCCCATGATTATTCTGAAAGAATTTTTAATTTCTATACTCTCTCATAATGAAGCAATCCTTCTAGAGGTGAGCGGCCAGCTTTTCCCGTGTACCAAGCTTCGGACAGGGCCGATTCATCATTTCTTCCAGATTGAAATTTTGTCCTCCAAACCGAGGGTTTGTCTTTCCCTTACGACGCTGACTATTATTCTACATATTGGTGTTAGCAACAAAATCCAAACTACTATCAGCTTTGCGCTTACCATTGCCCCCCTGATTCGCCGGGTTATGTTGTTGCCCTTTGGTGTTGCTACTCTTCTTTCGCTTACCCGGCCTTTCCTCTTCCGACTCGGGGTCCTTGGTACTATCAGAGTCGGCATACTTGACCAGAGCCACTATTAGTTCCCCCATATCATTGCAGTGCGTTTGAGCCGCCCCAGCTTCTGCTTAAGAGGCATAAAACGGCAGTTTTTCTCCAACATTAGAACTGCTGAGCCGGCATTGATACGATCCGACGAGTGAAGGATGGCTGAGACCCGGCGCACCCAATGGGTTGTTGACTCGCCCTCTTCTTGGACACAAGAGTCCAAATCCACAATTGGCATAGGCTGCTTGCATGTGTCTTTAAAATTCTGGATAAATCGAGCTTTTAACTCGGCCCATGATCGAATGGAGTTGGCAGGAAGCCCTTTCAACCCAGTACGGGCCGTCCCATCCAACATCTTTGTGAAGTACTTAGCACATGCAGCATCTCCAACATCCAACAACTCCATTGCCATCTCATAACTTTCAACCCAAGCTTCAGGGGGTTGATCCACCGTGTAGTTAGGCACCTTACGAGGACCCTTGAAATCCTTGGGCAAATGCTTGTTACACAGAGCCGACACTAAACATGGCACGCCCAAGGTTCTGGAGGTCACGCCTGCCTCCATCGAAGCTGTCGGATAAGCCGGAGAATACTGATGAGCCATTTGCTGATCCACCAGCTCGGCCTCCCGACACATTCTGCCCCGATCCACCAGAGCTTGAGCATTGGCACCACTGCGCGTCGGGTCATGTCCACGAGGCTGGTTACGGCGCCACTCACTGTTTGAAATCGCTGGTGATCCAATGTGCCTGTTGTAACTCCGGCTTGGACGAGGAGTTGAGTGAATCTGCTCACGACTATAAGAATAAGCCGCCTGCTGAGCCACAACTGTCTGAAGGAGTGCCCTGGCACGTCGTGTCTCTACCGCTGTTGGAGATTCGCCTTCAAGCGGTAGAGCCGCCAATCGCGATGCCGCAACGATCATATTGTCCAAAGGATTAGAGTAATGACCCGGTGGCGTTGAAACATGTTGAGGTGGGGTGTTATTCACATGTGGAAAGCCCATCATGCGTGGCTAAACCAGTGCTCCTGCCCCAGGTGCTTCAACTGTCCAGTTTACCACCGGCGGGTCACTGGTTCCTGCTCCGGGCGTGTTGAAGAGGTTCCTTGGCTCGTAAGCCGGGGGTAGATGACTCCGGTGCCTCCTCCTCATGACCTCATTGGAAGCGTTCTGATCCAACGTGAGCCGGAAGGAATCAGCTTGGATCCGCTATGCCTGAGCATCCAAAACAGCCCGCTCTGCAGCCATCCTAGCGTTCTCAGCCGCCATCTCTTCCTTGGCTTGAGCTATCTCATCTCGCAGCTTAGCCACATCCACCTTGTGTTGTTTCTGGTTGTCTGGGGTTACCTCTACCCCCATTAGAGTCGCCAGAGCCTCCAGCAATTCAGTGAGAACTTGAGCCGACGGGTGCGCAGAGCCGCTAGCACCAGCCGCCGCCGCAGCCATTGAACAGGAGGTCATAGCCGCGGTGGTTGTTGAACCAAGCGCCGATTGTGTACCAGCCATGAAGATTGCAACCCTGCTCAGCGGCTCGTAGGGATCCGGAATACTGTCACCGTCGGAATAGCCCCCAAGCCGGTCGTCTTGCAGTTGATACAATGAATTGGTCTCGCCCGTGGACGACTCACCATCAGAATAGATGGTCGTCTCACCGCTAGACATAGATCCGTCCTCAAATTCCGCCCCATGGATAAACCCAACAAAGGCGCGTTTCACGGCGGGCTGAACCTGGACGGGTCGTGCACGTTGAGCCGTCTCAACGATGTCGGTGCAGATGTCCGGCTCAGGGCCCGGTTCGCCGATCTTGCCGATGAAAACATGGATTCCGCCGAAGGGGACCCTGTACCTGTACTCTACTGAGCCGGCCTCGGGGCCCAGCGATGTAGAGCTTGTCGCGATGACTCTTGGTCATCCGGCCCACAACATATCCCTTGATCCCTTCAAAGTTGCCATGTAAGAACTCGAAACCACCATGCGCAGGCCCCATGGTAGGCGCCAACTATCGTGGAATTGTCACGGTAGATGTCCTAGCAGAAGGACTTAGTCGTGGAGCCATCGCAACTAGGTTAGCTTAAAAGGGGTTAAACGGGACAAAGGACACAAGGAGTTTATACTGGTTCGGCCCCTTGCGGTGAAGGTAAAGGCCTACTCCAGTTTGAGGTGGTATTTCTTGGGTTTCGATTACCAGGGAGCGAATACGCTTGACCTAGCTTTCGATCTCTTGTCTCTTTTTCTAAACCGCCGCCGGGTCATCCCTTTATATACGTAGGTTGACGCCTAGTGTCTCACAGAGTCCCGATCGGCTCATACAAAACATGCCCGGCCCGGTGACTAACTATGCATGCCTTACAATACAAGTTATACATATATGGCGGTTTACACATGTGGGCTTTAAGTCGCCTTTGGGCTTTGGGCCTTCAGTAAGACTGCTCCGTGAACCGCCATCTTCAGCATCTTTATGGGCTTTGTATTTTATGATCCGCCAGCGGTATGACTCGGCCCCTCCTGGGCGGGTCATACCCAATAGTTATATCCCCAACAATAGGGAAAATCCTAAGGATCCAGATCCTTCGAAAATCCTATGTAGTTCCTTTGAATCAAAGGAGCGTTTTTAGTGGTTAATGCTACATGTCGGTATAATTTTATTCATCTACGCAACTCTTTTTTACAGATTATTAAATATTGTTTGTTTATGGATTTGACAAAAACCACCAAATCTCATACAATGGTATATCTAAGTGATATACAAACGGTTTTAACCCCTTTCCGCGATGGCATTTGGAACCGTCGCCAAGTGAGTGTGGGAGATACGGGGTCCTTCCCACACGACCCATAAATCGTCGGGGATAGGCCCTCCTAGGACTCAGGCTGGGGTCGTGTGTGATTGGGCGAGACATCGAAACCCAATCATTTCTGTAGGTATGTACATCCCACACAATGAATCCCAGAAAAACATTTCCGTAGGTATGTACATCCCACACGGTGAATCCCAGAAAAACATTTCCTTAGGTATGTACACCCCACACGGTGAATCCCAGAAAAACATTTCCGTAGGTATGTACATCCCACATGGTGAATCCCAGAAAAACATTTCCATAGGTATGTATATCCCACACGATGAATCCCAGAAAAACATTTCCGTAGGTATGTATATCACACACAGTCAATCCAAGGAATGTGTTTCCGTTCTTATGCACATGTGATGGTAGCTGGAACTATGTCGGTATTTCCCTGGAGAGGGAGGGATGATGTAGCACAGCGACGGTAGGTATTTCCCTCAGTTATGAAACCAAGGTATCAAACCAGTAGGAGAACAAAGCAACACAACGTAAACAGCACCTGCACACAAATAACAACACCTCGCAACCCGACATGTTAAAGGGGTTGTCAATCCCTTTCGGGGTACGGCGCCAGAAATTGCGTGTGACGGGAGATAAAGTTGTAATAGATTGAAATAATAGATCACAAATAAAATAAAGTGCAGCAAAGTATTTTTTGTATTTTTGGTTTAATAGATCTGAATAAAAATGCGAAGGAAAAATAGATTGCAAGGCAAATATATGAGAAAGAAGACCCGGGGGCCGTAGGTTTCACTAGTGGCTTCTCTGGAGAAAAATAGCAAACGGTGGGTAAAAAAATTATTGTTGGGCAACTGATAGAACCTCAAATAATTATGATGATATCCAGGAAATGATCATTACATAGGCATCACGTCCAAGATTAGTAGACCGACTCCTGCCTACATCTACTACTATTACTCCACACATCAATCGCTATCCAGCATGCATCTAGTGTATTAAGTTCATGGAAAAATGGAGTAATGCAATAAGAACGATGACATGATGTAGACAAGATCCGTTTATCTATATGGCGGTAGATATAGATCTCGTCTTTTTATCCTTAGTAGCAACGATACATACGTGTCGGTTCCCTTTCTGTCACTGGGATCAAGCACCGTAAGATCGAACCCACTACCAGGCACCTCTTCCCATTGCAAGATAAATAGATCAAGTTGGCCAAATAAAACCCAAATATCAGAGCAGAAATACGAGGCTATAAGAGATCATGCATAAAAGAGATCAAAGAAACTCAAATACTTTCATGGATATAAAAACATAGATCTGATCATAAACTCAAAGTTCATCGATCCCAACAAACACACCGCAAAAGAGTTATATCATATGGATCTCCAAGAGACCATTGTATTAAGAATTCAGCGAGAGAGGGAGAGAGAGAGAGAGAGAGAGAGAGAGAGAGAGAAATCCATCTAGCAACTAACTACGGACCCGAAGGTCTACAAAGAACTACTCACGCATCATCGGAGAGGCACCAATGGAGGTGGTGAACCCCATCCGAGATGGTGTCTAGATTGGATCTGGTGGTTCTGGACTCTGCGGCGGCTGGATGAATATTTCGCCGACTCCCCTAGGGTTATGGTTTTTTTGGGGTATTTATAGAGCAAAGAGGCGGTCCGGGGGGCACCCGAGGTGGGCACAACCCAGGTGGAACGAGGGCCCATTGCCTTTCTTCTGGCCCATAAAAAATCATCATAAAGTTTCATGGCATTTGGACTCCGTTTGATATTGATTTTCTGTGATGTAAAAAACATGGAAAAAACAGCAGCTGGCACTTGGCACCATGTCAATAGGTTATCACCAAAAAATGATATAAAATGAATATAAAACATCCAAGATTGATAATAAAACAACGTGGAACAATCAAAAATTATAGATACATTGGAGACATATCAGCATCCCCAAGCTTAACTCTTACTCGTCCTCAAGTAGGTAAGTGATAAAAACAGAATTTTTGATGTGGAGTGTTGTACATCAAGTCATATCATATTCTTTTCTTTATAGCATGGACATTTGGACTTTTATGTGATTCAAAGCAATAGTCTAGTTTTGACATAATAATTTAGATACTCAAGCATCAACAAGAAACCATGTCTTTCCAAATATCAATGCTAAAATAAGTTATCCCTACCCCATCATGCTCAAACATTGATCCATTCATGAAACACACTCGAATATGAACTACACTCAATACTTGAGCACGATCATATTGCCTCCCAGTTGGTGCTTTTATGAGAGAAGATGGAGACTCAAATTTCAAAATAAAAATTGCATGAAGTAAAAGAAAGGCCCTTCGCAGAGGGAAGTAGGGATTTGTAGAGGTGCCAGAGCTCAAAGCAAAAAAAATTACAAATAAAAACATTTTGGGAGGTGTATCCAACCCACCAATGAAAACGACTTAGAATTCCCAATACTTTCCAAGCATAGATATATCATAGGCGGTTCCCAAACAGAAAATAAAGTTTATTCCTTTTTCCACCATAACTTTCACTTTCCATGGCTAAATGTATCCATGGGTACTGAGGGAGTCCTGGATTAGGGGGTCTCCGGACAGCCGGACTATATCATTTAGCCGGACAGTTAGACTATGAAGTACAAGATTGAAGACTTCGTCTCGTGTCCGGATGGGACTCTACTTTGCGTGGAAGGCAAGCTAGGCAATACGGTTATGTATATCTCCTCCTTTGTAACCGACCTTGTGTAACCTAATCTCTCTGGTGTCTATATAAACCGGAGGGTTTTAGTCCGTAGGCCAACATACAATCATACCATAGGCTAGCTTCTAGGGTTTAGCCTCTCTGATCTCGTGGTAGATCTACTCTTGTACTACCCATATCATCAATATTAATCAAGCAGGACGTAGGGTTTTACCTCCATCAAGAGGACCCGAACCTGGGTAAAACATTGTGTCCCCTGCCTCCTGTTACCATCTGCCTTAGACGCACAGTTCGGGACCCCCTACCCAAGATCCGCCGGTTTTGACACTGACATTGGTGCTTTCATTGAGAGTTCCTCTGTGTCATCATCATTAGGCTTGATGGCTCCTACTATCATCGATAGCGATGCAGTCCAGGGTGAGACTTTTCTCCCCGGACAGATCTTCGTGTTCGGCGGCTTTGCACTGCGGGCCAATTCGCTTGGCCATCTGGAGCAGATTGAAAGTTACGCCCCTGGCCACCAGGTCAGGTTTGGAAGCTTAAACTACACAGCCGATATCCGTGGAGACCTGATCTTCGACGGATTCGAGCCTTTGCCTTGTGTGTCACGCGGTCACGATGAGTACGATTTAGCTCTACCGTCGGACAGTGTTCAGGAGATCGCATAGGCAGCCGCCCCGACCTTCAATTCGGAGCCAGTTGCGCCGTCTGTGGACGGGTGGATGGACCCCTCCACGGAGGCCTTACCCTCAGTGGTGATCGAGCCAAACATCGACCTTACCTTGCACGAGAGTCGTGTTGATAAACTGTCGGATCCCTCTCCGGCCACGGACTCTGAACCGCCCGCGCCCGTTCCTATTGAATCTGATTGGGCGCCGATCATGGAGTTTACCTCCGCGGATATTTTTCAGCACTCGCCCTTTGGCGACATACTGAACTCATTACGGTCTCTCTCCTTGACAGGAGGATCCTGGCCGAACTATGTCCGGCAGGACTGGGATGCGGACGACGAAGAAATTCGCGGCCCACCCACCACCCACTTAGTAGCCACTGTCGATGACTTAACCGACATGCTCGACTTCGACTCCAAAGACATCGACGGTATGGACGACGATGCGGGAGACGAAGAGGAACCACTGCCCACAGGGCACTGGACAGCCACCTCATCATATGATATATACATGGTGGATACACCCAAAGTAGGCAATGGCGACAAGATAGCGGAGGATGACCACTCCAAGATGCAACCCAAGCTCCAACGTCAGCGGAGCCGCTCTAAGTCCCGCCAAAGCAAAAGTGGTGATACCGGCACAGGAGATAATAACACTCCGGATAGTGCCGAAGACAACAACAATCCCCTCCAGCAAGATTTAGAGCAGGAGGATGGAGGAGCCAGCCCTCCTGAGAGAGCGGCAGATGGAGAGACGGAGGATGATAATTACATGCCCCCCTCCGAAGACGAGGCAAGCCTCTGCGAAGATGAATTTGTCGTGCCAGAGGATCTCGTCGAACAAGAGCGCTTCAAACGCCGGCTTATAGCCACGTCAAATAGCCTTAAGAAAAAGCAGCAGCAGCTTCAAGCTGATCAAGATCTGCTAGCTGACAGATGGACTAAAGTCCTCGCGGTCGAGGAATATAAACTCGAGCGCCCCTCCAAGAGTTACCCAAAATGCAGGTTGCTACCCCGACTGGAGGAAGAAGCGTATGACGCGGCTTATCGGCCACCTCATGGCCGCGATAGAGAGGCATTCTAGCCAAAAACTCAGCCCGCACCCCGACGCCATTCAAATAAAAAGGCATGGGGAGATACACCAGACCTGCGAGACATATTGGAGGACAAACCAAAGCATGCAAGATCGATCTACGGATCACGGGGGCGCGCCACTATGTGAGACGATAAACGTCACGCCGGATACAGTAAAAGTAAATCCGGTCGGGCGGAACACAGCGCGCAAGACCCATTCGTGCTGCGTCGCGATATAGCCCAATATAGAGGCGCCGCACACACCTTATGCTTCACAGACGAAGTAATGGGTCATCAAATCCCAGAAGGTTTCAAACCTGTAAATATTGAACCATACGACGGCACAACAGATCCCGCAGTATGGATCGAGGATTTCCTCCTCCACATCCACATGGCCCGCGGTGATGACTTACTCGCCATCAAATACCTCCCACTAAAGCTCAAGGGACCAGCGCGGCATTGGCTTAACAGCTTGCCAGCAGAGTCCATCAGCTGTTGGGAAGATCTGGAAGCCGCATTCCTCGACAACTTTCAGGGCACTTATGTGCGGCCACCAGATGCCGATGAATTGAGCTACATAATTCAGTAGCCAGAAGAATCGGCCTGTTGGAAACATGCCCTAGAGGCAATAATAAATTAGTTATTATTATATTTCCTTGTTCATGATAATTGTTTATTATCCATGCTAGAATTTTATTGATAGGAAACTCAGATACATGTGTGGATACATAGACAACACCATGTCCCTCGTAAGCCTCTAGTTGACTAGCTCGTTGATCAATAGATGGTTACGATTTCCTGACCATGGACATTGGATGTCGTTGATGACGGGATCACATCATTAGGAGAATGATGTGATGGACAAGACCGAATCCTAAGCCTAGCACAAGATCGTGTAGTTCGTATGCTAAAGCTTTTCTAATGTCAAGTATCATTTCCTTAGACCATGAGGTTGTGCAACTCCCGGATACCGTAGGAATGCTTTGGGTGCACCAAACGTCACAACTTAACTGGGTGGCTATAAAGGTGCACTGCAGGTATCTCCGAAAGTGTCTGTTGGGTTGGCACGAATCGAGACTGGGATTTGTCACTCCGTGTAACGGAGAGGTATCTCTGGGCCCACTCGGTAGGACATCATCATAATGTGCACAATGTGACCAAGGAGTTGATCACAGGATGATGTGTTATGGAACGAGTAAAGAGACTTGCCGGTAACGAGATTGAACGAGGTATCGGGATACCGACGATCGAATCTCGGGCAAGTATCGTACCGATAGACAAAGGGAATTGTATACGGGATTGATTGAATCCTTGACATCGTGGTTCATCCGATGAGATCATCGTGGAACATGTGGGAGCCAACATGGGTATGCAGATCCCGCTGTTGGTTATTGGCCGGAGAGTTGTCTCGGTCATGTCTACATGGTTCCCGAACTCGTAGGGTCTACACACTTAAGGTTCGATGATGCTAGGGTTATAGGGAAAGTATGTACGTGGTTACTAAATGTTGTTCGGAGTCCCGGATGATATCCCGGACGTCACGAGGAGTTCCGGGATGGTCCGGAGGTAAAGATTTATATATGGGAAGTCCCGTTTTGGTCACCGGAAAAGTTTCGGGTGCTATCGGTAACGTACCGGGACCACCGGGAGGGTCCCGGGGGTCCACCAGGTGGGGCCACCAGCCCCAGAAGGCTGCGTGGGCCAAGTGTGGGAGGGGACCAGTCCCAGGTAGGCTGGTGTGCCCCCCACCAAGGCCCAAGGCGCAGGGAGAGTGGGAGGGGGCAAACCCTAGGTCCAGATGGGCCTTAAGGCCCACCCTAGGGCGCGCCCCTCTCTCCCTCTCCCCTCTAGCCGCCACCCTAGATGGGATCTAGGGCTGCCGCCCCCCTTGGGGAGGGAACCCTGGAGGGGGCGCAGCCCCTCCCCTCCCCTATATATACTTGAGGTATGGGGCTGCCCAACATATGTGATTTGATCTCTCTCTTGGTGCAGCCCTACCCCTCTCCCTCCTCGTCTCTCGTAGTGCTTGGCGAAGCCCTGCTGGAGTACCGCGCTCCTCCACCATCACCATGTCGTTGTGCTGCTGCTGGACAGAGTCTTCCCCAACCTCTCCCTCTCTCCTTGCTGGATCAAGGCGTGGGAGACTTCACCGGGCTGTACGTGTGTTGAACGCGGAGGCGCCGTTGTTCGGTGCTTCGATCGGAATCAACCGCGATCTGAATCGCTGCGTGTACGACTCCAGCAACCGCGTTCTTGCAACGCTTCCGCTTAGCGATCTACAAGGGTATGTAGATACACTCCCCTTCCCCCCGTTGCTAGATTACTCCATAGATTGATCTTGGTGATGTGTAGATAATTTTAAATTTCTGCTATGATCCCCAACACGGCCAGGCAATTCTGGACTCGGTTCCTAACAAAGAAAAATCAAATTGTCGACTGTCCGGATGCAGAGGCCCTAGCGGCTTTCAAACACAACATCCGTGACGAATGGCTAGCCCGTCACCTTGGTCAGGAAAAGCTGAAATCTATGGCAGCCCTCACGACACTCATGACCCACTTTTGTGCGGGAGAAGACAGCTGGCTGGCTTGCAGTAATAACATATCAAACAACCATGGTACTTCGGATACCAAGGACGGCAATAGCAGGTCACGTCGCAACAAACATAAGCGCCACATTAACAGCGATAATACCGAGGATACGGTAGTCAATGCCGGATTCAAAGGCTCTAAACCCGGTCAGCAGAAAAAGCCATTCAAACAAAGTACACCGGGTCCGTCCAGCTTGGACCGTATACTCGATCGCTCGTGTCAAATACACGGCACCCCAGAAAAGCCCACCAATCACACCAATAGGGATTGTTGGGTGTTCAAGCAGGCCGGCAAGTTAATTGCCAAAAACAAGGACAAGGGGCCACATAGCGATGACGAGGAGGAGCCCCGGCAGCCACACACCGGAGGACAGAAGAGGTTTCCCCCACAAGTGCGGACGGTGAACATGATATACGAAACCCACATCCCCAAGAGGGAGCAGAAGCGTGCGCTCAGGGACGTATATGCGTTGGAGCAAGTCGCCCCAAAGTTCAACCCATGGTCCTCCTACCCGATCACTTTCGATCGCAGGGACCATCCCACTAGTATCCATCATGGCGGATTCACCGCACTGGTTCTGGACCCAATCATTGACGGATTTCACCTCACTCGAGTCCTTATGGATGGCGGCAGCAGCCTGAACCTGCTTTATCAGGACACAGTGTGCAAAATGGATATAGACCCCTCAAGGATCAAACCCACAAAAACGACCTTTAAGGGCGTCATTCCAGGCGTAGAGGCCCATTGCATAGGCTCAATTACACTTGAAGTGGTCTTCGGATCCCCGGATAAGTTCCGAAGCGAAGAGTTAATCTTCGATATAGTCCTGTTCCGCAGTGGTTATCATGCACTGCTCGGGCGAACCACATTCGTGAGATTCAATGCGGTACCGCATTATGCATACCTCAAGCTCAAGATGCCAGGACCTCACGGGGTTATTACAGTCAATGGAAACACAGAACACTCTCTCCGAACGGAGGAGCACACCGCGGCCCTCGCAGCAGAAGCGCAAAGCAGCCTCTCAAGGCAATCCACCTGTTCGGCGTTTCAAGACCCGGACACCTTCAAGCACGCTCGGAGCAATCGGCAACTAGACCGCCTGGCGCGATCTGAGCTCGCGTAGCAATGCGGCCCCCACCCCAGTCCCAGCCAAACAGCAAAACTCGTGCCACGCGTACATAATTACGCACTAAAAATACCATGGGCACAGGTGGGGAGGGGGCACACTGCGGCACGCCCCAAGACGCGGCTTAAACCGCACTAGGGGCTTCCCGTTTGGTTATTTTTCTCTTTTCAGGACCTTAATCTCTGGAAACCCTGTCCGGCAGCACTATCGCGAAGACATGATGCAGCAACCAAGGAGGCAGAAAGCTACGTCACACCACGGAATTCCCAAGTGGATTACAATAACGAGCGAAATATTTGATTTAATACTGTTCCTCAGCTTGCCCTTGGAAGGGACATAGTCCTACTCTTTGCTTATCACACTATCTGTATCATTTTGCTTTAACGCACCTTTTTGAATAAACAATGCATAACATTACGACTATTATTGCATTCTTGTTATACATATATGTGTTCATTAACGACGCCTTGCAACCGTACACTTTGGTATGGCCAATACACCAGGGGCTTACGTACCCCACAATATGGTGTGAAAAGTCCGAACACTTTCACAAGTGCGGCACCCCGAACTTATAGCATTATATGCATCAGCTCCGAATCATGTCTTTGGTCAAATGTTGGGTTTGCCCGGCTCCTATGTTTTGGTACCTTACGTTCCGCTCTATCGGCTAAGGTAGCGCTAGGAGAACTACTGCGATTGTGCCCCGGTTCTGCTGGGCTTAGCACCTCAGTAGAGAAAGCTAAAACTGACTATCATGATAAGGCAAGAGACTGGTCGCTGTTCGGCGAGGTTTTCGAGTCCCTAAAGACTTATGCCGCTTAGAGCGAGGGGCCGGCCCTGTCCGGCTTAAAGGCGTGTATTGCGCCCCGAATTCGGCCTTCCGAATACCAGGGGCTTCGCCGAAATTTAAAATTATAGAATTCTATGGCTAAGTGAGAGTGATAAAGCATTATTAGTCCGGTTGCCTTGTTCGTTGTGCTGAGCACCTCCCTCAAAGGACCAAAACATGGGAACAAGAGTGCTCAGGTTTATCCCAAACACCCCAGCACTCGTGGCATGGGGGCAGAAGCCGAGGACTAGCCATCTCTCAGATTGGATAAACAGCCAAACAGAAGGTAATATTTTAAATTCACACAAGCATTGCATAGCGCATCTGAAACAAGTTTTCACCATACAGGATCACACGAGCAAGTTTACTCAAATATTACATCCTTTGAACATTCGTCTGCTACAAGACAGGCACCCTTCAGGACACCCTCATAATAAATTTCGGGGGTGCGATGCTCCTTGCCCTGTGGCGGTCCTTCCTTGATCAGCTTCACAGCGTCTAGCTTGGCCCACTTCACCTTCACACGGGCGAAAGCCCGGCGTGCACCTTCGATGCAGACGGACCACTTGATGACCTCCAGCTGTGGGCAGGCATCCACAAGCCGCCTCACCAGGACGAAGTAGCTGCTCGGAAGGGCGTCGCCAGGCCATAGCCGGACTATAAGGCCCTTCATGGCCTGTTCGGCCGCCTTGTGCAGATCGACCAGCTGCTTTAGCTGGTCGCTCAGAGGCATTGGGTGTTCGGTCCCAGTATACTGAGACCAGAACAGCTTCTCCGTTGAGCTTCCCTCCTCGGCCTCGTAAAACTGCGCGGCATCCGACACGCTGCGGGGCAAATCTATGAATGCTCCTGAAGAGCTCCGAATTTGGGTAAGTAATCGGTAATTTACTTTCACATGCTTGCTCTGCATATAGAATGCCTTACCCGCCGCTATCTTCTTCATTGCGTCGATCTCCTGGAGGGCCTTTTGGGCTTCGGCCTTGGCACTTTTTGCGCTCTCGAGGGCCGCGGCAAGCTCAGACTCTCGCGTCTTCGAGTCAAGCTCCAACGCCTCGTGCTTCGTCACGAGAGCCTGGAGCTCTTGCTGCACCTCGCCCACACGAGCCTCTTGCTTTTCACGCTCAGTGCGCTCCTTGGCCGCTTTATCTTCGGCCTTGGTTAGCGCTTGCTTCAGGGTCGCCACCTCGGTCGTGGCCCCTGGCAAATATACGATGATCCTGTCATTTTGCAATCGCGTCTTCTTTTATATATATATATAGACAAGGTATTACTTACTCTTGTTCTCCTCGAGCTGCCTCTTGGCAAGGCCGTGCTCTTTCTTGGTCCCCTCGAGGTCCTGCTTCAGTGAGGCAACCTCCGCAGTCAGTGCGGCTGAAGCCAGCAGCGAAGCCTGCATACGCATATTGACATACTTAAATTAGACTCCTGCGATATTGTTTGATCCTCTGTTCGGCTTTTCTTTGTGAACACCAAACAGAGCATCAGGGGCTACTGTCTATGCGGTAATGTTTTTCCTATATTTTAACACTTACCTCAAAGCCTGTTAGAAGGCTGGCACAGGCTTCAGTCAATCCGCTCTTGGCGGACTGAACCTTCTGGATCACCGCACTCATGATAGTGCGGTGCTCCTCGTCGATGGAAGCGCTGCGAAGCGCTCCCAGCAGATTGTCCGGCACCTCTGGATGGACAGAGGTCACCGGTACAGGTGTCTCGCCCCTCTTAGAAGGAGGCCGCCTGCCCGATCCCAGAACCACTTGAGGTTCCAGCGCGGTGTTCGGCTGAGGGCCGAACTCGGAGCTCTCAGGGGCCTTGTCCCCTCGGCTCCCGGAGTCCGGGAGGCCGCCTTGAGGCGCCTCCGGGACTGTCTCCCCTCGACCCGGTGCCTCGTGAGACAACACCTCGGCGTCGTCCGTGGGATGAGGGGAGGTGGCGGTCGGGACGGGATCTCTATCCATGTCCGACGAGCCCAGGGAGCCATCCAATGATACATCGATACTGGCTCGTGGTGGCCTGCATAATCATGTTCGGCGTTAGGGAAAGTAGTGCGACAAAGGGATACTATGAGTTACTCTGGTATCCGAATACTTACGATCTCCCCAGGGGCTTGGCCCTGGGCAACCACTCGTCTTCGCCTTCGTCGGCGATGGTGGAACTGTCCGGAAGGAGAGTCCTTCCCTTCTTGGACCCTTCGGCCCCCCCAGTTGGGACGGGCTTCCTTTTCTTGTCTCCCCC
Source organism: Triticum urartu (assembly GCF_003073215.2). Classification (NCBI taxonomy): domain Eukaryota; kingdom Viridiplantae; phylum Streptophyta; class Magnoliopsida; order Poales; family Poaceae; genus Triticum; species Triticum urartu. Next base: position 501,572,678 of record NC_053023.1, on the reverse strand, counting down.
GCCTGGAGGGGGAACATCTTCTTCTTCCTCCTCGTCTTCGGGGGAGGAGTGTGCCGCAGAGTCATCGAACGATGAGTCCGATAACACCTGGCGCCGGGAACCCTTTCGGGTTCCCTTGGCCTTCTTGGTCTTCTCTGGCACCTTGTAAGGAGCCGGAGTCAGCATCTCCATCAGGAGAGCGTTTGCTGGGCCTTCGGGCAAAGGAGCCGGACAGTCGATCTGTCCGGCCATTTCCTGCTAGTCCTGTCAAAGGAACGGGAGCTTAGATCCCGCATAGAGTCAAACTATGTAAAACAAGTATCTTGTAAGAGGTAAAACAGCTTACCGTGCTAGCTTGGCGCTTCGCGCAGAATCCGCGATCCTCGGTAGTAGGAGGAGGAACCTCGGCGCCCTTGAATAGCACCTTCCAGGCATCCTCGTGTGTTGTATCGAAGAGCCTGTTTAGAGTTTGGTGCTGCGCCGGGTCGAACTCCCACAAGTTGAAGGCCCGTTGTTGACACAGGAGGATCCGGCGGATGAGCATGACTTGGACTACGTTGACGAGTTTGAGCTTCTTGTTCACCATGTTTTGAATACATGTTTGGAGTCCGGTCAGCTCTCCCGAACTACCCCAGGACAGGCCCTTCTCTTTCCAGGAGGTGAGCCGCATGGGGATGCCAGATCGGAACTCGGGGGCCGCTGCCCATGCAGGGTCACGCGACTCGGTGATGTAGAACCATCCCGATTGCCACCCCTTTATGGTTTCCACAAAGGAGCCCTCGAGCCATGTAACGTTGGGCATCTTGCCCACCATGGCGCCTCCGCACTCCGCCTGGTGGCCGCCCACTACCTTCGGCTTGACATTGAAGGTCTTCAACCATAAGCCGAAGTGGGGCTTGATGCGGAGAAAGGCCTCGCACACGATGATAAACGTCGAGATGTTGAGGATGAAGTTCGGGGCCAGATCATGGAAATCCAGGCCGTAGTAGAACATGAGCCCCCGGACGAATGGGTGGAGAGGGAATCCCAGTCCGCGGAGGAAATGGGTAAGGAACACTACCCTCTCATGGGGCCCGGGGGTGGGGATGAGCTGCCCCTCATCTGGGAGCCGGTGCGCGATGTCGTCGGGCAGGTATCCGGCTCTCCTCAGCTTCTTGATGTTTCCCTCCGTGACGGAGGAGACCATCCACCTGCCTCCCGCTCCAGACATGGTTGGAGAAGGTTGAGGTGGGAAGTGCGGACTTGGGTGCTAGAGCTCGAGTGTGCGAAAACCGGATGAGCAAAGGAGGAAGAAGGCGTGGATGAAAAGGTGAATCCTTATCCCTTTATATGGGCGGACAAAACTAAGCGTCCCCACTAGCCTGGTAAAACTCGCTTATCCCCCAAGCGCCGTAATCGATGGCGCGGTTGGGTTACCCACGCTCGTATTGATGAGAATCCCATGATAAGGGGACACGATCTCTGCTTTGACAAGACGTGTCAAAAAACTGCCTCGCGTTATGTGTGGGGCTAGTTAAAGGAAACGGTTCGAATAATCACCGGGCCATGACATAATGTCGTGTTGCCAAAACAAGTCAGCAAATTGGATTTGTGGAAATATTATTCTCTCTACGGTGGTATGTGGAATTTATTTTGCAGGGTCGGACACTATCCTTATATTCAAATTCTTCCGTGATGTATTCGGAGGAGGAACCCGCCTTGCAATGCCGAAGACAATACTGCGCGCCGGACTCATCGTCATTGAAAGCCTGGTTCAGGGGCTATTGAGGGAGTCCTGTATTAGGGGGTCTCCGGACAGACGGGCTATATCCTTTAGCCGGACTGTTAGACTATGAAGATACAAGATTGAAGACTTCGTCTCGTGTCTGGATGGGACTCTACTTGGCGTGGAAGGCAAGCTAGGCAATACGGATATGTATATCTCCTCCTTTGTAACCGACCTTGTGTAACCCTAATCTCTCCGGTGTCTATATAAACCGGAGGGTTTTAGTCTGTAGGCCAACATACAAACATACCATAGGCTAGCTTCTAGGGTTTACCTCTCCGATCTCGTGGTAGATCTACTCTTGTACTACCCATATCATCAATATTAATCAGGCAGGACGTAGGGTTTTACCTCCATCAAGAGGGCCCGAACCTGGGTAAAACATGGTGTCCCCTGCCTCCTATTACCATCCGCCTTAGACACACAATTCGGGAACCCCTACCCGAGATCCGCCGGTTTTGACACCGACAGGTACCCTCCATACCAACACTTTCCAAAGAATTTATTATTTGACAACATAAAGTAAATTCATTTTTTTGCATTTCGGGACTAGGCATCCCTAATACCTTTGCCTTACTCTCGTGCAATGACAAGTAAATAAACACTCATCTTGAGAATAACACATCTAGCATGGAAAATATTAGCCACCCCTCATCGCTCCGCGAGTGAAACAAACACACAAAAGAGAAGTTTATTTTGAAAATTAGAGATGGCACATGCAAATTTGCTTAGAACAGCAAAAGAATACCGCATAGGTAGATATAGTGGACTCATGTGGCAAAACTGGTTTAAAGGATTTTGGATGCACAAGTAGAGGTCATACTTAGTACAAAATGAAGGCTAGCAAAAAGATTGAGAAGCGACCAACCAAGAAATGAATAATCTCATAAGCAAGCATTAAGCATAATTAACACCAAATAATGCACCACAAGTAGGATATAATTTTCATTGCATGATTATTGACTTTCGTGCATGCATAGGGAATCACAAATATTAACACCAATATTCCTACTAAAGCATAGTTACTCATCAAGATGACTCACATATCACATCATCATATCTCAAAACTATTACTAAGAATCAAGTTTATTTTGTCCAATGATCTTCATGACATTTTCTTTTTCTTTATCCTTCTTGGATATCTATCACTTTGGCACTAATTTTCATGTGTTGCTTTTCATAAGCTCAAACAAATATAAGTGAAGATAATGAGCATAACAAATTTTCTTTCTCTAAAAACAATTTAAGTGAAGCAAGAGAGAATTTCTTGAATTCACTAACTCTCAAATAAATCTAAGTGAAGCAAGAGAGCAATTCTTCAAAAATAACAAAGCACACCATGCTCAAAAAGATATAAGTGAAGCACTAGAGCAGGTCCTAGCTCATAAAAGATTGAAGTGAAGTATAGAGAGCAATTCTAACAAGTCATGACATAATTTTGGCTCTCTCAAAAAGGTGTGTCCAGCAAGGATTGATAACTTAAAACACAAAATAAAACAAGCAAAGACACATATCATACAAGATGCTCCAAGCAAAACACATATCATGTGACGAATAAAAATATAGTCTCGAGTAAAATACCGATAGTTGTTGGAAGAAAGCGGGGATGCCACTCGGGGGCATCCCCAAGCTTAGTTGGTTGCTCATTTTTCGATAATAGATTGGGATGCCAGGTCATACCCAAGCTTAGGCTCTTACATCCTTCCTTCATCCATCATAAGATAACCCAAAACTTGAAAACTTCAATCACACAAAACTCAGCAAAGCCTTCGTGAGATCCGTTAGTATAAGAATAATAAACCGCTACTATAAGTGTTGTATCAAACCAATTCATATTTTTTTTGTATTATATCTACTGTATTCCAACTTTTCTATGGCAAAAACTCATCACAGAAAACCATAGCCATCAAAATAAGCACACAACACAAAGAAAATAGAATCTGTCAAAATAGAACAGTCTGTAGCAATCTGACTATTTTGAATACTTCTATACCAAAAATTCTGAAAAATTAGGATGAACTGAGAAATGTGTATATTGATCTACTGCAATTCGAATGGGTATTTTATCGCTCTCTGGTAAAAAAATTAAAATTAATTTTGTGAGCGTAAAAGTTTTTGTTTTTCAGCAAGATCAAACAACTATTGCCCAAGAAGATCCTAAAGGATTTACTTGGCACAAACATTAATTATAACATAAAAAATACAATCATAACAGTAGCATAATTGTTCTAACACTCAAGAACAGGAGGCAAAAAGCAAAAATAAATTTTATTTATTAGGTTGCCTCCCAACAAGCGCTATAGTTTTACGCCCTTAGCTAGGCATAAAGCAAGGATCTAAGTTTTTTCATCTTTGTCCAACACTTCAATCAAACACTTAGTATCCCTCAAAGATTTAGCATAAAGATTTTCAATAACAACACTCCTAGGAATAAATTCAAATATTTCATTCTTGCAAAAAGGATCTCTTATCACTTCAACAAAATCAGGGTAGATTAATCATCTTAAGATCTCCTTTATTGCTATCACTAGAAGTTGCACCCTTGTTTCTGGATCTCCTACTCTTTACGGGAGTTTCCTCAATAATTTTAGTGGTAGTAAAAATCGTGCTTAGATTACTAAAGATTTCTTCCAATTTATCGATCCGAGACGGACTTTCTTCTATTCTATCATGGATTAAAGTACCCCTTTCTTTTGACAACTTAAAATATCGCCCGCTTTTGATCCAAGATTAGTAGCAAAATTATGCATCTTTTTATGTATAATTTCCATATGATCTTCGGCGAGCATTTTCTTTTCAATAGCATCTAGTCTTTCCATAACATGCTCAAGAGTCAAAATTGTTTCATTAACCATAAGAGGTGGTGAGCCCACTAAATTTCCCATAGCATTAAGAGCATCAAAAGGAGGACTCAATATCAAGGACGAATCTATACCAAGTGGTGATCCCAAATTAAAACAACGCAAAAGCACAACGGTCGATTGCTTTCGGATAGATCTATTATGAGCATTGCAAATTCTATACTAAGCATCCTTTAAACTTTCTCCTCCCCTTTGTTTAAAGTTGAGAACCTCGTTCTCGGGAGTGCAAGCAATAGAGGAGGAATTATCCATAATGGCAAACAAGATCTCACACGCAAAAATAGATCCGACAAGAAAAACGGCGAACGGGGCAAGAGAGGCGAATAAAACAGCAAATTTTTATGAAGTAGGGGAGAGGAAAACGAGAGGCAAATGGAAAATAATTTAAATTGCAAGGAGATGAGATTTTTAATTAGGAACCTGGTTATGTTGAAGATCCTCCCTAGCAATGGCGCCAGAAATTCTCCTTGATGGTAGCTGGAACTACGTCGGTATTTCCCTGGAGAGGAGGGATGATGTAGCACAGCGACGGTAGGTATTTCCCTCAGTTATGAAACCAAGGTATCAAACCAGTAGGAGAACCAAGCAACATAACATAAACAACACCTGCACACAAATAACAACACCTCGCAACCCGACGTGTTAAAGGGGCTGTCAATCCCTTTCGGGGTACGACGCCAGAAATTGCGTGTGACGGGAGATAAAGTTGTAATAGATTGAAATAATAGATCGCAAATAAAATAAAGTGCAGCAAAGTATTTTTGGATTTTTGGTTTAATAGATCTGAATAAAAATGCAAATGAAAAATAGATCGCAAGGCAAATATATGAGAAAGAAGACCCGGGGGACGTAGGTTTCACTAGTGGCTACTCTCGAGAAAAATAGCAAACAGTGGGTAAAAAAATTACTGTTGGGCAATTGATAAAACCTCAAATAATTATGACGATATCCAGGCAATGATCGTTACATAGGCATCATGTCCAAGATTAGTATACCGACTCCTGCCTACATCTACAATTACTCCACACATCGACCGCTATCCAGCATGCATCTAGTGTATTAAGTTCATGGAAAAACAGAGTAATGCAATAAGAACGATGACATGATGTAGACAAGATCAGTTTATCTATATGGCGGTAGATATAGATCTCGTCTTTTTATCCTTAGTAGCAACGATACATACGTGTTGGTTCCCTTTCTATCACTGGGATCAAGCGCCGTAGATCGAACCCACTACCGGACACCTCTTCCCATTGCAACATAAATAGAGCAAGTTGGCCAAACAAAACCCAAATATCGGAGGAGAAATACGAGGCTATAAGAGAACATGCATAAAAGAGATCAAAGAAACTCAAATACTTTCATGGATATAAAAACATAGATCTGATCATAAACTCGAAGTTCATCGATCCCAACAAACACACCGCAAAAGAGTTACATCATATGGATCTCCAAGAGACCATTGTATTGAGAATTCAGCGAGAGAGAGAAAGCCATCTAGCTACTAACTACAGACCCGAAGGTCTACAAAGAACTACTCACGCATCATCATAGAGGCACCAATGGAGGTGGTGAACCCCATTAGAGATGGTGTCTAGATTGGATCTGGTGGTTCTGGACTCTGCGACGGCTGGATGAATATTTCGTCGACTCCCCTAGGGTTCTGGTATTTTTGGGGTATTTGTAGAGCAAAGAGGCGGTCCGGGGGCACCCGAGGTGGGCACAACCCAGGTGCAACCAGGGCCCATTGCCTTTCTTCTAGCCCATAAAAATCATCGTAAAGTTTCATGGCATTTGGACTCCGTTTGATATTGCTTTTCTGTGATGTAAAAAACATGGGAAAACAGTAACTGGCACTTGGCACTATGTCAATAGGTTAGTACGAAAAAAATGATATAAAATGATTATAAAACATCCAAGATTGATAACTAAACAGCATGGAATAATAAAAAGTTATAGATATGTTGGAGACATATCAACATCCAACACAGTCAATCCAGGGGAAACTTTTCCGTTTGTATGTACATCCCACACAGTTTTATGTGTAGACTCGTGTGTGAAAGGTCTAACTATCACACACGGTCTGCCTTGGTTATCTGTTTGCTTTTATCAACTACATCACACACGATTTAATGAAGAAAACTATGTGGCATCGGGCTATCCATCGCAAGCGCTTTTACTACTAGAACCATTTGCAAAGGTCCATGACACATTTAGCAGGTTTATTAGTTTACAATTAATAATTTCAGTATTACGCAAATTAACATTTCATATTAAATAGTTGTTTGCCAATTTCATATCAGGCACATAAATATATTATAACATCACAGTAAAATAGCTACATGAAAACAGCACAGTACAACATATAGCTAGTTCAACTTCATAAGAACAATGTATTAATTTCCCTAATCGAGATCATCCAGGCTCGTCTTATCCACCTCTGATTTCAGTTCAGTAAGAACCTATTTTGCACAAGCCAACTGGGAAAGTGCCTCCTCCTTCGCCAACACCATCTTAGCAAAGTTTGATTTAAAAATCTAAGCTCATTCTCCACCTTCAACTTTTTATCCCACATTTTCAAATATTCTTCAGCGTTGACAATAGTTTCTCTAAGCCTACGTCTGTTCTCTTCCTCATACATGCTCCAGAGCTTTGCTAGGCACATCTTCAAAGACTGTGACCACTCTTGATCAACCCACTCCAAATAAGAACACTTCCGTTCATCCTATAATATTTAAAACTAGATCAGTAACAATTGTAGGGGAAATGGGTTTATAGCAACATAGAAAATCACCAATGCTTATTTTGAAAAACTAAAGAAACATGTTAATTATGACATATCTTCTCAAAAAGATCAATGTGCAAATGAATTAATTGCTACTGAGAAAACAACCAAAATCTGGAACATCAGAAGCTATAATTAACTACATCAACGCTATAAGTTCTTACTCATGTACAATAAATAACAAATTGAACATTTTATGAGGAAGGTAAATATAACTGCAACAACATAGCGACAGTATTTGGATGACAGCAAATTGATACTAACAGGTGTGTACATGCACAAATTTAGTAGCATAGAATAAATAACACTAATGCCGTCCACTATGCATGCCAAAACTAGGGTAAAGACAACTGTTGCTACATCTCGCATCGGTGCCCTGCAGTGGCGAGCCGATGCAGCGGAAAAAAATCAGGGACCCGGACTCCGGAGCACGTAGTTGCTCCGTGATACGTCTCCAACGTATCTATAATTTTTTATTGTTTCATGCTATTATATTATCTGTTTTGGATGTTAATGGGCTTTATTTTACACTTTTATATTATTTTTGGGACAAACCTATTAACCGGAGGCCCAGCCCAAATTGGTGTTTTTTTGCCTATTTCAGTGTTTCGTAGAAAAGGAATATCAAACGGAGTCCAAACGGAATGAAACCTTCGGGAACGTGATTTTTGAAACAAACGTGATCCAGAGGACTTGGAGTGGACGTCAAGAAACGAACAGGTGGCCACGAGGCGGGGGGGCGCCTACCCCCTGGGCGCGCCCTCCCCCCTCGTGGCTCAATCGACCTACTTCTTCCACCTATATATGTTCACATACCCTGAAAACATCCAGGAGCACCACGAAACCCTATTTCCACCGCTGCAACCTTCTGTACCTAAGAGATCCCATCTTGGGGCCTTTTTCGGAGCTCCGACGGAGGGGGTATTGATCACAGAGGGCCTCTACATCAACTCCATGCCCCCCCCCCCCCCCCCCCCCCCCGATGATGTGTGAGTAGTTTACCTCAGACATTCGGGTCCATAGCTAGTAGCTAGATGGCTTCTTCTCTCTCTTTGGATCTCAATACAAAGTTCTCCTTGATTCTCTTGGAGATCTATTCAATGTAATCTTCTTTTGCAGTGTGTTTGTCGAGATCTGATGAATTGTGGGTTTATGATCAAGTCTATCTATGAACAATATTTGAATCTTCTCTGAATTCTTTTATGTATGATTGGTTATCTTTGCAAGTCTCTTCGAACTATCAGTTTGGTTTGGCCTACTAGATTGATCTTTCTTGCAATGGGATAAGTGCTTAGCTTTGGGTTCAATCTTGCGGTGTCCTTTCCTAGTGACAGTAGGGGCAGCAAGGCACGTATTGTATTGTTGCCATCGAGGATAACGAGATGGGGTTTATTTCATATTGCATGAATTTATCCCTCTACATCATGTCATCTTGCTTAAGGCGTTACTCTGTTCTTATGAACTTAATACTCTAGATGCATGCTGGATAGCGGTCGATGTGTGGAGTAATAGTAGTAGATGCAGGCAGGAGTCGGTCTACTTGTCACAGACGTGATGCCTATATACATTATCATACCTAGATATTCTCATAATTATTCGCTTTTCTATCAATTGCTCGGCAGTAATTTGTTCACCCACCGTAATACTTATGCTATCTTGAGAGAAGCCACTAGTGAAACCTATGGCCCCCGAGCCTATTTTCCATCATACAAGTTTCCAATCTATTTTATTTTGCAATCTTTACTTTCAATCTATATCATAAAAATACCAAAAATATTTATCTTATTATTATCATCTCTATCAGATCTCACTCTTACAAGTGGCCGTGAAGGGATTGACAACCCCTTTATCGTGTTGGTTGCGAGGTTCTTATTTGTTTGTGTAGGTACAAGGTGACTCGCACGTGGTAGATACGTCTCCAACATATCTATAATTTTTTATTGCTCCATGCTATATTATCTACTGTTTTGGACTATATTGGGCTTTATTTTCCACTTTTATATTATTTTTGGGACTAACCTATTAACCGGAGGCCCAGCCCAGAATTGCTGTTTTTTGCCTATTTCAGTGTTTCGGATAAACGGAATATCAAATGGAGTCCAAACGGAATAAAATCTTCGGGAACGTGATTTTCTCACCGAACGTGATCCAGGAGACTTGGACCCTACTGCAAGGGATCAAAGAGGAGGTCACGAGGGTGGGGGCGCCCCCCTAGGGCGTGCCCCCTGCCTCGTGGGCCCCTCGGTGCTCCACCGACGTACTCCTTCCTCCTATATATACACAGTACCCCCAAACGATCAGAACAGGAGCCAAAAACCTAATTCCACCGCCACAACTTTCTGTATCCACGAGATCCCATCTTGGGGCCTGTTCCGGAGCTCCGCCGGAAGAGGGCCGTCATCACGGAGGGCTTCTACATCATCATAGCCCCTCCGATGAAGTGTGAGTAGTTTACCTCAGACCTTCGGGTCCATAGTTAGTAGCTAGATGGCTTCTTCTCTCTCTTCGAATCTCAATACAAAGTTTTGCCCTCTCTTGTGGAGATTTATTCGATGTAATCTTCTTTTTGCAGTGTGTTTGTTGAGACCGATGAATTGTGGGTTTATGATCAAGTCTATCTATGAATAATATTTGAATCTTCTTTGAATTCTTTTATGTATGATTGGTTATCTTTGCAAGTCTCTTCGAATTATCCATTTGGTTTGGCCAACTAGATTGGTAGTTCTTGCCATGTGAGAAGTGCTTAGCTTTGGGTTCGATCTTGCGGTGTCCTTACCCAGTGACAGAAGGGGCAGCAAGGCACGTATTGTATCGTTGCCATCGAGGATAACAAGATGGGGTTTATTTCATATCGCATGAATTTATCTCTCTACATCATGTCATCTTGCTTAAGGCGTTACTATGTTTTTAACTTAATACTCTAGATGCATGCTGGATAGCGGTCGATGAGTGGAGTAATAGTAGTAGATGCAGAATTGTTTCGATCTACTTGTCACGGACGTGATGCCTATATACATGATCATGCTTAGATATTCTCATAACTATGCTCAATTCTGTCAATTGCTCAACAGTAATTTGTTCACCCACCATAGAATACTTATGCTCTTGAGAGAAGCCACTAGTGAAATCTATGGCCCCCGGGTCTATTCTCACCATATCAATCTCCATTACTTTAATCTTGCTTTGCTTTTTACTTTGCTTTTACTTTTTACTTTGCATCTTTATACCAAAAATACCAAAAATATTATATCTATCAAATCTCACTCTCGTAAGTGACCGTGAAGGGCTTGACAACCCCTAATCGCGTTGGTTGCGAGTAGCTATCGCTTTGTGCAGGTACGAGGGACTTGAGCGTGGGCTCCTACTGGATTGATACCTTGGTTCTCAAAAACTGAGGGAAATACTTACGCTACTCTACTGCATCATCCCTTCCTCTTCGGGAAAAACCAATGCAAGCTCAAGACGTAGCAAGAAGGATTTCTGGCGCCGTTGCCGGGGAGTCTACGCAAAAAGTCAATATACCAAGTACCCATCACAATCCCTATCTCTCGCATTACATTATTTGCCATTTGCCTCTCGTTTTCCTCTCCCCCCAATTCACCCTTGCCGTTTTATTCACCCTCTCTCTCTATCCTCCCTCTCTATTTGCCTCTTTTTGCCCATTTGCTTTTTGTTTGCTCGTGTGTTAGATTGCTTGTTTCTCGCGATGGCTCAAGATACTACTAAATTCTGTGACTTCACCAATACCAATAATAATGATTTCCTTAGCACTCCGATTGCTCCTCTTACTGATGTTGAATCTTGTGAAATTAATCCTGCTTTGTTGAATCTTGTTATGAAAGATCAATTCGCCAGCCTTCCTAGTGAAGATGCCGCTACTCATCTGAATAGCTTCGTTGATTTATGTGATATGCAAAAGAAAAACGATGTCAATAATGATGTCGCTAAATTTAAGCTATTTCCTTTTTCGCTTAGAGATCGTGCTAAAGCTTGGTTTTCGTCTTTGCCTAAGAATAGTATTGATTCATGGAACAAGTGCAAAGATGCTTTTATTTCTAAGTATTTTCCTCCCGCTAAGATCATCTCTCTTAGAAACGATATAATGAACTTTAAACAACTTGATCATGAACATGTTGCACAAGCTTGGGAGAGAATGAAATTAATGATACGTAATTGCCCTACTCATGGTTTGAATTTGTGGATGATTATACAAAATTCTTATGCCGGATTGAATTTTGCTTCTAGAAATCTTTTAGATTCGGCTGCGGGGGGCACTTTTATGGAAATCACTTTAGGAGATGCTACTAAACTCCTAGATAATATTATGGTTAATTATTCTCAATGGCATACTGAAAGAACTTCTAATAAAAAAGTGCATGCGATAGAAGAAATTAATGTGTTGAGTGGAAAGATGGATGAACTTATGAAATTATTTGCTACTAAGAGTGTTTCTTCTGATCCTAATGATATGCCTTTGTCTACTTTGATTGAGAATAACAATGAATCTATGGATGTCAATTTTTTTGGTAGGAATAATTTTGGTAACAACGCTTATAGAGGGAATTTTAATCCTAGGCCATATCCTAGTAATCCTTCTAATAATTATGGGAATTCCTACAAAAACTCTTATGGAAATTATAATAAGATGCCCTCTGATTTTTAATCTAATATTAAAGAATTTATTTCTTCGCAAAAGAATTTTAATGCTATGATTGAAGAAAAATTGCTTAAGATTGATAATTTGGCTAGGAACGTTGATAGAATTGCTCTAGATGTTGATGCTTTGAAACTTAGATCTATTCCACCGAAGCATGATATTAATGAGTCTCTGATAGCCATGATAATTTCAATTTATGAGTGTAAAGAAAGAACCGCTAGGATGCGTGCTTCCAAAGATGCCTTTATTAAACCATGTTCTTCCAATTCTTATGAAAATCAAGATGAAGATCTAAAAGTTATTGATGTGTCCCCAATTAAATCTTTGTTTTGCAATATGAATCTTGATGAAACTGAATATGATCTTCCTTTACCTAGAAGGCGTTCTAAAAATTCGGAGTGTTTAGATCTTAATGATGAAATTGATGAAAGTGGGATTGAAAGAAATAAAAATCTAGATGTTGCTAAACCCACTATATTGGATTTCAAGGAATTTAATTATGAAAGTTGCTCTTTGATTGATTGTATTTCCTTGTTGCAATCCGTGCTAAATTCTCCACATGCTTATAGTCGAAATAAAGCCTTCACCGAACATATTGTTGATGCCTTGATGCAATCTTATGAAGAAAAACTTGAGTTGAAAGTTTCTATCCCTAGAAAAATCTATGATGAGTGGGAAACAACTAATAAAATTAAAATTAAAGATCATGAGTTTTATGCTTTGTGTGATTTGGGTGCTAGTGTCTCTACTATTCCCAAGACTTTGTGTGATTTACTAGATTTCCGTAATTTTGATGATTACTCTCTAAACTTGCATCTTGCGGATTCCACTATTAAGAAACCTATGGGAAGAATTAATGATGTTCTTATTGTTGTAAATAGGAATTATGTGCCCGTAGATTTCATTGTTCTTGATATAGATTGCAATCCTACTTGCCCTATTATTCTTGGTACACCTTTCCTTAGAACGGTTGGTGCGATTATTGATATGAAGGAAGGGAATATTATATTTAAATTTCCATTAAAAAGGGCATGGAACACTTTCCAAGAAAGAAAAAAAATTACCATATGAAACTATCATGAGAGCCACTTATGGATTGCCTACCAAAGATGGCAATACTTAGATCTATCCTTGCTTGTTATGCCTAGCTAGGGGCGTTAAACGATAGCGCTTGTTGGGAGGCAACCCAATTTTATTTTTATTCCTTGCTTTTTGCTCCTGTTTAGTAATAAATAAATTATTTAGCCTCTGTTTTGGTTGTGTTTTTTGTGTTTAGTTAGTGTTTGTGCCAAGTAGAACCGTTGGGAAGACTTGGGGAAAGTCTTGTTGAACTTGGTCTAAAAAACAGAAACTTTAGCGCTCGTGAGAACTGCTTTCATTTTTATTTGAAGAGTGATATTTAGTTAATTATTTTCGCAGATGATTAATAGATAAATTACTCACGTACAGAAATTTATTTTAGAATTTTTGGGGTTCCAGATCTTGCGCTAGCTACAGATTACTACAGACTGTTCTGTTTTTGACAGATTCTGTTTTTCGTGTGTTGTTTGCTTATTTTGATGAATCTATGGCTAGTAAAATAGTTTATAATCCATAGAGAAGTTGGAATACAGTAGGTTTAACACAAATATAAATAAATAATGAGTTCATTACAGTACCTTGAAGTGGTCTTTTGTTTTCTTTCACTAACGGAGCTCACGAGTTTTCTATTTTGAGTTTTGTGTTGTGAAGTTTTCAAGTTTTGGGTGAATTCTTTTGATGGATCATGGAACAAGGAGTGGAAAGAGCCTAAGCTTGGGGATGCCCATGGCACCCCCAAGATAATCCAAGGACACCAAAAAGTCAAAGCTTGGGGATGCCCCGGAAGGCATCCCCTCTTTTCGTCCACTTCCATCGGTAATTTACTTGGAGCTATATTTTTATTCACCAACATGATATGTGTTTTGCTTGGAGCGTCTTGTATTATTTGTGTCTTTGTTTGTTAGTATGCCACAATCATCCTTGCTGTACACACCTTTTGAGAGAGCCATACATGAATTAAAAATTGATAGAATACTCTATGTGCTTCACTTATATCTTTTGAGCGTAGTAGTTTTGCTCTATGTGCTTCACTTATATCTTTTGAGCATAATAGTTTTGCTCTATGTGCTTCACTTATATCTTTTGAGCATTATAATTTTGCTCTATGTGCTTCACTTATATCCTTTGAGCTAGATAATTTTGCTCTATGTGCTTCACTTAGATCTTTTAGAGCACGGTGGTGGATTCGTTTTAAAGAAACTATTGATCTCTCATGCTTCACTTAAATTAATTTGAGAGTCTCTTAATAGCATGGTAATTTGCCTAATAATAATATGCTTGGTATTCAAGATTTGTGAAACTTTGTTTTGAGTGTGTTGAATACTAAGAAAAGATTGAAGCATGATAATTGTTTTGAGATATGGAGGTGATAATATTAAAGTCATGCTAGTTGAGTAGTTGTGAATTTAAAGAATACTTGTGTTGAAGTTTGTGATTCCCGTAGCATGCACGTATGGTGAACCGTTATGTGATGAAGTCGGAGCATGATTTATTTATTGATTGTCTTCCTTATGAGTGGCGGTCGGGGACGAGCGATGGTCTTTTCCTACCAATCTATCCCCCTAGTAGCATGCGCATAATACTTTGCTTTGATAACTTCTAGATTTTTGCAATAAGTATATGAGTTCTTTATGACTAATGTTGAGTCCATGGATCATACGCACTCCCACCCTTCCACCCTTGCTAGCCTCTCTAATACCGCGCAACTTTCGCCGATATCATACACCTACCATATACCTTCCTCAAAATAGCCACCATACCTACCTATTATGGCATTTCCATAGCCATTCCGAGATATATTGCCATGCAACTTTCCACCATCTAGTTCATCATGACACATCCATCATTGTCATATTGCTTAGCATGATCATGTAGTTGACATAGTATTTGTGGCAAAGCCACCATTCATAATTCTTTCATACTTGTCACTCGTGATTCATTGCATATCCCGGTACACCGCCGGAGGCATTCATATAGAGTAATACTTTGTTTTAGTATCGAGTTGTAATCATTGAGTTGTAAATAAATAGAAGTGTGATGACCATCATTCAATAGAGCATTGTCCCCAAAAAAAGAGAAAGCCCAAAGAAAAAAAGGCCCAAAAAAATAAAAAAAATAAAAAAGGGGGCAATGCTACTATCCTTTTTTCCACACTTGTGCTTCAAAGTAGCACCATGATATAGCAAGTCTCATATATTGTGCTTCAAAGTAGCACCACGTTCTTCATATAGAGATTCTCATATGTTGTCACTTTCATATACTAGTGGGAATTTTACGTTATAGAACTTGGCTTGTATATTCCAAAGATGGGCTTCCTCAAATTGCCCTAGGTCTTCGTGAGCAAGCAAGTTGGATGCACACCCACTAGTTTCTTTTGTTGAGCTTTCATACATTTATAGCTCTAGTGCATCCGTTGCATGGCTGTCAGGACCCCAATTCCAAGTCACATCGATCTAGCCGGTAACACCTCATATCACTTTGCGGCCTCACGCACGGTATTCCACGGGTGTCGCCTTACCATGGCCAAGGACCGTTTGCGCCTTTTGGCTCACGTATATGATAGTGTCGCTAGCATCCATATGACAGAGAACCCGAGCCGACATGACTAGTCATGAACCCAAAGCGGCACAGACCTATGGATACATGCATACATGAATCACATCGAGCATGTCGGTCATCAGCGAGTGATTTCGGGCTATAGCACTGGGCTAACAGGACTCCGGGGAAACCCGGGCTGTAGCAGGCTAGGCAGGACTCCGGATATCACCGCGTGACATTTCCCCATAGGGACAGACATAGGAACGAAGTGAAACACATGCCGGCCAGTCAAGTGTCCTGAGCAGTAGTGCTGGGCTAGCAGAACTCCAGCGAACCGAGCTGTAGCGGACTACTATGGCTTGAGGAACACTAGACTACATTTCCCCATAAGAAAGGCTGCCAAGGATAAACAACTAGGTTGTCGGATCCCACTCATACCAAGCATTTCAATCATACACACAATATTCCCGATATGAGTACATACAACATGGCATCACAACAAAACTCTACAACTCAAGTACTTTATTTAAAGGCTCCAGGGAGCCATACATATCATGTTCATACAGATAGGAGTCACATGACCCGACACTCAAGTCATACAATCATACAAGCACATGCGGAAGCAACTAGTCTGAGTACAGACTCTAGAAAGAAAGAAGGCTTCTCGAAGCCTGTCTATCTACATAGGGCCCTCCATGGCCGGGATCACCACCTGGGTGGCTAGTCACTCGTCGACATCAAGGTCTACATAAAACCCATCGGAGGGGGCGGTATTGTCATCTGAAAACAATAAATAATCAAACATGAGTACAAGGTACTCAGCAAGTCTTACATCAGAACCTAATATACATGCTCATTCTCAAGAAGGTGGTGGGGTTATTGCAGCAAGCCAGCTTTGACTCTTGGCTAAGCTATCCTACGAAACTCCACTAGTAAAATAGTTTTCGCACACGAGTCCACTACTCACCAACACAATACTCCACCGAGGATCCTCCCTCGTTATCCTACGAGAGGCCCATCCTCGGTACTCACACTTATCTTGAGACTTTTAATAGTATCCATTTAACTTGTCTATGAACTGTATAGGCAACCAAGTAGTTCCTTTACCGCGGACGCGGCTATTCGCAATAGTTTTATACCCACTGCAGGGGTGTACTTCTTCATACACGCTTTCACCACTTACCCGTTTACACGACATGTACTCGCTAACCTTCAAGCAGAAGCCCAGCGAGGGTGTCGGCCACGGCCTACCTAAACACTTAAGTCTCTAGTCCAGGTTTATCGCCTATTCCAGGTTCCATCCGCAGGGAGTCCGCGCAGGTTTCCACATACGGCCCCGAACGATGTGAACAGGTCCCGAGACGCCAAACGGGCGCCCGGCATACCCGGCACGGTGTATCTACCGCAACATAGCCCACCCCTAGGGTCAGCGCTACGCACGGCCGCCAACACATAACCTACAAACACCAGAAACTATTTGCAACTCCTGGACAGAGTACTAGGGTGATTAAGAAGCCGAGAGGGTCCATTGGTTTCGGGCCCAATGTACGGTAGTAACTGCATCTTAAATCACACATACAGATCTCAGTTCTTATGGACGGCCTCAATGAAACAACCCACCATGTACTCCTACATGGCCTCTCATCGATACCTTTACCAAAACATGTTCAACACATCCCTCATATTACCGACATAATCATTCACTCTAGCCCATCACCCAGATGAACCAGACCTGACACAACTCTAAGCATAGCAGGCATAGCAAGGTAGGAATCACATACATGGCTCAATCAACTCCTACACATGCTAGTGGGTTTCATCTAGTTACTGTGGCAATGACAGGTCATGCAGAGGATAAGGGTTCAACTACCGTAGCACACAGCAGTTTGAATCGCGTTGTCTTAATGCAGTAAACAAGAGCAGAAGCGAGAACATGGGTTTGTATCGGAATGATCAATGGGTTGCTTGCCTGTTTAGTGGTAGTAGGGTACTGCCCTTCAGACGGATACTCGGGGTTATCCTCGGAGGCAGAACCTACCACGAAAGACACACCGAACATAATCAACACATGGCAATATGCAACAATATGATGCATGCTATGACATGGCAAGATGAAAGTGTCTTGGCCTAATGCAAGCTAAAACATAAGGGGATGAACTCATTTGAATCAAAGATTCAATATTAGCTCATTAAACATGGCTTTATTAGTGCATTACCTTATTCTGCTTAAACAGCAAGGTTAACTTGTTTTGTCATGCATGAAACCATTACAGATGGATAGATTGAATTTTTCTGATCATTTTTCATATATAAATCTTTGCATTTGGAGCTATGGTTGATTTTCTATGATTTTTAGAAGTTTTGACTATTTTCTGGAATTTTCTATTAAAGAATAAATCCAGTAATTGAATTAATGCGTCAGCACTGCGTCACTGTGACGTCAGCGGGTCAAAGGCGCCAGCCCAGGTCAAACCTGACTGGTGGGCCCCTTCTGTCAGTCTCTCAGCTAACTAACAGAGTTGGTTAGTGTTTAGTTAGCACTAAACTGGGTTAGTTAGGCTCTGGGCCCACATGTCAGTGAGAGAGGGTTAGTTAACGACGTCATTAACCTCTAACAGAGTGATTAGCTCTAATTTAAACTAATCTAAATTAGTTAGGAGCCGGCCCCACCTATCAGTGTCTCAGGCGGAGTCAAACTGGGGTCAAACCCCTGGTCAGCGGGGTTAATCCCGCCGGCGTTGAGTCACCGGCGAGGCCGAGATGGCGGAGGGCTTCGGAAATCGCCCACAGGCGACCAAATCGACTGCGGTTTGGTCCTACGCGTAGCTGGGGCTTGCGCGCATCTAGTGGGGCAAGTGGGAGGAGCTGGGGTGGAGCGAACTCGCCGGAATCGAGCTCGTGGCGGCGGCCGGAGCTCGGCCGTTGGTGGTTTTGCTGCTGTAGCAAGCTAGGGGGGAAACAGATGTTTTAGCGAGGCGCTACGAGGTGCGGTGAGTGCGTTAGGCACCCGCGCTTGACCAAATGGCCACCGGAGTGACGCCGGCGTCGAGCTCGCACGGCGGTGTGCTACGGTGAGAAAGGGGGCGGCGTCTACGGCGAGCAAACGAAGCAGGGAAGAGGGGGGATCGATAGAGGAGCTCAGGGCGGTTGCAGAGCGCGTCTCAGCGGGCTCGGGGAAGGTCGGACGTCGTCGGGGCGTTGCCGGCGATCTCGGCGGACCGAGGAAGAAGAAGGCGTCGGGGAGGCACTTGGAGGCGTCCGGCGTCGCGTGAGTCGATGAGGAGGTCGAGGATGGCAACGCGGAGCTAACGGGCTTGTCGGAGGGGCGAGGGGGTGGCTCTGGTGACGACTACGGCGAACGGCAGCGAGGATAGCGCTCGGCCATCGCGGGAGAGGGTGAGGGAGACGAGGGGGAGAGTGAGGGAGGAAGAGAGGGGGACGTGGGGGTCGGCGTGGCACCCCTAGACGTCTCCAGGGCGTCGGCAGAAGCAGGAGGTGGCCGACGTGTGGCCGCGGGCGCCGGCCATGCGCTCCTCGTCCTCCTGGCGGGAGGAGGAGGACGACTGGCATGGCCAGTCGGCTGGGCCGAGCCAGGTGGGCTGGACCAGCACAAGTGAGGCCCAGGTGGTTTCCCTCTCTTTTTTTTGATTTGTTTATGTTTTCTATTTTTTCTGCAACTGTTGGGCTTTATTAAAAATAATAAAACGTTTCCAAAAATCCTGAAAATTATTGTGGGCTCTCTTTAGAATATTTCCAACAGCAAACATTTATTTCCAGAATTATTTGAGCATTTAAATTATTTTATAGAATTTAAATGCCCAAAATCAAATACTTATGATTTAATTCAATGACCTTCTGTTGACCTAGAAAATTGTGCACCAATTTTGCCAGAGGTTCTAACCCAAGACAAAGAGAGTGAACTTTTTAGAAGGGCATTTCAGGTTCATTGAAAATAATTTTAGTAAACCCTAGTTGTTTCCAGGGGGGTGGTGTTGGGGGTTCTGTCTTCCCCATTTCAAATTTAAGAGGAAAATAAACATGATGCACACTCTAATGCTTGAACTAACTAGGGTGTGACAACTCACCCCCACTCAAAAGAATCTCGTCCCGAGATTTAAGATCTTCCGGGAAGAAGGTGGGGTACTCGAGTCGAAGACGATCCTCCCTTTCCCAAGTGGCTTCTTTCTTGGAATGGTGTGACCATTGAACCTTGAGAAACTTGATATTACGACGTCGAGTGGTACGCTCGGCTTGATCAAGGATACGAACGGGATATTCTCGATAGGAGAGGTTATCTTGTAGATCAAGCGTTTCGTGGTCCACTCCACGGATAGGATCCGCGAAGCAACGCCTGAGTTGTGAAACGTGGAAGACATCGTGAACTCTGGAAAGATGCAACGGTAGTTCCAATTGGTAGGCAACTTCTCCTCGTTTGGCAAGAATGCGAAAGGGTCCAATGTAACGAGGAGCCAATTTGCCTTTGATACCGAAATGATGGGTTCCCTTTAACGGGGTAACCCGAAGGTAAGCCTTCTCGTCGACTTCATAAGTCATAAGCTTATGTTTACGATCATATTGACTCTTTTGACGAGATTGGGTTGTTTTCAATTTCTCACGAATAACGCGAACCTGCTCCTCTGCTTCCTGAATCATATCCGGGCCAAAGAGTTGTCTTTCCCCGGTTTCTGACCAGTTAAGAGGCGTTCGACATTTTCGTCCATAGAGAACTTCGAAAGGAGACTTGCCTAAGCTAGCTTGATAACTATTGTTATAAGCAAACTCCGCGAATGGAAGGCATTTCTCCCAACTCATTCCGAACGAGATGACAGAAGCTCGGAGCATATCTTCCAGAATTTGATTGACTCGCTCTACTTGACCACTTGATTGAGGATGGAAGGCGGTACTAAAAGAGAGACGAGTTCCTATAGCATTTTGGAAACTTCCCCAAAATCGAGAGGTGAAGAGACTCCCACGGTCTGAGTTAATTTCCAATGGAACACCATGAAGAGACACTAATCGGGAGATGTATAAATCGGCTAGCTGGCTAGCGGTGATACTCTCACGAACAGGTAGGAAATGGGCTACTTTGGAAAGACAGTCGATCACGACGAAGATGGCATTATTCCCTCTCTTGGTCCTGGGAAACCCAGTGATGAAATCCATACTGATTTTATCCCATTTCCACTCGGGAATAGCCAAAGGTTGAAGGGTGCCAGCAGGCTGTTGATGCTCTGCCTTAACACGATGACAAACGTCGCAATTAGCAATGTATTGAGCGATTTCTCTCTTCATCCTAGTCCACCAAAACCTCTGGCGTAGGTCTTGATACATTTTGGTACTACCGGGATGAATGGTGAGAGGGGATTCATGAGCTTCCTTAAGGATCAGCCGCCTCAGGTTTCATGCCTTTGGAACCACTAGGCGATTTCCAAAGTATACGACACCTTGATCATCAATGGAGAAACAATTCGCGACTCCTTTCTTAATGTTTCTCTTAATACGGGAGATTCCCGGATCTACCTTCTGTGCCTTGATGATCTGATCCGTAAGGGTAGGTTTCGCCACCAGGGTAGATAGGAATCCTCGAGGAACAATCTGAAGATTAAGCTTACAAAAAAGTGGTTGACTTTGTTGTAACATCAGGTTGTTACAATAGGACTTACGGCTTAGCGCGTCAGCCATGACATTGGCTTTGCCCGGGGTGTAAGTTATTCCTAAGTCGTAATCCGAGATCAACTCGACCCAACGTCTTTGCCTGAGATTCAAATCTGGTTGGGTGAAGATATATTTCAAACTTTGGTGATCGGTGAAGATCTCGCAACGATTACCGAGAAGGTAATGTCGCCAAGTTTTAAGTGCATGGACTACAGCTGCAAGCTCAAGATCATGTGTGGGATAATTTTCCTCATGTGGATGTAATTGCCGTGAAGCATAGGCAATTACCTGACGATCTTACATGAGTATGCAACCTAGTCCTTGTCGTGAGGCGTCGCAATAGATAATAAAGTCCTTGGAGAAATCTGGTGGTACCAGTACGGGAGCAGATGTCAGGCATCTTTTCAGTTCCTGAAAACTAAACTCGCAGTGTGGAGTCCACTCGAACTTTTTATCTTTCTTGAGGAGTTCAGTTAGAGGTTTGGCAACCTTGGAGAAATTCTCGACGAAGCGGCGGCAATAGCTCGCTAAGCCAAGGAAGCTCCGAACTTGCTTGACCGTCTCAGGCGGAGTCCAATCAAGGATGGCTTGAACTCGCTCGGGATTGACTGCAATACCCTTACCAGAGATTACATGGCCTAGATAGGTCACTTCTGGCAACCAAAATTCACACTTGGAAAATTTGGCATAAAGGCGATGCTCTCGAAGTTTCATCAATACCAGCCTTAGATGTTCGGCATGTTCCTCTTCATTCTTGGAGTAGATGAGTATGTCATCAAGGTATACTACGACGAATTTATCCAAGTACTCCATGAAAACCGAGTTCATTAACCGGGAGAAGGTGGCTGGGGCATTGGTTAAACCGAAGGACATAACGGTGTACTCGTATTGGCCATAACGAGTAACAAAGGCCGTTTTGGGAATGTCCCCGTTTCTGATTTTGATTTGATGGTAGCCCAACCTCAAATCCATCTTGGAAAAGACTGAGGATCCAGCGAGCTGATCATACAGATCGTTGATCCTAGAAAGTGGATACTTGTTCTTGATGGTGACCAAATTGACAGGTCAGTAATCCACAACCATTCGATCCGTTCCATCCTTCTTCTTAACGAAGAGGACGGGGCAAGCCCAAGGGGAGGAACTAGGACAGATGAAACCCCTTTTCAAGGACTCATCGAGTTGGTTCTTAAGCTCGGCTAGTTCTAAGGGTGCCATCTTGTAGGGTCTTCTATAAATTGGAACGGTTCCTGGAACAAGGTCTATCACAAACTCAACATCCCTGTCAGGTGGAACACCTGGCAGTTCTTCTGGAAAGACATCCGGAAAGTCTCGGACTAACGGAACATCCTCAAGGTCTGGAAGGGGGTTGGCATTTAAGGAGTAAAGCTGGCGCTTGGCCACTCGAGTTAAGACATTGACTGTCTTGCCCGATGGGTGAGTAAGTTGAACGGTTCTAGTGGCACAATCAATCTTAGCATAATGAGCTGACATCCAGTCCATACCCAAGATGATGTTTATGTCCGAGGACTTGAGAGCAATTAAGGATGCAAGGAAGACAAGTCTATCGACAAGAATTTCGTTCCCATGGCTTACTCTAGAAGTTTGCCATCTAGAGCCTGGAGTTTGAATTTCCATGGTAAAGGGCTTGTCATAGAATGTCGTGTTGTGCAATCGAGCATAGTTCTCGGATATGAATGAATGAGATGCTCCAGTATCGAAAAGAACAGATGCCGGATGGCAGTTAACAAGGAGCATACCAAGGACGACGTTGGGATCCGCATGAGCCTCCTCGGCTGAAACATAGTTGACATGGCCACGGGCAGTACTGACCGGCTTGGCGTAGAATGTCTTTCCCGTGGGCTTACCACGGCCAACGGACTTTCCAGTTTGAGTGGGGTTGTTGTTCTGGGGACACTCTCGACTATAGTGACCCGGCTCTCCACACTTAAAGCATGTCACCACATTGGCGCGTGGAGCAGCATTAGCAGCGGGGCCACCATAGGGCTTGGGCTGTGCAAATTGCTGGTTGGGACGAGGCGCCTCAAAGGATGGCCTCGGGATGAACCTGGGTGGCAGTGCCATGCTTGGGATCCACACCCGGCGCTTTTGAGCTCCAGAGCCGGATGAAGAGCCAAAATCACGGGAGTGCTTGCGTGAAGCGTCATAATCAGTCTGGCCTGTCTCAGCACTGATGGCTTTATTGACCAACTTCTGAAAGGAGGTGCACTCGTGCAGACGAAGATCACGGTGAAGCTCAGGGCTAAGTCCCTTGCGGAACCTTGCCTGCTTCTTAGCATCAGTAGATACCTCTTCAGGGGCATAGCGTGCCAGATTCCCAAATTCACGACTATATGCATCCACAGTCACTCTTCCTTGGGTGAAATTGCAGAACTCCTCCCTCTTGCGATCCATGAGACCTTCTGGAATGTGATGCTCACGGAAAGCCTCACTGAATTCAGCCCAAGTAGTGATTTGGCCGACCGGCGCATAGCTTCAAAATTCTCCCACCAGTGGCTAGCAGGGCCTTCGAGGTGGTAGGCAGCGTAGGTAACCTTGTCGGCTTCGGCTACGTTGGCAGAACGTAGCTTGTGGGTAATGCTGCGAAGCCAGTCATCCGCGTCGAGGGGTTCAACGAAATGGTTAAACTTTGGTGGGTACAGCTTGATAAAGTCATTGATTGACACCAAGTCATTTCGCGGGTGGCGTGCAGTGTTCTGCTCAATCCTCTCTAGCAGGCGGTTAGTCTCACGCTTGTTTCTTTCCGCCTCCAGCATTACTTCGGCCAGAGACGGCGGGTGAGGCAGATTTTCACCCCTAGCTGCACTGGCTTCCCCCTGCTCCGAGGCAGTAGGGTTGCTGCGGGTGTTGACCATCCTAGGAGAAAACAAGACAACGGTTTAGACAAGGATGGCTCAAAATTAGCAAGGAAGTGCAATATGTAATGGATAACACGGAATGCAGATATGTTCATCCGTATGTCATGGTAATATAAGACTGCCATATATATACCAACGGTCATACACATCATACATAGTTTAGTACAAGCCCAGGCTACAGTACAACTATGATGAAAGACGTTACATCTCATCGGAGGCATTCCAAGCTCCTATACATTATTTGTCTACACCTCCGGAATTGATTACACACCAAGTCATATTCCACAAGTCACGCAGGACAGTGGAGATACAACTATTACAACACTAGTGATACTACTACTAACTCAGATAGCTCCGTAGTAGTCCTCATAGAAGTCACCTCCATAGCCTGGAAGTTCAACGTGACCATCCGGGAACAGACGGTCCTGAGGAGCCTGTGGACCATAGGGACTAGGATGAGGTCTTGGACCAACAAACGGTGGCCTGCGGGGACCACGGGGTGGGGTGATGCCTCCCACATCACGCCAATCCACCATGTCTGGCAGAGCAGATCTCACAGGATACAGATCCCTTGTATCCATACATCCAGCTTGCACCGCAGGTGCAAACCGAGTCAATGTGGCCCAATGATCAGCACGGGTATTGAAAAGCTCCAGCCTCAAGGCCCGATTCTCTCGGTCCTTATCTTCGAGCATCTCGGCAGTGGTACGAGTTAATGAGTCCTCCTGAGTGGAGTCAGCATAGATAGCCTGAAGATACCCTTGCGCTCCCGGAAGTGAAGCTGGCATGTAACGGAAGTCGGTGTTCCGAAGCAGGCCAGTCCAGACTCGCATGATGGTCATCATGGAATAAGCAGCATCCTGCACAGCCATCTCAATAGTAACCCCGAGTCCATAGGAACAGTGAAGGGGCTCGGTAGATCCAGGATAAGAAGGAAATATCCTGACGGTGCAGAAATATTGGCTTTGATTAAAGTCTCGGAATTGCTCTTCGACGGTGTATTCGGGATACCAACGGTAACCCGTCTCGATCATTACCCGGACTAACATAGCAGTATGACCGGGCACGTCGAGGCACCGGGTCAGGCGAACCACTTGGTTTTGAGCACGGTTGGCCATTCTGAAAGCACAACCACAATGCAAAGACATTAGAATTCCTAGGGAAAATTGGACAGCATAACAGCTGTAAATGCTCAGAAAAGGATTTGAGACATCCACAACAGTTTGCAATACCACTCAACAACATCATATCAAGGTTCTGATCCAATTAGCAACATACTAAAAGTAGTAGAAACTGTATAGAGGCTTGTAACAACAATCCTATAAGCTACTACGGATTAGTAACACGTGAACCTGATAGAAGGAGAGAGCCTAGTCCTTAACCCACGTTGAATGAGAAGAGAATGACGCAGATCAGAGGGCATAGGGTAAAGGAGTAAAAGAGTCTTACATTCCCTCCCACAATCAATTCCCCTACATATAACTAAAGCATTTCTAGACTCGACATCGACCAGTTTGGCTCAATGAACCTACAGGCAGTCCGGCTCTAATGCCAACACTGTCAGGACCCCGATTCCAAGTCACATCGATCTAGCCGGTAACACCTCATATCACTTTGAGGCCTCACGCACGGTATTCCACGGGTGTCGCCTTACCATGGCCCGGGACCGTTTGCGCCTTTTGGCTCACGTATATGATAGTGTCGCTAGCATCCATATGACAGAGAATCCGGGCCGACATGACTAGTCATGAATCCAAAGCGGCACAGACCTATGGATACATGCATACATGAATCACATCGAGCATGTCGGTCATCAGCGAGTGATTTCGGGCTGTAGCACTGGGCTAACAGGACTCCGGGGAAACCCGGGCTGTAGCACGCTAGGCAGGACTCCGGATATCACCGCGTGACATTTCCCCGAAGGGACAGACATAGGAACGAAGTGAAACACATGCCGGCCAGTCAAGTGTCCTGAGCAGTAGTGTGGGGCTAGCAGGACTCTGGTGAACCGGGCTGTAGCGGACTACTATGGCTCGAGGAACACTAGACTACATTTCCCCATAAGAAAGGCTGCCAAGGATAAAAAACTAGGTTGTCGGATCCCACTCATACCAAGCATTTCAATCATACACACAATATGCCCGATATGAGTACATACAACATGGCATCAAAACAAAACTCTACAACTCAAGTACTTTATTTAAAGGCTCCAGGGAGCCATACATATCATGTTCATACAGATAGGAGTCACATGACCCGACACTCAAGTCATACAATCATACAAGCACATGCGGAAGCAACTAGTCTGAGTACAGACTCTAGAAAGAAAGAAGGCTTCTCGAAGCCTGTCTATCTACATAGGGCCCTCCATGGCCGGGATCACCACCTGGGTGGCTAGTCACTCGTCGACATCAAGGTCTACATAAAACCCATTGGAGGGGGCGGTGTTGTTGTCTGAAAACAATAAATAAGCAAACATGAGTACAAGGTACTCAGCAAGTCTTACATCAGAACCTAATATACATGCTCATTCTCAAGAAGGTGGTGGGGTTATTGCAGCAAGCCAGCTTTGACTCTTGGCTAAGCTATCCTACGAAACTCCACTAGTAAAATAGTTTTCGCACACGAGTCCACTACTCACCAACACAATACTCCACCGGGGATCCTCCCTCGTTATCCTACGAGAGGCCCATCCTCGGTACTCACACTTATCTTGAGACTTTTAATAGTATCCATTTAACTTGTCTATGAACTGTATAGGCAACCAAGTAGTCCTTTACCGCGGATGCGGCTATTCGAATAGTTTTATACCCTGCAGGGGTGTACTTCTTCATACACGCTTTCACCACTTACCGCCGTTTACACGACATGTACTCGGCAACCTTCAAGCGGAAACCCAGCGAGGGTGTCGGCCACGGCCTAGCCAAACACTTAAGTCTCTAGTCCAGGTTTATCGCCTATCCAGGTTCCATTCGCAGGGAGTCCGGCCGAGGTTTCCACATACGGCCCCGAACGATGTGAACAGGGTCCCGAGACGCCAAACGGGCGCCCGGCATACCCGGCCATGGTGTATCTACCGCAACATAGCCCACCCCTAGGGTCAGCGCTACGCACGGCCGCCAACACATAACCTACAAACACCAGAAACTATTTGCAACTCCTGGACAGAGTACTAGGGTGATTAAGAAGCCGAGAGGGTCCATTGGTTTCGGGCCCAATGTACGGTAGTAACTGCATCTTAAATCACACATATAGATCTCAGTTCTTATGGATGGCCTCAATGAAACAACCCACCATGTACTCCTACATGGCCTCTCATCGATACCTTTACCAAAACATGTTCAACACATCCCTCATATTACCGACATAAACATATCACTCTAGCCCATCACCCAGATGAACTAGACCTGACACAACTCTAAGCATAGCAGGCATAGCAAGGTAGGAATCACATACATGGCTCAATCAACTCCTACACATGCTAGTGGGTTTCATCTAATTACTGTGGCAATGACAGGTCATGCAGAGGATAAGGGTTCAGCTACCGTAGCACACAACATTTTGAATCGCGTTGTCTTAATGCAGTAAACAAGAGCAGAAGCGAGAACATGGGTTTGTATCGGGATGATCAATGGGTTGCTTGCCTGTTGTAGTGGTAGTAGGGTACTGCCCTTCAGACGGATACTCGGGGTTATCCTCGGAGGCAGAACCTACCACGAAAGACACACCGAACATAATCAACACCTGGCAATATGCAACAATATGATGCATGCTATGACATGGCAAGATGAAAGTGTCTTGGCCTAATGCAAGCTAAAACATAAGGGGATGAACTCATTTGAATCAAAGATTCAATTATTAGCTCATTAAACATGGCTTTATTAGTGCATTACCTTATTCTGCTTAAACAGCAAGGTTAACTTGTTTTGTCATGCATGAAACCATTACAGATGGATAGATTGAATTTTTCTGATCATTTTTCATATATAAATCTTTACATTTGGAGCTATGGTTGATTTTCTATGATTTTTAGAAGTTTTGACTATTTTCTGGAATTTTCTATTAAAGAATAAATCCAGTAATTGAATTAATGCGTCAGCACTGCGTCACTGTGACGTCAGCGGGTCAAAGGCGCCAGCCCAGGTCAAAACTGACTGGTGGGCCCCTTCTGTCAGTCTCTCAGCTAACTAACAGAGTTGGTTAGTGTTTAGTTAGCACTAAACTGGATTAGTTAGGCTCTGAGCCCACATGTCAGTGAGAGAGGGTTAGTTAACAACGTCATTAACCTCTAACAGAGTGATTAACTCTAATTTAAACTAATCTAAATTAGTTAGGAGCCGGCCCCACCTATCAGTGTCTCAGGCGGAGTCAAACTGGGGTCAAACCCCTGGTCAGCGGGGTTAATCCCGCCGGCGTTGAGTCGCCGGAGAGGCCGAGATGGCGGAGGGCTTCGGAAATCGCCCACAGGCGACCAAATCGACCGCGGTTTGGTCCTACGCGTAGCTGGGGCTCGCGCGCATCTATTGGGGCAAGTGGGAGGAGCTAGGGTGGAGCGAACTCGCCGGAATCGAGCTCGTGGCGGCGGCCGGAGCTCGGCCGTTGGTGGTTTTGCTGCTGTAGCAAGCTCGGGGGGAAACAGACGTTTTAGCGAGGCGCTACGAGATGCGGTGAGTGCGTTAGGCACCCGTGCTTGACCAAATGGCCACCGGAGTGACGCCGGCGTCGAGCTCGCACGGCAGCGTGCTACGGTGAGAAAGGGGGCGGCGTCTACGGCGAGCAAACGAAGCAGGGAATAGGGGGGATCGATAGAGGAGCTCACGGCGGTTGCAGAGCGCGTCTCAGCGGACTCGGGGAAGGTCGGACGTCGTCGGGGCGTTGCCGGCGATCTCGGCGGACCGAGGAAGAAGAAGGCATCGGGGAGGCGCTTGGAGGCGTCCGGCGTCGCGTGAGTCGATGAGGAGGTCGAGGACGGCAGCGCGGAGCTAACGGGCTTGTCGGAGGGGCGAGGGGGTGGCTCTGGTGATGACTACGGCGAACGGCGGCGAGGATCGTGCTCGGCCATCGCGTGAGAGGGTGAGGGAGACGAGGGGGAGAGTGAGGGTGGAAGAGAGGGGGACGTGGGGGTCGGCGTGGCACCCCTGGACGTCTCCAGGGCGTTGGCAGAAGCAGGAGGTGCCGGCGTGTGGCCGCGGGCGCCGGCCACGCGCTCCTCGTCCTCCTGGTGGGAGGAGGAGGACGACTGGCATGGCCAATCGGCTGGGCCGAGCCAGGTGAGCTAGACCAGCACAGGTGAGGCCCAGGTGGTTTCCCTCTCTTTTTTTTGATTTGTTTCTGTTTTCTATTTTTTTTGCAACTGTTGGGCTTTATTAAAAATACTAAAACGTTTCCAAAAATCCTGAAAATAATTGTGGGCTCTGTTTAGAATATTTCCAACAGCAAACATTTATTTCCAGAATTATTTGAGCATTTAAATTATTTTATAGCATTTAAATGCCCAAAATCAAATACTTCTTATTTAATTCAATGACCTTCTGTTGACCTAGAAAATTGTGCACCAATTTTGCCAGAGGTTCTAACCCAACACAAAGAGAGTGAACTTTTTAGAAGGGCATTTTAGGTTCATTGAAAATAATTTTAGTAAACCCTAGTTGTTTCTAGGGGGTGGTGTTGGGGGTTCTGTCTTCCCCATTTCAAATTTAAGAGGAAAATAAACATGATGCACACTCTAATGCTTGAACTAAGTAGGGTGTGACAATGGCAATCCCTACTCACTCACATTGATATCTATTGATGGGCATCTCCATAGCCCGTTGATACGCCTAGTTGATGTGAGACTATCTTCTCCTTTTTTGTCTTCTCCACAACCACCATTCTGTTCCACCTACAGTGCTATATCCATGGCTCTCGCTCATGTATTTCGTGAAGATTGAAAAAGTTTTGAAAAAGTTAGAGTATGAAACAATTGCTTGGCTTGTCATCGTGGTTGTGCATGATTTAAATACTTTGTGTGGGGAAGATGGAGCATAGCCAGACTATATGATTTTGTAGGGATAACTTTCTTTGGCGATGTTATTTTGAGAAGACATAATTGCTTTGTTAGTATGCTTGAAGTATTATTATTTTCTATGTCAATATAAACTTTTGTCTTGAATCTTTCTAATGTAGCGACCAGACCTCAAACAGTCTGATCTCTGTGCTCCGGTGTCATCCCTGGATCAGTAATGCTGACACCACACAGTACTCGGAGGATTTATAGCAGAGTAGCAATCACACACTTATTACATCGAGTGTCTCAAAATAGAACTTATTACAATAAATATGGCTTAAGGCCATCTAATAACGATAACAGCGGAAGGCTTGGAAGATAAGTGAGTCCATCAACTCCAATGGCATCACTGAGTATAGAACCACGACCTAAAAACTCCTTAATCGTCGTCTGAAAAGTCTGCAACATTAACGTTGCAACCCGAAAACGGGTCAGCACATGGAATATGCTGGCAATGTAACACATAGAGAGTAATGGAATGAAACAGCTATACTATATGCATATTTGGCTGGTGGAAAGCTCTATGGTTACAGTTTTGCGTAAAGCCAATTTTTCCCTACTTCAAAGGAATACATTTAATTACTATCATGGTGGTTGTTAAACATTGAGAATGGTTGACAGCATTCTCAATCCCAATTAAACATCATCATTAAACATAACCCAACAAAATTAATTTTTGAGTAACATGTTGAGATTTGATGAAGACATGTACCTAGGGTAGGGACACGGACCTGACCAAATGGTCTCACCCTAGGACACCCCTAGGAGGAGTCACCTTTTCCTCGACTCGAAGGTATCCCACTCGACGGGTTCAAGACACTCGACCAAGAAGCTATCACTCGACCATGAAGCTAGCCACTCAACCGGAGTCACTCCGCAGGCAAACGGTCGGGTATTAAGTAGTCTTTATGGTTATTATAGCACTTTACTAGGGGCGTTACCAGTAATGCCCAACCTTAAATGTACCTTAAACCCTGCATTACTGAGGGCAGGAGAGGACCGGCGAACTCTATATAAGCCACCCCCCTCCTCAGTATGAAGGGTTCGCACCCCTGTATCCATACACGCATAATCCAGTCGACCGCCTCCGGGCTCCGAGACGTAGGGCTATTACTTCCTCTGAGAAGGGCCTGAACTCGTAAAACCTCGCGTGTAACAACTTCCCAATAGCTAAGATCTAGCCTCTCCATATTCACCCCCCTACATCACTGTCAGAGTTAGAACCACGACAGTTGGCGCCCACCGTGGGGCAGCAGTCTTAGCGCCTGATTGGAGAAGTTGCGATTTTTCCGATCCCCTTTGATCATGGCTTCGTGCGGAGTTTTGGTGAAGGCCGCGAGATCCGTCTCGGCGCGCTCACGTTCATCGCCGACGACTCCACCTGGCTTCAGGAGGCGCCACTCGACATCAACGCGCTCCCCGTCCGCGGTGCGACGCATTTCCGCGCATGCGTTCGTGGCGTCCTCCTGTGGCAACCGTCGACCCAATATCGGTCGGCCCCCGTATCGTCTCCCCGCTCTGCCTCCCACCGGCGCAAGCGCTCCGGTCGGTCGAGACTTCAGAGGTGGGTGAGACATGCCGTGGCTCGCCAGTCGGCCACCCCGCAAGTCGCGGCGATCGAGCCCGACGAATCCCTCTGCAGCCTGTTCGACCTGTCGACTGGCTCCGCGGAGACCGCATCCGAGTGCGGCAGCAGCGACCCAGCGGCTGAGGTTCTGGAGGTCGATGGGACGCACAGTCCTCCTGGTTTCCCTCGCGCTGGTGGAGGCGCAAGTGGGGGCGACCCGTCGCATCCCCACGATGAGTATCTCCCCGAACCTCTCACATCATTACAGCGAGAGGAGCTTCGCCGTCGGAACATGGACGTGCTCCACACTCCTATTGTCGGAGAAACCCCCGAGGCCCGGGCCTTGGAGGACGCGCGCTTGGCTAACCTGGCCGAGTGCACTCGACTGGAGAATCTCCAGCGGATACTCGACGAGCAAGCGCGTCAGCGGGCTCCCGAGTCCAGTCGACGTCAGCAAGCTCCCGAGTCCAGTCGGCGTCAGCTCTTCCCGCCGCCGCAGGTATACCGAACCCCAGTTCAGAATTTGGCCGCTGCGGCCCGTATAGCAGAATCAATTCAGCCCTCCCAGTCGGAGGCGGGCAGAGGCTTGTTGCAGATCAGAGCACTGCTCCGGGCGGCGGGAAACCAGAATTCTGCTGTCTCTCAGTCACGGAACAGGATCCACAGTCGATCCGTCGCAACGGGTACAGTCGAGTCGGCTCACAGCCCGAGATCGCCCCTGAGGCGTGAGGGACGTGGCGACCGGCATGATCAGTACAGGAGGAATGAGCAGTATGATCACCGATTCGACCGTGATGATCGACGTCGAGTGCCAACCCCTCCCCCGCGGAGTGGGTCATATGCGCCTCGACGGCAAGATGACAGACGCCCTCATAGTGTCGGGCAGAGGATTCCAGTCGACCCTAGGGACCCAGGCTTTGACGCGAGGTCTGTCCTCGTTCAAGGCTTGGTTGACAGGAACAGGGCTCATCGGGAAGGCCAGAACAGAGATGCGCCCGCCAGCAGCAGAGCACGTGTTTCAGGGCCAGAGTGTTTCAGTCGAGCCATCAGGGCCGCAGTGATTCCTCCCAATTTCAGTCTGGCGACTGGGGTCAGCAAGTTCACCGGTGAATCTAAGCCTGACACTTGGCTCGAAGATTACTGAGTGGCTGTACAGATTGGCGGCGGCAACGATGAGGTGGCCATGAAGCATTTTCCTCTCATGTTAGAGGGCTCAGCCAGGGCGTGGCTGAATCAGTTGGCACCCAGCAGCATCTACACCTGGGAGGACCTCTCCCGAGTGTTTGTCACAACCTTTGAAGGAACATGCAAGTGACCTGCAGGCCTTACAGAGTTGCGGTCTTGCGTGCAGAAGCCGAACGAAACCCTGAGGGAATACATCCAGAGGTGGATCACACTGCATCACTCGGTTGAGAATGTGCCAGACCATCAAGCAGTTTGTGCCTTCAAGGAAGGCGTTAAATACAGAGAGTTGAATTTGAAGTTCGGCTGAACTGGTGAGATGTCTCTGAATCGGATGATGGAGATTGCCACCAAGTACGCTAATGGTGAAGACGAAGATCGACTCTGAAGCGGCAAGCTCAAGGCAGTCGCCCAAGAAACCGGAGGAAACTCCAGTCGGAAACAGAAGCGGAAGGCCGAGCCAGCCGCTCCTGGGGAGGCCCTGGCCGTAGCCCAGGGAAACTTCAAGGGAAAACCCAAAGGCCCCTGGAAGCCCAAGAAAGTCAAGGATCAAGATGGAAATGATGTTTTGGATCTGCCATGCCACATCCACACCAAGAAAGATGAAGAGGGTAATTTCATTTACCCAAAGCATACCACTCGACAGTGTCGACTCCTGATCCAGCAGTTTCAGGGCAAACAGCCCAAAGACAAGGAAAAAGAGTCGGACAGAGTTGAGGACAAGGAAGACAGTGACGATGGATACCCCCAAGTCAATTCCACCCTGATGATTTTTGCCGATGTCGAGAGCAAAAGTCGACTGAAAGTCATCAACCGTGAGGTGGATATGGTCGCTCCGGCAACACCCAGTTATCTGAAGTGGTCTCAGACTGCCATCACATTCGACCAGTCTGATCACCCTACGCACATTGCCACTCCTGGGAGGCAAGCGTTGGTGGTCGACCCAATTGTCGAAGGCACTCGACTGACCAAAGTCTTGATGGATGGTGGAAGTGGTCTGAACATACTGTACGCCGAAACTTTGAAAGGAATGGGCATTCCGATGTCCAGACTGAATACCAGTAACATGAGCTTCCACGGAGTCATTCCTGGCAAGAAAGCCGAATCACTCGGCCAGATTGCTCTTGATGTGGTTTTCGGTGATTCAAAGAATTACCGCAAGGAAAAGTTGACGTTCGAGGTTGTGGACTTCCAAAGTGCTTATCATGCCATTTTGGGCAGGCCAACTTACGCGCGCTTCATGGCTCGACCATGTTATGTGTACCTCAAACTGAAGATGCCTGGCCCTAAAGGGGTAATCACTATTACCGGCAATCGGAAGAAGGCAGAAGAGTGCTTTCAGAAAGGCTCAAAGATTGCAGATGCTCAGATGGCAGTGGTCGAGCTGCAAGAGTACCAAAAGACTGCCGATCCGAGTGAATTGCTACGGGCCAAGAAGCCTGCTTCAGAGTCAGCTTTTCAGTCGACCGGTGAAACAAAGACGGCTCACATTCACCCGACCGGCCCCGACGCTGCTCCGACTCACATCTCGACGACGCTCGACTCCAAATAGGGAGAAGCGCTCATCCAGTTCCTCCGTGAGAACTGGGACGTCTTCGCATGGAAGCCTTCTGACATGCCTGGAGTTCCCAGGGGGCTGGCTGAGCACCGTCTGCGAGTTGACCCGAAGTTCAAGCCTGTGAAAGAACATCTTCGATGGTCCGCCGTCCAGAAGAGGAAAGCCATTGGCGAGGAGGTGGATCGGCTCTTAGCAGCGGAGTTCATCCGAGAGATTTACCACTCCGAGTGGCTCGCCAATGTCGTCATGGTCC
The DNA here is from genome assembly GCF_003073215.2 of Triticum urartu. Lineage (NCBI taxonomy): Eukaryota > Viridiplantae > Streptophyta > Magnoliopsida > Poales > Poaceae > Triticum > Triticum urartu. The sequence continues at coordinate 501,537,876 of NC_053023.1, read as the reverse complement.
CCAAGAAGGACAAGTCACTTCGCATGTGCATTGATTTCAAACATATCAATCGGGCCTGCCCGAAAGATCATTTCCGTCTCCCCCGCATCGACCAGATAGTGGACTCAACCGCGGGATGTGAGCGTTTGTCTTTTCTAGATGCTTATTCAGGGTACCATCAGATCCGTCTGTATGGACCTGACGAGATCAAAACGGCTTTCATCACCCCATTTGGGTGCTTCTGTTATGTCACCATGCCCTTCGGCCTCAAGAATGCTGGAGCCACGTTCATGAGGATGATTCAGAAGTGTTTGCTCACTCAGATCAGTCGGAACATAGAAGCATACATGGATAATATTGTGGTTAAGTCACGGAAAGGTTCCGACCTACTGACTCACCTTGCTGAAACCTTTGCTAACCTCAGGAGATATGATATCAAGCTCAATCCATCAAAATGCACATTCGGAGTTCCAGGTGGAAAGTTACTCGGTTTTCTCGTTTCCGAACGAGGAATCGACGCTAACCCTGAGAAAGTCGGCACCATACTCCGGATGAAGTGCCCCGTGCGTATACACGATGTCCAGAAGCTCACAGGTTGCTTGGCCGCTCTAAGTCGATTCATTTCTCGACTCGGTGAGAAAGTGTTGCCTCTTTACCGACTGATGAAGAAGTCTGACAAGTTCGAGTGGACTCCAGAAGCTAATGCAACGTTTGTAGAACTCAAAGCTCTGCTCTCCACCCAGCCGGTGCTTGCTGCCCCAATCAGCAAAGAGCCTCTGCTGCTGTACATTGCGGCCACGGGACAAGTTGTCAGTACAGTACTCACGGTCGAGCGGGAAGAAGAAGGAAAGGCCTTCAGAGTTCAGCGCCCAGTCTATTATCTGTCTGAAGTTTTGACCCCTTCAAAACAAAGATATCCTCACTACCAGAAGCTTGTATATGGGATTTACATGACCACGAAGAAGGTTGCACATTACTTCTCTGACCACTCCATTACAGTCGTCAGCGACGCCCCACTGTCAGAGATTCTGCATAACAGAGATGCAACTGGTCGAGTGGCCAAGTGGGCGATTGAACTCCTTCCCTTAGATATCAAGTTTGAAGCAAAGAAGGCTATTAAGTCCCAAGCAATCGCAGATTTCATCGCCGAGTGGATTGAACAGCAGCTTCCAACTCAAGTTCACTCGGAGCACTGGACCATGTTCTTCGATGGATCTAAGATGCTGAATGGTTCCGGTGCTGGGGTAGTTCTAGTATCCCCCCGAGGAGATAAGCTCAGATACGTTCTCCAGATTCACTTCGATTCCTCCAACAATGAAGCAGAGTATGAAGCACTTCTGTATGGGTTGCGCATGGCCATTTCACTTGGCGTCCGTCGCCTCATGGTCTATGGCGACTCAGATTTGGTGGTTAATCAGGTGATGAAGGAGTGGGACGTCAGAAGTCCGGCTATGACTGGTTATTGCAATGCAGTGAGAAAGCTAGAAAAGAAATTCGAGGGGTTAGAGCTTCATCACATCCCCCGAATCAAAAATCAAGCAGCTGATGATCTGGCAAAGATAGGCTCCAAGAGAGAAGCCATTCCCAGCAATGTGTTTCTGGACCACATCCGCTCGCCGTCAGTCCAGGAGGATCCTTTCACAGAAGAAGCCCCACAACCGAAAAGTGCCACAGATCCGACTGAAGTCGAAGTTCCTGCTGTGGTCGACCTGATCATGGAAGTCTTGACAATCACTCCCGACTGGACGATACCGTACATCGCGTATATCCTAAGGAAAGAGCTCCCAGAGGACGAAGAAGAGGCTCGACAGATCGTCCGCCGATCCAAGGTCTTCACAGTCATAAAGGGGCAGTTGTATAGAGAAAGCGCGACTGGAATCGGTCAGAAATGCATAACACCAGAAGAAGGTCGGATGATCCTTGATGATATCCACTCGGGGACCTGTGGCCACCATGCGTCCTCTCGGACCATTGTGGCTAAAGCATACCGAGCGGGATTCTACTGTCCTAGAGCAAATGAGATGGCAAAAGAGATAGTCGATAAGTGTGGAGGGTGCCAGTTCTACTCCAACATGTCACACAAGCCTGCATCATCCCTAAAGACCATTCCACTTGTCTGGCCCTTTGCTGTTTGGGGACTAGACATGGTTGGTCCGCTGAGGACAGGCAGAAGTGGTTTCATTCATGTGCTTGTGGCAGTCGACAAGTTTACCAAATGGATTGAAGCTAAGCCTATCAAGAATCTTGATGCTTGCACTGCTATCAGTTTCGTCAGAGGGCTAACATTTAGATATGGAGTCCCACATAGCATCATCACTGACAATGGGTCAAACTTCGATTCGGACAAATTCAGAGCTTTTTGCGCCTCTCAAGGCACTCGAGTTGACTACGCATCGGTCGCCCATCCCCAGTCGAATGGACAAGCCAAAAGAGCAAATGGTCTGATTCTCAAAGGACTAAAGCCTCGACTGATGCGTGATCTCAAGCACGCGGCACGTGCTTGGGTCGACGAGCTTCCGTCAGTTCTGTGGGGACTGAGGACCACCCCTAACCGGTCGACTGGAAGAACTCCATTCTTTCTGGTTTACAGAGCCGAAGCGGTTCTGCCAAGTGATCTTCTTCACAACGCGCCCCGAGTCGAGCTTTACACTGAAGATGAAGCAGAACAGGCCCGGCAAGACGCAGTCGACCTCCTAGAAGAAGAGAGGGAGATGGCAATGATCAGATCGACCATTTATCAGCAAGACTTGCGTCGATTCCACGCCCGGAATGTGAAGAGTCGAGCCTTCCAAGAAGGAGATTTGGTCGTTCGAGTGGATCAACAGAAACCACACAAGCTTGCTCCTACTTGGGAAGGCCCCTTCATCATCACCAGAGTCCTCCACAATGGATCGTATCACCTCTACAATGTTGATCGCCAGATCGACGAGCCACGAGCTTGGAATGCGGAACTACTCCGCCCCTTTTACACTTGAGCTCTCCCTTGGACGAGATGTAATAAGAAAAGTTCCTGCAGTTTGTTTTTATCAAAGGCAAGAGTGTTCCATTAATTGTTGTCACTTTTGTTTACATACGAAATCTCCCAGTGGGTGACTTAGCCGCAGTCCGGCACTCGCCTAAGTTTGAAAAAATCCTACCGAGTGAAGAGCAAACCTCCCACTCGGGGGCTTAGCTGCAGCCCAGTGCTCGCCTAAGTGTTTAAAAAATCCTAGCGAGTGGAGAGAGATCCTCCCACTCGGGGGCTTAGCTGCATTCCAGCACTCGCCTAAGTTCTCTCACTTAGAGACTTAGCTGCAGTCCGGCACTCGCCTAAGTTTGAAAAAATCCTACTGAGTGGAGAGCAAACCTCCCACCCGGGGGCTTAGCTGCAGTCCAGCACTCGCCTAAGTTCTCTCACTTAGAGACTTAGCTGCAGTCCAGCACTCGCCTAAGTTTGAAAAAATCCTACCGAGTGGAGAGCGATCCTCCCACTCAGGGGCTTAGCTGCAGTCCGGCACTCGCCTAAATTCTCTCACTTAGAGACTTAGCTGCAGTTCGGCACTCGCCTAAGTGTTTAAAAATCCTACCAAGTGGAGAGCAAACCTCCCACTCGGGGGCTTAGCTGCAGCCCAGTGCTCGCCTAAGTTCAAGACTCGACCCAATCCGCGAGTCGACTACTAACTCCCCCTTCGGAATTGCGCCGCAAATACAAGGTCATTCCGAGTGAAGATCAAGTTCCACTCGACGAATCAAACCATGAAGATGCCCAACGAGAAATCGATTTCGGATAAAGCCTAAAAGGTCCCAGACCTCAAAGTACTCGAGCCTGCGGCTCGGCAAAGTTTAACTGTTACAAGTCCACTCGGCATCCCGAGGAAAATTTAAGGCAGAGTTTAACGGTTACAAATCCACTCGGCATTCCGAGGTAAATTTAAAGTTTTTCACTCCTCAGGAGGAGGACTGGAAGGGGCGACGAACTCATCCAAGTCGATCCCGTCGGCAATACGGGTGGCAGCGGCGATGAAGGTCTCCATGAAGTCTTGAAAGCTATGCTTCCTGGTATTTGCAACTTGGATGGCCGCCAGCTTTTCTTCTCGTGCCTCCTTGCAATGGACGCGGACCAGAGACAGAGCGACATCAGCACCGCATCTAGCAGAAGATTTCTTCCATTCCGCCACTCGACCTGGGACTTCGTTAAGTCGAGCCATCAGAGACTCGAGGTCGTTCTGAAGCGTCGTCCCAGGCCAGAGTGATGTGTCGATCCGCGACATTGCAACTTTCAGCCGAGCCAGATAATCAACGATGCTGTTAACACGAGACTCCAGTCGGAGCACGTTCATGGCAGCCTCGTCCTTCACGAGAGAATTGGCGGGATCCAAGCCTGGCTCCACTCGACCGGTTTCCTCTTCGAAGTTCTGGCAGAATTCTGCGAACACGATTCAAGAATAAGACAGTGGCCGTACGCGGGCTCGGCAACTACAAGACAGTCAGGTTGGAATAATTACCTTCGAGCATGACGAACAGCTTCTTGGCGAGCCCTCCGAGATAAGCCTCCAGATCTTTCGCCTTCCCCGCCAGCTCGCCCGCCTTGTCGTGCAGAGCCATCTTCTCCTTCTTCAGTCGACTGGCATCTCGATTAGCTGTCTCAAGAGCAGCTTTCAGTCTGGAGTTCTCCTCTTCAAGAGTCCCGACCGAAGCCAGCTTCTCTTCTGCGAGCTTCGTTTTGCTCGAGGCCTCCTTCAGCGCTTCTGCAAGGTCTTGATCCTTCTTCTTCAGAGCCTCCTCCAGTTTATCTGCGGCGCGTCGAGTGGAACCAACATCAAGAATGGACAGGAAAGAAAAGCCACCTGTTAAGAATGGAGAACCTCACCAGCCATACCTTTTTCCTCTTCTTGCGCCTTCTTCAAATTCTCCTGAGCAAGCTGCAAGTTAAGGTTGAGCTAGATCTGCTGATTCTCCAACTCAGTATAGCGAGCTACAAGTTCGCAAGATTTCTGCAAAAAGAAAAATCAGTCGACAGACGTCCAAGATAAGTTGCTTCCGAGTAACTCAGAGACAATGATGACGTTTCTAAGACCACAGCCGAATCAAAAACATTCGACAGTAGTCCCGGGAACTACACCCAGTGGGTGCACTCAGCGTGCCCCCACTGTTTTTTTTTAAAAGAGAGAAAAAGTCGACTGCCCGCAGTCGACCGGATATAGTTCCACTCGACCTGGCCCGACCAAACCGAGTGAAGAAATACAGCTACAGCAACACAATGTAAAGACTACAGTCGACTGCCAGCAGTCCACCGTAGTCTCGGGGACTACACCCAGTGGGTGCACTTAGCGTGCCCCCACTTGTCCAAGGATTGGTAGACACACCCAGTGGGTGTACAGATACAAAGATCTTCGGAAAAGAGACTCTCCAAACAGCATATCATAACAGACAAAGTGTTGAGTCGACTGACCTGGACGTTGCTCTGAAGAGCCGAACTCGCGTCATAGGCTGCTTGGCTGGCCTCCCGAGCCATCTTCACTTGCTCCATCATGATCCCCGCCTGGCGTATAGCCTCCTTTGCAGCAGCCGCTTGGTCCTCAGGGACGGGGTATGTGGCAAAAAGCGAAGACGGATCCGCAGTCGACAACGAGGGCCGCGCACTCGCCAGAGGAACAGCGAAGGTCACTGAAGCCCGAGTGGCGTCACCACCATCCCGACCCTCGGCCTCGGACGCCGGAGCGGATTGGTGGGGGGTCTTGTCAGTCGACGCCCTCTTGTGCCTCCTCACTCTCAACGGTTCGTTGTCTTCATCGTCCGGGAGGTCGATAACATGAGGAGGAGCTACAAGGAAAACATTCAATCGACCAGAGTCGCGATAAAGGTTCAGTCGACTCAAAGGCAGGACGTCAGCAATCGTACCAGGGTTGGAGGTAACAGCGTCCTCCATCTCTTGGTCGTCGTTCCTGGCGGAGACCTCAGAAGTAGCACCGCTGCAAATCTCGAAAGTCAATCAGTTGGCTCAGTGAATCGACCAAGGATCCGTCCACGGCCGACAAAGGAAAGCAAGTCTTATTATTACCTGGAAATGGTAGGAACAGCTATCTTCATCTTGGGCAGAGCCTTGGGCGGCTTGGATGGCGTCGCTCGTGGATGCTTGGGAGCCCTCCCAGTCGGCGGAGGAGAAGAAGTCCGAGGGCGTTTCGACGACTGCCCAACAGGAGCAGTTGCCTTGCCACGTTCCCGCGCTGGATCGTGGGTGAGCTTGGATCGCCCCTCCGGACGGGGAGGTTCAACCTCCTCCTCCTCCTCCCCTTCGCTGGAGAAGATGTCGTTGCCTCCCTCTCCCTCACCGTCGGACTCCCACTCGCCTTGGTCGTCCCCGCTCTCGCCTCCGCTCGCCTCCCCTTCCTCAGTCGACCCCTGTGCCCCGTTGGGCGTCGAGTACATCTCGGTGGTCGCCTGAAAAACAATAGACAAGACGAAAGTCAATCGACTTATTCAAAAAAGACCAATACAGAAGACAAGATATCAGTCGGGAGCACAAAGACATACCTGGTCCACCTCATACGAGTTGTCGAGTGGGGTTACCCTCCTGGCTCCTCGGGGGTTGTCTTTGTTCCCCGTGATGCTCGACAGCCACCCCTCCACCATCTCGTCGGTGACCTCCTCCGGGTGGACCCGGGTGGTGTCGTCAAGACCCGAATACAGCCACATCGGGTGGTCGCGGGCCTGGAGCGGTTGGATGCGCCTTTGAAGAAAGACCTCCAGCAGGTCCATACCAGTCACGCCCTCACGGACAAGCTCAACCACTCGACCTACCAGCACCTTGACTTGGGCCTTTTCCTCTGGCGCGACTTTCAGAGAGGCAGGCTTCTCGGCTCGGTCGAGGGAAAAAGGAGGAAGACCAGTCGACTGTCCGGGGGTCGCCTCGTCCTTGCAATAGAACCAAGTCGACTGCCAGCCACGGACCGACTCCGGGAAGGTGATAGATGGAAAACAACTCTTCCCCCTTGTCTGGATTGCCAGGCCCCCGCACAGCTGGATCACCTGCATCCTCTCGTCACTCGACTTAGCCTTCTTGACCGATTGAGAACGGCAGGTAAAGATGTGTTTGAAGAGTCCCCAATGGGGTCGACACCCCAAGAAAGCCTCACAGATGGAGATGAAAGCAGCAAGGTAGACAATGGAGTTGGGAGTGAAGTGGTGGAGCTGCGCTCCGAAGAAATTCAGGAAACTCCGGAAGAAAGGATGGGGCGGCAGAGAAAACACTCGGTCGATGTGGGTGGCTAGGAGCACGCACTCACCGTCGCGGGGTTGAGGTTCGATCTCTCCCCCCGGAAGACGCGCAGCTTCGTGGGGAATGACTCCCCCCTCGACCATGTCGTCGAGATCCTCTTGCCGGAGCACCGACGGCATCCAGTCGCCCTGGATCCAACCTTTGGGCAGAGCGGCCCTGGAGGAAGATCCGCCCCGAGCTGACCTCTTCCCTTTCCCTGCTGCCGCCGCCTTCTTCGAGCGCTCCAGAGCGGATGTCTTGCTCTTCGTCATCGTCGCCGGCGAAGTCTCGCACGGGCCTGCTGCGTTGGGGCGGGAACGGAGGTGGCGGAAGGACTTGCGAAGGGAGAGAGGCGGAAGAAAGGAGGAGAAGAGAGCGCACTGCTTGGAAACCCTGAGCCAGCGATTTATAAGGGACTGCTTCCGAGTGGCTGACTGGTAGGCCCAGGCTATCCAGTCAAATCCCGCATCAGACGCGCACGCAGTACGTGGCGAAAAAGGCGACGCGGGGATCGAGGAGCTTCCGCTTTACCGCTTCTGATTACTGCGGCCGCTCCCATCCCGCACGCTTCCCAAAATCCGAATCCCGTGACATCCGCGGGCCACAAAAACGACTTGTCAAAACAGAAGACCCCGATCGCGCCGGTGCTCGATATGTCACAAACAAAGAAATTCACTCGACGAAAGGCATGGAATGGATCAAGGCGACTGAAAAAGGTTGGCAACGTCATCCATGACGATTGACCCAAAACAAGGCGCTCACGTAGCCCGAAGAACCAGTCGGAAAGATCTCCAACTCTTTCCCCACTCTAACCTCGATCCATTCGGGGGCTAATGATGAAGACATGTACCTAGGGTAGGGACACGGACCTGACCAAAGGGTCTCACCCTAGGACACCCCTAGGAGGAGTCACCTTTTCCTCGACTCGAAGGTATCCCACTCGACGGGTTCAAGACACTCGACCAAGAAGCTATCACTCGACCATGAAGCTAGCCACTCGACCGGAGTCACTCCGCAGGCAAACGGTCGGGTATTAAGTAGTCTTTATGGTCATTATAGCACTTTACTAGGGGCGTTACCAGTAATGCCCAACCTTAAATGTACCTTAAACCCTACATTACTGAGGGCAGGAGAGGGCCGGCGAACTCTATATAAGCCACCCCCCTCCTCAGTATGAAGGGTTTGCACCCCTGTATCCATACACGCATAATCCAGTCGACCGCCTCCGGGCTCCGAGACGTAGGGCTATTACTTCCTCTGAGAAGGGCCTGAACTCGTAAAACCTCGCGTATAACAACTTCCCAATAGCTAAGATCTAGCCTCTCCATATTCACCCCCCTACATCACTGTCAGAGTTAGAACCACGACAAGATTCACATGAAAATCCAAGTACTAGATATTCAAGATGTCCATAACCGGGGACACAGCTAACCATGATTAGTTTATTACACTCTGCAGAGGTTGCGCACTTTTCCCCACAATACTCGATCGCCTCCGTTTGGTTTCTCGCACTACAGGGTGTTTCAAAAGAGGATGACCGAGACATAGTCTTTCAGAAGCGCTAGCACCTTACGATCGGGTAGACCATACCACCTACATCCCCTACATATGCTAGTCTACCACTGTAAGAGTTCGCACGACTTAGTCAACTATTCTAGAGCCCATAATAGCTTGTGGCTGCACACGGAAGTTTCTAATATGAATAGTCTCACGATCCCTTTGAGCCTGGGTGGCGGTCCAAAAGAAAACATGCAAGTCCTGGAATACCCAGGTGCCTCAATCCACCAATATGTGTGTTTAAGTTGCCACCTTAGATAAACCATTAATTAACAATCTCACATCTGTCATGGATATCACTCATCCGATCCACGTCTACTAGCATAGCATGGCATAATAAGCAAACATAGAAGTAACTCCCAAAGGTTTGATAATAACAGGTAATAGGTACTTCCTCATCTACTTACCATCCCACAATTTAATTAGATCCTAATCATGCAATGTGTGAGGATTGATCTAATGCAATAAAACTAGGTAGTAGAAAGGGTATGATCAAAGTGTTACTTGCCTTGCTGATGATCCGGGAAACCTAACGATTCGAAGTAACAGGCGGCGCACTCCGGGTATTCTATCGCAAACAAACAAACAAGCATACAATAAGTACTCATCTAATGCACAGGTAAAACTCAAATAAGAGATCTAACCAGAAGGTTCATCTTAAGAACTCCGGTTGGCAAAAAGAATCAAATCGAACGAAGCAACGAAAGTCAAACGGCGAAAGAAAATAACTTCGTTCTAGTAATCTGGATCTAGGGCAAATTTTACAGTAGCAAAACCTTGTTTAAGTTGGTTAAACGGATAGAGGGTTTCGAGACGAAACTCTAGGCGCTTGAATCGCCTGATTCCAATAAACGAGCGAAAAGTTATACTAAAACGAAAATCGGATCAGGAATCGCGATCAGAAAAATCGCGGATTTAATCCGAGAAAAAGAAAAACGACGAATGCTCGCTAGAACGAACGAACGGACGAACGCTCGCTATTTAAATAAACCGGAAAAAGCGATCTATTTAAAAAAACGAAACTAAAAAAACCGACAAAAACCGATCTTTTTTTCTCCTTTTTTTTAAATTATTCCGCTCGGAAGAAAAAATAAAAAGAAATACTAAACGGACTCCAAAAATTCCGAAATAAATTTTCACGGGCTTCTAAAATCAAGCCGCACAAGGTGAACATTTATTTGGGACCTAAATGCAATTTTGAAAAACGCACATTTTTCCTAAATTCAAATAAAACACCGGAAAACTCTGAAATAAAAACTTATTTGATTTTATTATTAAATCCGCAATATTTCTTTATTTTGGGAAAGTCATTCTATTCCTTCTCTCATATTTTTGTAATAGAAATAATTGATGATAAAATAAATAAAATCAAATGATCCTCTTCTCAAAATTTGAGAAAACTCAAATATGAAAATAACGAAATCCCCAACTCTCTCTGTGGGTCATTGAGTTGCGTAGAATTTCTAGGATCAACCAAATTGCAGAATAAAATATGATATGCATGATGATCTAATGTATAACATTCCAAATTGAAAATTTGGGATGTTACAAACCTACCCCCCTTAAGATGAATCTCGCCCTCGAGATTCGGGTTGGCTAGAAAATAGGTGAGGGTGGTCCTTGAGTAAATCTTCCTCTCGCTCGCAGGTGGCTTCATCCTCCGTGTGGTGGCTCCACTGAACTTTGCAAAACTTGATAACCTTGCTGTGAGTAACTCGGGTGGCAAACTCGAGAATCTTGACTGGTTTCTCCTCGTAGGTCAAATCGTTATCCAACTGAATTATTTCCAATGGCACTGTGTCTCTCAACGGTATGTCAGCCATCTCCGCGTGACATTTCTTTAACTGAGAAACGTGGAACACATCATGTACTCCTGACAATCCTTCGGGCAATTCCAACTTGTAGGCCACTTCTCCCATACGCTCCAAAACTCGATATGGTCCTACAAATCGTGGTGCTAACTTCCCTTTAACTGCAAAACGCTTTGTTCCTCGAAGTGGAGATACTCGAAGATAAGCTCTATCTCCGACTTCGTAAACTGTCTCCTTATATTTTGAATCTGCATAACTTTTCTGTCTGGACTGGGCTACCTTGAGCCTATCGCGAATCAACTTCACCTTATGTTCAGACTCTTTAATCAAGTCAAGTCCAAACAACTGGCGGTCTCCAACTTCGTCCCATGACAACGGTGTCCTGCACCTCCTTCCGTACAAGGCTTCGAAAGGGGCCATCTTTAAACTGGTTTGGTAACTCTTGTTGTAAGAGAACTCTGCATATGGCAAATTACCGTCCCAACTAGATCCATAATCTAGCGCACAAGCTCTCAGCATATCCTCCAAAATCTGTTTGACTCTCTCGGTCTGTCCATCTGTCTGTGGATGAAAAGTTGTACTGAGTTCTAGCCTGGTTCCCAAAGTTTCATGCAACTGCTTCCAGAACTTTGAGGTAAACTGGGTTCCTCTATCTGATACGATACTCCTCGGAACTCCATGCAGACATACGATCCTGGTCATGTATATCTTTGCCAACTTAGCACTGGTGTAAGTGGTCTTTACTGGGATGAAATGAGCTACTTTCGTCAACCGATCAACTACAACCCAAATCGAGTCATAGCCTGAACGAGTCCTGGGTAATCCCGTGATAAAATCCATGCCTAGCTTATCCCACTTCCATTCGGGTATCGGCAATGGTTGTAACAATCCTGCTGGCTTCTGATGCTCTGCCTTTACTCTCTGACATACATCACAAACTGCTACATACTCCGCAATATCCTTCTTCATTCCGGTCCACCAGAAAATATCCTTCAAATCTAGATACATCTTGGTATTTCCTGGGTGAATTGAATATGGTGAATCGTGTTCCTTTTGCAAAATCAACTTCCTGATCTCCGGGTCATTGGGCACGTAAACACGGTCTTCAAACCATAGGGTGTCGTGCTCATCTTCACGAAATCCTTTAGCTTTTCCTTTGCTCAGTTTCTCCTTTATAGCGGCAATCTCTTTGTCAGCTTTCTGAGCTTCCCTGATTTTATCCATCAAGGTTGACTGAATCTCCAATGCTGCTAAATAGCCTCTCGGAACTATTTCCAAACATAGTTCACGAAGATTTTCTGCTAACTCCTTGGGTATTTCTCCCGTCATTAATGTATTGACATGGCTGTTACGGCTTAATGCGTCAGCTACTACATTAGCCTTTCCAGGATGATAATGCAATTTCATATCATAATCCTTGATAAGCTCCAACCATCTCCTTTGTCTGAGATTTAACTCCTTCTGTGTGAAAATGTACTTCAAACTCTTATGATCCGTGTACACCTCACAATGATTTCCAATGAGGAAATGTCTCCATGTCTTCAATGCATGCACTACGGCTGCTAACTCCAAATCATGCGTGGCATAATTCAACTCATGAGGCTTCAGTTGTCTTGAGGCATATGAAATAACTCTCCCTTCCTGCATAAGCACTGCTCCAAGTCCTCGACGTGAAGCGTCGCAATACACCTCATAATCTTTGGTCTGGTCTGGCAAAATCAATACTGGTGAGGTAACTAAGCGTTTCTTCAACTCCTGGAAACTAGCCTCACATTCCTCCGTCCATATGAACTTGGTATCCTTCTTTAACAACTCAGTCATAGGCTTCGCAATCTTTCAGAAATTCTCAATAAATCTCCGGTAGTATCCTGCGAGTCCAAGAAAACTCTGGATCTCTCCAACTGTTGTTGGGGCTTCCCACTTGGTCACAGTTTCAACTTTAGCGGGATCTACTGCTATACCTTCTCCAGATATAACATGTCCGAGGAATCCTACTTCCTTCAACCAAAACTCACATTTGTTGAACTTGGCATATAATTGATGTTCTCTGAGCTTTCCAAGTACCAAACGCAAATGCTCCCTATGCTCCTCTTCATTCTTCGAATAAACCAAGATATAATCAATGAACACTACGACGAACTTATCCAAAAACTCCATAAACACTTTGTTCATCATGTTCATAAAATAGGCAGGTTCGTTAGTCAGACCAAATGACATAACGGTATACTCATACAGCCCATACCTGGTGGTAAAAGCTGTCTTAGGAATATCCTGTTCTCGAGTCTTCAACTGGTGGTATCCTGATCGCAGATCGATCTTGGAAAATACCTTAGCTCCTTGCAATCGATCAAACAGATCATTGATCATTGGTAGTGGGTACTTGTTCTTGATCGTTACTTCATTCAATCCTCGATAATCAACAACCATCCTTAACGATCCATCTTTCTTCTCCACTAGAAGTACTGGCGATCCCCAAGGTGAAGAACTTGGGCGAATATATCCCTTATCCAGTAATTCCTTAATCTGCTTCTTAATTTCCACCAAATCCTTTGTTGGCATCCTATATGGTCTCTTTGATATCGGCCCTGTGCCTGGCAATAGCTCAATCAAAAACTCAATATCTCTATCTGGTGGCGTGCCTGGCAACTCCTCTGGAAATACATCAGGGAAATCCCTTACCACTGGTACTTCCTCCTGCACAACTCCTGTTAAGCAATTTACTTGAGTCCTCTTTGGCACATGCCGGGATACATACTTGATCCTTCTCCCTTCTGGGGTGGTAAGCAAAATTGACTTACTAGCACATTCAATATTCCCTTCATACTTTGATAACCAATCCATGCCTAATATCACATCCAATCCTTGAGATTCCAATACTATTAGGTCTGAGGGAAAAACATAGTTACCAATCCTTAATGGTAACCGATCACACCATAGACTAGCCACATACTCTACTCCGGGCGAGGTTACTAACATGGGTGACCTAAGGGCTTGGGTTGGTAGGTTATACTTATCCACAAATCCCCTTGAGATGTATGAATGCGATGCACCAGTATCAAAAAGAACGAGTGCAGTAAATGACTTAACCAAAAACTTACCTATTACTGCATCGGGCTGAGCTTCAACCTCCTCCACACTAACGTGGTTCACCTGTCCCCTGTTGAAAGGGTTCGGCTTCTTCCCAGAACTTCCATTGCCATTTTGGCCTTCAGGACATTCATTGGCATAATGTCCGGTCTTCTGACACTTAAAACAAGTGACTTGGCTCAGGTCCTTCTTGGCTGGGGTTGAGGGATTGGTGCGATTCTGGCCGTCGCTTCCTCCATTGCTATTTCCATTCTTGGTGCCATTGTGATTGTGCGAGCTACCTCCTCCATGGGTATGCTGAAAATGTCCTCCCGGTCTAGGGGTAAAACGTGGCTTCTGCTGAGCTCCTGAATTGTACTTTCCTTGTCCATACTTCCTCTTGCGGTTCTCAATCTGCTGCTGCTTCCCTTCAATCATAAGAGCACGATCTACCAACTCCTGGTAGTTGTTGAAGGTTGCTACCATCAACTGCATCTCAACTCATTATTCAGTCCTTCCAGAAACTTCTCCTGCTTAGCTGCATCCGTAGCGACATCATCTGGGGCATAACATGCTAGCTTACTAAATTCCTCCACATACTGGCCAACTGTCCTTCCTCCTTGGCGCAAGTTGCGAAACTCACGCTTCTTCATGGCCATAGCTCCTGCTGAAATATGGGCAGTACGAAAAGCCTGCTGAAACTGGTCCCATGTGACAGTGTCGAATGGGAAAGTGGCTGTGAAATTCTCCCACCATGATGCTACGGGTCCTTCTAGCTGATGTGCGGCAAACTTCACCTTCTCCGCATCTGTGCATCCTGCTGTGGTCAGCTCCCTAGCTGTCTTGCGGAGCCAATCATCTGCTACTATTGGCTCGGTGCTACTGGAGAACACCGGCGGATTCAGCCTAAGAAAACGGGCTAAGTGGTCAACAGGTGGTGGTGGTGGTGGGTTGTTGTTGTTGTTCCCCTGATTCTGATTCTGGACTAGTAATTGCATCAATGTGTTCTGCTGCTGGATCAACTGGGTGAGCTCCGGTGGGAAGGCAAATCCGTGGTCACGTCTCGGAGGCATCCGAGGGTTTAGAAAAGATGAGATATAAGAATAGAGGGGGTCTAAAGAGAAAATACTACCCATATGCACATGAGGCAAAAACAAACAATTCACTTCAATCAATCAAACAAGGGCATACAATCGATTTATCTATCGCAAAAGTCCTCGGACTACTATATTTACATGGTGGACTACTACTACTACTACTAATGAGGTGGTCTACTAGAAATATTCTTCGGTTGCAGACTCCATGATATCTGCTCCAGCTTCATCAACATAGTCATCATCGCTACTATCTGCTTCCGAGTCGGTGTCGTCGATGATGATGTAGTCTTCTGGGCTAATTTCCTGGGGTTCTTCGTCTTCATCTACTGGCGTAGGGCCTCCCATAAATACTGCTAGCTTCATAGTTAGGTCGGCATTCTTATCCACCAGTACTTCAATTTCTTCTTCATAATCTTCACGTGTAGCCTTGAGTTCTTCCTCCAGTTCCTTGATTCTAGTCTTAGCCTTCTTCAGATCTATCATGTCGGCACACATCTGGTTCTCCTGTCGTCGAATGTGCTGGTTTAACTCCTGGATAAAAGCTGCGATTGATCTATCCTTCCGGGTGTTGATCATCTCCCAGTGCTCATCTCGGTGCCCATAAATCTGGTAGATAGTATCCTTGAGATCCTTGCGGTAGACTTCTCCAATGTGTCCCATGGCGATGTGAGCTGCCATGCTCTTTCCTAGACTCCAAATTGGTGCATCAAAAGAAAACTCTATGGGCTCAGTGACTGGCATGAACGTCCTTCCTGGAACTTGAACTTGAATCATCCAGTGCTCTTCTTCAGGTAAAGTGGCGTTGTAGGTTCCCGTGAAGCTTGGTACTCCTATATTCAGGTATCTAGTGACTTCCTTCAAGTGTCGTCCAAAGGGTGTATCTTCATCCGGTTGCGTGAACTTGTTCCTTGCATCCGCCATCCTAAAGAGTAGAAAAGATGAGAGGTCAGAAGAGAAGAGAGTGAATAGTGATCTAGGTCTTGTGCATAGTGGTCGTGTCCTACAGTCAGCGTGTGCTCTGATACCATCTCTGTAGCGACCAGACCTCAAACAGTCTGATCTCTGTGCTCCGGTGTCATCCCTGGATCAGTAATGCTGACACCACATAGTACTCGGAGGATTTATAGCAGAGTAGCAATCACACACTTATTACATCGAGTGTCTCAAAAGAGAACTTATTACAATAAATATGGCTTAAGGCCATCTAATAACGATAACAGCGGAAGGCTTGGAAGATAAGTGAGTCCATCAACTCCAACGGCATCACTGAGTATAGAACCACGACCTAAAAACTCCTTAAACATCGTCTGAAAAGTCTACAACATTAACGTTGCAGCCCGAAAACGGGTCAGCACATGGAATATGTTGGCAATGTAACACATAGAGAGTAATGGAATGAAACAGCTATACTATATGCATATTTGGCTGGTGGAAAGCTCTATGGTTATAGTTTTGCGTAAAGCCAATTTTTCCCTACTTCAAAGGAATACATTTAATTACTATCATGGTGGTTGTTAAACATTGAGAATGGTTGACAGCATTCTCAATCCCAATTAAACATCATCATTAAACATAACCCAACAAAATTAATTTTTGAGTAACATGTTGAGATTCACATGAAAATCCAAGTACTAGATACTCAAGATGTCCATAACCGGGGACACGACTAACCATGATTAGTTTATTACACTCTGCAGAGGTTTGCGCACTTTTCCCCACAACACTCGATCGCCTCCGTTTGGTTTCTCGCACTACAGGGTGTTTGAGAAGACGGATGACCGAGACATAGTCTTTCAGAAGTGCTAGCACCTTACGATCGGGTACACCGTACCACCTACATCCCCTATATCTGCTAGTCTACCACTGTAAGAGTTCGCATGACTTAGTCAACTATGCTAGAGCCCATAATAGCTTGTGGCTGCACACGGAAGTTTCTAGTATGAATAGTCTCATGATCCCTTTGAGCCTGGGTGGCGGTCCAAAAGAAAACAGGCAAGTCCTGGAATACCCAGGTGCCTCAATCCACCCAGATGTGTGTTTAAGTTGCCACCTTAGATAAACCATTAATTAACAATCTCACATCTGTCATGGATATCACTCACCCAATCCACGTCTACTAGCATAGCATGGCATAATAAGCAAACGTAGAAGTAACTCCCAAAGGTTTGATAATAACAGGTAATAGGTACTACCTCATCTACTTCCCATCCCACAATTTAATTAGATCCTAATCATGCAATGTGTGAGGATTGATCTAATGCAATAAAACTGGATAGTAGAAAAGGTATGATCAAAGTGTTACTTGCCTTGCTGATGATCCGGGAAACCTAACTATTCGAAGTAACAGGCGGCGCACTCCGGGTATTCTATCGCAAGCAAACAAACAAACAAGCATACAATAAGTACTCATCTAATGCACAGGTAAAACTCAAATAAGAGATCTAACCAGAAGGTTCATCTTAAGAACTCCGGTTGGCAAAAAGAATCAAATCGAACGAAGCAACGAAAGTCAAACGGCGAAAGAAAACAACTTCATTCTAGTAATCTGGATCTAGGGCAAATTTTACAGTAGCAAAACCTTGTTTAAGTTGGTTAAACGGATAGAGGTTTTCGAGACGAAACTCTAGGCGCTTGAATCGCCTAATTCCGATAAACGAGCGAAAAGTTATACTAAAACGAAAATCAGATCAGGAATCGCGATCAGAAAAATCGCGGATTTAATCCGAGAAAAAGAAAAACGACGAACGCTCGCTAGAATGAACGAACGGACGAACGCTCACTATTTAAATAAACCGGAAAAACCGATCTATTTAAAAAAACCGAAACTAAAAAAACCGACGAAAACCGATCTTTTTTTCTCCTTTTTTTTAAATTATTCCGCTCGGAAGAAAAAATAAAAAGAAATACTAAACGGACTCCAAAAATTCCGAAATAAATTTTCACGGGGTTCTAAAATCAAGCCGCATAAGGTGAACATTTATTTGGGATCTAAATGCAATTTTGAAAAGACGCACATTTTTCCTAAATTCAAATAAAACACCGGAAAACTCCGAAATAAAAACTTATTTGATTTTATTATTAAATCCTCAATATTTATTTATTTTGGGAAAGTCATTTTATTCCTTCTCTCATATTTTTGTAATAGAAATAATTGATGATAAAATAAATAAAATCAAATGACCCTCTTCTCAAAATTTGAGAAAACTCAAATATGAAAATAACGAAATCCCCAACTCTCTCCGTGGGTCATTGAGTTGCGTAGAATTTCTAGGCTCAACCAAAATGCAGAATAAAATATGATATGCATGATGATCTAATGTATAACATTCCAAATTGAAAATTTGGGATGTTACATCTAATCCGAATATTCATACCACAATTAAGAAGATTTGCATTGAAATTATGCCAAGTAGCACTCCGCATCAAAAATTCTCTTTTTATCATTTACCTACTCGAGGACGAGCAGGAATTAAACTTGGGGATGCCTGATACGTCTTCAACGTATCTATAATCTTTGATTGCTCCATGCTATATTATCTACTATTTTGGACTATATTGGGCTTTATTTTCCACTTTTATATTATTTTTGGGACTAACCTATTAACCGGAGGCCCAGCCCAGAATTGCTGTTTTTTGCCTATTTCAGTGTTTCGGATAAACGGAATATCAAACGGAGTCCAAACGGAATAAAATCTTCGGGAACGTGATTTTCTCACCAAACGTGATCCAGGAGACTTGGACCCTACTACAAGGGATCAAAGAGGAGGTCACGAGGGTGGGGGCGCCCCCCCCCTAGGGCACGCCCCCTGCCTCGTGGGCCCCTCGGTGCTCCACCAACGTACTCCTTCCTCCTATATATACACACGTACCCCCAAACGATCAGAATAGGAGCCAAACACCTAATTCCATCGCCGCAACTTTCTGTATCCACGAGATCCCATCTTGGGGCCTGTTTCGAAGCTCCGCCGGAAGAGGGCCGTCATCACGGAGGGCTTCTACATCATCATAGCCCCTCCGATGAAGTGTGAGTAGTTTACCTCAGACCTTCGGGTCCATAGTTAGTAGCTAGATGGCTTCTTCTCTCTCTTTGAATGTCAATACAAAGTTCTCCCCCTCTCTTGTGGAGATCTATTCGATGTAATCTTCTTTTTGCGGTGTGTTTGTTGAGACTGATGAATTGTGGGTTTATGATCAAGTCTATCTATGAATAATATTTGAATCTTCTCTGAATTCTTTTATGTATGATTGGTTATCTTTGCAAGTCTCTTCGAATTATCCGTTTGGTTTGGCCAACTAGATTGGTAGTTCTTGCCATGGGAGAAGTGCTTAGCTTTAGGTTCGATCTTGCAGTGTCCTTACCCAGTGACAGAAGGGGTAGCAAGGCATGTATTGTATCATTGCCATCGAGGATAACAACATGGGGTTTATTTCATATTGCATGAATTTATCTCTCTACATCATGTCATCTTGCTTAAGGCGTTACTCTGTTTTTAACTTAATACTCTAGATGCATGCTGGATAGCGGTCGATGAGTGGAGTAATAGTAGTAGATGCAGAATCATTTCGATCTACTTATCGCGGACGTGATGCCTATATACATGATCATGCCTAGATATTCTCATAACTATGCTTAATTCTGTCAATTGCTCAACAGTAATTTGTTCACCCACCGTAGAATACTTATGCTCTTGAGAGAAGCCACTAGTGAAATCTATGGCCCCCAGGTCTATTCTCATCATATCAATCTCCATTACTTTAATCTTGCTTTGCTTTTTACTTTGCTTTTACTTTTTACTTTGCATCTTTATACCAAAAATACCAAAAATATTATATCTATCAGATCTCACTCTCGTAAGTGACCGTGAAGGGCTTGACAACCCCTAATCGCGTTGGTTGCGAGTAGCTATCGCTTTGTGCAGGTACGAGGGACTTGAGCGGGCTCCTACTGGATTGATACCTTGGTTCTCAAAAACTGAGGGAAATACTTACGCTACTCTGCTGCATCATCCCTTCCTCTTCGGGGAAAACCAACGCAAGCTCAAGACGTAGCAGTGGTCTCCTACTGGATTGATACCTTGGTTCTCAAAAACTGAGGGAAATACTTACGCTGCTTTACTGCATCACCCTTTCCTCTTCAAGGGAAGACCAATGCAGTGCTCAAGAGGTAGCAAGAAGGATTTATGGCGCCGTTGCCAGGGAGATCTACGCCAAGTCAAGACATACCAAGTACCTATTACAACTCTTACCCTTCGCATTACATTATTTTCCATTTTCCTCTCGTTTTCCTCTCCCCCACTTCACCCTTGCCGTTTTATTCGCCCTCTTTTCCTTTCGCCCTCTCTTTCCGTTGGCTTTTTCTTCGCTTGTTTTGCTTGTGTGTTAGATCGCTTGCTTCGTCATTATGGCTAGTCCTTTATATACTCCTTTGTCTCCCGAGAATGAAGTTCTTAATTTTAGACAAAGGGAGGGAGAAAATCTAAATGATGCTTGGTACAGAATTTGCAATGCGCAAAATAGATCTACTAGGAAGCAATCTACTTCCGTTCTTCTTCGCAATTTTTATGTAGGCATCACTCCTTGGAATAGATATATTCTTGATACCATTACCGGAGGAAATTTCTTGGGTAGCCATACTTTTGATTCTTATAATGCTATAATAGATTTGTTTGGGCCACCACCTCTTTTGGTTAATGGAACTATTTTAACTTTGGAACACGTGATGAAACGACTTGAAATTATTGAAAATAAAGTTGCCACCGTAGAGTTGATTGAAAATTTGGATATAAATATCCATAACAAAATTGCCCAATACGGATCTAAGGTAGGAGTTGCTCTTAAATTTTTTAAAGAAAAGGAACCTATGGTTAATGAAAAGATAGATCAAGATTCCACTAGAATTGGTAAAATTGAGGATATTATTACCAACCTAGGGTCTGCCTTTTCTTCCGTCAACAACACTCCTTCTAATGCAAAAATTTCAAAATTGATGTATGTTCCTAAATATAAGGGTGAAACTTCTGGTAAGGGAAATGCGGACCTCAAATCCATAAGTGTCCTTCCCAACTTTCTCACTATCCTTAAGGAACCTTTTGCTACAAATGATTTTCTTGATTTCGTGCCTAAGGGTTTGATGATTAATAAAAAGAAAGAAACTCCTAGGGGTTATAGGTGTCTTATTGAAGAATTGCCCACCAAAGATGACAATACCCAGATCTATCCCTGCTTCTATGCCTAGCTAGGGGCGTTAAACAATAGCGCTTGTTGGGAGGCAACCCAATTTTATTTTTATTCCTTGATTTTTGCTCCTGTTTAGTATAAATAATTTATCTAGCCTCTGTTTTTGTTGTGTTTTTTGTGTTTAGTTAGTGTTTGTGCCAAGTAGAACTGTTGGGAAGACTTGGGGAAAGTCTTTTTGATCTTGCTGTAAAAAACAGAAACTTTAGTGCTCACAAGAATTGCTGCCATTTTTTATTGGAGGGTGATATTTAGTTAATTCTTTTTTCAGATGATTAGTAGATAAATTCCTCACATCCATAAATTTATTTTAGGATTTTTGGGGTCCCAGGAGTATTCGAAACCTACATATTACTACAGACTGTTCTGTTTTTGACAGATTTTGTTTTTCGTGTGTTGTTTGCCTATTTTGATGAATCTATGGATAGTAATAGAGTTTATAAACCATAGAAAAGTTGGAATACAGTAGGTTTAACACCAAAATAAATCAAGAATGAGTTTAGTACAGTACCTTGAAGTGGTGGTTTGTTTTCTTTTACTAACGGAGCTCACGAAGATTTTCTTTTAAGTTTTGTGTTGTGAAGTTTTCAAGTTTTGGGTACGGATTTGATGGATTATGGAATAAGGAGTGGCAAGAGCCTAAGCTTGGCGATGCCCAAGGAACCCCAAGGTAAAATGCAAGGACAACCAAAAGCCTAAGCTTGGGGATGCCCCAGAAGGCATCCCCTCTTTTGTCTTCGTCCATCGGTAACTTTACTTGGAGCTATATTTTATTCGCCACATGATATGTGTTTTTCTTGGAGCGTCTTGTATGATTTGAGTCTTTACTTTTTAGTTTACCACAATCATCCTTGCTGTACACACATTTTGGGAGATACACACATGAATTGGAATTTATTAGAATACTCTATGTGCTTCATTTATATCTTTTGAGTTAGATAATTTTTGCTCTAGTGCTTCGCTTATATCTTTTAGAGCACGGCGGTGGTTCTATTTTATAGAAATAATTGATCTCTCATGCTTCACTTATATCATTTTGAGAGTCCTTTAGAACAGCATGGTAATTCACTTTGGTTACAAATTTTAAATGCTAAGAGAAGTTGGATACTTGATAGATGGTTTTGAGATATAAAGGTGGTAATATTAGAGGTGTGCTAGCTGAGTAATTGTGAAATTGATGAATACTTGTGTTGAAGTTGGCAAGGCCCGTAGCATGCACTTATGGTAAACTTTATGTGAAATATTTGAAGCATGGGGTGTTCTTTGATTGCTTTCCTTAGGAGTGGCGGTCGGGGACGAGCGATGGCCTTTTCCTACCAATCTATCCCCCTAGGAGCATGCCCGTAGTGCTTGGTTTTGATGACTTGTAGATTTTTGCAATAAGTATGTGAGTTCTTTATGACTAATGTTGAGTCCATGGATTATACGCACTCTCACCCTTCCATCATTGCTAGCCTCTTCGGTACCATGCATTGCCCTTTCTCACCTTGAGAGTTAGTGCAAACTTCGCCAGTGCATCCAAACCCCGTGATATGATACGCTCTATCACACATAAGCCTCCTTATATCTTCCTCAAAACAGCCACCATACCTACCTATTATGGCATTTCCATAGCCATTCGGAGATATATTTCCAGGCAACTTTCCACCGTTCCATTTATTATGACATGCATCATCATTGTCATATTGCTTTGCATGATCATGTAGTTGACATCGTATATGTGGCAAAGCCACCGTTCATAATTTTTTCATACATGTCACTCTTGATTCATCACAATCCCGGTACACCGCCGGAGGCATTCACATAGTCATATTTTGTTCTACGTATCGAGTTGTAATTCTTGAGTTGTAAGAAAATAAAAGTGTGATGATCATCATTAGAGCATTGTCCCATGTGAGTAAAGGATGATGGAGACTATGATTCCCCCACAAGTCGGGATGAGACTCCGAAAAAAAATAAAAAAAGAGAAAAGAGGCCAAAAAAAGAAAGAAGGCCCAAATAAAAAAAGAGAGAAAAAGAGAGAAGGGACAATGTTACCATCCTTTTCTCACACTTGTGATTCAAAGTAGCACCATGATCTTCATGATAGAGAGTCTCTTATTTTGTCACTTTTATATACTAGTGGGAATTTTTCATTATAGAACTTGGCTTGTATATTCCAATGATGGGCTTCCTCAAATGCCCTAGGTCTTCGTGAGCAAGCGAGTTGGAGGCACACCCACTTAGTTTCTTCGATGAGCTTTCATATATTTATAGCTCTAGTGCATCTGTTGCATGGCAATCCCTACTCCTTGCATTGACATCAATCGGTGGGCATCTCCATAGCCCATTGATTAGCCACGTCAATGTGAGACTTTCTCCCTTTTTGTCTTCTCACACAACCTCAATCATCATATTCTATTCCACCCATAGTGTTATGTCCATGGCTCGCGCTCATATATTGCGTAAAAGTTGAAAGAGTTTGAAAAGGCTAAGTATGAAACAATTGCTTGGCTTGTCATCGGGGTTGTGCATGATGACAGCATTTTGTGTGACGAAATTGAAGCATGGCCAAACTATATGACTTTGTAGGGATAAGTTTTCTTTGGCTATGGTATTTTGATAAGACATAATTGCATGATTAACATACTTGGAGTATTACTATTTTTATGTCAACAATAAACTTTTATCTTGAATCTTTCGGATCTGAACATTCATGCCACAATAGAGAAAAATACATTGAAGAATATTCTAGAAAGCATTCCACATTAAAAATTCTGTTTTTATCATTTACCTACTCGAGGACGAGCAGGAAGTAAGCTCGGGGATGCTTGATACGTCTCCAATGTATCTATAATTTTTGATTGTTCCATGCTATTATATTATCTGTTTTGGATGTTAATGGGCTTTATTTTACACTTTTATATTATTTTTGGGACTAACCGATTAACCGGAGGCCCGGCCCAAATTGCTGTTTTTTGCCTATTTCAGTGTTTTGTAGAAAAGAAATATCAAACGGAGTCCAAATGGAATGAAACCTTCGGGAACATGATTTTTGGAACAAACATGATCCAGAGGACTTGGAGTGGATGTCAATAAACGAACGAGGTGGCCACGAGGCGGGGGGGCGCCTACCCCCCTGGGCGCGCCCTCCCCCCTCATGGCTCAACCGACCTACTTCTTGCTCCTATATATGTTCACATACCCCGAAAACATCCAGGAGCACCACGAAACCCTATTTCCACCACCGCAACCTTCTGTACCCAAGAGATCCCATCTTGGGGCCTTTTCCGGAGCTCCGCCAGAGGGGGCATTGATCACGGAGGGCCTCTACATCAACTCCATGGCCCCTCCGATGATGTGTGAGTAGTTTACCTCAGACATTCGGGTCCATAGCTAGTAGTTAGATGGCTTCTTCTCTCTCTTTGGATCTCAATACAAAGTTCTCCTAGATTCTCTTGGAGATCTATTCGATGTAATCTTGTTTTGCGGTGTGTTTGTCGAGATCCGATGAATTGTGGGTTTATGATCAAGTCTATCTATGAACAATATTTGAATCTTCTCTAAATTCTTTTATGTATGATTGGTTATCTTTGCAAGTCTCTTCGAATTATCAGTTTGGTTTGGCCTACTAGATTGATCTTTCTTGCAATGGAGAAGTGCTTAGCTTTGGGTTCAATCTTGCGGTACTCGATCCCGGTGACAGAAAGGGAAACGACATGTATTGTATTATTGCCATCGAGGATAAAAAGATGGGGTTTATATCATATTGCATGAGTTTATCCCTCTACATCATGTCATCTTGCTTAAGGCGTTACTCTGTTTTTATGAACTTAATACTCTAGATGCATGCTGGATAGCGGTCGATGTGTGGAGTAATAGTAGTAGATGCAGGCAGGAGTCGGTCTACTTGTCACGGACGTGATGCCTATATACATGATCGTACCTAGATATTCTCATAATTATTCGCTTTTTTATCAATTGCTCTGCAGTAATTTGTTCACCCACCATAATACTTATGCTATCTTGAGAGAAGCCACTAGTGAAACCTATGGCCCCGAGGTCTATTTTCCATCATACAAGTTTCCAATCTATTTTATTTTGCAATCTTTACTTTCAATCTATACCATAAAAATGCCTAAAATATTTATCTTATTATTATCATCTCTATCAGATATCACTCTTGCAAGTGGCCGTGAAGGGATTGACAACCCCTTTATCGCGTTGGTTGCGAGGTTCTTATTTGTTTGTGTAGGTATGAGGTGACTCGCGCGTGGTCTCCTACTGGATTAATACCTTGGTTCTCAAAAACTGAGGGAAATACTTACGCTGCTTTACTGCATCACCCTTTCCTCTTCAAGGGAAAACCAACGCAGTGCTCAAGAGGTAGCACTCCGATGCCCAGTTCCTTCGTGCCATAAAGATTTAGTATTTTACTGCTTGGCTGCTCGGATGTGTGGACCAAAGTTGGCTGCACAAACTGCTTAAGCGGTGCCAAATAATTTTCTAATGGCACTGCTAATGAGATGGCAACAATTTAAGATACTAGGTACAAACTGTGACACTGTCTTAGGATGCATTTGGTTGAAGGTGTGGTATGAATGGGTTGGGGCCGTGACAATGTCTGAATCACATCTAACAAATGATTTGTAAAAACGAAAGAGGGTCTAACCTTCTCTGCACATGCCAGAAATTTCCTCCCACTGTCCAAAGATTCAAATGCAACTAGCTTCACGCATGGAGATTGATGGTGACAACGAGCAGATAGATCTTCAGCCACCCTGCTCCATTCGTTGCCACTGATGGTCCTAGGGAGCTACAAGAGGAAGAAATGACTCAAATCGACCGCTGGGTAAAAATCCTTCATTCCAAGTCATAGCCTAAGAGAGAGAAGGGAGGCATACCCGGGTGATGAAGGAGTCGTTGCCGGAGGAGGAACCACTGGAGAGGTCTTTGAAGAAGACCATGGCGACCCCGGCGGTAGGATGCGAGACGGCGAGAGCAAGGAAGTGGCTATAGCTTAGGAAGGGAGGAAGGAAGGAGGAAATAGGGGAAATGTGACTTGTGGTGGGGGGGAAAAGGGGGGGGGGGAGGGGGGGAGGGGGGCGGGGTAGATATTTTGGCGGTAGGCCAGAATTTTGGAAATATGGAGGGAAACTTTGCGCGGTGCCGCCGGACCATTCACTTTGAACGATTGTGTGCATCGCAAACGATTCTTCTGCTTTACGTGCATGGGATGACTTTGATAATTCAAATTTTGGTGGAAATTTCCTCGGGTACGTCATTGCATAATTTAACATTGCTTGCTAATTTGGGCACACAAAAGAGCATACAGCAGACAAACCACACTAACTAAATCGAGCAATTTTAGTATTAAACAGAGCCAGTTAACCTAAATATTTCTCTAACAAAAGAATAGCATTAAAAACAACGCATAATTTTAACAAATCCACCGCCGCGCCGGCCTATGCATAGCCGGTGTGAGATGAGACGTCGATGACTTGTCCTGGTGACATTTCGCCGTTGGTGGACTCCGCGTCCCCCTGCTGAAGTCGACCGCATCCTCGTCCTCGTCGCTGCCCTCAAGGTTGTAGTACACGTAGTAGTGGCTGCGCCAGAGCTTGCTTTGGTACTCCACCGCTGATTCTCGATGGACAAACTCTTCTCTATCTCGACCTCGGCCACGCGCAACTCCTCCTCCCGACGCTCCTCGATCTCCGCCGCCTCCTGCAACTCCAGCTCTCGCTCGGTGACCTCATGAGGAAGTAGGTGCTCCATGGCCACCGCCGCCTTTTCGGACGTGGGTTGCATGCTGGAGTCTGAGGTGGCCTGGAATATCTTGGCGTGTGCATCCTCGATCTTGGCGTGGATGGCCTCCACCCGGGCCAGGGTGACATCGGTGACACGGACGGCAGCTCGAGCGCTCTCGGCGTTTGCATCCGCCATCGCAGCAGCAGCTGCAGCCGACTTGCTACTGCAGCTGCCTTGTCGGCTGCCGCAGACACCCTCTCGGCGGAAGCAGCTATGCTCAATGCGGATGCGGTGGCACTCTCGGCGTAGGCGACCGCGCTCTTGACGCAGGTGGCCGCGCTCGGGGGGTGAGGGAAAGGTGATCGGGATTCGTGGATTCGGGGGTTGTCGGCACTGGAGCAGACGAGCCGGCGAAGCTTAAGGAGGAAGACTTAAATAGACGCAGATATTTTCATCACAAACGGTTTCTAGAAAACAACTGTGTGTGATGTTGTAGATATTTTTTATTAGCTGTGAAAGACGAATTTGGAGTAAAGTGGCAGCGGATGGTGTTTTAAATGTACGAGAAATTTTGTAGTACTAATACAATTGTCATGTCAAATTTTGGAAAATTGCAGGGGTCATTTGACCTTTTAAGACATTTAAGTGATTTTCTAGCCATTTAATGACCGTAATTGAAATTTGAACTACATGTACATGCAACAGCTAACCATAACGGTTTGAAAACTCATATTTTGTGTACTTGTGTGCGATTTAATTCCATATGTAGTAAATTGGAAGGAATTTTCACACATATTGGTCTAATGGCTATGACACAATTAAGCATGGAGTGACATGGCATTTTAATTCCAAAAAATTAAAAAAAAATCAGAAACACATGAAACCTTGCTTGATGTAATGTCATGCCACCAAGATGATGTGGTAAATTTTTTGGCATGTTTGACGAAAGTTTGGACACACACCCCTCACAAACCGGAGCAACTCACTAGAACGCTCGTGGTTCCGAGAGGGAACAATGCATGTTTGATGATGAACGACATATAGCTTCCTCTCACGGCCTTCAATATTTTAATATGTTTAACGTGCACTACTACAACTGTAATGTGAAATTTTGAAAAAAAAAATAGGGGTCATTTGACATTTTAAAGACATTTGAGTGATTTTTTAGCCATTTAATGACCGTAATTCAAATTTGAACTACATCTACATGCAACGGCTAACCATGATGGTTTGGAAAATCATATTTGTGTACTTGTGTGCGAGTTAATTTCATGTGCAGTAAATTAGAAGGAATTTTCAAACATATTTGTCTCACGACATGGACACATGCATATGTATGCATGGAGTGACATGGCATTTTAATTCCAAAAAACTAAAAAAACATCAGAAGCACATGAAACCTTGGTTGATGTAATATCATGCCACCAAGATGATGTGGTAAAAAAATTGGCATGTTTGACGAAAGTTTGGACACACCCTCACAAACCGGAGCAACTCACTAGAAGGCTCGTGGTTCCGAGAGGGAACAATGCATGTTTGATGACGGACGGGAGATATATAGCTTCCTCTTACGGCCTTTATTTTTTTCTACGTGTAACGTGCACTACTACAACTGTAATGTGAAATTTTGGAAAATTCTAGGGATCATTTGACCTTTTAAAGACATTTAAGTGATTTTATAGCCATTTAATGACCATAATTCAAATTTAAACTACATCTACATGCAACGGCTAACCATAACAGTTTGAAAAATCATATTTATGTACTTGTATGCGAGTTAACTCCATGTGTAGTAAATTAGAAGGAATTTTCAAACATATTTGCCTCACGACATGGACACATGCATATGTATGCATGGAGTGGCATGGCATTTTAATTCGAAAAAAAAACAGAAACACATGAAACCTTGCTTGAAGTAATGTCATGCCACCAAGATGATGTGATAAAAAATTGGCATGTTTGACGAAAGTTTGGACACACACCCCTCACAAACTGGAGCAACTCACTAGAAGGCTCGTGGTTCCGAGCGGGAACAATGCATGTTTGACGACGAACGAGTGATATCTTCCTCTTACGGCTTTCAATTTTTTTCTACGTGTAACATGCACTACTACAACTCTAATGTGAAATTTTGGAAAATTCTAGGGGTCAGTTGACCTTTTAAAGACATTTAAGTGATTTTCTAGCAATTTAATGACCGCAATTCAAATTTGAACTACATCTACATGCAACGCCTAACCAAAACAGTTTGAGAAATCATATTTGTTTACTTGTGTGCGAGTTAATTCCATGTGCAGTAAATTAGAAGGAATTTTCAAACATATTTGTCTCACGACATGGACGCATGCATATGTATGCATGGAGTGACATGGTATTTTAATTCCAAAAAATCAATAAAATATCAGAAACACATGAAACCTTACTTGATGTAATGTCATGCCACCAAGATGATGTGGTAAAAAAATTGGCATGTTTGACGAAAGTTTGGACACACACCCCTCACAAACCAGAACAACTGACTAGAAGGCTCGTGGTTCCGAGAGGGAACAATGCATGTTTGATGACGAACGGGAGATAGCTTCCTCTTACGGCCTTCAATTTCTTTCTACGTTTAATGTGCACTACTACAACTGTAATATGAAATTTTGAAAAGTTCTAGGGGTCATTTGACCTTAAGAGACATTTAAGTGATTTTCTACCCATTTAATGACGGTAATTCAAATTTGAACTACATATATATGCAACGCCTAACCAAAACGGTTTGAAAAATCATATTTGTGTACTTGTGTGCGAGTTAATTCCATGTACAGTAAATTAGAAGGAATTTTCAAACATATTTGTCTCACGACATGGACACATGCATATATATGATGCATGGAGTGACATGGCATTTTAATTCCAAAAAAATTTAGAACACATGAAACCTTGCTTGATGTAATGTCATGCCATCAAGATGATGTGGTAAAAAAATTGGCCTGTTTGACGAAAGTTTGGACACACACCCTTCACAAACCAGAGCAACTCACTAGAAGGCTCGTGGTTTCGAGAGGGAACAATGCATGTTTGATGACGAACGGGAGATAACTTCCTCTTATGGCCTTCAATTTTTTTCTACGTCTAACGTGCACTACTACAACTGTAATGTGAAATTTTGGAAAATTCTAGGGGTCATTTGACCTTTTAAAGACATTTAAGTGATTTTCTAGCCACTTAATGACCGTAATTCAAATTTGAACTACATCTACATGCAACACCTAACCAAAACGGATTGAAAAATCATATTTGTGTACTTGTGTGCGAGTTAATTCAATGTGCAGTAAATTAGAAGGAATTTTCAAACATATTGGTCTCACGGCATGGGCACGTGCATGGAGTGTCATGGCATTTTAATTCTAAAAAATTAAAAAATGATCAGAAAAACCTGAAACCTTGTTTGATGTAATGCCATGCCACCAAGATGATGTGGTAAAAAAATTGACCTGTTTGACGAAAGTTTGGACACACACCCCTCACAAACCGGAGCAACTCACTAGAAGGTTCGTGGTTCCGAGAGGGAACAATGCATGTTTGATGACGAACGGGAGATAGCTTCCTCTTACGACCTTCAATTTTTTTCTATGTTTAACATGCACTAATACAACTATCATGTGAAAATTTAGAAAATTTTAGGGGTCATTTGACCTTTTAAAGACATTTAAGTAATTTTCTAACCATTTAATGACCGTAATTCAAATTTGAACTACATCTACATGCAATGCCTAACCATAACGGTTTGAAAAATCATATTTTTGTTTACTTGTGTGCGAGTTAAAAAATCATGAGACGATATAAATATCTGGTGTTCAAAAAAGAAAATGTAAAGATGTGGCAAGACAACTGGCCCCCACACGATTGGCACTCTATCTCGCGGCTCAAGGTTGGGTAGGTGAGTGGCGAGGATCGTTAATCAGAAACGGTTCTGCATTGGAAACCGTTAGCTATTATGTTCACTTACAGATTTTGGCTATTATGTTCACACACAGATTTTCCTACGGGAATCGTGTGTAATTCAAACTACAGTACTCGTAAATTCCGGCGGCCGGCGTGTGTACTGTCCCCGTCGATCTAGATTCTGGCCACCAATAAATACTACTCCCTCCGTCCGGAAAAGCTTGTCTCAAGCTTGTTCCTCAAATGGATGTATCTAGCACTAACTTGGTGCTAGATACATCCATTTGAGGGACAAGTTTTTTCGAACGGAGGTAGTACCTTTCTCACATCGTCCCGCCTGCATTCTCATCTACATTCTTCCCTCGCTCGCCCTCTCTCTCTCTCCAATCTCTGCCATGGCGCCGCCGGTTTGCCCACGCGCCGATGAGGAATCGCCGCCCCTGAGGACGCTCACTCGAGTAGCAGCAACGAGGACCCCTACGCGCCGCCGGACGAGGTTGCGCCGGACTCCCCAACTTTGGATTGGTTTTGGGGCCAGTACAATCTTTATCTGTGGAAGTCGCTGCCATCGGCTGAGAAAGCCAGGCAAGTGGCGTTCAAGAAGGAGATGGCAGAGGAGGAAGCCAGGTACCAGGCGGCCTGTGAAGCCCGTGATGCCGCCTAGAAAAAGGAGGCGGCAGAGCTTTGGGGGCGGGCGCGTCGTGCCGAGGAGGTGTACGAAGACGGGTACTTCACGAGGAAGGTCATAGGCGCTGGGCACCTCGTCACTGCATGGAGGTGGGCCAAGAAGCTCGAGCATGCCACCGACGAGGAGCTTCGGTGGGCGCCCAACGAAATGGCAAGATCGTTCACGCGCGTCCGCCAGCAAGAGGCAGATCGGTACGTCAAGCACTGTGAGGCAGAGGAGGCGGAGTACTGCCTGTGCACTGGGAAGACGCCGTGCACGAGGGGTCTGCTGGCGAGGGTCTGTCGAAATACTGGCCCCAGGAGGGATTATTAGTTTTAGTATTGTTCATTTTCAATTTTATGCATTATACGTAGTAGTTAAGTATCATCACGTATATGTGATGATATTATATATATATTCTGTGATGAACTAATGAACAATTAATATATATTATGAATTCCATTTTCTATCTGTTTTTGTATATCAATTTGAATCTAGCTATTATCGTCCACATATGCATAATGGAAAGTGTATATATACACATTGAAACAAAACATATAAGAACGGAAAACAGAGTACACACATTCAAGCAGAGGAATAAACACAACAATACTATGATTGCTGTGAGTACATAGCTATCCATGTCGAAACGACTCAACAAAATAAAACGCGTCCATGAGACCATGACCAGCAACCCTTGCCTACGGTAGCTCTTGGCTCAGCCTAAACTCGTGCAGGTGTTCGTCCAAGCGGTCGACATGCTCACGGTACATGTGGAGCGCGATCTCGAGCTCCAAGTTGGGTATTTCATCGGAGATCACCAGCTCGAGGATGCGACGGCCATGTTTCTCTACTGCGCCCAGGTGGACACCTGGGCCAAGGAGGTGGACGAGCCTACAGACCAGCGCATTGGCATCCAGCGGGTCACGGACAAGGCGAACGGCGCCACCCATGCGAACGGTGCGGCGGGTGTCCGGTGCAAGTACGGCGTGGCCGGCCTCTGGTGCAAGTACGGCGCTGAGGGCCTCTGCCCACTCCTGGCGAGGAATGGGGGTACTGACGGGACGTGTACCCAGCTGCGACGCCGTGTCGACAGCAGGCAAGCGCCTAAGGATCCGCTCTTGTTGTGCGGCGCGCTGTGCCTCTCGCTCTGTGGCGGTCCAACGGTCTCGCCGTGCTTGCTCTGCGACACGCCATCGATCATGTTGTGCGGTGAGTGTCGGTGTCAAAACCGGCAGATCTCGGATAGGGGGTTACGAACTGTGCATCTAAGGATCGATGGTAACAGAAGACAAGGGACATGATGTTTTACCCAGGTTCGGGTCCTCTTGATGGAGGTAATACCCTACGTCCTGCTTGATTGACTTTGATGAGTATAGGGGTTACAAGAGTTGATTTACCATGAGATCATAATGGCTAAACCCTAATTGTCTAGCCTATATGATTATGATTGCCTCTACGGACTAAACCCTCTGGCTTATATAGACATCGGAGGGGGCTAGGATTGTACAGAGTCGGTTTACAGAGAAAGGAATATTCATATCCGCATGCTAAGCTTGCCTTCCACGCCAAGGAGAGTCCCATCCGGACACGGGAGGAAGTCTTCTGTCTTGTATCTTCATGGCCCATTAGTCCGGCCCACGTCAGATAGCCCGGACGCACGAGGACCCCTTAATCCAGGACTCCCTTAGCGAGCTGCAGCCTATCGGCGCTGACATGCCTATCTTGATCCGCGGCGCTCAAGTGCCATGCGCCAAAGGTCTGCTCAACCCTGGCGATGACGCGCATCACGGCGTCGTCCATCGCATTTCTGGGGAGCGCCTCGGCCTCGACGGGCCGTGGCGCCTGCTCGTTTTCCTCGTCGACGAGGTTGATGGTAGAGGCGGCGCTTTGGTGGGTTGGCATGCTTGGAAAAGGTGGATGTGCTACAGGATGCGCTTGTCGCCTCTGTGCGTCGCGCGCCGCCTAGGTTTATGCGCAATATTGCTGGGTGGCGGGAAACAAGTGAGGAAATGGCAGGAAATGGTGGCGTGTTCATAAAACGCCATCAATTAATGGAAACTTAGCATAGAAGAAACATCGAGCTAGCACAAGAAGTATATGATGATCAGATGAACACGGACCACACTAGGGAACCCGTGATGAATTCATCAATTGCAAACGGTTAAATACTAGCAAGTGTTTGCCCACAATACACACGGCTTATTCCATCACAAATAGGTCGGATGGATCAACTGTATGACATGTATCGCACATTGTCAAAAAGTAATATGGTAGACCTTCTTTAACATGTGTTAAAAACAAAACAAAAAAACAAGGACCTCGAGGTTAAATTAACTCATGGCTACTCCATCAACACAACTTCCCATCCAGTCACCCATCTGATGGCTGCTCCAGCCTGAGCACATTTAACTTGAGAGTTCTCTTACATGAGCTACTGGAAGAACAACTAGTCCTTGCTGATATAGGATGCCTCTTCGCATCCTTATGGCGTATCCGGATGACTGCCCGTCCCCCAATGGCCAATAGATGTTGTGTAGACAGAGCATATCACATACGTCTTATCAGAAGCAATCGTCTGTGTTATTATCGGTTTTCGCACACATTTCTGATTACAGACCTGTTTGCCGCGTAGCACACACATCTTGATATATTGAACCGTTTTCGTTCTCTTGTATCAATGCAAACAGTTCATCCGAGTGAACCGCATG
This sequence comes from Triticum urartu, assembly GCF_003073215.2. NCBI lineage: Eukaryota > Viridiplantae > Streptophyta > Magnoliopsida > Poales > Poaceae > Triticum > Triticum urartu. Next base: position 501,503,857 of record NC_053023.1, on the reverse strand, counting down.
CCCTATATCGCACACACCTTGATCTGGCTGACTGTTTCTTTTGTGTTGCCTAATCACAAGCAATTCATCCGAGTGAACCGTATGCTATATATCGCACACACCTTCATCTGGCTGCCCGTTTCTTTTGTTCATCCTCATCGCAAACAGCTAACTGAACTGAACTGTGTGCCCTGCATCACACACGCAACTAAAATCTGAACCATGTTTGATGCATTCTCCATCGCAAACGTTTTGCACATTTTTGACGGTTTTTTACACCACTGTTTGCGGTTATTGCATCACACACAGTTTCGTCGAAGGGTCTCTGATCGTAGTGTCGCGTTAGCAGCATCCTGCAGTAGTGATACTTCCATCCAATTAGACTAAAATATTGAATACTTGGCATATATTAATTATGGCCTACCCATTAATAAAATGAATATCTCATGGCGAGTTTGAGCCAGCCAGATTTACCTTATCAGTCATTCTTTATTTTGGATTCAAAGACGAAAATGCTCTTTGGACGTTGAGCATCATGGAGCTCGCTATCTGGGCATTAGTCTTCATAGGGATCAGGCCAAGCCCGGATTTATCTCATGCATTCCACCTGCTAGGCCTTAACATGCATGACAGCATATTTCCCATTTATGCACAATAACAACACACAAGCGACTGGATCAGTTATGTTCATCATGCACGGCAAGATATACGGACATGGGTTGTATTCTGGTTTTGTGTGCCTGTTCGAGATCACTAGATGTTTTTGGTGGATAGTTGTGGGATATACCATTGACCGAACGTTTGGGACTTCTGTCCCGACCGCTCGCAACATCACTATTTATACCCCTCATTCATGCGCGACATAGGACGTAGGAACAACACCGTAGCCATGACTTCTTCCTCCTCGGTTCAAAACAGAAAACAGACGCTCACACCCCAAACTGTGCAACATCTTCCCACAATTCATTGCTTTCAAGAAGAGGCTGATGAGAGACATTGGCTTTGGAGGTGTGATGGTTATCAGAACTCTCCCAAAACTGAACCTAAAATTCAGTCGTGCATCATGGAAAGGGTTAACCTATACAACATCGAAATCAGTTTATATGGCGATCGGGCCATCAAGTCTTCAACACAGGATGTCAACAATGTATTTGGGCTCCCGTGCGAAGGGAAGAAGATATCTTCATATCCGTATGATCTTTTAGTGTCATGTGCAGAGTTCAAGAAATTTGCAGAAGAGATGAGCGACAAGGGCACACATAGATTGGAAGATGTGTATGAGGAGTCACCAAACATCGAGATCGACAGGTTCAAGATTACTGTTGTGATTTTTGTTGTTGGGAACTTGGTTGCATCTTGCTAAAAAATGATTACATAGTGTTGACTAGTAGGAAGCACTGAGAAAACTTTAGAGATCAATCAATTTAATTGGCGTGAGATTGTCATTTAGCACCTCATCGCCACGGTCTACCAGCTGAAGTATTATCTGCAGATACAGAACTCAACCGTACAACTAGTCAACTGCCACCTCTTCCTACATGTAGAATGGCAAAAAAAATCTTTAAATGTGCAATCATGCCTCACTCATCATGGTGATGCTCTGCAATGCACTTTCTCTACTAATACATTGCAATTTATTCATTCCAGGTTTTTATTCTAGACAAGCTAGACCTTGCATACCTAACTCAGTAACTCTTGGTGACAGTACCACACCCAGGGGTGTGTCACTTTGATTACGACACAAACCACTCATAGTTATGGGATCCATGAAAAAATAGGCATTCTAGGTTGATGATGTTGGCTACTCTCGGAGCCACATCAACAGATCATTTGTAACAAGCAAAATAACCAAGAGCATAGCAACAGATTCAAGACCCTTGATACATCATACATGTGCCATCAAGCACAATCCAAGCCCTGCCTCAAACTTAATCTGTAGGGACACAGTCAAGTAAGGTCCCGCTTATGTTGTACCTACAATCTTTGCACACCATGATGTAGAACCCGAGAACACCAAAGAGATAGCACAAGTGTAATTCCACTCAACATCCATAGTATATTAATGGAAAAAGTAGGCACGCATATCACAACGACGAAATGGTTGGGCGAGATTAAGACCTCCATGCAATTCAGTCACCAAAACTCCCCATTCATTTATATAGCTATGCCAAAAAAATTCATATAAAAGAGGCACAAATCTAAAGGAAACATGCACACAATTTACCTACAAAAAGAACATGTGTTGGTCTTATTTGTACGATATACTCGGTTCTTTTCAACTTCATGAGAATTTTTTCCTATTATTTTTTGAATAGGGAAATAAGTCAGATTGTGTTTCATGAAAATGATATCTATCCTTGCAAAGATTCATGTTGTACATTCGTGATTCCATTGCAATGTGAAAATCTTAAACTTCAAAGAAACATGAAGTTCTACAACATTAAGAATGTACGCAAATCTTTTAATTAAACTTGTATGTTAATGATTCAACGTATCCATGACTCACGCGTTGCAAATTTCTACTTCCTCCGTTCCAAAATGTAAGTCTCTTTGGAGATTCCAATGAAAACTACATGCTGATGTATATAAACACATCAGAGTGTACATTCAATCATTTTGCTTCGTATGTACTCCACATTGGAATCTCTAAAGTGATTTATATTTAGAAATAGAGGGAATAGAATATATGTGATATCCCTGCTCTAGATTTAGGGCCTATTTGGTTCATAACTAACTTTCTCACAGTTTGCCACACTATTTTTTATGTCACATTTGTCTTACCTTATGTGTTCAACTTGTTAGCCACACTTTGGCTTACTTAGGAAATCTTGGTACACTTTTTTTGTGTATGTCATGTGGGGCTCATTTCTCATAAAAAAAACTTGTCTTAGGTGTGACTAAAACCGAACATCCACCTAATTTGATCAAAATTTGCCTAACTCGAGGTGTTGTAAAGTGTGACTAGAGTGTGCCTAAAAACCAAACAACCTTTAATATGGCAATTTCACATAAGACTAATAACAACAAAATGATCAGGCTTGGCTAAGGTTGTGTTTGCTTAGAGAACAAACTCTTGCTTCCAAGTTTTTGTTTAATCATGTTTGGAATTTTTCACGGGAAATAATCATGTTCAGTTTACTACTGTCGGCAAACAGGATGTACCCGAAATGAGCAAATGAGTAGTACTCTCTCTAATTCATATTACTTGTCGCTTAAGCTGATGTATTTGAACATGAGTTTTTTTTTTCCTGCAGGAACGGACAAATGAATCTGAACGTATGAGCAATTGGGCATGTCCAAAGTTTGCCTCGGCAGTGAAGGACGTCACGAACAACCAGGTAGCACGCGCCCTCGCCCTCGCCGTACCAGTTCTTCTTTTCTCTGGCCATCGATTATCCCCGTCAGTTCTATCGTTTTGTTTTGTTTTCTTATGGTACGATGTGCTCATGAGTATCCGATGGATAAGGATCTGCGTAACGTGCGACGTCTGACTACTATAGAACCATGTCGTGACTACCAAGGATCAAGGCAGACAATCCCTAAAAAAAATGCAACTCGGTCATCCTTCTACGACGAAGCCTTGGCTTCGAAGTTTGAACACCGCAGCTAAGAAATGGACCGGGCCCGCCGCTGGTCCTTCCGTACGAGGTGTACGGACGGACGCATGCAGTCGCGAATCGTGTCCACATACACGCGCTGCTGCCCTCGCCCTGACCATGAACGATAACGCGAACCAACCGTGTGCGGACGCGTCGCACAAGAATCCACGGTTTCGCATCCCGAAACATACGACTGAGCTGCGCGCTAGCCGCTAGGCTCCAAAATGTCTGAAAAGAGGAAAAATGTACGCGCGCACGCTAGCGTAGCAGCTCGGTGCACCCTCCTCGTATGCCGACTGTTGCGCCGCCACCGGCGACTCTACCACCCGAGACACTCCGCTGTTAGAATAAATTCAAAACGCTCCGTGGATCTATCAAAAACCAAGCAATCACACGGGCACAACATCAAGATTTGTTAACGAGGTTCATCGATATGGCTACATTTTCAAAGATGACTACATGCGCTCTTTTCCATGACACCGTCACAATACCGCACACCGGCCACCCGAGCGTCGACACACGCAGCCGGCTCCCCCTTGCGCGCCTGTGCTATTATGTTGGCATATGTTACATCGTGTGTCTATCCCCGCTATATATGAGAGGATTAGGATACAAGTGTCCTATTAGGACACGACCCCATATCCTATGTAAACACAATACTACTCAGGGTCCAACTGTAACTTACCTTGTACAATAATATTCAACACAAGTCTAATAAACTCCATCTTGACGAATATTCTCCACCACTTTGGATTTATCCATGCGTCGAACTTCCATATACATTGGACTTGAGATACGCCATGAGCATCGCTGCTACTCCCAGACTCCATGTGACTCCACCTGCAACTGTAGTCCCTTATCGTCTTCTTCATAGTCAACCCTCGAGCAAAATTAAGTTCCTCATTACTCTATTTTGTGCTCCCAACTTCCGGAGAATCCGTTCAATGCCATCACACACCGATCACTGTCTGCGTGAAAGTGAACAACTCACATATTGGATGCCACATATAAGAGTTATCCGAACTCAACGTCATCGCTCTCCTTGACTGTCTGTCTGAAACATGAAGGAATTTCACCGTCACCCCAAGTCACCCTGAGTCAAATTCGTAGTTGTCTCACCCTTTTCCCGGATAGTCTCTGACATGTCCCACAGCTATAGCACTCCGCCTCCTTCTGTACTTGTCATCCGCACTTTGACATGTGCACTGAACATCACAGAATATACGGCCATGTATTATCTCAACTTTTGACAATTTCAGACTCTCCACCACTTTCTCAGATTCTTCATGGTCAACTCTTGTCCATCAACCGGCACCGATAGACCCAGTCACCAACTTGAATCTGGTACTCGTCAACACTGCTTCAGCACCCTCTGCACAATTTATCTGACCATATGTCTGACCACCAGTGCCTTGGCCTGTCGCTGTGTCCCGTGCTTACCGCACGCCTCGCCGCTATCACCGCGTCGAGCCTCTGCTGTCCTGGTTGAGTCTCCCAAGGCCGCGAACCCACACCACTCAACCCCCACTACAGAGAACCACCGATCATCACCGACCGATGCCGAGTATCACATCTCCATCAGACCACTGGTACCCAGTCTGAAACCACGTGTCTCTCGCTATCCCGCTGAAATAGGCTTCGACTCTCCGTTAACTTACACCGTAGCCCCTCCATCAGCATAGAGTGTAGTCATCCGCCAGACTCCGGCTCCACCTTCAACATGACTCCATGGTGGTTGGACGTGCCACCCTCCCGCGCCCTGTCGACTCCAAGCTCTCATGTGCATCATCTTGAATCAACCCTGCGCAATAGTCTGTCGAAGCCGCACAAGCCCTCAAGCCCGCACCACGTGTTTCACGCCCCAGAAGTCGGCCACCATCAGCATCACGCTCATATATCGTCGTCGTTGAAATCACCGCCGTCTTCTGCTTTGACTGACATCCCCGTCAATCCATTAGACAGTCCAGTCCGACCCAGCCGAGATTATCCGACTGCAACGATGCTCCACCCTGCGTCGTGTCCGCCCGCAAATTCGTGCATTGCTTGACGCGCTGTGTATGCATGATCCTGCCACGGCATGCCCCAGACTCCTCCAGGACTTATACGCACATCGTCAACCTGCCAACTGATACAATCCCGTGTGCAATTAGCAATGCCTCAAACTAAAAATGCTTCCGTGGTAGCTCCTGTGGCTGCACCATGTGCGTGCATCCACAACTCCCAATGCTATTTTCCTTTGTCTCATTGTTGTCTATGCCACGCCAATCCAATGGGCAGATTGTTCCTTTTTTTCTTTCTCAACAAATCTCGTGTACAGCCACGCCTTGCACGCCTCGCCCCAGCAGGCCCAGCCAGCCACGCAGAGCCATTGGGCCACCTGCCTCGTGCACCTTGGGCCACGTCATCCCTCGCCTCGTGCTGCTACGACCTCCATACGTTGTTCCGCGTACGCCGCCGCCGCCTGATTTGAGTCTTCGCCGAAGATCCCACACCGGCTGCTTGCTCGCCCCGAATCCCCGATGGACTCCTGCCGCACGCACGTTGCACCGCCGCCGCATCCGATGTCGCATCGCCACCAGGACATGACCACCAGCCGCACGCGCCTTCATATGCCACTGCCGCACGCTTCCGACCTCGCCGAGATTCCATGCATGTGTGCCGCGCGCGCCGCCAGCCTGCGGCGCTACCGATCCAATCCTGCAAGACTCCTGGCTACTGCAAGATTCCGCCGCTGCTATTTCCGATTGCTTTATACGCGATGATCTCCGATCGCTGCCGCGCGTCGCCGTGCCTCCGCAGCCGCCGGTCTTCATCGCTATCCTCTAAATCAACTTTCACCACCTCTTCAAACCTGGCTCATGATACCACTTGTTAGAATAAATCCGAAACGCTCCGTCGACCTATCAAAGACCAAGCAATCACACGGACACGACACCGAGATTTGTTAACGAGGTCCACCGATATGGCTACATCCCCGGGGCTTGATCACGGGCGCTCCTCCCCATGACACCGTCACAATACCGCACACCGGCCATCCGGGCACCGGCACAGGCCGCCGGTCCCCCTTGCGCGCCTGTGCTATTATGTTGGCATAGGTTACATCGTGTGTCTATCCCCGCTATATATGAGAGGCCTAGGATACAAGCGTCCTACTAGGACACGGCTCCATATCCTATGTAAACACAATACTACTCAGAGTCCAACTGTAACCTACCTTGTACAATAATATTCGACACAACTCTAACAATGCCAAAGCATCTACAATCGGACTTGACAAATCTGATCCCTTAAACGCCCGCGGACATGTCGGGCGCGTTCGCGGACAGTGACTGGTCACACATTAAAAATTGCATTTTGCATCTGGATACCTCAAATCCATATTATAACATGCAACGTAGCGATCTTTAAGTGAAGCTCGTCTGGTCGCCGTGGCCATGTCTGGCGGCCGGCTGCGCTGCCCAGAGTGTTGGTCCGGTAGCGGCAAGATAGAATAAGGCATGGGACACGAGCCGGCTCACATGACTCAATGCGCTGCCGTCTCCCGTGCCATACTCTTCCTCGTCGGAGCCCGGACCCTGTTGGGTGCCGGTGGACGTCAGATAGATGATGGATCCATCCTAGGATGAGCGGCCGACGTACAGCGCGAGAATGCGACTCCGCCTCGCCGACGTCCACCGTGGCGATGGCTGTCGCCGCCTCCCGCGCCTGCTGCCTCGCACGGCGGGCACGCCGTGCCATGTCCTTGTCGGACGAGGCCCATGGTACGTCCCGATGCTCGGCGCGCCAACGGAGGGGTTGCACGTCCGCCACCGCGTTCGGACGCCAGACGGACCGCACCGCCTCCGGTGAGGCATCGACGACTGCCCTAACGTCGGATCCATGCGCCATTTGGGCGGACGCAATGGATTCCGAACGGAAGGAGTCCGAGCGCTGCCGTGCACGGGCCTCCTCCCGGGCGCGGCGGAGCGCAAGCCGGACGGCCATCTCCTCATCGGGGTCGATGGATCTGGAGGTGAAGGACTCGGATTCGCTGCCCGCCATGCCGGAGATGGCCGGAAGGCGCTGGAGACGAGTTTGGGTGGTGGAGGGGTGTGGAGTGAAGTGACTAGGGTTTGGTCTGGCAAGCGGATGGGGAAGAATATATGTGGGTCGGGTGGGCTGGGTCCGACGTGGCGGACGTGCCCGGGTGCCCCCATACCCGCCTCATATTTTGCCTGGATATGAGGGGTGCCGGTCAGCCTGGGCATTTGAGGGCCGTTTGAGGCACTCATCTGAGTTAAAAGTTTGCAACCGTTGCAAACAGTGACCGAGCGGTCTGCCCGGGGTATGAGGTAGGTTTGAGACGTCCAACTGTAGATGCTCTTAGTTCTTTTTTAGAAAAGATCTATATCCATTAAGTTCATCAGAAATACAAATCACTTGTGACATAATACAAATTATATCAAAATTCTAGGACCATCGAATGATCACTATCGCTGCCCAGAACAACACATGTGAGATACAATATTTTCTTCACGCAGATGTCCCCATCATTTTGCGGATGCTTTAGAAGCGGAGCTCTCATCTATCAAAGAAGGTTTGTGGCTGGCGTTGCAATGGAGTAATCTCTCCATTCAGGTTGGGTCTGACTGTCTAGAAGCAGTTATTCTGGTGAAGAAAGAAGGCATGTACAAGTCCTACTTCGGTTTTATGGTGCATGAGATTAGATCACTCTCATGGCATTTCAAAATACTTGTATTACTCGACAAAACCATAATCTTATTAGTCACTCTTTATCTCGCTATGGTAGAACTAGTAGACGTACCGCCATTTGGTTTAGTTCTGGTTCGGATGGTGTTGTCGAACTTTGCAATTTTGAGTGTAGCTCGGCTACGTGAGTAAAACAAATCATCTCCCGCAAAGAAAAGGAACGATCCATGGATGTGACACTATCGCCGCTCTTCTATCGGAGCTGGTTTGACTCTATCGATGACAGTCAGGAAATCTTCATGCACGTGCCTCTAAGGGTCAGCGTCTTGGATCCCCAGCCGTCGTCGTTGAATGCTTAAATAGATTTGAAGCACATGACATCAAATCTAGCCACACGACAAGAAACCCTAACCTCACCGTCCAAGAAGACGTCAGAAACCTACGACGGAGCTCCGTAGACTATGTTTAGATGGACGAATTCGAGGAGGATCATAGCCCAGAAGACAATCTCAAAAAACAAGCGTCACTCCTGCGAGAACTAAAAAACTTAAGTTAAAGTACTAACCAGAGCGGAGGCACCGAGATTCCTTTCACTGTCATCGGCCGCCAGGCAGCAGGCAGAAGAAAGACAAATCCACAAGCTCATTGACAAAATTTGAAGGGAGGAGTTTGCCCTAGTTACCAAGTGATAGGGGAAGAAGAACTAAAGATGTATTTTGAGGTGATCTTCGATACAATCTCACTTTTCAAAGGACTATCATAGCGTGTGCAACCTGATGTGAAGAAGTCAATTCAAACATGCACAAAGTTTTTTTTTGCGGGGAAACACACACAAAGTTGGAGAGCCTACCACATAAGTAAAGATACGGATAAGAATGAAGTCATCATGCCAAACAAAATAAGACACATTACAAACGCATAGGCATCACAGACACATCTGCATCCGCTCTTATGAACGCATATGGGTACATTCAATCACTGTGAGGACCTCGAAAAAATGGATTTGCAAATTTTGGGATTGACGAAGTCACACAGACACTTTGTAGTCAATTGGAACATCGGCTGAAAGCCTAGAATAGATTCAAGAAAATGCGAGCATCCATGCAAAGCCTATGAATTAAACTTGGGTGGGTGGTTCCAGTAAAAGAAACGTCTAACTCGGTCTCAAACCTAAATGATCTTTCAACTTTTTTGGGGTGCACCTTCCATTTCCACCAACATTGTCATATCAGCACCTTGCCACAAACTCAAGCCCATGCCCATTACCCTTGCTTTGGTGTGACAACCCTGCTGCTTGCTCGATTGTCATCTTGATGGGATTGACATTGATAAATGCTATATGCTATGAGAATTAGCGTGTTAGTGGGGCTTGATGAAGATTGTGATCTCATGGCAAGTTGTTTATATCTTGGCATGTACTCCCTCCGTCCACAAATAAAACATGTTCTAAATTTTTTGTAAATCGTATGTATATAAACATGTTTTAGTGTGTTTTCTCACTCATTCCAGTCTGTATGTATTTCATATTTGATGGTGTCCCATCCCAGGGGTCTCTCATTACGCAAGTTCCCTCCTGGTGTGGGTCGTATTGAAGACCCCTAGGCCGGTTCCGTCATGGGCCATGTTGGACAACTCATGACGCATTATAAGAAGACTCCGTAGAACTTGCAGTACAAACCAAAGATACGAGAGTCGTAGAGGAGACTACCTCCACTGACATAGCCGACTAGGATCTGTAACCCTAGAATCCCTAGTATGTTATACTATAAGCCAGGGGTCAGACTCGTCGATAGACTACTACACAATATCCCTTGGTATTCACATGTACTTTGTACACGTACCAACCACAATATACACGAGCAGGAGTAGGGTATTACCCCGATCATGAGGGCCTAAACCTGGGTAAAAAATCGCCTCCTGTTACTGATGACCCATAGTATAGGGGACCACAACAGTCTTCCCGGGTAGTATTTCACCCAATTTATTGATTCGACACAAGGGGAGCCAAAGAAATATTATAAGCCTTAGCAGTTGAGTTGTCAACTCAACCACACCTAAGAAGTTATTTCCTTGCAGCAAAATATTAGTAGCACAACAATATGATAGTTTTGATATTAGTAGTAACAGTGACAGTAGCAAGAGTAGCAGTAATAGTGATTCAAACAAAGACAATATGAGCAAAGCGCAGGCATGGAGTAGTGATGGATATTTGGATGATATTTAATGGTCACAACCTAGAGCGATACACAATAGTTCCAATTCATCAATCATATGTAGGCATGTATATTCCATATATAGTCATATGTGCTTACTATAACAACTTACAGGGAGAACCCTAGGGAGGGTGTCCCCTGAGCTTGTGGCCTTGTGGTGGCCCCCCTCTAGTAGTTCTTTGCGCCAGAATTTTTTATATATTCCAAAACAACTCTCGTTAAATTTCATTCGATTGTGAGAACTTTTTATTTCTACACAAAAAACAACATCAAGGGAGTTTTGCTGAAAACAACGTTAGCCCGGGTTAGTTTCATTCAAATCATGCAAATTAGAGTCCAAAACAAGAGCAAAAGTGTTTGGAAAAGTAGATATGTTGAAGACATATTAGTTACCATCCAGCCTAATCCGAACCTCGGTATGTTACATAGGGGAGGGGGTGCGAAAAGGTGGCAGGCTATCTTTGCCACATGGCAGCAAATCCCCTCGTATCCCCAAGACAACGTTAATTGTGCGCGAGGGATCGAGGGGCCTTTATTAACCCTATGTGAGAATTGGGGCACACATCCACTATCGAAGGGACATGGCATGGGTGGGCCCTTAGATCACTCTCGAATGTCACATCGACTGTCGGGTCACGCCTGACACGTGGTCTAGTGGGACCATTTGATAAGACCGGTCTGGTCTATCATGACTGGGCAGGTTAACCTTTGAATGTACGATGCAGGAATTTGGCCCGTGAAGAACTGGATGCGCGAGAAGCATGTTTCAAGTGTGGGTCGGCTATCTCCTTCAACAACTTGCCGATGTGAATTTCACCAGTTCGGGGGCAGCCCGACAGTTGGAGGCCGGCTGCATGTGGACGCTGTTGGGGAAGCATTGTTGAACTAGTTTCAAGCTTGGCGACCAAAGACAACGTGCAAATCGGAGATTGCCAAGGAGCAACCAAGGTTGAAGACTGGTTCAGGGGATTACTGTCGGTTTATCGACCCAGGGGTCTCTCACCATGTCGATTCCTAGCCTGGTGGGCCGGGCTAAGGACCCCTAGGTCGGTTCCATCCTGGGCAATGCTGGGTGGCCCATGACACGTTATACGAAGACTCCAAAGGATTTGTAGTACAAGCTGAAGATACCAGAGTCATGAAGGACTCTACCTACACTAGTATAGCCTACTAGGATCTGTAACCCTAGGACCTTGGTACGTTATATAAGCAGGGACCGGTCTCGTCGATAGAACACAACACAATCCCTTGGTATTCACATGTACTTTGTACACACCCCAATGGCAATATACATGAGTAGGAGTGGTTTACCCATGTTATCATCCAGCCTAACTGCCTAGTCAGGATACCCTACCGAGGGATCTGCCAGAAATACCCAAAACATCTTAAATTTTTGAATGGAATGCGTATATGTTAGTGGGTGCGAGAGAGGGGGGGGGGGAAAGACAATGGCGGAGCTAAACAAGACGGGCAAACACAAAATATGAATGTTTAGGGGGCCAAGGCTATATATTTCTAATCTAACGAGTCCCAAAAAAAATTTCTTCATTTTTTCAATCGAGGCCTGGGTTTCGGTCACAGCCCCTGCAGTGCAGGTAGCTCTGCCCTTGATTAAGTCACGTGCTAGAATGAAAACATTTGCTTTCCCTGTCCATTTTCCATTTTGGTGAATAATTTTCTTGTTTACCCTGGTGAGGTGTCATACCAAGCAGAAGTAGGTAATGGCAGTGACCAGACAATTCTTCAATGTTGTGAAGGCCTCAATTTGAGCATCTGACCACTGGAATGAATCTTTTTTTAGACAGTCAACCCATGTCGATCTAATATTTTAGATGTTTTGAGAATTTTTAACATGCGATGCTTCGAGGTAAAATATCCACACTTTGTCAGGTAATGAGTTTGCAACGTCTTGTACAATTAGAGCATCCAGTGTGATAACAGATTATGCGTAAAAACTATTGATGTGGAAGTCCTTAAGTATATTTGGAATAATACTTCATATGTCTTGCCTTATAGATCAAAATAGCTTCTAAATATTACTAAAAATTTCGACCAACAAGTTTAAATCTCCGTGGATCACATGAATCAACAAACTAGAAGGTGTCGCACGCTGATATTTTTGATAACATTTGATATTTTTTCAAGGATATACCATTTCCTTTTTGGTTGGCGCAATGGGGTTCTTGATAGTCGTCCTTTATTATTGATTTCATGCACGTGTCTAAAGCATGCATGGTAAATATGTGTTTCTGTTTTTGGGGAGGCGTATGAAGCAATTGTTTTTGGGGAGTATTATGGATGTCTATTAATTGTAAATGTGTTGACATGTGAAGGCGATTGCTTCACGACCTCTAATCCCCTAGAACCACAAATATTGGGTTGGCCCGTGGTGCCGCCCATGATGTGAATAGCAAAAACATGGACCAACGCGGCCAGAAAAATCTGACAGTCAGTGCCAACCAAAGCATTTTATCATGTGGTACCACCGATAGATCGTTCTACATTTGACCCTGATAGAATGGGCTAAGAAAACAGGCGCAACACAAAACAACGTGAAGCAAACAAGACACTCTACAACAAGTGTCAACCAAATCATTTTTGCCGTGTGGTATGGCTGGTGGGTCAAGCTCTCACAGAATAGTCCTAGAGAACGCCCACACCATAAAATTAATGTTAAGGAACCAGGGAAGCCTCGGGTAGCTACATTTTAAGCCACATAGAGTATGTTTTTACACTGCACACCATCCCTGCATTAACATTTTACTAAAAAACCACCCCTAATTAGGGAGGTCATTGCACATAAAAAAATGAATTCTTAGAAAAGAAAGCTTGTACACAATCATAAATGGTTTGCTGAGTGGACGGCCAATGTTTCGTAAAAAAATGGTAAACTCGACGTAGATCTCAATAAACCCATTATTGTAGAATGTGATAGCTCTTTTATGGTCTCTCTTCTTGCAAATGATTTTCTTGATAGGTCCCCTTTTGTTGATCTTAAGAGGGAAGCACTGAGCATTATGGTTTATGAAGCTTACAAATAATTTTAAGATCTTCAAGATCAATCGCCAGGCAAACACGGTGGCTTATGAGATTGCCAAGTTTAGTTTTAACAATAGGTCGGACGGTTTCTTTATTATATTGTTCCGCCTTGCGTGGCATATGTTGTAATGAATGATTGTAAGCATGTTTTAAGTTATTAATATATGAGGGTGTATTTCAAAAGGAAATGGTAAACTCTGTTGTCAAGAATTAGTTTTAAGCTTATGATGGTGGTGTGGGTTGGATCCCTAGGGACCCGGTTGTAATGGGGTTCTCTGTATCATTGCTCATCTTTAATATAGTCTGGATCATTTTTGAAAAAAATAGTTTTCAAGTTTATCAAACTTGCTAATCTAAATGTACAACAGTCAGGCTGAATAGTGTTGGCTTTCTTTTTTTTGCAGGGAAAAAATAAAAAAATAAATGAAGTGGTTGTTCAATCATTGTTAGGAACAATCGTATAGCCCACTTGTTATAATCTTCCTATTTTTTCATTATAAAATATACTTCATATATACATACCAAAATTTGAAGTGGTGGTTATAAATAGACCTTCCCCCGCAAAGAGAAAAATCTTTGTTTTGATTGCTACGATGATGAGTCTAGAACATACTCGCTGCAAGTGGGTCCGGCCCACTAGAAGGTGTCAAAAATGAAAAAGGAAAAAAATGTTGTGAGCTTGCTGACGTACTAGTTCTACCTTTCCCCCGTCACTTTTCTTTTATCTGCCCTTCGTCACCTTCTGACTTGTAGTAGAGGGGGTCAAACTCGAGTCATAATATCCGTTGGCCTTCTCCAACCGCAAAAAGAGCAAGCGTCCAAGGCCGCCATGAACGCGCGGTTCCAAAGAAAAAGCTCAGTTAAAGTTTTTCTCGCGGAGCGAGCGGGAAGAAGAGGCCAAGCGCCCAAGCCTCTGGAGGTCTGCATCCTTAGCCGTTAAGCAGAGCAGTGCATGGCTAGGTCGGTTTCGCTTCGCTTGACGCTCCCTTTATTTATTACACTCTCATGATGAAGCCCGATTTGCTTCCGCTGCACCGTTTTAATGCGTGTTTAGACTAATATAGTAAGTGATTGCTGGCTTAATCCGAGTTTGCTTCTTCCTCCGCCGTGCCTTGGTTGATCGCGTCGAGGTTTTAAGGAAGGGGGCGTATAAATTGCACCCGGCATGCTTCCCCTGCAAAAGCTGATGTGTGTGTCTGAACCCGTGCGAACCTACGGAGCAATGCTGACGCCGCCGACGACGTTGCCGGCGGCAGGGGCGCTCTCGGAGCAGGCCGAGACCGCGGCGATCGTGTCCGCCCTCACGCACGTTATCGCCAGCGGCCGCGGCCCGCCGGCGCCCGCGCCACCGCTGCTCATGCCGTGCCGCCCGGGCGTCCAGCAGCTCGGCGCGTCCACGTCGTCCCGAGGAACGGAGGCGCCGCCGCCGCGGAAGTATCGCGGTGTGAGGCGGCGGCCGTGGGGTAAATGGGCGGCTGAGATCCGTGACCCGCAGAAGGCGGCGCGGGTGTGGCTTGGCACGTTCGCCACCGCCGAGGACGCGGCGCGCGCGTACGACGCCGCCGCGCTCCGCTTCCGCGGGAGCCGCGCCAAGCTCAACTTCCCCGAGGACGCCGCGGCCGCCACCGCGCGCCGCGCCAGGGACGCCGCGACGGCCGCGGCGGCGGCGTCTTCGAAGCCGGCTGCGCTGCTCGAGTCGCAGGACGGCGACGTCATGGACTACCTGGACTACTCCAAGATCCTCGCGGAGCCGGAGCCGAGCAACGTGATGGGCCGGCTCATGGGCGGCGACGGGAACGGACGGTTCCTGGGGTCCTGGAGCATCGGGACGTCGCCGACGTCGTCTGCGTCGAGCGCGTCGCTCGTCGTGTCCGGACCCGCCTCCGCTCCTCTGTTTCAGTGCGGTAGCGGCTTGAAGCAGAGCAGTGAGAGTTCGTCGCATAGGGGCTACTAGCCAAAGGCTATCAACCTCTTCGAGAGAGACGCGTGGGCGATTCCTGATGATAAACGAGCAAAAGGGTGCGCGTCGCACTTCACAGTTTCATCCGGGTGCATGAGTTGTCTCACATCGTGAGCAGCAAGCCAGATGGTGTTGGGGGCCGGCGAAGGTCACTTTCTTGAACTTTGGGTTCAATTGCATTCATCAGCAAGCAACTAAAGACGAAGATTTAGATTTTCTTTTAGTAGAAGCATTCTTCTAGCGCCATGTAGGTTCTTAGTTTTCATTGAGGTCATTTTCTAAACTGAAGCTCTCTAACTCAGGTAGCTAGCAATGTTACTAGAGCTAGACAGTGTTCATTTTAAATTTACTTGCAGGAGGAGAATAAATCATCTGTAATGAACAAGATGTATTAGTTATCCATTTATTTGTAATGGTATGTTGTATATAAAGGTTTTGTATGGACTAAGACTATTATTTCTCAGCTTTGCTTCTCATTCCCCGTTGTGGCTCGCTTGTGATTTCAAATCCCATAGGGACTGTTTGGGATTTGAGATATTTCCCTGAAGAATAAGGCAGATTGAGAAAATTAAGGCTAGATAGAGGTTTAGAGGGAGATAGGAACACTGCCTATTTTTAGGCAGTGGCTAACTAGAGGAGAAGAAAAAAATGGTTCATGTCTTGGATGGGGATGAGGCACCTGTTACAGATAATGAAAGGATGAGCAAAATTGCAGTAAATTACTATAAGAACCTTTTCAGATGGGAACTTAAACCCAACATTAATTTGAAAGCAGATTTCTTTAATGATAATGAAAAGGTTTTAGGAGAGGGAAATGCTAGGTTTTCTAAGGAGGAGATAAAAAATGCAGTGTTTGGTTCTTACTCAGAAGGGGCCCCTCGGCCTGATGGCTTGCTCTTTATGTTTTATCTGGAATTCTGGGATATAGTCAAGGATGACCTGATTAAAACGTTTGATGCTTGGTTTGATGGGGAGTTAGACATCTTTAGACTTAATTTTTCTATGATTACCTTAATCCCCAAAGAGAATGGGGCTAGGACTATGAATAAATTTAGGCCAATTAGTTTACTTAATTGTGGTTTCATTTTTTTACTAAAGTCTTGACAAATAGGCTTGCTCTCATTATTGGGAGGCTTATTTCTAAATTCCAATATGCTTTTGTGAGAGGGAGGTTTATTTTACAAAGTGTGGTTACAACACATGAAATAGTTCATGTTGTCCACTCCTCTGGCAGGAAAGGATTGGTATTTAAAATTGACTGTGAGAAGGCTTATGATAAAGTAAATTTAGATTATTTGTATGAAATGTTAGCTCTTAGGGGTTTTGGGCCTAGGTGGTTAGGGTGGATTAGAAGCTTAACTAGGAATGGCTCTGTGGGGGTCAAGCTGAATGGGGAGGAGAGTGTTTTTTTCCTTAATTGAAAGGTTTGTGACAGGGGGGATCCCTTGTACCCTCTCATGTTTAATTTGCTCGTAGATGTTTTCTCTAGGATGCTAGTAAAAGGTTCACAAGTTGGGTTGGTAAGAGGGTGTGTCCTGAGTTGGTTAGGGGTGGTGTTATGTGTTCATTGTATGCTGATGATACCTTGTCTTTTTTTAGAAAATGATAGTAGAGTAGCTCTTAACTTGAAGTGTATTTTGACCTGTTTTGAGCAGGTCTCTGGTATGAGAATTAACTACCATAAAAGTGCTCTAGTTCCAATTAATATGGAGGCTGCCAAGCTAGATAGTTTTGTTGAGATTTTCCAATGCATTGAGGGGGGGGGGTGTTCCTATTAAATATCGAGTAGAAAAGATTTTTAATACTTGATAGATAAGATTCTGTGTAGGATAGTTGGGTGGAGAGGCAAATTGTTATCATATCTAGGGAAGATTACTATGATTAAGTCTTGTTCGGCTAGCATCCCTTTGTATCTTCTATCCTTTTCTAAATTTCCTAAGTGGGCCATAAATCCGATTAACTCGGATATGGCCAACTGCTTGTGGAGTGACATTGACACTACCCAAAAAAAACACTTCCGTGATGATACGTGTTTGTCACAGTAGGTCACGTTTTCTGTCATGCATGTACATCCATGACGATTTTATGACAGAATCAAGATAGTCATACGTGTGCTGTCGTAGAAGTGTTCCATGACAATACCAAAATTATTATCACGGAACTGTCCAGTTTTCATGATGATAAACGACGCATCATGGAAATGTTTTCGTTAAGGGTAACCGACACGTGGCATCCACCGTAACGGGTCGCCGTTAAGCTATCGGGTTTTGGTTTGGCTCTGATAACCCATTAACAGCCCAGACCAATGGGGATTTTCCACGTGTAAAATTCCGATTCGCCGGAGGATCCATGTATCAACTCAGCGTTGGGATAGATGTCATCCAGCGAATGGACGGGACGTGCTATAATACGTCGACACGTGGCTTGGCCCAACAATGGCCCATTCAGGTCAAAAGGCCGGCCCATTTGACTTGGTTAAAAGGTAGCGGCCCGACCCATAGAAAGCCTGTTAACGGCATGTTCGAATATAGCCCATTTACAGCCCACTAACTCACGACCCGTTGTGGACTATCTGAATTAGGCCTGGTAGCGTCATCTAGGCCATCCAATATGATTCCGGCCCGTTGTAACTTCCGGCCCATGACGTCTTTCGGCCCATACGAGGCCCTTTCTAACTCTTGGCCCATTAACAACCCGTGGTGAAACTAGCCCATTATGAACAGTATATCCCTTTATACCCATTAATGGCCCATCATTCCTTTGGGCCGTTTCTAGCCCATGTTATCTTTTGGCCTTCTAAGGGCCCATTTATTCTTGGGATCATTTGCAGCATTCAATTACTTATGGTCCGTTACTGGCATGTTCCGCTTCTGGGCCAAATTCAACCTATGGTTAAAGTCGGCCCATTTGTGGCCCATTAATCCGTTGCGTCATTTTTGTAGCATTGTCAAATATGGCCTATGAATGACCCATTATGCTTATAGATAGAATTAAGCATGTTATACTCATCAGCCTATTAACGACCCGTTATGGTCGGCCCATAAACCGATGATTCCCACTCTAGTCCGTTTACGGCACATATTGTTGTTCGTTATTAGTCCACGAATAGTACGAACCATGTTTGGCCAATCGATCATATGACCCGTAGAAGGCCCATTGATTCTACGGACCGTAGAAGGTCCGTAGTCGTAGGAGGCCCATGGTCACACAACAGATAATAGGACCATGGTTACAATGGTCCGTATGTTGCCCATGGTTATTGTGGGTAGTTTTAAAAAATAGGTTATTGTGGCCACTAGAAAACCACGGAAAAGAACTGCACTGACTACAGGCAAACAAATAAACAAGACATAATATCCTAATTTCAATTGCATCATTCAGATTTGACATTAGTTGGTATGAGTAAATATAGTGATGCAAGAGCAAAGGAGTATGAACCATAGCTATGGAACCTGACCTGCGAACAATTCTACTTCTACTTTAAGCATTGACTTGGGGTTCGGAGTGGTGGTCCTCGTGCTTTGGGCACTGCAGCTGCCTTACTAACTGCTCGTGTTTGGGTGCTCTATGGTGGAGACGGTGTTGTGTCAACTGGAACTGGGTTACTATCTGCTGGGGTTGGGGTTAGAAGGGGTGAAGCTGGTTCTCTGTCCAACTGGGTAGGGGTACAATTTGTGTGAGTCTGGGTTATGTGTGGTGGGGTTGGTTCTTGGGTAAGTACAACCATGGTTCTATCTACATCAACGGGTAGCACTATCTTTTCCGAAGACCGAGTTTTTACTCCCATAGATACCGCCATCTGAAAGTGCGTTATATCGACTAGAGGGGGGGGGGTGAATAGGTGATTTTTATGAAAGTCTTCAAAACGTGGGAGTTATGAAGACAAACGATAGAAGTAAACCTAATACCTTACAGCGGAAGGTAGACTACACTAGGCAAGCCATAGTCAAGTATTCAATAGAGTGAAAGCACAATGACTAATAGCAGCAATGTAGTAAGGATCAGGTAGGAAGATATTGTGAAGCCAGACAGAACACACAGTCACTCAGTGAAGACAAAAGATAGTGCAAACATACAATGACTTCACAAGGAGTAACAGTAAGTAAAGGGAAGGGAAGATGAAACCAGTGACTCGTTGAAGACAATGATTTGTTGGACCAGTTTCAGTTGCTGTGACAATTGTACGTCTGGTTAGGGCGGCTAGGTATTTAAACCTTAGGACACACAGTCCCGGACACCCAGTCCTGAACACGCAGCTCAGGACACCCAGTCCTCACCGTATTCCCCTTGAGCTAAGGTCACACAGACCTCGCCCAATCACTCTGGTAAGTCTTCAAGGTAGACTCCCAAACCTTCACAGACTTCATTCACTGGCAATCCACAATGTCTCTTGGATGCTCAGAACGCGACGCCTAACCGGCTGGAGGATGCACAGTCCTCAAGTGTAATAAGTCTTCAGATCACACAGACAAGAAGACTTAAGTGATGCCCAATTCTCTTTGGCTCTGGGTGGTTAGGGCTTTATCCTCGCAAGGAATTCTCTCTCAAAGGCTTCGAGGTGGGTTGCTCTCAAACGACAAAAGCCGTACTCTCAATCTGAGCAGCCAACCGTTTATGGTTGTAGGGGGTGGGCTATTTATAGCCATTTGGCAACCCGACCTGATTTGTCCGAAATGACCCTGGGTCACTAAGGAACTGACACGTGTTCCAACGGTCAGATTTCAAACTCACACGGCAACTTTACTTGGGCTACAAGCAAAGCTGACTTGTCCGACTCTGGACAAGATTCGCTCTCATAGTCTTCACTCGAAGACATAGGTTTTTGGTTAGGCATCACTTCAGTCATTCTGACTGGTTCTCTTGGACCCCACTTAACAGTACGGTGGTTCCTATGACTCAACACAAAAGAAAAAGAACTACGAAAGATCTAAGTCTTCGAGCTCCATAGGCTTCATGTGGTGTCTTCTCTTGTCATAGTCTTCAATGTGAATATCTTCATATACCACCTTTGACTTCAATGTCTTCATACATTTTTAGGGGTCATCTCTGGTAGGAAAACCGAATCAATGAGGGACTTCTACCTGTGTTATCCTGCAATTCTCATAAACACATTAGTCCCTCAACTAGGTTTGTCGTCAATACTCCAAAACCAACTAGGGGTGGCACTAGATGCACTTACAATCTCCCCCTTTTTGGTGATTGATGACAAACTAGTTGAAGTTTTCAACGGGGAATATAATCTGTGAAATTGTAAAGGATAAAGAATTGTCTTCATAAGTTGCAAGGGCTCCCCCTGAAGATGTGCATATAAGTAATTTGCTTTTGGAATGCAAATGCACATGGCAGGTTGTACTTGTGGAGATCCACTTCAACTTATGATGACAATCCACTATGCATGTGAAAGCATATGAAGATAATGACAATGCATAATGGAAAATGGATGTCTGCAGAATGATCTAAGTGCGGAATTTATCGTCGCACATGCGGAATTTATCATCGCAAAACAAAGTGGCAGATAAGTAGCAGACGACCATCGAGTTTAAGTGTTACAACTCAAAGAACCAAATGTAGCAAAAGGAGAGTTGTAAGCACGAAGCAAAATATAAAGCACCCGCCCATATGGACCCGCTTGAAGACTATCAACCTCATATGCTTCTCCCCCTTTTGTCAGTAAGGACCAAAAAGGTTTGAAGACATAGAGCATCTACTCGTTCCCATGCGGAGCAGGTGAAGTAGCAGGGTCGTTGGTGGTGTTTGGCGGTGCTGAAGGGCTTGGAGCAGAGTTGACGCATGCTGAAGGAGGTGGTGGTGAAGTAGCATCATCTTCATCTTCGATAACTTTGGCAGTCACTGTTGCAGCAGATGAAGAGAACTCAGAGTCTTCAAGGGATGGAGTTCCTCGCAGCACAGCCCTTCGAGGAGGTGTGGAGTCAAACTTGAATCGCTCAGTGAAGCCATCCTCTTGAAGATCAGCTTCAGAACACATCATTGTGAGCCCTTTCCATGTGCGGCAGCAGGTTTCATGGGCAACGAAAGCATTCTTGGTGGCAAGATTGCGAATGCGATTAACATCCACCAAGAGGCTTTTCATCTGACGCTTCAGCCAGTCATGATGCCTATCCTGTTTCTGATGAAGAGCCACAAGAAGCTCTCAGTCATTGAGAACACGAGTGCGCTTCTTGGGTCTTGGAGCAGTTGTACTATCAGTGGCTTCAGTGGAGGCAGGGTGTGGTGCACGTGTAGTGCCAGCTAAAGGATACACCCGAGTGACTGCTTCAACTCCTTCAATGTTCTGAGAGAAACTCTGATGCTCTGCATTCTGAAGACTTAGAGGTTCCTTGGCAGGCTTAGGATAGATGGCTTCAGTAGAGATATCCACATCAGGCAGAAAAATCCGATGATTGCGAGCAGATGGCTGATATGAGATATCGGAGTGAAGTTTGATTAGCCGCATTACCCATGGGGCGTAGAACTTCAAGCCAAACAGATCAGAGCCTGATGCAGCAAGTTGGCGGATGAATAAGTCCTGTGCATTGAAGCATTTTCCATGAAGAATATAGAAGACCAAAGTCTTCAGTGCACCCTCAAGCTTGGCATTTGGAGAGTGCCCTTTGATGGGCCAGAGAGTTCGCCTGATGATGTGATAGATGGTTCTTGGCAGATACTCAAGGTCTTCAACGAAGAACTCTGTTGGATAAGCAGCATCTTGGGGCAATGGCTTCATCATGCTGAGCATCTGACTCATATCAGGTTCCGGCCTCTTAAAGATGCTCTCAATAGCTTCACTATGCAACTGACAGCCATGCTCGTAGAGATCGCTAGGAGTGGGCAAACCAGTGAGCTCAATGATGTCAAATGCATTGGCTTCATGATGAACGTTTTCGGTCATCCACTCCAGGACCCAAGTCTTCGGATCTCTGCTGTACCCGCGGATGTGAAGTGTGGCATAGAATTGGAGCAGCAGCTCTTCATTCCAATGCTCTTGGTCAGTAACGAATAGCAGCAATCCAACTTCCTTGAAGCAATCCAAAGCTTCTTCCAGACAGGGAAGACCAGCTATGGCTTCAATGTCAAGGCGCTTGTGTGGGAAGATGCGACCTTGGTTGTAAAGAATGCATGAGTAATAGCTTCGCTGAGGATAGCTCCAAAACCGATCAGATGATATCCTTTCCCTTGAGTAGGGGTTCCTGGAGCTATCGAAGAATGTGTTGCCTGCCCTGAAGCCATTGATATTGAAGGAGCCAGGTGCTGATGCAGGACCTGGGAACCTTGGCAATCTTGGGATTGGCTTCTGTACCTGAGGCCTGTGCTCAACATGATAGTCGAACTGAGGACCGGCAACAGACTCAGGAACAGAAGTGACGGGATCAGTGGCTTCGCTGTCTTCTTCTTCCGTTGGGGAGGGCTCCACATTAGCTTCATTGGTGGTTGTGGCAGCCGCAAGATTTTCAAGCACGTTCTCCTTGAGAACTGCTTCTTGGTGGGACAGTGGAGTGGCAACTTGTGGGACTTCATCTTCCGCGGCTGATGCAGCCGGATTGTCTTCAGCAAAGACTTGAGGCCTTGGACCTTTGCGAAGCCTGCGTACGCAGGCGGACGCCTGTGGAGTTGGAGTTGGCTGGGCCTCAAAGTCTTCTTCCTCTTGTGGGCGATCCGCCCATGAAGCATCCTGTGCAATTGGCGTCAGTGGACGACCAATGCTGATGAGTTCGCTGTTCTGAGGAAGGACTGCACCATCTTCTACATGGTCATGTTGACCAATGTCTTCAGCAGCGATGGGATCAGCTGCTGGAAAGTCTTCAGCTTCATGAGCCTCTGTGGAAGCAGGCTCATGGATAGTCAGTTGGCGTTCAGCTTCAGGATAGACCATAGAAATGGGTTCAACTATCAAGCTCTGTGGGAGCAGCCCGATCTTTTTTGGTCTTCCTCTTCTTCTTGGAGGGGGCAGTTGGAGAGGCTTCAGAATGTTTCCTCTTCCTGGCTTCAGCCTTAGCAGTCCTTGTCTTCTTGAGCTTTGAAGCGGTTGACCGACTTTTTGGCTTCGAGCCAGTCAGTCTAGTTGGGAAGACAATCGGAACTGCTTCCTGCCTTGGTGCGTCAGGTTCAGCCGTAGCAGGCTTCTTCTTCTTCTTTGCGGCCATCCTGGGGTCGATGCCAGGACGCCCAAGGGCCTTGCGCTTCTCAGCCTCATTGTAGGCTTGCACACATCTGTCAGCCAGAGTCTTCATGCGCTCACGCGAACCCTGAGCTTCTGCACGTTTCTTTACAAAGGCTTCCTTGAGCTTGTGCATCATACTCTTGAAGTTCTTCACTTCCTGCACGCTGAGCTTGGCCATATGCTTCTTGAACTGAGCCTTTTCATAGTCAATCTTTTGCTTCAATTCAACAATGCGCTGGGCAATAGCGAGTTCTGAAGCAATGGCGCCTTGGAAGGCGACACTAAGGCCAATTGGTAGCTGTAGATCTTCAAAGCTGATGTTTGGCATGTCAAACCACTCGTCAATGAAGTTGTGGATGATGGTCACATCAAAGAGAGGCAGATCATTGAAGATTTCTGCTTCTTCTTTGCTCTTGATGAGTTGCTCAAGAGCGTCATCTGCTAGATCTTCATCACTTGACAGATCGATGGCGTCATTGCGCAGAATGGCAGCAGCAGTTAGCTCTTGTCCGGTGTGAGGCAGAGGCATCTTGACCTTCTGGGGCTTGGAGATGCGAGATAAGTCTTCGGACTGCACACTGTCTTCAGGAGGTGCAGTTGCCAGTGGCTTCGCCCTTGAGATTTTTGGTGAGGGGGCAGACTTTGAAGCTTTAGGCTTCTTCATCTTCTTTGTCTTCGGCGCTGCAGGAGCTTCTTCTGATTCATCGTCAGCTGCAGGCTCATTCACTGCAGTCCCTTGAACTAAGATGCGGGTGATGAGGCCTTCAAGGTTGTAGAAGGGACCGATGACATTGGGTTCAGCATCTCATGTGCCATCTGCCCTTGGTGCTGAGGGACCAGGGTTGAAGTCTAACCCAAAAGTCTTCTTGTTCTGCTTCGCTGAGTTCTGGGCAAACTAGAAGTTGCGCTTGAACAGATTGTCGTCACGACACCATAGTAGTGACGATGGGTGTGCATCAGCAGGCTGTGGCCCATGGACCATGCAGGGATAGAAGCCTTGAGCAATGGCTTCATCTCTGGACCTGGGTAGAAGATTCTTGTATAGGATGTCTCCCCAAGGTCTCTTGATGGCGTTTTTCTCAGCATATTCCTGGGTTACAAATCGGTATTTGAACCATTGTTCTGCCCAATATCTTCGAATCCATTGGATTCGGGTCTTGCGCTGATTGTAATCCTCTTTAGGATCTGTCTTGTACAGTTCTGAGAGTTCATCCTGCAGATCTCTGGATGTTTCTCCACGACGCTTTCTGCCACCCTTCCTTGCTGTTTTCTCTGAAGCCATAAACTTTAACTTGAAAGGCTTCAACACGTTCAAAGGCTTCAAAGGTTTTCGCTTGCTGGACCAACAGGAACTGGCTTCGGGAGAATTAATGTGATGCTGTAAGAATTCTGCAAATGAATGCAGACTATGAGAACCAAAGGATTCTCCCACGGACATGTACCTGTGACAGTATTAAGGTTCGAGGGAAGGGGAAGAGGTCATATGCATTCTCAGAAGATTTTGAAGATAAATCAGTTTAGAAGACATTGACCTCATCGTGCAAAGACATTCACTCATAGATAAGGAGTTGGTTTTAGATTTGTACGAATCCACATATCAGTACAAGTGAGGAATCTAACTACTTTGTGAAGCATAAGTGAATATACTAGGCATGTTATGAGATGCAGTATGAGAGAGATCTAACTTGTGTGAATAGAAACTGCTTGCGGTAGAAAGTGACAAATCCATAGGATCAACGGTGCTGTAAAAAGGAAGTTTTATTTACCACACTAAGAACTGCTAGACGAAGTGGAAGATGAGGCCGAGCAGTTCGATCTTCCGTGCCCTAACTTGGCGACGGAGGACACCTACGGCGACGGCGGAGAGGACGATGTCCGCGGTCGGCGTGAAGACGGCGTCGGAGAGGTTGCGGTAGTGAAGCGCTTCGTCGCCGGCGTCGTCGAGGGCTAGCGGTGGCGCTAGGGTTCGTGCGAGAGTGGAAGAGGAGATAATGACCGCTGTGAAGTGTGTATTTATAGGTACATGGGCGGCACTGCGCTATTACACAGGTGCCCCTGGCGATTCGCATCTGAGGAACACGTGGCCATTATGCGGAATTTTGGGGTTTGTTCCATGTCCCACGCACGCCTTGATTGTCGGGTGGTCGTTCCTACTTCTCCGGGTTTCATGTGGAGGAATGAGCATTGAAAACGGACTTAATGGTTGTCTCTATATCTTCTGCTTACAAGGACGCAGAGAAGACATTCGACAGTTTCAATAGAATGCATATGATTTGGAGAGATAGAATTTGAGATAGAAAGCATAGAGAGGTTAGGGTCCGATCACATTCACTTAGTTCAAAAGATTCAACATGAAGACATAGCTATAAGTGAATGCTGTAGAGGACAGAACGCTAATATATATATATATATATATATCTATATAATCAACATAGTGAAGATAATCATGAAGATATGTTGAGATTGAAGCCAAACCAAATGTGAAGACATTGCAAGGTAACGCCATGAGTGAAACACTTCAAAATAGAACATTTGGTGGTGGCGTTACCCACCGTATAGAAAGTATTAGACCCAGACACGGTGCACAATTATCGTGGCGCTCCGAAGTCAAATTCCACATTAATGTATTCACACTTAGAATGTATGTCTTCATTGATTGAAGATACACTTTACTTCGTGTGTTGCACATCTAAGTCATCAATATGCATTAGGGTTAGGATGTGTGCCTGATCACATGACATCTGAGGATTCTAGGATATTTAGCTCACACCGTAACTTGCAAAATCTCTTCTCATCCAAGGGCTTGGTGAAGATATCTGCCAATTGCTCTTCAGTGTTGACGTGTATGGTATCAATATCTTCCTTCACAACATGATCTCTGAGAAAGTGATGACGAATTTCAATGTGCTTTGTCTTCGAGTGCTGAACTGGGTTGTTGGCGATCTTGATGGCGCTTTCGTTGTCGCAGTAAAGTGGCACTTGATTCAGATGAATGCCATAGTCCTTGAGTGTTTACTTCATCCACAGAAGCTGAGCGCAGCAAGATCCAGCAGCAATGTATTCAGATTCAGCAGTGGAGAGAGATACACAGTTCTGCTTCTTTGAAGACCAACATACAAGTGATCGTCCCAGAAAGTGACATGTGCCTGATGTAGACTTGCGATCAACTTTGTCACCAGCATAATCAGCATCCGAGAATCCAACCAGATAAAACTCTGAGCCCTTTGGATACCATAATCCTAGAGTCGGGGTGTGAGCCAAATATCGAAGAATTCGCTTCACAGCTAAGTGATGCGACTCCTTTGGTGCAGCTTGAAATCGAGCACACATGCAAACACTAAGCATAATATCTGGCCTAGATGCACATAGATAAAGTAAAGAACCAATCATGGAGCGGTATACCTTTTGATCGAACTCTTTACCATTGTCGTCGGGACCCAGATGATGTTTGGCTGGCATTGGTGTTGTGAAGCCTTTGCAGTCTTGCATACCGATCTTCTTCAGGCAATCTTTGAGATACTTCTCTTGAGATATGAAGATGTCGTTGCGTTGTTGTCGTATTTGAAGACCGAGGAAGAACTTTAGCTCCCCCATCATGGACATCTGATATTGCTCTTGCATCATATATCCAAACTCTTCACTGTACTTCTGATTGGTGCAGCCGAAGATAATGTCATCCACATATATTTGGCACACAAACAGTTCACCATCATATGTCTTCGTGAAGAGAGTGGGGTCTAGGGAACCAGGTATGAAGCCTTTCCTCTTCAGGAAGTATTTGAGTGTGTCATACCAGGCCCGAGGGGCCTGTTTGAGGCCATACAATGCCTTGTTGAGCTTGTATACCATGTCAGGATGTTTTGGATTTTCAAAGCCAGGCGGTTGCGCAACATACACTTCTTCTTCAATCTTGCCATTGAGAAAAGCACTCTTCACATCCATTTGATATAGAAGTATGTTATGATGATTTGCATAGGCCAGCAGTATGCGTATGGCTTCAAGTCTAGCCACAGGAGCAAATGTTTCATCGAAGTCAATGCCTTCCACTTGAGTATATCCTTGAGCAATGAGACGAGCTTTGTTTCTGACAACTTGACCATGCTCATCTTGCTTGTTGCGGTATATCCATTTGGTGCCTATTATATTGTGCTTCCGTGGATCAGGATGCTTAACTAGTTCCCATACATTATTCAGCTCAAACTGTTGAAGCTCTTCTTGCATAGCTTGAATCCATTCAGGTTCCATGAAGGCTTCTTCAACTTTCTTGGGTTCTGTTATTGAGACGAATGCGAAGTGCCCACAGAAATTTGCTAGCTGAGTTGCCCTTGAACGAGTGAGTGGACCGGGTGCATTGATGCTATCAATTATTCTTTCAATCTGCACTTCATTGGCAACGCAAGGATGTACAGGGCGAAGACTTTGCTCTTGCTGATCATTGTCGTTGTTAGAAGGAATGTCTTCAGGCTGAGCATTGTCTTCATGTTGATCAGGTGCTGAGATGATAAGTTCTTCTTCAGGATGAGCTTCAGAAGGTATAATTTCTCCAGTTCCCATTAGCTTGATTGATTCACTGGATGGAACTTCATCTAGCACATTTGGCAGTTGCTCTCTTTGTGAACCATTGGTCTCATCGAACCGCACATCCACTGTTTCAACCACTTTGTAATGAAAGAGATTGAAGACTCTGTAGGAGTGCGAATCCTTTCCATATCCAAGCATAAAACCCTCATGTGCTTTTGGTGCAAACTTTGAGGTGTGATGTGGGTCCTTGATCCAGCACCTTGAGCCAAATACTCTGAAGTAACTGACATTTGGCTTCTTGTCAGTAAGGAGCTCATAAGATGTCTTGTTTAGAAGCTTGTGAAGATAAACACGATTAATTGTATGGCATGCAGTATCAATGGCTTCAGGCCAGAATTTTCTTGGGGTCTTGTATTCGTCTAGCATCGTTCTGGCCATCTCAATGAGTGTTCTGTTCTTGCGTTCAACGACGCCATTCTGCTATGGCGTGTACGGGGCTGAGAATTCATGTGTGATGCCCAAGGTATCAAGATATGTATCAAGGCCAGTGTTCTTGAATTCAGTGCCATTGTCACTTCTGATGTGCTTTATCTTGGCGCCATAATTGTTCATAGCTCGATTTGCGAAGCGTCTGAAGACATACTGCACTTCAGTCTTGTAAAGGATTATGTGCACCCAAGTGTATCTAGAATAATCATCAACAATAACGAAGCCATAGAGGCAAGCAGTAGTAGTAAGAGTTGAGTAATGAGTGGGACCGAAAAGATCCATGTGAAGCAGTTCGAAGGGTCGAGTAGTGGTCATGATTGTCTTCGAGGCATGTTTGGCCCTCGTCATCTTCCCTGCTTCACAGGCACCGCATAAGTGATCTTTCTTGAACTTGACGCCCTCGATGCCTATGCCATGCTTCTTCTTTGCCAGGGTGTGGAGGTTCCTCATGCCAGCATGCCCAAGCCTCCGACGCCAGAGCCAGCATTCTGAAGCTTTTGCTAGAAGACATACGGCAAGCTGTGGTCCTGCTGAGAAATCTACTATGTACAGATCATCTTTTCGATACCCTTCAAACACTAGAGACTTGTCAGATTCCATTAGTACAAGGCAACGACATTTTCCAAATATTACGATCATGTTCAAATCGCAAAGCATTGAGACAGACATTAAGTTGAAGCCAAGGGATTCAACAAGCATGACTTTATCCATGTGTTGATCCCTTGAGATTGCAACTCTACCTAGACCCAATACCTTACTTTTACCAGTGTCAGCAAATGTGATGTGGCTCTTGTCGGACGGACGTAAGGTTGAGTCCATAAGAAGACTTCTTTTGCCAGTCATGTGATTTGTACACCCACTATCAATAATCCATTTTGAAGATGCCGGTGTCGTACCCTACAGTGCAGTTAGGGGGATAGGCTTCACCAAGAGCATTGTGAAGCAAAAACATTTGACGAACCAATGGGTTATGAAAGCTTAGATCCAGATTAGGACTAATAGGGAGAGTAGCAAGCGATTCAGGAACAAAGTACATAGTAAGACCATTCGGGCATTTGATCTTGCACCCTACAAGATGTTTAAGGTCCCCAGCAATGGCATCAGATGATTTTGGTTTTCTGCTGGAGACCTTTCCCTGCAAAAGAGAGTTAAGCTTTCTTAGCCACCCACATCTTCAAGGGTGGCTGAGAAGCAATAAGTCTAAGTGCAACATCTGAGAATTTTGGCTTTGGAGCCCTAGCAAACAGTCTTGCAGGCGGACAATAGTACTCATAAGAATAAGCAGAATAGTTCTTGGTCTTATGAACATGGCGGTTTGATGAACCGCTCTCATATTCATATGCATGAGTATGGTTTTCCTGCAAAACATTTGCGTTAGTGCGACTCAGGTGAGTCCTCTGTCTGTATGAAGCCTTTGGACCGTATGAAGCCTTTGGTCTAAGATTTGTCTTCTTCACGTGAGGTGTCATGATGACATTCACAGGAAGATTCTCCAGACACCCTTTTGGAACCCAGATCTTCTTCATAGGTGGTCCATTCCTGCAGTTAGTACCAATGTACCTGGCAAACACTTCACCATTCTGATTCTTAAACAGTATATAGTTTGCATCAAAGGATTCATCAATGATAATGGGGTTAGCACAAGTGAAGCCAGATAGATTGGATGGGTCTGCTGAAGGTTCCTTTGCAGCAACCCACATGGTTTTGGGGTACTGCTCAGGTTTTCAGTAAGAGCCATCAGCATTCATTTTCCTTACGAACCCAACACCCTCTTTCCTCGGGTTTTGGTTCAGTATCTGCTTTTTGAGGACATCACATAGTGTCTGATGCCCTTTAAGACTTTTGTGCATCCCTGTTTCAAGCAATGTCTTCAACCTAGCATTCTCATCAGCAATAGCAGTGGTATCCTCAGCAGAGGGGTTAGTTACCACATCAACAGTTGAAGATATTGCAACAGTAGTAGCAGTAGAACATTCAGCAACAGAAGTAACATTATCACGCTCAATGCATTTAAGACATGGTGGTTCAAATCCTTTCTAAGCGGAACTGATCTGTTTGGCGCGAAGTGACTCGTTTTCCTTTTGAAGATCTTCATGAGCCGCTCTCAATTTCTCAAGATCTTGCTTCCTTTGAAGATAATCATAGGAAAGCTTTTCATGAGTTGTTGAGAGAGTTTCATGACGACTTTCAAGTTCCTGATACTTAACATGAAGATTTTTTATGTCTTCAATTAAGGATTCAGATCGAGTCATTTCAGCACCTAACAGATCATCGCTTCTGTCTAACAGTTTTTGAATATGTTCCATAGCTTTCTGTTGTTCATTTGCAATTTTAGCAAGTGTTTTGTAGCTGGGTTTTGAATCACAATCAGAGTCATCGTCACTAGATGTTTGATAGTGAGTAGTGCATGTGTTTACCTTGGCACCGCGTGCCATGAAGCAATAGGTAGAAGCGGAGTAGTCCTTGTCATTTGCATCGGTGTCGGTGACGGTCATTGTCTTCAGTATTGAAGATGGACTTGGCAACGTATGCTGTAGCCAGACTTGCGACGCCTGAATCGGACTCCTCCTCAGACTCCACCTCCGCCTCCTCAAAAGCGGACTCCTCCTCTGAATCCATTTCCTTGCCAACAAACGCACGTGCCTTGCCAGATGAGCTCTTCTTGTGTGATGAAGAGTTTGAGGAAGACTTGGAAGAAGACTTTGAGTATTTCTTCTTCTTCTTGTCGTCAGAGTCATATTCCTTGCTCTTCTTCTTCTTTTTGTTCTCATTGTCCCACTGTGGACACTCAGAGATGAAGTGGCCAAGTTTCTTGCACTTGTGACATGTTTTCTTCTTGTAGTCATGAGCAGAAGCTTCATTATTCCTTGAGCTTGATCGGGAAGACTTTCTGAAACCTTTCTTCTTGGTGAATTTTTGGAACTTCTTCACAAGCATAGCAAGTTCCCTTCCAATGTCTTCGGGATCATCAGAACTGCTGTCAGATTCTTCTTCAGATGAGGAGACAGCTTTTGCCTTCAAGGCACGAGTTCGCCCATAGTTTGGACCGTAGATATCTCTTTTCTCAGAAAGCTGAAACTCATGTGTGTTGAGCCTCTCAAGTATGTCAGATGGATCGAGTGTCTTGAAATCAGGACATTCTTGAATCATCAGGGCTAGGATGTCAAACGAACTATCAAGTGATCTCAGTAGTGTCTTAACGACTTCATGTTTGGTGATCTCAGTAGTGCCGAGCGCTTGAAGCTCATTCGTCATGTCAGTGAGTCGGTCAAATGTGTGCTGGACATTCTCATTGTCGTTTCGCTTGAAGCGGTTGAAGAGGTTGTGAAGGACACTGATTCTCTGATCTCTCTGGGTTGAGATGCCTTCAGTGACCTTGGAGAGCCAGTCCCAGACCAACTTAAATGTCTTCAAAGCACTCACACGGACATACTGTCCTTTGGTCAGGTGACCACAGATGATATTCTTGGCAGTAGAGTCCAGTTGAACAAATTTCTTGACATCAGCAGCAGTGACACCTTCTCCAGCCTTGGGAACGCCGTTCTCGATGACATACCATAGGTCGACGTCAATGGCTTCAAGATGCATGCGCATCTTATTCTTCCAGTAGGGATATTCAGTTCCATCGAAGACGGGGCACGCAGCGGAGACTTTAATTATCCCTGCAGTCGACATAGCTAAAACTCCAGGTGGTTAAACCGAATCACACAGAACAAGGGAGCACCTTGCTCTGATACCAATTGAAAGTGCGTTATATCGACTAGAGGGGGGGTGAATAGGCGATTTTTATGAAAGTCTTCAAAATGTGGGAGTTATGAAGACAAACGATAGAAGTAAACCTAATACCCTGCAGCGGAAGGTAGACTACACTAGGCAAGCCATAGTCAAGTATTCAATAGAGTGAAAGCACAATGACTAATAGCAGCAATGTAGTAAGGATCAGGTAGGAAGATATTGTGAAGCCAGACAGAACACACAGTCACTCAATGAAGACAAAAGATAGTGCAAACATACAATGACTTCACAAGGAGTAACAGTAAGTAAAGGGAAGGGAAGATGAAACCAGTGACTCGTTGAAGACAATGATTTGTTGGACCAGTTCCAGTTGCTGTGACAACTGTACGTCTGGTTAGGGCGGCTAGGTATTTAAACCTTAGGACACACATTCCCGGACACCCAGTCCTGAACACGCAGCTCAGGACACCCAGTCCTCACCGTATTCCCCTTGAGCTAAGGTCACACAGACCTCGCCCAATCACTCTGGTAATTCTTCAAGGTAGACTCCCAAACCTTCACAGACTTTGTTCACCGGCAATCCACAATGTCTCTTGGATGCTCAGAACGCGACGCCTAACCGGCTGGAGGATGCACAGTCCTCAAGTGTAATAAGTCTTCAGATCACACAGACAAGAAGACTTAAGTGATGCCCAATTCTCTTTGGCTCTGGGTGGTTAGGGCTTTATCCTCACAAGGAATTCTCTCTCAAAGGCTTCGAGGTGGGTTGCTCTCAAACGACAAAAGCCGTACTCTCAATCTGAGCAGCCAACCGTTTATGGTTGTGGGGGGTGGGCTATTTATAGCCACTTGGCAACCCGACCTGATTTGTCCGAAATGACCCTGGGTCACTAAGGAACTGACACGTGTTCCAACGGTCAGATTTCAAACTCACACGACAACTTTACTTGGGCTACAAGCAAAGCTGACTTGTCCGACTCTGGACAAGATTCGCTCTCATAGTCTTCACTCGAAGACATAGGTTTTTGGTTAGGCATCACTTCAGTCATTCTGACTGGTTCTCTTGGACCCCACTTAACAGTACGGTGGTTCCTATGACTCAACACAAAAGAAAAAGAACTACGAAAGATCTAAGTCTTCGAGCTCCATAGGCTTCATGTGGTGTCTTCTCTTGTCATAGTCTTCAATGTGAATATCTTCATATACCACCTTTGACTTCAATGTCTTCATACATTTTTAGGGGCCATCTCTGGTAGGAAAACCGAATCAATGAGGGACTTCTACCTATGTTATCCTGCAATTCTCATAAACACATTAGTCCCTCAACTAGGTTTGTCGTCAATACTCCAAAACGAACTAGGGTTGGCACTAGATGCACTTACACCATCACCCCTCCAATTCAAATGGATGATAAACAAGAAAAGTAATTGAATGTACAGACATTGTATGATAGACAGGTGCAATGGATAGTAGGGAATAAAATAGTGCATGAAATAATTCAGATTTATGTTGTCTATGAAGAAAATATGCCCTAGAGGAAATAATAAAGTTGTTATTTATATTTCCTTATATCATGATAAATGTTTATTATTCATGCTAGAATTGTATTAACCGGAAACTTAGTACATGTGTGAATACATAGACAAATAGAGTGTCACTAGTATTCCTCTACTTGACTAGCTCGTTGAATCAATGATAGTTTGTTTCCTAACCATAGAGATGAGTTGTCAATTGATTAACGAGATCACATCATTAGAGAATGATGTGATTGACTTGACCCATCCTTTAGCTTAGCACGATGATCGTTTAGTTTGTTGCTATTGCTTTCTCCATAACTTATACATGTTCCTACGACTATGAGATCATGCAACTCCCGAATACCGGAGGAACACTTAGTGTGCTATCAAACGTCACAACGTAACTGGGTGACTATAAAGATGCTCTATAGGTGTCTCCGATGGTGTTTGTTGAGTTGGCATAGATCGAGATTAGGATTTGTTACTCCGAGTATCGGAGAGGTATCTCCGGGCCCTCTCGGTAATGCACATCACTATAAGCCTTGAAAGCAATGTGACTAATGAGTTAGTTGCGGGATGATGCATTACAGAACGAGTAAAGAGACTTGCTGGTAACGAGATTGAACTAGGTATTGAGATACCGACGATCGAATCTCGGGCAAGTAACATACCGATGACAAAGGGAACAATGTATATCGTTATGCGGTTTGACCGATAAAGATCTTCGTAGAATATGTGGGAGCCAATATGAACATCCAGTTTCCGCTATTGGTTATTGACCGGAGATGTGTCTCGGTCATGTCTACATAGTTCTCGAACCCGTAGTGTCCGCACGCTTAATGTTCAGTGATGATCAATATTATGAGTTTATGTGTTTTGATGTACCAAAGATAGTTCGGAGTCCCGGATGTGATCACGGACATGACGAGGAGTCTTGAAATGGTCGACACATAATGATTGATATATTGGATGACTATATTTAGATACCGGATGAGTTCCGAGGGTCACCGGATAATTATGGAGTGCCGGGGGGTTATCGGAACCCCCGGGGGAAGCTAATGGGCCACATGGGCCTTAGTGGAGAGAGAGAGAGGGCCGGACAAGTCAGGGCCGCGCGCCCCTCCCCTCTAGTCCTAATTGGACTAGGGAGGGGGGGGCGGCGCCCCCATTTCCTTCTCCCTTCTCCTCTCCTTCCTCCCCCCTTCCTCCTCCTAGTTGGACTAGGAAAGGGGGAGTCCTACTCCTACTAGGAGGAGGACTCCTCCCCTCCTTGGCGCACCCCAAGGGCCGGCCGGCCTCCCCCCTTGCTCAGTTATATACAGGGGCAGGGGGCACCCTAGGACACACAAGTTGATCATTGATCCCTTAGACATGTCTGGTGCCCCCCTCCACCATAATCCACCTCGATCATATCATCGTAGTGCTTAGGCGAAGCCCTGCAACGGTAGCTTCATCATCACCGTCATCACGCTGTCGTGCTGACGAAGCTCTCCCTCAACACTCAGCTAGATCGAGAGTTCGTGGGATGTCACTGAGCTGAACGTGTGCAGATCGCGGAGGTGCCGTACTTTTAGTACTAGGATCGGTCGGATCGTGAAGACGTACGACTACATCAACCGCGTTATCATAACGCTTCCACTTACGGTCTACAAGGGTACGTGGACAACACTCTTCCCGTCTCGTTGCTATGCATCACCATGATAGATCTTGCGTGTGCGTAGGACTTTTTTTGAAATTACTGCGTTCCCCTACAGTGGCATCCGAGCCAGGTCTATGCGTAGATGTTATATGCACGAGTAGAACACAAAGGAGTTGTGGGCGTGGGTATATACATGTTGCTTGCCGTCACTAGTTGTTTCTTGATTTGGCGGTATTGTTGGATGAAGCGGCCCAGACTGACATTACGCATACGCTTACGCGAGACTGGTTTGAAAGTGCAACTATCCATGGGTTGTTTTGGTAATTCCTAACAACATATAGCCCATTGAGCTAATGCTATTTCAAGATAAATATTTCAGGAGAGCTCAATGTTTGGCATGGCATGGATTAGAAAGTGGACCCCCTCAAAATACTAAGAAGACATGTTGGCTCAAGCTCAAGACTCTACATTTTACTTTTAGTGATCCAAAATCACATTGAGTCTATAGGAAAAGCCAATACTATTAAAAGGGGATGAGGTGTTGCTTAATGAGTTACTTGCTCAAAATGCTTAGTGATATGCTCCAAAACCCTCAACTACTTTCTCACATCCACATATGTCCCAAACCAAAAGTCAAACTCGTCCCCACCGAAATTTCCTACCTGGCGCCACCGAGTTCACTTGACATAGCCACTGACACAAACCCTAGTCATTTCGGTCTCACTGATAGGGATCTCGGTCTCACCGAGATGGGATTGCAACCTCTCTGTTTCCCTTCATAACGTTTCGGTCCAACCGAGATGAGCGATCAATCCTACTGAGATTGCAATGCAAACTCTCTATTTCCCCTTCGTAACGTTTTGGCCTAACCGAGATGAGCGAATCGGTCCCACCGAGTTTGCCTGACCAACTCTCTGTTTGCCTATTACCAAAATCGGTCCCACCAAATTTGTGTAATCGGTCATACCGAGATTACATTATGCCCTAACCCTAATGGATCCGGTCCCACCGAGTTGACTTGTCGGTCCCACCGAAAATCCCAACGTTCACATTTTGAACTAAATCGGTCTGACCGAGTTTCATGATTCGGTCCCACCGAGTTTGGTGATTTGTGTGTAACAGTTAGATTTTGTGTGGAGGCTATATATACCCCTCCACCCACTCTTCATCAAGAGAGAGAGCCATCAGAACATGCCTACACTTCCAACATATATTTTCCGAGAGAGAACCACCTACACTTGTGTTGAGGTCAAGATATTCCACTCCAACCACATAAATCTTGATCTCTAGCCTTCCCCAAGTTGCTTTCCACTCAAACCCTCTTTCCACCAAATCCAATCCTATGAGAGAGAGCTGAGTGTTGGGGAGACTATAATTTGAAGCACAAGAGCAAGGAGTTCATCATCAACACACCGTCTATTACCTTTTGGAGAGTGGTGTCTCCTAGATTGGTTAGGTGTCACTTGGGAGCCTTCGTCAAGATTGTGGAGTTGAACCAAGGAGTTTGTACGGGCAAGGAGATCACCTACTTCGTGAAGATCTAACCTAGTGAGGCAAGTCCTTCGTGGGTGATGTCCATGGTGGGATAGACAAGGTTGCTTCTTCATGGACCCTTCATGGGTGGAGCCCTCCGTGGACTCGCGCAACCGTTACCCTTCGTGGGTTGAAGTCTCCATCAACGTGGATGTACGATAGCACCACCTATCGGAACCATGCCAAAAATCTTCGTGTCTACATTGCGTTTGCTCCCTCCAAACTCCTTCCTTTACCTTCATATGCAATTGTGTCACATTCCGCTGCTATACTCTTAGAATTGCATGTGTAGGTTGATTACTTGACTCGTGCTAAGTTGTTAAAATTTGCCAAGAATTAAAATTGGGAAAAGGCTAGACTTTTATTTGGTCAAGTATTCTAATCACCCCCCTCTAGACATACTTTCGATCCTACAAGTGGTATCAGAGCTTTGGTCTCCATTTGCTTTGATTCCATAGCTTTTGGTGATCATAGCCTTGGTTTCACAACCTAGGAGAGTATGTCGTCTAGCGAGGGAAATTACCACCGTAGAGGTCCTTACTTTGATGGCGAAAGGGGGATGTGCTGCAAGGCGATTAAGTTGGGTAACGCCAGGGTTTTCCCAGTCACGACGTTGTAAAACGACGGCCAGTGAATTGTAATACGACTCACTATAGGGCGAATTCTTTGATGGTAGAGAACCGAACCGTGAAGCTACCATGGAAGAGTTGAAGATGTTGCAATACAATGCTCAAGCTTGTGATATTCTCTTCAACGCATTGTGGCTCAAAGAATTCAACAAAATCAGCCGTCTTGAGAATGCAAAGGAAATTTGGGATACTTTGATTGAGATGCATGAAGTTACCGACTCCGTCAAGGAATCCAAATTGGATGTGCTTCAAAGTCAACTTGACAAGTTCAAAATGAAGGATGGTGAAGGTGTCGCTGAAATGTACTCTAGGCTTGCTCTCATCACGAATGAGATTGCCGGCTTAGGAAGTGAAGAGATGACTAAAAGATTCATCATCAAGAAGATCCTAAGAGCCTTGGATGGAAAATATGATACCGTGTGCACATTGATCCAAATGATGCCCAATTACAAAGATCTCAAGCCAACGGAAGTCATTGGAAGAATTGTTGCTCATGAGATGTCACTCAAGGATAAGGAAGAAC
Source organism: Triticum urartu (assembly GCF_003073215.2). NCBI lineage: Eukaryota > Viridiplantae > Streptophyta > Magnoliopsida > Poales > Poaceae > Triticum > Triticum urartu. The sequence goes on along the minus strand of NC_053023.1, from coordinate 501,465,634 downwards.
TCCAGAACAAGTCAAGTGGTGCTTACAAAGCCTCATGTGATGCTCCCACATCATCAAGTGAGAAACAAGCCTTCAATGAATAATTGAGCCTAATGGTGAATAATTTCAACAAGTTCTACAAGAGTAGAAGCAAGGAAAGAAGTTCCAAGTCAAGGTCCTACAATGACAAAAGATCTTCAAGTCGTGAACGTAATTGCTACAATTGTGGAAGACCCAGACACTACTCCAATGAGTGTACGGCTCCCTATAAAAGAAGAGAAGATCCTCCCAAAAGAAGGAGTAGGAGAGAAGAATCACCACCAAGAGAGAGAGAAGGAGTAGAGATGATCGTCATGAGCGAAGACCCTCACTGAGAAGCAAGGATTCGGAAAGGAAGGACAAGTCATCAAGGAGCTACACAAAACGAAGACATCAAGATCATGTTGGTGAATGGGTATCTGGCTCTGACTCCGACAATCACTCTGAGAGAAGTTATCACTCCAACTCCGAATACTCAAGATGAAGGTGTTGCCGGTCTAGCACTTGTGGCAACCAATTCCTACAACATATTTGAGTCACCAAATGAAGGAGTTGGAAGATGCTTCATGGCTAAAGGCCCAAAGGTATCACACCCCGAGTATGTTGATTTCGATAGTGATGAAGATGATTTGCTAGGTGATGATGATTTACTTGTTGACAACTCTAGTTATGAAAACTATGATGAACTTGCTATTAATCATGCTAATCGAGATAAAACGAATGACAATGATAAGAAGGAGATTGAGCGTCTAACTAAAGAACTAAACACTCTTAAGTTAGCTCATGAAAGTACCTTGGAAGATCATCGAGAACTTTTAAAGACTCATGAGAAGCTACGCTTTGAAAAGCTCAACCTTGAGCAAGAGCATGAGTTCTTAAAGGCAATCAATGATGATATTCGCAAGAAAAGTTCTTCTTACATTGCCAAGCGTTTACTCTTGTCTACTTACATGCCACAAGTTAAATCTAGCAACAAGAACAAGAAAGATTCTTCTTCTAGTAGTAACAATAATCATGCTAAATCCAATGATGTTTCTTCTAGTAGTTCTGTTGATTCCACTAATGATTCTCTTAGCCAATTTACACTTGAGCAAGAAAATAGCTTATTGAAGGGAATTATAGAGAAAGGTGTTTACAAGAGTCTTGCTGGAAGTAAGAAATTTGAGGAAATTGTACGCAAGCAAGGAAGACACTGGAAGAGTCAAGGTGTTGGTTTTGAACGAAAGTTCAATGCCAGTGGAGTTGAGTGGGAAGAAGATCAATACCCCAAGTCGAAGTTTGTTCCTCAAAAAGAGAAGTATGATCCTACTTCTTTCCAAGGAACACAAGCTCAAGATGATCTTCCACCACAAGACCATAAGCTAAAGGGCAAGGACATTCTTCAAGAGGAGATTGATGCATTTGAAGAAGCCCCTAAGGCATTGGTCAAGTGGATTCCCAAGACTACATCAAGTTCTACTTCATCAAGTACGACTACAACTCCAAGGATTCCCATCAAGATGGTGTGGATCCCAAAGAAGAAGAACTAGAGAGTTCTTGAGGGTGACTCCGCCAACATACTTCACTCACATCATTTTGGCAAAGACAAGTGCAAACAACTTCCATATCTTGCACTAGTTCAAGGAGTCAAACACCCTCTTGTTGGTAAGACAAGGGACAAGGTAACCTAATGCATTCATGGACATCATCTCATGTGAATATCACTCTATGTCTATGGATATCCTTGTTTGTTCCTTGTGGGACTAACCCGTGTAGGTATTGAAAGTGCAACTCACTCCAAAGGATTGCTCTGAATGATCTACATCAACTTTGAGCACCTACATCTTCAACACCTACATGAAGTCATCATCGACAAAACCCAAGGTTAGTTCATCCCTCCTAGGGGGATATCACATCTAGGGGGAGTTTTACTCTAATCAATTGAGCTAAAGCAACTCTAACGATGTGAACACAACAATGCATTATGTAAAAGTGGTAACCCCACTCGTGCTTAAATGATGAGTATGACCTACGATCAAATGTTCTCATTTGACTCCTCAGTAAATATACTCATATATAGATGACCTAGTCATCGCCAAATTGCTTGATAGATGCTAGGGTGATTGTGCATGCTTTGCCACATATTTCATTTGCCATCTTATTGTGTGAGCATATTGGTTGCATGTTTTACTCATTCGAGGACATCCATTTGTTGCCTTGATTGTTTGGATTTTTCTCTTTTGCCAAATGGATGGACAAGAATGCCTAAGGACTTCCTATAGCTATCTATGCTTTTCTCGTCTCAAACTCTATTCATGCTACATCACAAAGTTTGATTAAGTCAGATTCGAACCACTCTGTGTGAGGAGCACTCAGAGTCCCCGCTTCGTCATAGAATTAAACTCCCGAAACCTCTTTGTGCATTTCGGTATGACCGAGTCATCCATTTCGGTCACACCGAGATCACTAAGTTGATCTAGGTTTTCAATCTCGGTGCAACCGATTTGAACTTTTCGGTCACACCGAGTTGCAGTAACCGCTTGCGAGTTTGCATCTCGGTGCCACCGAGTTGTTCCACTCGGTCACACCGACAGGGCCGGGATGTATATACCCACGGGTGAGATTTTGGAAATTTCTTCAAACTCATCAGCCCGCGCGTGTGTCCTGCTCTGCCTGCTCGGGTCTCCAGACCTCTCCTCATTGCCAGCAACCTCCCACCACTGGTTTCCATCGCCGTGAACGGAAATTTGCTCCGCCGTTGTCGCCGTAGTGAAGTCCCGCCGAACTAGGGCATGGGTTCGACCCTTGTGCTATTCTTTTACCTCTGATTCATAGCACATTGTTTTGCCATGATCCTTACCATGTATACAAACACTTTATCCACTGAAAACATCCTTTAGGTTAGATTTGATTTGAAAATTTAGGGTTAGGTCTCCGCCGAACTCATCTCGGACCGACCGAGTTGTAGAAACCGGTCTCACTGGTTTGGCTTAGGCCATAGCACTTGCAATTTTCGGTCTGACCGAAAACTGCAAATCGGTGTGAACGAGTTTGATTCTCCGTGAAACCCTAGCAGTCTCGGTGCCACTGAGCTGTGACTCGGTCTGACCGAGTTCACCAGTTTAGGTTCCAAAAGCTACTTCGGTATCACCGAGTTTACAAATCGATAGCTCCGAAATGCTTTCTATGGAGAACTAAAACTAAGTTTTTAAGTCATCTGTTTTGCAAAAACTCTGCACTTTGTGATGCTCATCCACTCTATCTCATCTACATCTATTCACAGGGTCTGCTGTTAGTGAGTTTGCAAAGATGTCTGATCAGAGTGACAGTCAGAACAAGTCTGAGGAACATGTGCAGCTGAGTGAGGGTTCAGATCCCACGAGCACTTCTAATGATGGCAGCAGGAGCACTCCCAGCAACTTGCCAAAGGCAGCCACCAGATCTAGGAAGAAGAGAACCTCAGAATCTGAGGATGAGGATTATGTTGCCACTGAGGAGGAAGTAAGCTCCAAGAAGAAGATGCTGAAAAAGGAGTATGGCACAACTGCTATAGTTAAGCCAGGAATGAATAAGAAGGCTCCAGCAAAAAGAATTCCTATGTCTAAGGCCAGAGCCTCTACTCAAGAGACAATGGAGTTCACTCTTGAACCCAAAGAAGGTGGAGAAGGCAAGAAGAGGAAGGAGAGGGTCAAGAAGACCATTGCCAGAGTCATTGGCAAGCCCTCCATGATGAAAGATCCCTCTGAAGATGATGAAGAAGAAGAGGATGCTCCATCACCCAAAGCTCAGAAGCTTATGGGAGATGCTATAAAGTCAGGGGCTGCAACATCAAAGCCCAAAGTTGCCCCCAAAGCTCAATATCAGAAGCCTCCTAAGCCCAAGAGGAACACCAGAAGTATACCTGCTAAAGAAAAGAACAAGGCCCTAGTGCCTGAAGCTGAAGAAGAAGATGATGAGTCTCTTGTTTTGAGAAAATTGAAGCCCAAGATTCCAGACCACAATGATGCTCATCCAGTCGTTGAGAACATGCACATCAGAAAATATTCAGGACTGAGATTGTGGAGACAGTCTGATCCCTATGCTGTGAGGAGAAGGACTGCAGTTGACTACATGTTTCACACAAGGGAACATCAATACTTCTATGAAACTATTTTGCTTGACAAGAAGCCCATTGTGTGTGACATGAGATGGGTTGATTGGGAATTCATCCAGGAGAATGAAGATCACTTCCCAGGAGTTTATGACAGCTTCAAAGCACGAGGAGTAGATGAGTTTGTTGGACAGAAGCTCACAAAATGGAATGATGAGCTGATCATGCAGTTTTACTCCACTGCTCACTTTTACCCAGATGGGAAGATTGTTTGGATGTCAGAAGGTACTAGGTACCAATCCACAGTTGAAGAATGGGAAAAATTAATAAATGCCCCAAAAGAACATGAAGATGACTTGGATATGTATGCCAAGAAGAAGGACCACAACACTATGGCTAACATGTACAAGAAGATCCCAGATAAAGCTTTGGAGACTCACAAGCTTGGATCTGTACATTTCTTGTTGTCTGGTCTGCCTACTATCGACTGGATCCTAAGGCACACTCTACTACCCAAGTCAGGAGATCACAAGATGATCAGAGGGCACTCTATCAACCTGCTACAGCTTTTTGATTTCCCTCAGAAGTTCAAGGTCATGAGTCTGATTGTAGAGACAATCAAGAGGACTGCTGCTGACCAGAAGAGAAGCTGTGGGTATGCTCCACACATTCAGGAGCTCATCAACTCCAAGATGTGCACAGGAACATATCTGTTGGATAAGGAGCATCTACCCATGTATCCTGATTTTGAAGATAATACTGTTGTGATGAATGAGGAGGAACCATCATCAGTTCAAGCACAGGAGAAAAGAGCCAAAGCAAAGGCTAAGAAAGCCGCCAAGATGCCAAGTGTTGAAGAGGCATCTCAGGTTTTCCTGAAGAGCAAGCAAGATCAACTTGCATATCTGATCCAATCTACACTTAGGATTGAGAAGGGCTTGGCCACCCTGACTCAAAACCAGGAGAGCTTGGAGAGGATTGTAGAAACTAAATTTTATGATCTTCATCTGAAGGTAAATGAGATTCAAACAGCAGTTGAGCAGCTTCAGGAGGAATCATAAGAGAAGAGAGGCAAGGCAATCATAGGTGCATTTCAGCGAGTGTCTAGAGGACAGAGGTCTGCTGCCGTGCCAGTGACAGATTCTAGAGCTACAACATCAGCACCTGCAGCCACAGCCTTAGTGCCACCTCCAGCAGCCACTCCACCAGCTCCAACTACATGAACGGATGCCTTCGTCCTTGGAGTTCTCTCTACACCACCTCCCGAAGACCAAGCCTGAGAGACACATAGTACTATGCATATTTGAACTTTTTGGTAACTTGTTGCCAAAGGGGGAGAAATATGTATAGATCATAGGCTTCGAGAGAGTGTTTTGCTTCTTTGCCTTTGGTTGAACTTTTTATTGTGTGAGATACTTTATGTCCTTGTGTGAGATACTTGTGTGATCATGTGATTGATCATTTGCTACCTTAATGCTTGTTTAGATGATACTCTCTTTTATATCCATAAACTATCATTCACTTACTTGGTGATGAGTGCATGCTTTTAATTTCTATCATTTGAGCGCTCCACCAAGATGTATGTGACATGGAAGAGTAACCCATGATCCTAATTGATTGTGCATTTGCATTCAAAAGCAATTTTTAAATAATACACAAATTTAGGGGGAGCTCTTGCTTATCACATACTTCTCAAAGCGACGATGTTTTTCAATCTTATTGCCATCTATCGAAGCTTTGATCTATATGTTGTCATCAATTACCAAAAAGGGGGAGATTGAAAGTGCAACTATCCCTGGGTGGTTTTGGTAATTCCGAACAACATATAGCCCATTGAGCTAATGCTATTTCAAGATAAATATTTCAGGAAAGCTCAATGTTTGGCATGGCATGGATTGAAAAGTGGACCCCTCAAAGTACTAAGAAGACATGTTGGCTCAAGCTCAAGACTCTACATTTTACTTTTAGTGATCCAAGATCACATTGAGTCCATTGGAAAAGCCAATACTATTAAAAGGGGATGAGGTGTTGCTTAATGAGTTACTTGCTCAAAATGCTTAGTGATATGCTCCAAAACCCTCAACTACTTTCTCACATCCACATATGTCCCAAACCAAAAGTCAAACTCGTCCCCACCGAAATTTCCTACCCAGCGCCACCGAGTTCACTTGACATAGCCACTGCCACAAACCCTAGTCATTTCGGTCTCACCAAGATGGGATTGCAACCTCTCTGTTTCCCTTCGTAACGTTTCGATCCAACCGAGATGAGCGATCGGTCCTACCGAGATTGCAATGCATACTCTCTGTTTCCCCTTTGTAACGTTTCGGTCTAACCGAGATGAGCGAATCAGTCCCACCGAGTTTGCCTGACCAACTCTCTGTTTACCTATTACCAAAATCAGTCCCACCGAATTTGTGTAATCGGTCTCACCGAGATTACGTTATGCCCTAACCCTAATGGAATCGGTCCCACCGAGTTGACTTGTCGGTCCCATCGAAAATCCTAAAGTTCACATTTTGAACTAAATCGGTCTGACCGAGTTTCATGATTCGGTCCCACCGAGTTTGGTGATTTGTGTGTAACGGTTAGATTTTGTGTGGAGGCTATATGTACCCCTCCACCCACTCTTCATCAAGAGAGAGAGCCATCAGAACATGCCTACACTTCTAGCATACATTTTCTGAGAGAGAACCACCTACACTTGTGTTGAGGTCAAGATATTCCACTCCAACCACATAAATCTTGATCTCTAGCCTTCCCCAAGTTGCTTTCCACTCAAACCCTCTTTCCACCAAATCCAATCCTATGAGAGAGAGCTGAGTGTTGGGGAGACTATCATTTGAAGCACAAGAGCAAGGAGTTCATCATCAACACACCATCTATTACGTTTTGGAGAGTGGTGTCTCCTAGATTGGTTAGGTGTCACTTGGGAGCCTCTGTCAAGATTGTGGAGTTGAACCAAGGAGTTTGTACGGGCAAGGAGATCGCCTACTTCATGAAGATCTACCCTAGTGAGGCAAGTCCTTCGTGGGCGATGGCCATGGTGGGATAGACAAGATTGCTTCTTCGTGGACCCTTCGTGGGTGGAGCCCTCCGTGGACTCACGCAACCGTTACCCTTCGTGGGTTGAAGTCTCCATCAATGTGGATGTACGATAGCACCACCTATCGGAACCACACCAAAAATCTCCGTTTCTACATTGCGTTTGCTCCCTCCAAACTCCTCCCTTTACCTTCATATGCAATTGTTTCACATTCCGCTGCTATACTCTTAGAATTGCATGTGTAGGTTGATTACTTGACTTGTGCTAAGTTGTTAAAATCTGCCAAGAATTAAAATTGGGAAAAGGCTAGATTTTTATTTGGTCATGTAGTCTAATCACCCCCCTCTAGACATACTTTCGATCCTACATGGTTCTACCGACGTGCTTCGCACACAGGTGGCTGGTGGGTGTCAGTTTCTCCAACTTTAGTTGAATCGGATTCAATGAATAGGGTTCTTTCTGAAGATCAAAAAGCAACCACTATACCGCGTTGTGGTTTTTGATGCGTAGGTAAGAACGGTTCTTGCTTAGCCCGTAGCAGCCACGTAAAACTTGCAACAACAAAGTAGAGGACGTCTAACTTGTTTTTGCAGGGCATGTTGTGATGTGATATGGTCAATACATGATGCTAAATTTTATGGGACAAATGCATTTTTGCCCCTAGTTGGAACCTACCCGCGGGTTTTGCCCTTACTTTTCGACTCTGCATAGTTTTGCGCTTAGATTTTCCTCCGATGTCGCCCAAATGCCCTCTGACCGTTTGACCAACACTTTGAAAATTCATAACAAATTGATATGAACACAGAAAAATGCAAATAAGATATCAAAATGTTTAGATAAACATTACCTTTATGTGTATGTCATTTGCATTCAGGAAAAAAGTACCGTTTAAACTACATAAATTTATTAATGTTTTTAACATTATTAAAAATAAAAAGCTATAAACAATACATTTTACAAGAATAAAAATTACATGCAAATGTAGGTGACATTTTCTGAACATCGTGATATCTTATTTGCATTTTTCTGAGTTCATATCAACTTGTTATGAAGTTTCAAAATAATGGTCAAAGTCGTTTGAACATTCATAACAAGTTGATATGAACTCAGAAAAATGCAAAATAGATATCAGGATGTTCAGAAAACATCACCTACATTTTCATGTAATTTTTATTCTTGAAAAAAGTATTTCGATACCCCTTTTATTTTTAATAATGTTAACAACATTAATAACTTTGGGTAGTTTAAACGATATTCCTTAGTGCAAATGATATGCACGTAAAGGTAGTGTTTGTCTAAACATTTTGATATCTTATTTGCATTTTTCCAAATTCATATGAATTTGTTATGAATTTTCAAAGTATTGGTCAAACGGTCAAAGGGCATTCGGGTGACCTCGGGGGAAAAACTATGGGCAAAACTGAGCAGAGTCGAAAAGTAAGGGCAAAACCCGTGGGTGGGTTCCAACTAGGGGTAAAACTGCAATTGTCCCAAATTTTATTGTATGAGATGATCATGTTTTGTAACACAGTTATCGGCAACTGGCAGGAGTCATATGGTTGTCGCTTTATTGTATGAAATTCAATCGCCATGTAATTGCTTTACTTTATCACTAAGCGGTAACGGTAGTCATAGAAGCAATAGTTGGCGAGACGACAACGATGCTTTGATGGAGATCAAGGTGTCAAGCCGGTGACGATGGTGATCATGACGGTGCTTTGGAGATGGAGATCAAAGGCACAAGATGATGATGGCCATATCATATCACTTATATTGATTGCATTTGATGTTTATCCATTATGCATCTTATTTTGCTTAGTTCGACGGTAGCATTATAAGATGATCTCTCACTAAATTTCAAGGTATAAGTGTTCTCCCTGAGTATGCACCATTGCTACAGTTCATCGTGCCGAGACACCACGTGATGATTGGGTGTGATAAGCTCTACGTTCACATACAACGGGTGCAAGCCAGTTTTGCACACACAAAATACTCGGGTTAAACTTGGCGAGCCTAGCATATACAGATATGGCCTCGGAACACTGAGACCGAAAGGTCGAGCGTGAATCATATAGTAGATATGATCAACATAGTGATGTTCACCATTGAAAACTACTCCATCTCACGTGATGATTGGACATGGTTTAGTTGATATGGATCACGTGATCACTTAGATGATTAGAGAGATGTCTATCTGTAACGCCCACGATGCGACTATATCTCCCACGTGTCGAAGCACGACTTAGAGGCATAACCGCATTGTAAGCAATGTCGCAAGTGGGGTAATCTTCACACAACCCATGTAATGAATAAGGAAAGAGGTACAAAGTTGGCTTACAGTCGCCACATCATACAATGCATAAATAAGTCATTACATTCATCCAGATACAATCAAGGTCCGACTACGGAACCAAAATAAAGATAACCCCAAATGTAACAAAGTCCCCAATTGCCCCAACTGGGCACCACTACTGATCGTCTCGAAAGGAAACATAGTATCGTCCTGAGTCCTCATCGAACTCCCACTTGAGCTCAGTCGAATATCCTGGAGCGGTATCATCGGTCCCTGCATCTGGTTTTGGAAGTAATCTGTGAGTCACAGGGACTCAGCAATCTCACACCCTCGTGATCAAGACTATTTAAGCTTATAGGTAGGGGTAAAGGTATGAGGTGGAGCTGCAACAAGCACTAGCTGATATGGTGGCTAACATACGCAAAGAGAGCGAGAAGAGAAGGCAAGGCATGGTCGAGAAACTATGATCAAGAAGTGATCCTAGAACAACCTACGTTCAAGCATAACACGAGACCGTGTTCTCTTCCCGGACTCCGCCGAAAAGAGACCATCACGGCCACACACTCTGTTGATTCATTTTAATTAAGTTAAGTGTCAGGTTTTCTACAACCGGACATTAACAAATTCCCATCTGCCCATAACCGCAGGCATGGCTTTCGAAAGTTCAAATCCCTGCAGGGGTGTCCCAACTTAGCCCATCACAAGCTCTCATGGTCAACGAAGGATATTCCTTCTCCCAAGACAATCCGATCAGACTCGGAATCCCAGTTACAAGACATCTCGACAATGGTAAAACTAAATCAGCAAAGCCACCCGAATGTGCCGACAAATCCTGATAGGAGCTGCACATATCTCATTCTTAGGGCACACCGGATGAGCGCTCCGTACGACTAAAACCAAACCTCGAGTTTCCCCGAGGGGGCGCTGCAAAGGGCTCTAGTTTGGACCAACACTCAGAGGAGCACTGGCCCGGGGGTTTAAAATAAAGATGACCCTTGAGTCTGCAGAACCCAAGGGAAAAAGGCTTAGGTGGCAAATGGTAAAACCAAGGTTGGGCCTTGCTGGAGGAGTTTTATTCAAGGCGAACTGTCAAGGTGTTCCCATTATAACCCAACCGTGTAAGGAACGCAAAATCAAGGAACATAACACTGGTATGACGGAAACTAGGGCGGCCAGAGTAGAACAAAACACCAGGCATAAGGCCGAGCCTTCCACCCTTTACCAAGTATATAGGTGCATTAAAATAGACAAGATATAATAATGATATCCCAACAATGAACATGTTCCAACAAGGAACAAACTCCAATCTTCACCTGCAACTAGCAACACTATAAGAGGGGTTGAGCAAAGCGGTAACATAGCCAAACAACGGTTCTCTAGGACAAGGTGGGTTAGAGGTTTGACATGGCAATATGGGAGGCATGATAAGAAAGTGGTAGGTATCATAGCATAGGCATAGCAATAGAGCGAGCATCTAGCAAGCAAAGATAGAAGTGATTTCGAGGGTATGGTCATCTTGCCTGCAAAGTTCTCCGAGTTGACGTTAGCTTGATCCTCGTAAGCATACTCAACGGGTTCCTCGATCACGTACTCGTCTCCTGGCTCTACCCAAAGCAATAACACAAGCAAAGAGAGACACAATCAGCCACGAGCAATGCACAAACAACATGATGCAAAACATGGCATGATATGCGGGATGTGATATGCAATGCATATGCATGTATCGGAAAGGAAAGATTGAACCTGGCCTCAACTTGGAAAACCAAGAGTGCCACTAGAAAGATGAGTTTATTTCGGTCGAAATCGATATAAAGATCACCGGAATCGGATGCACGGTTATCAAATGACAAGCAAAACAAATATGGCACCGATCTGCGATTAACAGCACGAGGCCATCTAAATGCATTAATAACAACAAGCTACTGCACTCTAACATAACAACGAATCACATGGAAGTGATCCACTCAAGATGCTTGACAAAAGATGAACACTGAGCTACGGCTAAATTACACAATAGCAGGTTCAAACAAGCATGGAAAAAGTGCAAAAGATATCAGGTTACAGACTTAGTGAAATTAACATGTCAGGAATTTAACATAAGGAAGCAATGTTTAGAGCAAGATATCAACATGCTACGGGAACATAACATGGCAAAGCAAGGCATGGCATTAAGTTACTCAAAGCATAAAACAAAAGTACCTTACTGACCATAAGTCAAAAGGGATCATAAAATACAATGGCAACCATGTGAACATAGCAACTTTCGTTAACAGATTCAGACTTAGTAGAAAACTGGAACATGGCAAAACAGATATCAAGTAGGCATGTTTACGAGCTCGATGCACTCACCACAAGGCATTGCATGACAAACTAAGCATACACCCAGCAAGTAGACATGGCATATAAGCTAAACATGGCAAGAACAACCTCATAGCATGCACAGATCAACTACAACAACCTCGGCAAAATCGCTTAACATGTAAACAATCTGCCAGGAACATTTTATAGCAAAAGCAGAGCTCGATTGAGTCAAGCTAGGGTGCTCCGTAATTGCAAGCAAATACATGGATGGATAGAGCACAACCATATCTCGAAAACATCCTTACTGATCATGCTCAAAAAAGGCATGGATCACTCTGTAGCAACAAGAATACATGGCATAGAAATATTAACAGGGCAAAGACTTAGAAGATTTCTAAGTCCCTGAAATCAGCAACATTATGAGAGCTACTTTACATGCTTGTGCTAGTCACCACAAAGATCACAAAAATACATGGCATAAACCCCTGTAAAGATGGCATGGCATACTTAAAAACACATGTAGGGCTCAAGATCATAGGAGGCACACATTAATCATGGCAAAAATGAAAAATGTCCAATTACTGATATGAATCTGAAACTAACATTGCATAACACTCTTGCAACAGCATTTAGGGCATCAAGATGAACTCAAATGAACATGGTGCAATGGAATGAAATGAATTACTCATCGAGGCGAACAATTTGATATGCTACACGCCCAAAACAGAGCCACGGGTGCAGAGTTATGATGCGATGAAAAACGCTAAAAATTACTGAAACGGGGCAAAAGTCAACCTCTCAGATCCGGATCTAGGGTTTACTATAGCGGCACTCGAACCGAAGTTCGCTGGGGAGCTCGGCGGAGTTGGAGGGAGAAGCTGGCGAGGGACGGGGGCGCCGGATCTGGTCCGGCCCGACTGGATCCGCGGCGAGGCGGCGACGTCGGTGGTCGGCGGGGAGCGGCGTTGGAGTTGGACGGCGCCGGCGGGCGCGGACGGTGACAGTGGTCAGCGCCGTCGCGGGAGGAGCTGGGCGGCGCCGGCGGGCGCGGACGGCGGCGGGGAGGCGGCACGGCGAAGCGGGCGGCATCTCGGGCGCGCGGCGGCGGGAACGGGCCAGGGGGGCCGCGCGCGGGCTTCGGCGAGCTGGCGGCGGAGGGAGGCGGCCGGTGCCACGTGGCGCACGGGGAGTGGTGGCGGCGATTGTGTCCGGCGGCGGGCGGACGCATCCGGCCGCGCGGAGGTGAGGGGAGCTAGGGTTAGGGTGGTTTGATCCGGGATTTGGAAAGGGAGGACCTATTTATACATAGGAGGAGCTAGGAGGCTCCAAATTGAGCACGGTTTGTGGACACGCGATCGTGATCGAATGACCGAGATGATGGAGGGGGTTTAGGTGGGTTTTGGGCCACTTTGGAGAGGTGTTGGGCTGCAACACACACGAGGCCTTTTCGGTTCCTCGGTTAACCGTTGGAGTATCAAACGAAGTCCAAATGGCATGAAACTTGACAGGCGGTCTACTGGTAGTAAACCAAGGTCTCTTGGCAAGTCTCGGTCCAATCCGAAAACGTTTAATACCCGCACACGAAAAGAGGTAGAAAGGGACACCGGAGGACATGGGAGCGCCGGAATGCAAAACGGACAACGGGGAAAATGCTCGGATGCATGAGACGAACACGTATGCAAATGCGATGCACATGATGACATGATATGAGATGCATGACGAAGACAAAACAAGACGAAGACAAAAACCCAACAACGAGGAAATATCATAACTTAGTGCCGGAAATGGCAAGAGTTGGAATACAAATATGGCAAGTTACATACGGGGTGTTACACTATCTAAGTGGGACTTCTTAAGTAACTTCATTAATTGCACTTTAATTTATCATGAACTTAGTACCTGATAGTATTTTGCATGTCTATGTTGTTGTAGATAGATGGCCCGTGTTGTTGTTCCGTTGAATTTTAATGCATTCCTAGAGAAAGCTAAGTTGAAAGATGATGGTAGCAACTACATGGAATGGGTCCGTAACTTGAGGATTATCCTCATTGCTGCACAGAAGAATTACGTCTTGGAAGCATCGCTAGGTGACAAACCCACTGCACGAGCAATGCCAGATGTTGTGAACACCTGGCAGAGCAAAGCTAATGACTACTCGATAGTTCAGTGTGCCATGCTTTACGGCTTAGAACCGGGACTTCAACGATGATTTGAACGCCATGGAGCATATGAGAAGTTCCAGGAGTTGAAGTTAATATTTCAAGAAAATGCCCGGATTGAGAGATATGAAGTCTCCAATAAGTTCTACAACTACAAAATGAAGGAGAATAGTTATGTCAGTGAACATATACTCAGAATGTCTGGGTACCACAACCACTTGACTCAGCTGGGAGTTAATCTTCCTGATGATAGTGTCATTGACAGAGTTCTTCAATCACTGCCACCAAGCTACAAGAGCTTTGCGATGAACTATAATATGCAAGGGATGGATAAGACGATTCCTGAGCTCTTCGCAATGCTAAAGGTTGCGGAGGTAGAAATTAAGAAGGAGCATCAAGTGTTGATGGTCAATAAGACCACTAGTTTCAAGAAAAAGGGTAAAGGGAAGAAGGGGAACTTCAAGAAGAACAACAAGCTAGTTGCTGCTCAAGTGAAGAAACCCAAGTCTAGACCTAAGCCTGAGACTTAGTGCTTCTACTGCAAAGGGACTGGTCACTAGAAGCGGAACTGCCCCAAGTATTTGGCGGAGAAGAAGGATGACAAAGTGAAAGGTATATTTGATATACATGTTATTGATGTGTACCTTACTAATGCTCGTAGTAGTGCCTGGGTATTTGATACTGGTTCAATTGCTAACATTTGCAACTCGAAACAAGGGCTACATATTAAGCGAAGATTGGCTAAGGACGAGGTGATGATGCGCGTGGGAAATGGTTCCAAAGTCGATGTGATCGCGGTTGGCACGCTACCTCTACATCTACCTTTGGGATTAGTATTAGACCTAAATAATTGTTATTTGGTGCCAGCGTTAAGCATGAACATTATATCTGGATCTTGTTTGATGCGAGACGGTTATTCATTTAAATCAGAGAATAATGGTTGTTCTATTTATATGAGTAATATCTTTTATGGTCATGCACCCTTGATGAGTGGTCTATTTTTACTAAATCTTGATAGTAGGGATACACATGTTCATACCATTGAAGCCAAAAGATGAAGAGTTGATAATGATAGTGCAACTTATTTGTGGCACTGCCGTTTGGGTCATATTGGTGTAAAGTGCAAGAAGAAACTCCATTCTGATGGACTTCTGGAATCACTTGATTATGAATCACTTGGTACTTGCGAACCATGCCTCATGGGCAAGATGACTAAAACTCTGTTCTCCGGAACAATAGAGAGAGCAATAGAGTTATTGGAAATCATACATACTGATGTATGTGATCCAATGAACATTGAGGCTCGCGGTGGATATCGTTATTTTCTCACCTTCACAGATGATTTGAGTAGATATGGGTATATCTACTTAATGAAACATAAGTCTGAAACATTTGAAAAGTTCAAAGAATTTCAGAGTGAAGTGGAAAATCATCATAAAAAGAAAATAAAGTTTCTACGATCTGATCGTGGAGGAGAATATTTGAGTTACGAGTTTGGTCTTCATTTGAAACAAAGCGTAATGGTGTGTCCGAACGTCGTAATCATACTTTACTAGATATGGTGAGATCTATGATGTCTCTTACTGATTTACCGCTATCGTTTTGGGGTTATGCTTTAGAGACAGCTGCATTCACGTTAAATAGGGCACCATCTAAATCTGTTGAGATGACACCTTATGAACTGTGGTTTGGCAAGAAACCCAAGTTGTCGTTTCTTAAAGTTTGGGGCTGCGATGCTTATGTAAAGAGACTTCAACCTGATAAGCTCAAACCCAAATCGGAGAAATGTGTCTTCATAGGATACCCAAAGGAGATTGTTGGGTACACCTTCTATCACAGATCCGAAGGCAACATATTTGTTGCTAAGAATGGATCCTTTCTAGAGAAGGAGTTTCTCTCGAAAGAAGTGAGTGGGAGGAAAGTAGAACTTGATGAGGTAATTGTACCTGCTCCCTTATTGGAAAGTAGTTCATCACTGAAATCAGTTCCAATGATTACTACACCAGTAAGTGAGGAAGCTAATGACGATGATCATGAAACTTCTGATCAAGTTAATACCGAACCTCGTAGGTCAACAAGAGTGAGATCCGCACCAGAGTGGTACGGTAATCCTATTCTGGAGGTCATGTTACTTGACCATGACGAATCTATGAACTATGAGGAAGTGATGATGAGCCCAGATTCCGCAAAATGGCTTGAGGCCATGAAATCTGAGATGGGATCCATGTATGAGAACAAAGTGTGGACTTCAGTTGACTTGCCCGATGATCGGCAGGCCATAGAGAATAAATGGATCTTCAAGAAGAAGACTGACGCTGACAGTAATGTTACTGTCTACAAAGCTCGACTTGTTGCAAAAGGTTTTCGACAAGTTCAAGGAGTTGACTACGATGAGAACTTCTCACCCGTAGCGATGCATAAGTCCGTCCGAATCATGTTAGCAATTGCCGCATTTTATGATTATGAAATTTGGCAAATGGATGTCAAAACTGCATTCCTTAATGGATATCTTAAAGAAGAGTTGTATATGATGCAACCAGAAGGTATTGTCGATCCAAAAGGTGCTAACAAAGTGTGCAAGCTCCAGCGATCCATTTATGGACTGGTGCAAGCCTCTCGGAGTTGGAATATATGCTTTGATAGTGTGATCAAAGCATATGGTTTTATACAGACTTTTGGAGAAGCATGTGTTTACAAGAAAGTGAGTGGGAGCTCCGTAGCATTTCTGATATTATATGTAGATGACATATTATTGATCGGAAATGATACTGAATTTCTGAATAGCATAAAAGGATACTTGAATTTTTCAATGAAAGACCTCGGTGAAGCTACTTATATATTGGGCATCAAGATCTATAGAGATAAATAAAGATGCTTAATTGGACTTTCACAAAGCACATACCTTGATAAAGTTTTGAAGAAGTTCAAAATGGACCAGGCAAAGAAAGGGTTCTTGCCTGTGTTACAAGGTGTGAAGTTGAGTCAGACTCAATGCCCGACCATTGCAGAAGATAGAGAGAAAATGAAAGTCATTCCGTATGCTTCAACCATAGGTTCTATCATGTATGCAATGCTGTGTACCAGGCCTGATGTGTGCCTTGCTATTAGTTTAGCCGGGAGGTACCAAAGTAATCCAGGAGTGGATCACTGGACAGTGGTCAAGAACATCCTGAAATACCTGAAAAGGACTAAGGATATGTTTCTCATATATGGAGGTGACAAAGAGCTCGTCGTAAATGGTTACGTCGATGCAAGCTTTGACACTGAGCCAGATGACTCTAAGTCACAAACCGGATACATGTTTTTATTAAATGGTGGAGCTGTCAGTTGGTGCAGTTCCAAGCAGAGCGTCGTGGCAGGATCTACATGTGAAGCGGAGTACATAGCTGCTTCGGAAGCAGCAAATGAAGGAGTCTGGATGAAGGAGTTCACATCTGATCTAGGTGTAATCCCTAGTGCATCAGGTCCAATGAAAATCTTTTGTGACAATACTGGTGCAATTGCCTTGGCAAAGGAATCCAGATTTCACAAGAGAACCAAGCACATCAAGAGACGCTTCAATTCCATCCGTGATTAAGTCAGGGAGGGAGACCTAGAGATTTGCAAGATACATACAGATCTGAATGTTGCAGACCCGTTGACTAAGCCTCTCTCACGAGCAAAACATGATCAACACCAAGACTCCATGGGTGTGAGAATCA
Source organism: Triticum urartu (assembly GCF_003073215.2). Classification (NCBI taxonomy): domain Eukaryota; kingdom Viridiplantae; phylum Streptophyta; class Magnoliopsida; order Poales; family Poaceae; genus Triticum; species Triticum urartu. Next base: position 501,448,047 of record NC_053023.1, on the reverse strand, counting down.
TTACTGTGTAATCTATATTATTAACTCTAGTTCAAGTGGGAGACTGAAGGAAATATGCCCTAGAGGCAATATAAAGTTGTTATTTATATTTCCTTATATCATGATAAATATTTATTATTCATGCTAGAATTGTATTAACCGGAAACTTAGTACATGTGTGAATACATAGACAAACAGAGTGTCCCTAGTATGCCTCTACTAGACTAGCTCGTTAATCAAAGATGGTTAACTTTCCTAGCCATAGACATGTGTTGTCATTAGAGAAAGATGTCTCCGAAGGTGTTTGTTGGGTTGACATAGATCAAGATTAGGATTTTTCACTCTGAGTATCGGCGAGGTGTCTCTGGGCCCTCTCGGTAATGCACATCACTATAAGCCTTGCAAGCAATGTGACTAATGAGTTAGTTGCGGGATGATGCATTACGGAACGAGTAAAGAGACTTGCCGGTAATGAGATTGAACTAGGTATTGAGATACCGATGATCGAATCTCAGGCAAGTAACATACCGATGACAAAGGGAACAACTTATATCATTATGCGGTTTGACCGATAAAGATCTTCGTAGAATATGTGGGAGCCAATATGAACATCCAGATTCCGCTCTTGGTTATTGACCGGAGACGTGTCTCGGTCATGTCTACATAGTTCTCGAACCCGTAGGGTCTGCATGCTTAATGTTCGGTGACGATCAGTATTATGAGTTTATGTGTTTTGATGTACCGAAGATAGTTCGGAGTCCCGAATGTGATCACGGACATCACGAGGAGTCTTGAAATGGTCGAGACATAAAGATTGATATATTAGATGACTATATTCGGACACCGGATGAGTTCCGGGGGTCATCGGATAATTATCGGAGTGCCGGGGGGTTATCGGAACCCTCGGGGGAAACTAATGGGCCACATGGGACTTAGTGGAGAGAGAGGGCCGGCCAAGGCAGGGCCGCGCGCCCCTCCCCCTCTAGTCCGAATTGGACTAGGGAAGGGCGGGGGGGGGGGGGGGGGGGGGGGGGCTTTCCTTCTCCCTCCTCCTCTCCTTCCTCCCCCCTTCCTCCTCCTAGTTGGACTAGGAAAGGGGGAGTCCTACTCCTACTAGGAGGAGGACTCCTCCACTCCTTGGCGCGCCCCAAGGGCCGGCTGGCCTCCCCCCTTGCTCCTTTATATACGGGGGCAGGGGGCACCGTAGGACACACAAGTTGATCATTGATCCCTTAGCCATGTGCGGTGCCCCCCTCCACCATAATCCACCCCGGTCATATCATCGTAGTGATTAGGCGAAGCCCTGCGACAGTAGCTTCATCATCACCGTCATCACGCCGTCGTACAGACGAAGCTCTCCCTCGACACTCAACTGGATCGAGAGTTTGTGGGACATCATCGAGCCGAACATGTGCAGATCACGGAGGTGCCGTACTTTCGGTACTAGGATCGGTAGGATCATGAAGACGTATGACGACATCAACCGCGTTGTCATAACGCTTCCGCTTACGGTCTACGAGGGTACATGGACAACACTCTTCCCCTCTTGTTGCTATGCATCACCATGATATATCTTGCGTGTGCGTAGGAAAGTTTTTGAAATTACTGCGTTCCCCAACAGTCTAACCAAACAATATAGGATGACACAATTGCACATATATGATGGCTAACTAAACATGATAGCATGACACAATTTCACATATATGATGGCTAACTAAACATGATAGAATTACATAATTCAAAATATGATGACTATGTAAATAGGATGACATGATATAACTATACAATGTGTCGATTAAAGTGGTTGGCATGCCATAATTCACATACATGCCGTCATTGGAAACATGATGGGATGATATAATTCACGGATAGAATGACATAATTCAAAATATGATGTCCGTGTAAACATGATAAGATGATATAACTATATTATGTCTTTAGAAAATGGGCTGGCATGCCATAATTCAGATACATGTTGTCTATGTAAACATTATAGCATGATATAATTCAAATATGTGATATATATACTGTAGCGATCCGACCTCAGATGGTCAAATCTCTATGCATAAGTGTCATCCCTGGATCGGTAATGCTGACACACACAATACTTGAAGGATTTATAACAGAGTTCAATCACACACTTATTACATCGAATGTCTCAAAAGAGAACTTATTACAATAATATGGCTTAAGGCCATCTAAAAAGATAACAACGGAAGGCTTGGAAGGCAAAGTGAATCCATCAACTCCAACAGCATAGCTGAGTGCACGACAACGACCTAGCGCACCTTACTCTTCGTCTGAAAAGTCTGCAACATGATACGTTGCAGCCCAAAACGGGTCAGCACATGGAATATGCTGGAAATGTAACACAGTAGAGCAATGAACAGAATAAAGGCTATCACTACATGCATATATGGCTGGTGGAGGCTCTATGGTAACAATGTTTTGCGAAAAGCCAATTTTTCCCTACAACAAAGGAATATATTTTATTTAACTACCATGGTAGTTGTTAAATATCGAGAAGGTTCCTCCAACTCAATCCCAATCAGATAATAACAAAACCCCAACAAATTAATTAGAGTGTTGAGATCAACATGATAATCCAAGAACCAGATACTCAAGATGTCCATAACCGGGGACACGGCTAACCATGATTAGTTTGTACACTCTGCAGAGGTTTGCGCACTTTTCCCCACAAGACTCGATCTCCTCCGTTGGATTTCTCGCACTACATGGTGTTTGAAACGGATGACCGAGACACAGTCTTTCAGAAACATTAACTCTGGGTAGACAGTACCAACCTACATACCCTACATCTGCTAGTCTACCACTGAAAGAGGTCATGCAACATACTCAACTATGCTAGAGCCCATAATAGCTTGTGGCTGCACACGGAAGTTTCTAGCATGAATAATCTTATGATCCCTTTGAGCCTGGGTGGTGAACCATGGGATGATCACACAGGTACTCTGGGTATCCTAGGACAACACTGGATTCTCCAGGTGCCTGCCACCAATCCACCCAGATGTGTATTTAAGTAGCCACCTTAAGTTAACCATTAATTAACAATCTCACATCTGTCATGGAAACACTCAAACCCAATCCACGTCTACAAGCATAGCATGGCAATATAAGCATAGCGTAGAAGTAACTCCCAAGGTTTGGTAATAAAAGGGCAATAGGTTCTACCTCATCATCTACTTCCCAATACCCACAAGTTAATCACATCATATTCATGCAGTGTTTGAGGGTTGTAACTAATGCATAAAAACTGGGTAAAAAGAAGTATGATCAATGTGTTACTTGCCTTGCTGATGATCCGCAAAACCTAGAGACTCGTAGTAGCACGCTGCGCACTCCAGGAATTCTCTCGCAAACAAACAATAGCATACATAAGCATTCAAGCAATGATGCAAGGGTAAAACTCAAATAAGAAGATCCAATCTAAAAATTCAACTGAAGATATTCGATTTGCAAAAAGGATCGGTCAAATCGGAGCTATGGAACTGAAACTACGGTCAAAAGAACTTCGAAAACAAATCTTCTTGAAACCAAATTTTAAATTGTCAAAACCTTGTTCAAGTTGATTAAACAGAAAGAGGGGCTCGCGACGAAGATTTTGGCATTGGTTTCACTGGATTTGGACGAACGGTTAAAAAGTTGCGAGGGTTTGAAGATCAGGGGCTAATCTATGATAAAAGTAATCGCAGATAGGTCCCTGGCAGAAAAAAAGAAAAATACTACGGCGCCAACGTTCGTAAACAGAGACGAATGGGCAAATGCGCTCGTTAAACGAACGAACGAACAAACATTCACAAACGAAACAAAACCGAGAAAAACCAAACCGATCTAAATAAATAGAAACAACCAATCTAGGGTTTCTAAGAAAAACTGGCGGTTTTTACCTAAAACAAAAAAATGGGCGGTGAATCCTCGAGGTCCGACGCGGCTCCGGCGGCTTTCAGGCGAGGCGGGGCGGTTGCGTGGGTGGCGGCGGGGTGGTGTGGGAGGTGCGGCGCGGCGGCGGGCTGCGTGGGGCGGCGGGGCAGGCGGCGCGCGGCGTGGGGCGGCGAGGCAGGCGGCAGGGCGGCTCGGGGTCTAAGGGGGGCCCTGGGTGGTATTTAAAGGGGGGGAGAGGCGGCGGCGGGGTCCGAGTTGGGGAGGGGGTCGGCGGCGTCGGGCGGGGCTCGGACTCCCTCCGAGTCCGGCGGCGGCACGCAGGCGAGCAGGGGAAGGCGGCGGCGAAGCTGGGCCGGCTGGGCCCTTGGCCCTGTTCGATCCAGGAACTTTTTTTAAACAAAACCACCGAAAAGGAAAAAATCCTAAATAAATATAAAAAATATTCTAAAAATGCCAAAAACAATTTTCACCGTCTAAATAAAATATTTAGAACAAAGTGAACATTTTCTTGGCCTCAAAAAATGCATATTTTTCTAATTCAAATAAAATAGCAATAAAATCCAAATAAAATTATTTATTTGATTTTAAAATTTTCCTCCAATATTTCTTTTATTTTGGAGAAGTCATATTATCTCCTCTCATATATTTTAATATGAAATATTTCGGAGAGAAAAATAATTAAATCAAAATGACCCTCTTTTCAATAGTTGACAAAAATTCAAATATGAAAATAATAAAATCCCCAACTCTCTCCGTGGGTCCTTGAGTTGCTTACTATTCTTAGGATCAAAAACCAAAATGCAAATAAAATATGATATGCATATGATAACCTATGTATAACATTCCGAATTGAAAATTTGGGATGTTACATATACTAAGCAAGTAAGCAGAGGGCAATCACATATATGATGTGTAAATTAAGCAGATGGCATTCAATATTGTGTATATGATTTAAAAACTAAGCACTGCAAAACAGCATATGCATGATATGAGTAATATAATCCTGCCAAGTTTGAGCATACACCTCAGGGGGGGAATATAACTGGTCATCTGTCTTTGAATACTCCTCAAAGGAGCTATCTGTAACCAGCAAGATATTTGCTTCAGTAGATAGCATTGTTTGCTCTGAAGACTTTGTTTTCACTTTAGATTTTTCCATCACCAATTCAAATGGATGATGCACAGGAAGAGTAGTTGAATATACAAACATTATTGACAAATGAAATACGTAATACAAAAAAGAGGATGGCATGATATAATTCACATATATGATGCTTGGCAAAACTACATGGCATTATATAATTCATGTATATAATGCCTTGCAACAAGATAGCATTGCATAATTCACATATATAATGTCTTGCAACAAGATGACATTGCATAATTCACATATATGGTATTTTGGCACTAAACAGGTGGCATTCACACAAAGCATGTCTAAATTAAGCAAATGACATAGCTGAAGGAAATATGCCCTAGAGGCAATAATAAAGTTGCTATTTATATTTACTTATATCATGATAAATGTTTATTATTCATGCTAGAATTGTATTAACCGAAAACTTGATACATGTGTGGATACATAGACAAAACACATTGTCCCTAGTAAGCCTCGACTAGACTAACTCATTAATCAAAGATGGTTAAGTTTCGTTAACATAGACATGTGTTGTCATTTGATGAACGGGATCACATCATTAGGAGAATGATGTGATGGACAAGACCCATCCGTTAGCTTACCATTATGATCGTCTAGTTTTATTGCTATTGCTTTCTTCATGACTTATACATATTCCTCTAACTATGAGATTATGCAACCCCCTCGTTCCTTCTCCCCTCTTCCTCCTTCCCTCCTTCTCCTTGTTGGAATAGGAAGGGGGGGGGCGAATCCTACTTGGACCTGGAGTCAAAGTAGGACTCCCCCTTGGCGCGCCCCCCTTGGGCCGGCCTCCTCTTCCCCCCTCCTTTATATACAAGGGAGGGGCACCCCAAAGGTACATGAAGTCTTCTCTTAGTCGTGTGCGGTGCCCCCCTCCACAGTTACACACCTCGGTCATATCGTCATAGTGCTTAGGTGAAGCCCTGTGCCGATAACTTCATCATCACCATCAACACGCCGTCGTGCTGATGAAACTCTCCCTCGTCCTCAATTGGATCAAGAGCTCAAAGGACGTCATCGAGCTGAACGTGTGCTGAACATGGAGGTGCCGTACATTCGGTGCTAGGATCGATTGAATCGTGAGGACGTTCGACTACATCAACTGCGTTACTAAACGCTTCCACTTTCGGTCTACGAGGGTACGTGGACACACTCTCCCCTCTCGTTGCTATGCATCTCCTAGATAGATCTTGCATGATCGTAGGAAAATTTTGAAATACTACGTTCCCAACAGTGGCATCCGAGCCAGGTCTATGCATAGATGTTATATGCACGAGTAGAACACAAAGAGTTGTGGGCGATAATAGTCATACTGCTTACCACCAATGTCTTACTTTGATTCGGCGGTATTGTTGAATGAAGCGGCCCGGGCCGACATTACATGACCGCGTTCATGAGACTGGTTCTATCGACGTGCTTTGCACACAGGTGGCTGGCGGGTGTCTGTTTCTCCAACTTTAGTTGAATCGAGTTTGACTACGGTCGGTCCTTGTTGAAGGTTAAAACAACACACTTGACAAAAAATCGTTGTGGTTTCGATGCATAGGTAAGAATGGTTCTTGCTAGAAGCCCTTAGCAGCCACGTAAAACTTGCAACAACAAAGTAGAGGACGTCGAACTTGTTTTTGCAGGGCATGTTGTGATGTCATATGGTCAAGATGTGATGAGATTTAAATTGTTGTATGAGATGATCATGTTGTGTTAAAGTTACCAGCAACTGGCAGAAGGCTTATGGTTGTCTCTTTATTGCATAAGATGCAAGCGCCATATAATTACTTTACTTTATCACTATTCGATAGCAATAGTTGAAAAAGGAATAGTTGGCGAGACGACCATGTGATGACACGTTGATAGAGATCAAAATGATGGAGATGATGGTGTCATGTTGTTGACGATGGAGATCATGACTATACTTTAGGGATGGAGATCAAAGGCACAAGATGATGATGGCCATATCATGTCACATATTTTGATTGCATGTGATATTTATCCTTTATGCATCTTATTTTTCTTAGTACAACGGTAGCATTATAAGATGACCCCTCACTAAATTTTAAGGTATAAGTGTTCTCCCTGAGTATGCACCATTGCTATAGTTCGTCGCGCCGAGACACCACATGATGATCGGGTGTGATAAGCTCTATGTTCACATACAATGGGTGCAAGCTAGTTTTGCACGTGCAGAATACTCGGGTTAAACTTGAAGAGCCTAGCATATGCAGACATGTCCTCGGAACACTGAGACCGAAAGGTCAAACGTGAATCATATAGTAGATATGATCAACATAGAGATGTTCACCGTTGAAAAGTACTCCATCTCACGTGATGATCGGACATGGTTTAGTTGATATGGATCACGTGATCATTTAGATGACTAGAGGGATGTCTATCTAAGTGGGAGTTCTTAAGTAATATGATTAATTGAACTTAATTTATCATGAACTAAGTCCTGATAGTATTAGCATATCCATGTTGTAGATCAATAGCTCGCGTGTAGCTCCCGTGTTTTATTTTTAATATGTTCCTAGAGAAAACTAAGTTGAAAGCTGATATTAGCAATGATGCGGACTGGGTTCGTGATCTGAGGATTATTCTCGTTGCTGCACAGAAGAATTATGTCCTTGATGCACCGCTAGGTGACAGACCTATTACAGGAGCAGATGCAGACATTATGAACGTTTGGCAAGCTCGATATGATGACTACTTGATAGTTTAATGCACCATGCTTTACGGCTTAAAACTGGGACTTCAAAAACATTTTGAACGCCATGGAGCATATAAGATGTTCCAAGAGTTGAAATTAGTATTTCAGACTCATGCCCATGTCGAGAGGTATGAGACATCTGACAGTACTTTGCCTGCATGATGGAGGAGAATAGCTCAACCAGTGAGCATGTGCTCAGATTGTCTGGGTACTACAATTGCTCGAATCAAGTGGGAGTTAATCTTCCAGATAAGATAGTGATTGACAAAGTTCTCTAGTCACTATCACCAAGTTACTAGAACTTCGTGATGAACTATAATATGCAAGGGATGAACAAGACAATTCCTGAGCTCTTCGCAATGCTAAAGGCTGCGGAGGTAGAAGTCAAGAAAGAGCATCAAGTTTTGATGATTAACAAGACCACTAGTTTCAAGAAAAAGGGCCAAGGGAAGAAGGGGAACTTCAATAAGAATAGCAAGCAAGTTGCTGCTCCCGGGAAGAAGCCCAAGTCTGGACCTAAGCCTGAAACTGAGTGCTTCTACTGCAAAGGAAATGGTCACTAGAAGCGAAACTGCCCCAAACATTTGGTGGATAAGAAGGATGTCAAAGTGAACAAATGTATATTTCATATACAAATTATTGATGTGTACTTTACTAGTGTTCATAGTAAACCCTAGGTATTTGATACCGGTCCAGTTGCTAAGATTAGTAACTCGAAACAGGAATTACAAAATGAACAGAGACTAGTTGAGGGCAAAATGACGATGTGTGTTGGAAGAGATTCCAAGGTTGATAAGCTCACCATCGCATACTCCCTCTACCTTCGGGATTAGTGTTGAACCTAAATAAATGTTATTTGGTGTTTGCGTTGAGCATGAATATGATTGGATCATGTTTATTGTAATACGGCTATTCATTTAAGACAGAGTTGTTCTGTTTACATGAATAATACCTTCTATGGTCATACACCCAATATAATTGGTTTATTGAATCTTGATTGTAGTGATACACATATTCATAATATTGAAGCCAAAAAGATGAAAAGTTAATAATGATAGTGCAACTTATTTGTGTCACTGCCGTTTTGGTCATATTGGTGTAAAGCGCATGAAGAAACTCCATGCTGATGGGCTTTTGGAATCACTTGATTATGCATCACTTGATACTTGCGAGCCATGCCTCATGGGCAAGATGACTAAAACTCCGTTCTTCGGAACAATGGAGCGAGCCACTGACTTGTTGGAAATAATACATAATGATGTATGCGGTTTGATGAGTGTTGAGGCTCGCGGCGGGTATCATTATTTTCTAACCTTCACAGATGATTTGAGCAGATATGGGTATATCTACTTAATAAAACATAAGTGTGAAACATTTGGAAAGTTTAAAAAAATTTAGAGTGAAGTGGAAAATCATCGTAAAAAGAAAATAAAGTTTCTACGATCTGATCGCGGAGGCTAATATTTGAGTTACAAGTTTTGGCCTTCATTTAAAACAATGTGGAATAGTTTCACAACTCACGCCACCTGGAACACCACAGCGTAATGGTGTGTCCAAACATCGTAATCGTACTTTATTAGATATGGTGCGATCTATGATGTCTCTTACCAATTTACCGCTATCATTTTGGGGGTTATGCATTAGAGACAGCTGCATTCACGTTAAATATGGCACCATCTAAATCCATTGAGATGACACCGTATGAACTATGGTTTGGCAAGAAACCTAAGCTGTCGTTTCTTTAAGTTTGGGGCTGCGATGCTTATGTCAAAAAGCTTCAACCTGATAAGCTCGAACCCAAATCGGAGAAATGTGTCTTCATAGGATATCCAAAGGAAACTGTTGGGTACACCTTCTATCACAAATCCGAAGGCAAGATATTCGTTTCTAAGAATGGATCCTTTCTAGAGAAGGAGTTTCTCTCGAAAGAAGTGAGTGGGAGGAAAGTAGAACTTGATGAGGTAATTGTAGCTTCTCCCTTATTGGAAAGTAGTTCATTACAGAAATCAGTTCCAGTGATTCCTACACCAATTAGCGAGGAAGCTAATGATGATGATCATGAAACTTCAGATCAAGTTACTATCGAACCTCGTAGGTCAACCAGAGTATGGTCTGCACCAGAGTGGTACAGTAATCCTATTCTGGAGGTCATGTTACTTGACCATGACGAACCTACAAACTATGAGGAAGCGATGATGTGCCCAGATTCCGCAAAATGGCTTGAGGCCATGAAATCTGAGATGGGATTGATGTATGAGAACAAAGTGTGGACTTTGGCTGACTTGCCCGATGATCGGCGAGCCATTGAGAATAAATGGATCTTCAAGAGGAAGGCGGATGCTGATAGTAGTGTTACTATTTACAAAGCTCGAATTGTTGCAAAAGGTTTTCGAAAATTTCAAGGTGTTGACTATGATGAGATTTTCTCACTCGTATCGATGCTTAAAGTCTGTCTGAATCATGTTAGCAATTACCGCATTTTATGAAATCTGGCAAATGGATGTCAAAAATGTATTCCTTAATGGATTTATCAAAGAAGAGTTGTATAAGATGCAACCAGAAGGTTTTCACAATCCTAAAGGTGCTAACAAAGTGTGCAAACTCCAGGAATCCATCTATAGACTGGTGCAAGCATCTTGGAGTTGGAATATACTCTTTGATGAGTTGATCAAAGCATATAGTTTTATACAGACTTGCGGTGAAGCCTGTATTACTAGAAAGTGAGTGGGAGCACTACAGCCTTTCTGATAGGTATATGTGAATGGCATATTGCTGATCGGAAATGATGTAGAATTTTCTAGAAAGCATAAAGGAGTGTTTGAAAAGAGTTTTTCAAAGAAATACCTCTGTGAAGCTACTTACATATTGGGCATCAAGATCTATAAATATAAATCAAGACACTTGATAAGACTTTAGATGAGTACATACCTTGATAAGATTTTGAAGGAGTTCAAAATGGATCAGTCAAAGAAGGAGTTCTTGCCTGAGTTGTAAGGTATGAAGTTGAGTAAGACTCAAAACCCGACCATGGCAGAAGATAAAAAGAGAATGAAAGTCATTCCCTATGCCTCAGCCATAGTTTCTATAAAGTATGCCATGCTGTGTACCACGACAGAAGATAGAGAAAGAATGAAAGTCATTCCCTATGGCTCAGCCATAGGTTCTACAAAGTATGCCATGCTATTGATATGTCTCCAACATATCTATAATTTTTGATTGTTTCATGCTATTATATTATCTGTTTTGGATGTTTATGGGCTTTATTTTACACTTTTATATTACTTTTGAGACTAACCTATTAACCGGAGGCCCAACCCAAAATGTTGTTTTATTGCCTATTTCAGTGTTTCGAAGAAAAGGAATATCAAACGGAGTCCAAACGGAATGAAACATTCGGGAGAGTTATTTTTGGAACGGAAACAATCCAAGAGACTTGGAGTCTACGTCAGGGAAGCTTCGAGGTGGCCATGAGGCAGGGAGGCGCGCCTGCCCCCCTTGGCGCGCCCCCACCCTCGTGGCTCCCCTGTGCCCGACTTCTTTTGCCTATATATGTCCATATACCCTAAAAACATCGGGGAGCAGAATAGATTGGGAGTTCTGCCGCAAGAAGCCTTCGTAGCCACCGAAAACCAATCTAGACCCGTTCTAGCACCCTGCCGGAGGGGGAAACCCCTCTCCGGTAGCCATCTTCATCATCTCGGTGCTCTCCATGACGAGGAGGGAGTACTTCCCCCTCGGGGCTGAGGGTATGTACCAGTAGCTATGTGTTTGATCTCTCTCGTGTTCTTGAGGTGATACGATCTTGATGTATCGCGAGCTTTGCTATTATAGTTGGATCTTATGATGTTTTCCCCCTCTACTCTCTTGTAATGGATTGAGTTTTCCCTTTGAAGTTATCTTTTCGGATTGAGTCTTTAAGGATTTGAGAACACTTGATGTATGTCTTGCACGTGCTTATCTGTGGTGACAATGGGATATCATGTGATCCACTTGATGTATGTTTTGGTGATCAACTTGCGAGTTCCGTGACCTCGTGAACTTATGCATAGGGGTTGGCACACGTTTTCGTCTTGACTCTCCGGTAGAAACTTTGGGGCACTCTTTGAAGTTCTTTGTGTTGGTTGAATAGATGAATCTGAGATTGTGTGATGCATATCGTATAATCATACCCACGAATACTTGAGGTGACATTGGAGTATCTAGGTGACATTGGGGTTTTGGTTGATTTGTGTCTTAAGGTGTTATTCTAGTACGAACTCTATGATAGATTGAACGGAAAGAATAGCTTCATGTTATTTTACTACGGACTCTTGAATAGATCGATTAGAAAGGATAACTTTGAGGTGGTGTCGTACCCTACAATAATCTCTTCGTTTGTTCTCCGATATTAGTGACTTTGGAGTGACTCTTTTTTGCATGTTGAGGGATAGTTATATGATCCAATCATGTTATTATTGTTGAGGGAGCTTGCACTAGTGAAAGTATGAACCCTAGGCCTTATTTCAACGCATTGCAATACCGTTTTCGCTCACTTTTATCATTAGTTACCTTGCTGTTTTTATATTTTCAGATTACAAAAACCTATATCTACTATCCATATTGCACTTGTATCACCATCTCTTCACCGAGCTAGTGCACCTATACAATTTACCATTGTATTGGGTGTGTTGGGGACACAAGAGACCCTTTGTTATTTGGTTGCAGGGTTGTTTGAGAGAGACCATCTTCATCCTACGCCTCCCACGGATTGATAAATCTTAGGTCATCCACTTGAGGGAAATTTGCTACTGTCCTACAAACCTCTGCACTTGGAGGCCCAACGACGTCTACAAGAAGAAGGTTGTGTAGTAGACATCAAGCTCTTTTCTGGCACCGTTGCCGGGGAGGCGAGGAAAGCGGCACTAACACCCCTTCAACGAAGCTCTTTTCTGGCGTCGTTTCCGGGGAGGTTAGCGCTTGAAGATGTATCTTTAGATCTTGCAATCGAATCTTTTTGTTTCTTGTTTTATCACTAGTTTAGTTTATAAAATGAAACTACAAAAAATATAATTGAGTCTACCTCATACGCTTCATCTTTTTAATATCTTTCATGAGAATGATGGAAAGGAAAATTGTGCTCAAATGCTAGAAGAACAAGTCTCTAAATGTTTGGCACTAAATCTATGAATGATGAGCATGATTGCAATGTTGTTATTATGAACTCCTTGAATATCCATAGTACTAATGATGATTGCACCAGTCATGATGAAAATGTCTCTTATAAGCATGTCAACTTTTGTGGAGTGCATAGAGTTTGCAAGTACATACCAAATAGGGAAGATAGATTTTGCAAGAGGCATAAGTATTTGGAAACTAAATGGTTGCAAGAAAGGCTAGATGTTTGTGCTAAAAATTTAAAATTTCTTCACCATACTTGTGAACTTTGCAATGAACATGGTCATTTAAATCTCAAATGCAAATTGTTTCATGATCATATCGTGTCCAAAAATTGTGATGATTTGATTTCCTTTGCACATCATAATGAACTTTGTTTGCTTTTGGGTTATGAAGAAATGAAACGTATAACTAAGCATATTCCAAAATATAACCTTGAGAAATTCCTCGATATTGATCTAGAATAAATTTTTATGTATTGTGCGGTGAATTGCATTGAAAATCCTTATATTGCCAATTACATAAAGAAAATAAAACAAATAGAGGGTGAAGAGAATACTAATGAAAGGGAAGAGGCTTCCCAATATCCTCCATTTATTTCTTATGACGAATCAGGTAACGAGGAGGAGACTTCTATTCAACCAATCTCATCAACAAGGAGCTCCAAAAAGAGGATTGAACCCACACATAATGTGAAGAAGAAAAAGAAAAGACGGTGGAGCAAAGGTAAAAAGGTATCTCTCCCAAATGATGTTGCTCCTATTACTCCTTGTGATGATGGTAATTGCTATACTATTGGTGCTATCCATACTATTAATGATGAGAGTGATTATGCTTATGATATGAAAAGGCCCAAGCTTGGGGGATGCTATGTTTGATGAAAATAACATGTTTGAGAATATATTTTCTGCAATTAATGTTTGTCCCAAGCTTGGGTATGCTACGTTTAATGAAGATGATATTTTTAGTCTCCCAAGTTTTGATATGCAAATTTATAATGATGGTAGCATGCCTCCTACTTATGATGATTATATTGATGAAAGTGGTTTGGAAGAGTGTCAACTTTAGGAAGTAATGATCCCACTATTTTGGAGGATGTTGAATCTTATTGTGATAATTATGAAAGTGGATTTGGAGAGGTCATGACTTTATTTAGTAATGATTCCACTATCTTGGAAGAGGTTTCAATTGGTTATGATGAGAACAAAGTTGCTACCTATGATGATTATTGTGATGACACTTATGCTATAAAAATTAGTGATGATTATATTTATAAAACTAGTCACGATTATGATTACCCTTTTCCTGAACATTACTCTTTTAATGTGGAAACAATTTATGGTATTCGAGTCTCTTATGATACTCCCACTATTCCGAATAAGAAAATTTTTGCTTATGTGGAGAATAATAAAATTTCTATGCTGGTAGATCATGAAAAGAATGCTTTAGGTGCTGGTTATATTGTTGAATTCATTCATGATTCTACTGAGAATTATTATGAGGGAGGAACATATGCTTGTAGGAATTGCAATAATGTCAAGTTTCCTCTCTATGTGCTTAAAATCTGGAAGTTATGCTTGTTTTACCTTCCTATGCAAGTTGATTCTTGTTCCCATAAGTTGTTTGCTCAAAAAATCCCTATTCATAGGAAGAGGGTTAGACTTAAATGTTCTAGTAATATTCTTCATGACGCTCTCTTTATGTTTCAATTCTTATCTTTTATATGAGCATCATTGAAATCATCATGCCTAGCTAGGGGCGTTAAACGATAGCGCTTGTTGGGAGGCAACCCAATTTTATTCTTATTCTTTTATTTTTGCTCCTGTTTAGTAATAAATAATTCATATAGATTCTTTTTAGATGTGGTTTTATGTTTTAATTAGTTTTTGTGCCAAGTAGAACCGTTGGGAAGACTTGGGGAAAGTCTTTTTGATCTTGCTGTAAAAACAGAAACTTTAGCGCTCACGAGATTAGCTACAACTTTTTACTGGAGAGTGCTATTTAGTTAATTATTTTTTAAGATGATTAATAGATAAATTACTCACATCCAGAAATTTAGTTTAGATTTTTTTAGGGTTCCAGAAGTATTCGAAACCTATAGATTACTACAGACTATTCTGTTTTTGACAGATTCTGTTTTTCGTGTGTTGTTTGCTTATTTTGATGAATCTATGGCTAGTAATAGAGTTTATGAACCATAGAAAAGTTGGAATACAGTAGGTTTAACACCAATATAAATAAATAATGAGTTAATTACATTACCTTAAAGTGGTGGTTTGTTTTCTTTTACTAACGGAGCTTATGAGTTTTCTGTTAAGTTTTGTGTTGTGAAGTTTTCAAGTTTTGGGTAAAGATTCGATGGACTATGGAATAAGGAGTGGCAAGAGCCTAAGCTTGGGGATGCCCAAGGTACCCCAAGGTAATATTCAAGGACAACCAAGAGCCTAATCTTGGGGATGCCCTGAAAGGCATCCCCTCTTTCATCTTCGTTCATCGGTAACTTTACTTGGAGCTATATTTTTATTCACCACATGATATGTGTTTTGCTTGGAGCGTCATTTTATTTTCTTTTGTTTTGCTTGCTGTTTGAATAAAATACCAAGATATGAAATTCTTAAATGTTAGAGAGTCTTCACATAGTTGCATAATTATTCAACTACTCATTGATCTTCACTTATATCTTTCACAGTAGTTTGTCATTTGCTCTAGTGCTTCATTTATATCCTTTTAGAGCACGGTGGTGGTTTTATTTTATATAAATAGATGAACTATTATGCTTCACTTATATTATTTTGAGAGTCTTTATAACATCATGGTAGTTTGCTTTGGTTATGAAACTAGTCCTAATATGATGGGCATCCAAGATGGGTATAATAAAAACTTTCATATAAAGTGCGTTGAATACTAAGAGAAGTTTGATACTTGATGATTGTTTTGAGATATGGAGATGGTGATATTAGAGTCATGCTAGTTGAGTAGTTGTGAATTTGATAAATACTTGTGTTGAAGTTTGTGATTCCTGTAGCATGCACGTATGGTGAACCGTTATGTGATGAAGTCGGAGCATGATTTATTTAATGATTGCCTTCCTTATGAGTGGCGGTCGGGGACGAGCGATGGTCTTTTCCTACCAATATATACCCCTAGGAGCATGCGCGTAGTACTTTGTTTCAATAACTAATAGATTTTTGCAATAAGTATGTTAGTTCTTTATGACTAATGTTAAGTCCATGGATTATACACACTCTCACCCTTCCACCATTGCTAGCCTCTCTAGTACCGCGCAACTTTCGCCGGTACCATACACCAACCATTTACCTTCCTCAAAACAGCCACCATACCTACCTATTATGGCATTTCCATATCCATTCCGAGATATATTGCCATGCAACTTTCCACCGTTCTGTTTATTATGACACGCTTCATCATTGTCATATTGCTTTGCATGATCATCTGGTTGACATCGTATTTGTGGCAAAGCCACCATTCATAATTATTTCATACATGTCACTCATGAGTCATTGCACATCCTGGTACACCGCCGGAGGCATTCATATAGAGTCATATTTTGTTCTAAGTATCGAGTTGTAATTCTTGAGTTGTAAGTAAATAAAAGTGTGATGATCATCATTATTAGTGCATTCTCCAAGTGAGGAAAGGATGATGGAGACTATGATTCCCCCACAAGTCGGGATGAGACTCCGGATGAAAAAATAAAAATAAAATAAAAAAAGAGGCCATAAAAAAAGAGAAGGCCCAAAAAATAAAATAAAAAGAGAAAAAGAGAGAAGGGGCAATGCTACTATCCTTTTACCACACTTGTGCTTCAAAGTAGCACCATGATCTTCATGATAGAGAATATCCTATGTTGTCACTTTCATATACTAGTGGGAATCTTTCATTATAGAACTTGGCTTGTATATTCCCATGATGGGCTTCCTCAAAATGCCCTAGGTCTTCGTGAGCAAGCAAGTTGGATGCACACCCACTTAGTTTGTTTTTGAGCTTTCATACACTTATAGCTCTAGTGCATCCGTTGCATGGCAATCCCTACTCACTCACATTGATATCTATTGATGGGCATCTCCATAGCCCATTCGCCTAGTTGATGTGAGACTATCTTCTCCTTTTTGTCTTCTCCACAACCACCATTCTATTCCACCTATAGTGCTATATCCATGGCTCACGCTCATGTATTGCGTGAAGATTGAAAAAGTTTGAGAACACCAAAAGTATGAAACAACTGCTTGGCTTGTCATCGGGGTTGTGCATGATTTAAATATTTTGTGTGATGAAGATAGAGCATAGCCAGACTATATGATTTTGTAGGGATAGCTTCCTTTGGCCATGTTATTTTGAGAAGACATGATTACTTTGTTAGTATGTTTGAAGTATTATTATTTTTATGTCAATATTAAACTTTTGTATTGAATCTTATGGATCTGAATATTCTTGCTACAATAAAAATAATTACATGGATAAATATGTTAGGTAGCATTCCACATCAAAAATTCTATTTTTATCATTTACCTAGTCGAGGACGAGCAGGAATTAAGCTTGGGGATGCTGATACGTCTCCAACGTATCTGTAATTTTTGATTGTTCCATGCTATTATATTATCTGTTTTGGATGTTTATGGGCTTTATTTTACAGTTTTATATTATTTTTGGGACTAACCTATTAACCGGAGGCCCAGCCCAAAATGCTGTTGTATTGCCTATTTCAGTGTTTCAAAGAAAAGGAATATCAAACGGAGTCCAAACGGAATGAAACCTTTGGGATAGTTATTTTTGGAACGGAAGCAATCCAGGAGACTTGGAGTCTACGTCAGGGAAGCTTCGAGGTGGCCACGAGGCAGGGAGGCGCGCCTGCCCCCCTGGGTGCGCCCCCACCCTCATGGGCCCCTCGTGGCTCCCCTAACCGACTTCTTTCGCCTATACATGTCCATATACCCAAAAAAACATCGGGGAGCAGAATCGGTCGGGAGTTCCACCGCCAGAAGCCTCCGTAGCCACCGAAAACCAATCTAGACCCATTCTGGCCCCCTACTGGAGGGGGGGAATCCCTCTTCGGTGGCCATCTTCATCATCCCGGCGCTCTCCATGACGAGGAGGGAGTAGTTCCCCCTCGGAGCTGAGGGTATGTACCAGTAGCTATGTGTTTGATCTCTCTCTCTCTCTCTCTCGTGTTCTTGAGGTGATACGATCTTGATGTATCGCGAGCTTTGCTATTATAGTTGGATCTTATGATGTTTTCCCCCTCTCCTATCTTGTAATGGATTGAGTTTTCCCTTTGAAGTTATCTTATCGGATTGAGTCTTTAAGGATTTGAGAACACTTGATGTATGTCTTGCACATGCTTATCTGTGGTGACAATGGGATATCATGTGATCCACTTGATGTATATTTGGTTGATCAACTTGCGAGTTCCGTGACCTCGTGAACTTATGCATAGGGGTTGGCACACATTTTCGTCTTGACTCTCCGGTAGAAACTTTGGGGCACTCTTTGAAGTTCTTTGTGTTGGTTGAATAGATGAATCTGAGATTGTGTGATGCATATCGTATAATCATACCCACGGATACTTGAGGTGACATTGGAGTATCTAGGTGGCATTAGGGTTTTGGTTGATTTGTGTCTTAAGGTGTTATTCTAGTACGAACTCTATGATAGATTGAACGGAAAGAATAGCTTCATGTTATTTTCCTACGGACTCTTGAATAGATCGATCAGAAAGGATAACTTTGAGGTGGTTTCATACCCTACAATAATCTCTTCGTTTGTTCTCCGCTATTAGTGACTTTGGAGAGACTCTTTGTTGCATGTTGAGGGATAGTTATATGATCCAATTATGTTATTATTGTTGAGGGAACTTGCACTAGCGAAAGTATGAACCTAGGCCTTATTTCAACGCATTACAATACCGTTTTCGCTCACTTTTATCATTAGTTACCTTGCTGTTTTTATTTTTTCATATTACAAAAACCTATATCTACTATCCATATTGCTCTTGTATCACCATCTCTTCGCTGAACTAGTGCACCTATACAATTTACCATTGTATTGGGTGTGTTGGGGACACAAGAGACTCTTTGTTATTTGGTTGCAGGGTTGTTTGAGAGAGACCATCTTCATCCTATGCCTCCCACGGATTGATAAACCTTAGGTCATCCACTTGAGGGAAATTTGCTACTGTCCTACAAACCTCTACACTTGGAGGCCCAACAACGTCTACAAGAAGAAGGTTGTGTAGTAGACATCAGCTATATACGAGACCTATTGTGTACCTAGCCATGAGTTTGGCAAAGGGGTACAATAGTGATCCAGGAGTAGATCACTGGACAACGGTCAAAATTATCCTTAGAAGACTAAGGAGATATTTCTCCGTTATGGAGGTGATAAAGAGTTCATCGTAAAGAGTTACGTCGATGCAAGCTTTGACACTGATCTGGATGACTCTGAGTCTCAATCTGGATACATATTGAAAGTGGGAGCCATTAGCTAGAGTAGCTCTATGCAGAGCATTGTAGACGTAGAAATTTGCAAAATACATACGGATCTGAATGTGGCAGACCTGTTGACTAAACTTCTCTCACAAGCAACCCATGATCACACCTTAGTACTCTTTGGGTGTTAATCACATAGCGACGTGAACTAGATTATTGACTCTAGTAAACACTTTGGGTGTTGATCACATGGCGATGTGAACTATGGGTGTTAATCACATGGTGATGTGAACTATTGGTGTCAAGTCACATGGCGATGTGAACTAGATTATTGACTCTAGTGCAAGTGGGAGACTGAAGGAAATATGCCCCAGATGTAATAATAAAGTTGTTATTTATATTTCCTTATATCATGATAAATGGTTAATATTCATGCTAGAATTGTATTAACGGAAAACTTGATACATGTGTGGATACATAGACAAAACACAATGTCCCTAGTAAGCCTCTACTTGACTAGCTCGTTAATCAAAGATGGTTAAGTTTCCTAAGCATAGACATGTGTTGTCATTTGATGAATGGGATCACATCATTAGGAGAATGATGTGATGGACAAGACCCATCCATTAGCTTAGCAGTATGATCGTCTAGTTTTATTGCTATTGCTTTCTTCATGACTTATACATATTCCTCTCGCTATGAGATTATGCAATGATATGTCTCCAACGTATCTATAATTTTTGATTGTTCCATGTTGTTATATTATCAAACTTGGATGTTTTATGATCATTTTATAGTCATTCTATATCATTTTTGGTACTAACCTATTGACATAGTGCCAAGTGTTAGTTCCTGTTTTTCCATGTTTTTTACATCGCAGAAAATCAATATCAGACGGAGTCCAAATGCCCCGAAAGTTTACGGAGAATTTTTATGGGCCAGAAGGAACACAACGGGCCCTAGCTGCGCCTGGGGGGGTGCCCCGTGGGGGGCACAACCCACCAGGGCGCGCCAGGAGGCCCAGGCGTGCCCTGGTGGGCTGTTCCCACCTCGGGTGCCCCCGGACCGCCTCTATGCTCTATAAATACCCCAATATTCGAGAAACCCTAGGGGAGTTGACAAAATATTCATCCAGCCGCCGCAGAGTCCAGAACCACCAGATCCAATCTAGACACCATCTCGGATGGGGTTCACCACCTCCATTGGTGCCTCTTCGATGATGCGTGAGTAGTTCTTTGTAGACCTTCGGGTCCGTAGTTAGTAGCTAGATGGCTTCATCTCTCTCTCTCTTGATTCTCGATACAATGGTCTCTTGGATATCCATATGATGTTACTCTTTTTGCGGTGTGTTTGTTGGGATCCGATGAACTTCGAGTTTATGAGCAGATTTATCTTTTTATATCCATGAACGTTATTTGAGTTTCTTTGATCTCTTATATGCATGATTTCTTATAGCCTCGTATTTCTTCTCCAATATTTGGGTTTTGTTTGGCCAACTTGATCTTTTTATATTGCAATAGGAAGAGGTGCTTTGTAGTGGGTTCGATCTTACAGTGCTTGATCCCAGTGACAGAAAGGGAAACGCTACGTATGTATTGTTGCTACTAAGGATAAAACGATGGGGTCTATCTCTACATAGATAGATCTTGTCTACATCATGTCATCGTTCTTATTGCATTACTCCGTTTCTCCATGAACTTAATACACTAGATGCAAGATGGATAGTGGTCGATGTGTGGAGTAATAGTAGTAGATGCAGGCAGGAGTCGGTCTACTAATCTTGGGCGTGATGCCCATACAACGATCATTGCCTGGATATCATCATAATTATTTGAAGTTCTATCAATTGCCCAACAGTAATTTGTTTACCCACTGTTTGCTATTTTTCTCGAGAGAAGCCACTAGTGAAACCTACGGCACCTGGGTCTTCTTTCTCATATATTTGCCTTTACGATCTACTTTTCTCTTGCATTTATTTTCAGATCTATTAAACCAAAAATACAAAAATAGCTTGCTGCAATTTTTCTTTATTTATTTTATTTAGCTTCGATCTATCAATTTACTACAAATTTATTTCACGTCCATTTTCCACTTGAGGCGTCGTACCCCGAAAGGGATTGACAACCCCTTTAACACGTCGGGTTGCGAGGATTTGTTATCTGTGTGCACGGGCTGTTTACATTGTGTTGCTTGGTGATACGTCTCCAACATATCTATAATTTTTGATTGTTCCATGCTATTGTATTATCTGTTTTGGATGTTAATGGGCTTTATTTTACACTTTTATATTATTTTCGGGACTAACCTATTAACCAGAGGCCGAGCCCAAATTGCTGTTTTTTTTGCTTATTTTAGTGTTTCGTAGAAAAGGAATATCAAACGGAGTCCAAACGGAATGAAACCTTTGGGAGCATTATTTTTGGAACAAACTTAATCTAGGAGACTTGGAGTGGACGTCAAGAAACAATCGAGGTGGCCACAAGGCAGGGGCCGCGCCCACCCCCTGGGCGCGCCCTCCACCCTCGTGGGCCCCTCGTTGCTCCACCGACCTACTTCTTCCTCCTATATAAATCCATATACCCCGCAAACATTCAGGAGCACCACGAAACCCTATTTCCACCGCCGCAACCTTCTGTACCCAAGAGATCCCATCTTGGGGCCTTTTCGGGAGCTCCGTCGGAGGGGGAATTGATCACGGAGGGCCTCTACATCAACTCCATGGCCCTTCCGATGACGTGTGAGTAGTTTACTTCAGACCTTCGGGTCCATAGCTCATAGCAAGATGGCTTCTTCTCTCTCTTTGGATCTCAATACAAAGTTCTCCTCGATTCTCTTGGAGATCTATTCGATGTAATCTTCTTTTGCGGTGTGTTTGTCGAGATCCGATGAATTGTGGGTTTATGATCAAGTTTATCTATGAACAATATTTGAATCTTCTCTGAATTCTTTTATGTATGATTGGTTTATCTTTGCAAGTCTCTTTGAATTATCAGTTTGGTTTGGCCTACTAGATTGATCTTTCTTGCAATGGGAGAAGTGCTTAGCTTTGGGTTCAATCTTGCGGTGCTCGATCCCAGTGACAGAAAGGGAAACGACACGTATTGTATTGTTGCCAGCGAGGATAAAAAGATGGGGTTTACATCATATTGCATGAGTTTATCCCTCTACATCATATCATCTTGCTTAAGGCGTTACTCTGTTCTTACGAACTTAATACTCTAGATGCATGTTGGATAGCGGTCGATGTGTGGAGTAATAGTAGTAGATACAGGCAGGAGTCGGTCTACTTGTCACGGACGTGATGCCTATATACATGATCATACCTAGATATTCTCATAATTATTCGCTTTTCTATCAATTGTTCGACAGTAATTTGTTCACCCACCATAAATACGTATGCTATCTTGAGAGAAGCCACTAGTCAAACCTATGGCCCCCGGGTCTATTCTCCATCATATAAGTTTCCAATCTATTTTATTTTGCAATCTTTACTTTCAATCTATATCATAAAAATACCAAAAATATTTATCTTATTATTGTTATCTCTATCAGATTTCACTCTTGCATGTGGCCGTGAAGGGATTGATGATGTCTACTACACAACCTTCTTCTTGTAGATGTTGTTGGGCCTCCAAGTGCAGAGGTTTGTAGGACAGTAGCAAATTTCCCTCAAGTGGATGACCTAAGGTTTATCAATCCGTAGGAGGCGTAGGATGAACATGGTCTCTCTCAAGCAACCCTGCAACCAAATAACAAAGAGTCTCTTGTGTCCCCAACACACCCAATACAATGGTAAATTGTATAGGTGCACTAGTTCGGCGAAGAGATGGTGATACAAGTGCGATATGGATGGTAGATAAAGGTTTTTGTAATCAGAAATTATAAAAACAGCAAGGTAACTAATGATAAAAGTGAGCGTAAACGGTATTGCAATGCTAGGAAACAAGGCCTAGGGTTCATACTTTCACTAGTGCATGTTTTCTCAACAATAATAACATAATTGGATCACATAACTATCCCTCAACATGCAACAAAGAGTCACTCCAAAGTCACTAATAGCGGAGAACAAACGAAGAGATTATGGTAGGGTACGAAACCACCTCAAAGTTATTCTTTCCAATCAATCCGTTGGGCTATTCCTATAAGTGTCACAAACAGACCTAGAGTTCGTACTAGAATAACACCTTAAGACACAAATCAACCAAAACCCTAATGTCACCTAGATACTCCAATGTCACCTCAAGTATCCGTGGGTATGATTATACGATATGCACCACACAATCTCAGATTCATCTATTCAACCAACACATAGAACCTCAAAGAGTGCCCCAAAGTTTCTACCGGAGAATCACGATGAAAACATGTGCCAACCCCTATGCATAAGTTCGTGGGCGGAACCCGCAAGTTGGTCACCAAAACATACATCAAGTGAATCACGTGATATCCCATTGTCACCACAGATACGCACGACAAGACATACATCAAGTGTTCTCAAATCTTTAAAGACTCAATCCGATAAGATAACTTCAAAGGGGAAACTCAATCCATTACAAGAGAGTAGAGGTGGGAGGAGAAACATAAGATCCAACTATAATAGCAAAGCTCGCGATACATCAAGATCGTTCCAAATCAAGAACACGAGAGCGAGAGATCAAACACATAGCTACTGGTACATACCCTCAGCCCCGAGGGAGAACTACTCCCTCCTCGTCATGGAGAGCACCGGGATGATGAAGATGGCCACCGGAGAGGGATTTCCCCTCCAGCATGGTGCCGGAACAGGTCTAGATTGGTTTTCGGGGGCTACGAAGGCTTCTGGCGGCGGAACTACCGATCTATTGTGCTCCCCGGTCGTTTTAGGGTATATGGATATATATAGGTGGAAGAAGTACGTCAGGGGAGCCACGAGGGGCCCACAAGGGTGGAGGGCACGCCCAGGGGGGGTGGGCGCGCCCTCCTAACTCGTGGTCTCCTTGTTGCTTCCCTTACGTGGACTCCAAGTCTCCCGGGTTGCTTTCCTTCCAAAAATAAGTTCCGTGAAGTTTCAGGTCAATTGGACTCCATTTGATATTCCTTTTCTGCGATACTCTAAAACAAGGAAAAAACAGAAACTGGCACTGGGCTCTAGGTTAATAGGTTAGTCCCAAAAATTGTATAAAATAGCATATAAATGCATATAAAACATCCAAGGTTGATAATATAATAGCATGGAACAATCAAAAATTATAGATACGTTGGAGACGTATCAGCATCCCCAAGCTTCCTGCTCGTCCTCGAGTAGGTAAATGATAAAAACAGAATTTTTGATGTGGAATGCTACCTAACATATTTATCCATGTAGTTCTCTTTATTGTGGTAAGAATATTCAGATCCATAAGATTCAAGACAAAAGTTTAATATTGACATAAAAATAATAATACTTCAAGCATACTAACAAAGCAATCATGTCTTCTCAAAATAACATGGCCAAAGAAAGCTATCCCTACAAAATCATATAGTCTGGCTATGCTCCATCTTCACCACACAAAATATTTAAATCATGCACAACCCCGATGACAAGCCAAGCAATTGTTTCATACTTTTGATGTTCTCAAACTTTTTCAATCTTCACGCAATACATGAGCGTGAGCCATGGACATAGCACTATAGGTGGAACAGAATGGTGGTTGTGGAGAAGACAAAAAGGAGAAGATAGTCTGACATCAACAAGGCGTATCAAAGGGCTATGGAGATGCCCATCAATAGATATCAATGTGAGTGATTAGGGATTGCCATGCAACGGATGCACTAGAGCTATAAATGTATGAAAGCTCAACAAAAGAAACTAGTGGGTGTGCATCCAACTCGCTTGCTCACGAAGACCTAGGGCATTTTGAGGAAGCCCATCATTGGAATATACAAGCCAAGTTCTATAATGAAATATTCCCACTAGTATATGGAAGTGACAACATAGGAGACTCTCTATCATGAAGATCATGGTGCTACTTTGAAGCACAAGTGTGGTAAAAGGATAGTAGCATTGCCCCTTCTCTCTTTTTCTCTCATTTTTTTTATTTTTTTATTTGGGCCTTCTCTTTTTTATGGCCTTTTTTCTCTTTTTTTTATTTGGGGCTTCTTTGGCCTCTTTTTTTATTTAGTCCGGAGTCTCATCCCGACTTGTGGGGGAATCATAGTCTCCATCATCCTTTCCTCACTGGGACAATGCTCTAATAATGATGATCATCACACTTTTATTTACTTACAACTCAAGAATTACAACTCAATACTTAGGACAAGATATGACTCTATATGAGTGCCTCCGGCGGTGTACCGGGATGTGCAATGATGCATGAGTGACATGTATGAAAGAATTATGAATGGTGGCTTTGCCACAAATACGATGTCAACTACATGATCATGCAAAGCAATATGACAATGATGGAGCGCGTCATAATAAATGGAACGGTGGTAAGTTGCATGGCAATATATCTCAGAATGGCTATGGAAATGCCATAATAGGTAGGTATGGTGGCTGTTTTGAGGAAGATATATGGTGGGTTTATGGTACCGGCGAAAGTTGCGCAGTACTAGAGAGGCTAGCAATGGTGGAAGGGTGAGAGTGCGTATAATCCATGGACTCAACGTTAGTCATAAAGAACTCACATACTTATTAAAAAATCTATTAGTTATCCAAACAAAGTATTACGCGCATGCTCCTAGGGGGATAGATTGGTTGGAAAAGACCATCGCTCGTCCCCGACCGCCACTCATAAGGAAGACAATCAATAAATAAATTATGCTCCGACTTCATCACATAATGGTTCACCATATGTGCATGCTACGAGAATCACAAACTTCAACACAAGTATTTCTCAAATTCACAACTACTAAACTAGCATGACTTTAATATCACCATCTCCATGTCTCAAAACCATCATCAAGTATCAAACTTCTCATAGTATTCAATGCACTTTATATGAAAGTTTTTATTATATCCCTCTTGGATGCCCATCATATTAGGACTAAGTTCATAACCAAAGCAAATTGCCATGCTGTTCTAAAGACTCTCAAAATAATATAAGTGAAGCATGAGAGATCAATTATTTCTATAAAATAAAACTACCACCATGCTCTAAGAAGATATTAGTGAAGCACTAGAGCAAACGACAAACTACTCCGAAAAATATAAGTGAAGCTAAATGAGTAGTCGAATAATTATGCAACTATGTGAAGACTCTCTAGCATTTAAGAATTTCAGATCTTGGTATTTTATTCAAACAGCAAGCAAAACTGAATAAAATAAAATGACGCTCCAAGCAAAACACATATCATGTGGCGAATAAAAATATAGCTCCAAGTAAAGTTACCGATGAACGAAGACGAAAGAGGGGATGCCTTCCGGGGCATCCCCAAGCTTAGGCTTTTGTTTGTCCTTGAATATTACCTTGGGGTGCCTTGGGCATCCCAAAGCTTAGGCTCTTGCCACTCCTTATTCCATAGTCCATCGAATCTTTACCCAAAACTTGAAAACTTCACAACACAAAACTTAACACAAAACTCCTAAGCTCCGTTAGTATAAGAAAATAAATCACCACTTAGGTACTGTAATGAACTCATTATTTATTTATATTGGTTTTAAACCTACTGTATTCCAACTTCTCTATGGTTTATAAACTATTTTACTAGCCATAGATTCATCAAAATAAGTAAACAACATAATGAAAACAGAATCTGTCAAAAACAGAACAGTCTGTAGTAATCTGTATCAAACGTATACTTCTGGAACTCATAAAATTCTCAAATAAATTGATGGACGTGAGTAATTTGTCTATTAATCATCTTCAAAAGGAATTAACTAAATATCACTCTCCAAATAAAAATGGCTGCAATTCTCGTGAGCGCTAAAGTTTCTGTTTTTTACAGCATGATCAACAAAACTTTCCCCAAGTCTTCCCAAAGGTTCTACTTGGCAAAAACACTAATTAAAAGCATAAAACCACATATAAACAGAGGCTAGATGAATTTTTTATTACTAAACAGGAACAAAAAGCAAGGAACAAAAATAAATTTGGGTTGCCTCCCAACAAGCGCTATCGTTTAACGCCCCTAGCTAGGCATGATGATTTCTATGATGCTCACATAAAAGATAAGAATTGTAACATAAAGATAGCATCATGAAGAATATTACTAGAACATTTAAGTATAATCCATTTCCTATGCATAGGGATTTTGTGAGCAAATAACTTATGGGAACAATAATCAACTAGCATAGGAAGGCAAAACAAGCATAACTTCAAAATTTTAAGCACATAGAGAGGAAACTTGATATTATTGCAATTCCTACAAGCATATATTCCTCCCTCATAATAATTTTCAGTAGCATCATGAATGAATTCAACAATGTAACCAGCATCTAAAGCATTCTTTCATGATCTACAAGCATATAATTTTATTACTCTCCACATAAGCAAACTTCTTCTCATGAATAATAGTGGGAGTATCATAAGAGACTCGAATACTATAAATTGTTTCCACATTAAAGATAATGTTCAGAAAAGGGGTAATCATAATCATGACAAGTTTTATAAATGTAATCACTACTTTTTATAGCATAAGTATCATCACAATAATCATCATAGGTAGGAGGCATGCTATCATCATTATGAACTTGCATATCAAAACTTTGGAGACTAAAAATATCATCTTCATTAAACGTAGCATCCCCAATCTTGGGATAAACATTAATTGCAGCAAATATATTCTCAAAAACATCATCTTCATCAAACATAGCATCCGCAAGCTTGGGCCTTTTCATATCATAAGCATAATCACTCTCATAATTAATAGTATGGATAACACCAATAGTATAGCAATTATCATATTCTTCCAAGCAAGTGCCAAAAAGATTTTCAAGATCATAAGAAGTATCATTATCTTCCACAATTATATTTTCATGAGGCACAATAGTAATAGGAGCAGCATTATTTGGGGGAGATATCTTTTTACCTCTCTTCCTTTTTCTTCTCTTCTTATTCACCACATCATGTGTGGGTTCAATCCTCTGGAGCTCCTTATTAATGAGATTGGTTGAATAGGAGGCTCCTCCTCGTTACCTGATTCATCATAAGAAATAATAGGAGGATATTGGGAAGTCTCTTCCCTTTCATTAGTATTCTCTTCATCTTCTATGTGTTTTCTTTTCTTTATGTAATTGGCAATATAAGGATTTTCAATGCAATTCACCGCACAATACATATAAATTTCCTCTAGATCAAAGCCAAGAAGTTTGTAACGGGAAAATTCTGGAAGATGATTAGTTAAATGTTTCATTTCTTCATAACCCATAAGCAAACTAAGTTCATTATAATGTGCAAGGGAAATTGAGTCATCACAATTTTTGGACACGATTAGATCATGGAACAATTTGCATCGGATAGCTAAATGACCGTGTTCATTGCAAAGTCCACAAGTACGACCAAGAAAATTTAAATTTTCAGCACAATCATCTAGTATTTCTTGCAACAATTTAGTTTCTAAGTACTTATACTTCTTGCAATATCTATCTTCCCTTTTTGGTGTGTACTTACAAACCCAATGCACTCCACAAAAATTGACATGTTTATAGGAGACATTTTCATCATAACTAGTGCAATCATCATTAGTATCATGGATATCCAAAGAATTCGTACTAACAACATTGCAATCATGCTTGTCATTCACATATTTTATGCCAAGCATTCTATGTAATTCTTCTTCTAGTATTTGAGCACAATTTTCCTTTCCATCATGCTCACGAAGGATATTAAAAAGATGAAGCGTATGAGGTAAACTCAATTCCATTTTTTTGTAATTTTCTTTTATAAACTAAACTAGTGATAAAACAAGAAACTAAAAGACTCGATTGCAAGATCTAAAGATATACCTTCAAGAACTCACCTCCCCGGCAACGGCGCCAGAAAAGAGCTTGATGTCTACTTTACAACCTTCTTATTGTAGACGTTGTTGGGCCTCCAAGTGCAGAGGTTTGTAGGACATTAGCAAATTTCCCTCAAGTGGATGACCTAAGGTTTATCAATCCATAGGAGGCGTAGGATGAAGATGGTCTCTCTCAAGCAACCCTGCAACCAAATAACAAAGAGTCTCTTGTGTCCCCAACACACCCAATACAATGGTAAATTGTATAGGTGCACTAGTTCGGCGAAGAGATGGTGATACAAGTGCAATATGGATGGTAGACAAAGGTTTTTGTAATCTGAAATTAAAAAAACAGCAAGGTAACTAATGATAAAAGTGAGCGTAAACGGTATTGCTAAAATAGGAAACAAGGCCTAGGGTTCATACTTTCACTAGTGCAAGTTCTCTCAATAATAATAACATAATTGGATCACATAACTATCCCTCAACATGCAACAAAGAGTCACTCCAAAGTCACTAATAGCGGAGAACAAACGAAGAGATTATGGTAGGGTACGAAACCACCTCAAAGTTATTCTTTCCAATCAATCCATTGGGCTATTCCTATAAGTGTCACAAACAGCCCTAGAGTTCGTACTAGAATAACACCTTAAGGCACAAATCAACCAAAACCCTAATGTCACCTAGATACTCCAATGTCACCTCAAGTATCCGTGGGTATGATTATACGATATGCATCACACAATCTCAGATTCATCTATTCAACCAACAAATAGAACCTCAAAGAGTGCCCCAAAGTTTCTACCAGAGAATCGCGACAAAAACGTGTGCCAACCCCTATGCATAAGTTCATGGGCGGAACCCGCAAGTTGGTCACCAAAATATACATCAAGTGAATCACGTGATATCCCATTGTCACCACAGATACGCACGACAAGACATACATCAAGTGTTCTCAAATCTTTAAAGACTCAATCCGATAAGATAACTTCAAAGGGGAAACTCAATCCATTACAAGAGAGTAGAGGGGGGAGGAGAAACATAAGATCCCACTATAATAGCAAAGCTTGCGATACATCAAGATCGTGCCAAATCAAGAACACGAGAGAGAGAGACCAAACACATAGCTACTGGTACATACCCTCAGCCCCGAGGGAGAACTACTCCCTCCTCGTCATGGAGAGCACCGCGATGATGAAGATGGCCACCGAAGAGGGATTCCCCCTCCGGCAGGGTGCCGGAAGGGGTCTAGATTGGTTTTCGGCGGCTACGGAGGCTTCTAGCGGCGGAACTCCCGATCTATTGTGCTCCCTGATCGTTTTAGGGTTTATGGAGATATATAGGCGGAAGAAGTACGTCAGGGGAGACACGAGGGGCCCACAAGGGTGGAGGGCGCACCCAGGGGGGTGGGCGTGCCCCCTGCCTCGTGGCCTCCTCGTTGCTTCCCTTACGTGGACTCCAAGTCTCCCGGGTTGCTTTCCGTCTAAAAATAAGTTCCGTGAAGTTTCAGGTCAATTGGACTCCGTTTGATTTTCCTTTTCTGCGATACTCTAAAACAAGGAAAAAAACATAAACTGGCACTGGGCTCTAGGTTAATAGGTTAGTCCAAAAAATCATATAAATAGCATATAAATGCATATAAAACATCCAAGGTTGATAATATAATAGCATGGAACAATAAAAAATTATAGATACGTTGGAGATGTATCAATTGACAACCCCTTTATTGCGTTGGTTGCGAGGTTCTTATTTGTTTGTGTAGGTACGAGGTGACTCGCGCGTGGTCTCCTACTGGATTGATACCTTGGTTCTCAAAAACTAAGGGAAATACTTACGCTGCTTTACTGCATCACCCTTTCCTCTTCAAGGGAAAACCAACGCAGTGCTCAAGAGGTAGCACTTGGTTCTCCTACTGGCTCGATAATCTTGGTTTCATATCTGAGGGAAATACCTACCGCCGCTATGCTGCTTCATCCCTTCCTATTTGGGGAAATACCGACGTAGCTTCAAGCGACATCAAAAGGAATTTCTGGCGCTGTTGCCGGGGAAGATCAAGTCAAGAGAGTCTCCCGGCCACGCATCATTTCTGGCGCCGTTGCCGAGGAGGATCTTCAACATATACCAGGTTCCCAATCAAAAATCTCATCTCCTTGAAATTTACATTATTTGCCATTTGCCACTCGTTTTCCTCTCCCCCACTTCACAAAAATTTGCCGTTTTATTTGCCTCTCTTTTTCCGTTCGTCGTTTTCTTGCCAGATCTATTTTTGAGTGCAATCTTGTTGTGTAGTCATCTTGACTCAAGAGAACACCAAGTTATGTGATTTCTCAAATACTAAGAACATTGATTTTATTGGCACTCCGATTGATCCTCCCATCGCTAGTGCGAAGTCTTGTGATATTAATATTGCTTTGTTAAATCTCGTTATGAAAGATCAATTTTCCGGTACTCCTAATGAGGATGCCGCTTCCCATCTTAATACCTTCATGGAATTATGCGATATGCGAAAGCAAAAAGATGTGGAAAAAGATGTGGGTAAGATGAAATTATTTCCATTTTCCTTGCATGATTCTGCAAAAAATTTGGTTTCTCTTCTTTGCCTCGCAATAGTATCGATTCTTGGAATAAGTGCAAAGATGCTTTTATCACTAACTATTTTCCTCTCGCAAAAATAATTTCCCTTAGAACATATCATGAATTTCAAGCAACTTGAACATGAGCATGTTGCACAATCTTGGGAAAGGATGAAAATGATGCTAAGGAATCGCCCAACTCATGGGTTAAATCTTTGGATGATCATTCAAATTTTTTATGCGGGGTTGAATTTTGTTTCTCGTAATCTTTTAGATTCCGCCGCGGGTGGTACTTTTATGTAAATTACTTTGGGTGAAGCCACCAAATTTCTTGATAATATTATGGCAAATTATTCGCAATGGCATACCGAAAGAGCTCCTACTAGTGAAAAAGTTAATTCGGTTGAAGAAATTTCTTCTTTGAGTGAAAAAGTTGAAGTTCTTGTGAAATTGGTTGCTAGTATAAGTGCTCCTATTGATCTTAATGATATTCCTTTGTCTACTTTGATTGAGAAAAATAGTGATGCCATAGATGTAAATTTTATCTCCCAAAATAATTTCAATAACAATGCTTATAGAGGTAATTCTAATCCTAGGCCTTTTCCTAGTAATTCCTATAATAATTATGGTAATTCCTATGTAAATCAATCTTATAATAATAATAGGAACACCTCTGATCTTGAGAATAATACTAAAGAATTTATCAACACTTAAAAAGGTTTCAACACTTCCATAGAAGAAAAATTGAGTAAGATTGATGATTGTCTAGAAGTGTTGATAGAATTGCTCATGATGTGGAAAATCTCAAGATGAATTTTTTTGTGCCTAAAGTAGATGAATTAATTAAAGCTCTTTATGTTTCTATGGATGAAAGTAAGAAAAGAACCGCATTGCTTAGAGCTAAAAGAGAATATTTAGAAAAAGCATTTTCTAGTGATTTCTTTCACAAAAGTGATGAAGATCTTAAAATGATTGGTGTTTCTTCTATTGATTCTTTGTTTAGTAAAGTTAAGATTGATGAAAAAGGGACGGGAGAAGAGTCAACTTTAGGTAGAAGGCATCCCAATATTTCGGAGGGTGAAAATCTTGTTGAGAAAATTGATGAAAGTGGGTTTGGAGAGGTCAAAACTTTAGCTAGTGATGTACCCACTCTTTTGGATTACAAAGACTTTAATTGTGATAGTTGCTCTTTGATTGATTGTATTTCTTTGTTGCAATCCATGATAAATTCGCCCCATGCTTATGAACAAAATAAAGCTTTTACTAAACGTATTGTTGATGCTATGACGAAAGCTCTTGAAGAAAAATTGGAATTAGAAGTTTCAATTCATAGAAAATTTCATGAATGGGAACCTACTATCAAAGTCAAGATTACAAATTATGAGTGTTTTGCTTTGTGACTTGGGTGCTAGTATTTCTACAATTCTGAAATTTGTATGTGATGTGCTTGGTCTTACTAATCTTGAAGAATGTTCTTTGAATTTTCACT
The DNA here is from genome assembly GCF_003073215.2 of Triticum urartu. NCBI lineage: Eukaryota > Viridiplantae > Streptophyta > Magnoliopsida > Poales > Poaceae > Triticum > Triticum urartu. The sequence goes on along the minus strand of NC_053023.1, from coordinate 501,414,746 downwards.
TTACGGATTCTACTATTAAAAAGCCTATGGGAAGAATTAATGATGTTCTTATTCTTGCAAATAGGAATTATGTGCCCATAGATTTTATTATTCTTGATATTTATTGCAATCCGTCTTGTCCAATTATTTTGGTAGACCGTTTTTACACACTATCGGTGCCGTGATTGATATGAAAGAAGGCAATATTAAGTTCCAATTTCCTTTGAGGAAGGGTATGGAACACTTTCCTAGAACTAAAATTAAACCACCTTATGAATCAATCATGAGGGCATCTTATGGACCTCGAACCAAAGATGACAAAACTTAGATCCTTGCTTTATGCCTAGCTAAGGGCGTAAAACTATAGCGCTTGTTGGGAGGCAACCCAATGAATAAATTTTATTTTTTTTGCTTTTATTTTCTGTTATTGAGTATTAGCACAATTATTCTACTCTTATGATTGTGTTTTTTATGTTTTAATTAGTGTTTGTGCCAAGTAAAGTCTTTAGGATCTTCTTAGGTGATAGTTGTTTGATCTTGCTCAAAAAACAGAAACTTTTACGCTCACGAAATTACTCTTCATTTTTTTACCAGAGAGCGATAAAATACCCATTCCACTTGTAATGGATCAATATACAAATTTCTCAGGTCGTCCTAATATTTCATAATTTGTGGAGTTATAGAAGTATTTGAAATAGTCAGATTGCTACAGATTATCCTGTTTTGACAGATTCTGTTTTCTTTGTGTTGTGTGCTTATTTTGATGGCTCTATGGTTTTCTTTGATGAGTTTTTGCCATAGGAAAGTTAGAATACAGTAGATATAATACAAAAACAAAATATGAATTGGTTTGATACAATACTTATAGTAGTGATTTATTATTCTTATACTAACGGATCTCACGAAGGTTTTGTTGAGTTTTGTGTGATCGAAGTTTTCAAGTTTTGGGTTATCTTACGATGGATGAAGGAAGGATGGAAGAGCCTAAGCTTTGGGATGCCCCAGAATCCCAAGCTATTATCCAAAAATGAGCAACCAACTAAGCTTGGGGATGCCCCCGAGTGGCATCACCGCTTTCTTCCAACGATCATCGGTATTTTACTCGAAACTATATTTTTATTCGTCACATGATATGTGTTTTGCTTGGAGCGTCTTGTATGATATGAGTCTTTTCTTGTTTTATTTTGTGTTTTAAGTCATCATTCCTTGTTGGACACACCTATTTTAGAGAGCCAAAATTATGTCATGACTTGTTAGTATTGCTCTCTATGCTTCACTTAAATTTTTATGAGCAATGGACATGCTCTAGTGCTTCACTTATATCTTTTTGAGGATGGTGTGCTTTAGTATTTTTGAAGAAATGCTCTCTTGCTTCACTTAGATTTATTTGAGAGTTAGTAAAATTTTCAAGAAATTCTCTCTTGCTTCACTTAAATTAATTTTAGAGAAAGAAAATTTTATTATGCTCATGATCTTAACTTATATTTCTTGGAGATTTTCAAAAGCAATGCATGAAAATTAGTCCCGAAGTGATAGATATCCAAGAAGGATATAATAAAAACTTTCATGAAGATCATTGGACAAAATAAACTTGATTCTTAGTAATAGTTTTGAGATATGATGATGTGATATGTGAGTCATCTTGATGAGTAATTATGCTTTAGTAAGAATATTGGTGTTAAGGTTTGTGATTCCCTATGCAATTACGAAAGTCGATAGTCATGCAATGAAATTATATCCTACTTGTGGTGCATTATTCGGCGTTATTTATGCTTAATGCTTGCTTATGAGATTATCTATTTCTTGGTTGGTCGCTTCTCAATCTTTTGCTAGCCTGCATTTTGCACTAAGTATGATCTCTACTTGTGCATCCAAAATCCTTAAACCAATTTTGCCACATGAGTCCACTATATCTACCTATATGCAGTATTCTTTTGCCGTTCTAAGCAAATTTGCATGTGTCATCTCTAATTTTCAAAATAAACTTCTCTTTTGTGTGTTCGTTTCGCTCGCGGAGCGGTGAGGGTCGCTAATATTTTCCATGCTAGATGTGTTATTATCAAGATGAGTGTTTATTCACTTGTCATTGCATGCGAGTAAGGCAAAGGTATTAGGGATGCCCGATCCCGAAATGAAAAAAAATGAATTTACTTTATGTTGTCAAATAATAAATTCCTTGCAAAGTGTTGGTATGGAGGGCAACTGTGGATACAGCTAGCCATGGAAAGTGAAAGTATGGTGGAAAAATGAATAAACTTTATTTTCTGTTTGGGAACCGCCTATGATATATCTATGCATGGAAAGTATTGGGAACCCTGAGTCGTTTTCTTTGGTGGGATGGATACACCTCCCAAAATGTTTTTATCTCTAATTTTTTCGCTTTGAGCTCTGGCACCTCTAAAAATCCCTACTTCCCTCTTCGAAGGGCCTTTCTTTTACTCTATGCAATTTTTATTTTAAGTCTCCATCTTCTCTTATAAAAGCACCAACTAGGAGGCAATATGATCGTACTTAAGTATTGGGTGTAGCTAATATTCGAGTGTGCTTCACGAATGGATCAATGTTTGAGCATGATGGGCTAGGGATAACTTATTTTTTAGCATTGATATTTTGAAAGACATGGTTGCTTGTTGATATGCTTGAGTATCTAAATTATCATGTCAAAACAATACTATTGCTTTGAACAACTGTAGCGACCTGACCCGAATGGATCACGTCTACTGTGCTACGGTGTCATCCCTGGATCAGTAATGCTGACACCACACAGTACATCGAGGTTTTATAGCAGAGTTGCAATCACACACTTATTACATCGATGGCTCAAAAAGAACTTATTACAACAAATATGGCTGAAGGCCATCTAATATCGATAACAGCGGAAGACTCGGAAGATAAATGGGTCCATCAACTCTAGCGGCATCACTGAGTATAGAACCACGACCTAAAACACCTCAATCGTCGTCTGAAAAGTCTGCAACATGAGAAGTTGCAGCCCGAAAACGGGTCAGCACATGGAATATGCTGGCAAAGTAACACATAGAGAGTAATGGAATGAAACAGCTATACTATATGCATATATGGCTGGTGGAAAGCTCTATGGTTACAGTTTTGCGTAAAGCCAGTTTTTCCCTACTGCAAAGGAATAAATTTTAATTAACTATCATGGTGGTTGTGAAACATTGAGAATGGTTGACAGCATTCTCAACCCCAATTAAAAGTACAATTAAAACCCAACAACATTAATTAGAAGTAACATGTTGAGATTCACTCGATATTCAAGTACTAGATACTCAAGTTGTCCATAACCGGGGACACGGCTAATCATGATTAGTTTGTACACTCTGCAGAGGTTTGCGCACTTTTCCCCACAAGACTCGATCGCCTCCGTTTGGTTTCTCGCACTATAGGGTGTTTGAGAAACGGATGACCGAGACATAGTCTTTCAGAAGCACTAGCTTGTGGGGTAGACCGGTACACCTACATCCCCTACATCTGCTAGTCCACCCCGTAAGAGTTCGCATGACTTAGTCAACTATGCTAGAGCCCATAATGGCTTGTGGCTGCACACGGAAGTTTCTAGCATGAAAGATCTTATGATCCCTTTGAGCCTGGGTGGCGGTCCGAAAAAAAACAGGCAAGTCCTGATAGACATCAGGTGCCTCAATCCACCCAGATGTGTGTTAGGTTGCCACCTTAGATAAACCATTAAAATTATCAATATCACATCTGTCATGGATATCACTCACCCAATCCACGTCTACTAGCATAGCATGGCATAATAAGCAAACGTAGAAGTAACTCCCAAAGGTTTCATAATAATACAGGTAATAGGTACTACCTCATCTACTTCCCATCCCACAATTTAATTAGATCCTAATCATGCAATGTGTGAGGATTGATCTAATGCAATAAAACATGGGTTGTAGAAAAGGTATGATCAAAGTGTTACTTGCCTTGCTGATGATCCGCGAGTCCTAGGGTTTCGAAGTAACAAGCGGCGCAATCCGGGTAATCTATCGCAGACAAACAACAAGCATACAATAAGTACTCATCTAATGCACAGGTAAAACTCGAACAAGAGATCGAACCAGATAGTTCAACTTAAGAACTCCGGTTGCAAAGAAAGAACGAACCAAACAAACGACGGAAAAACAAGCGGCAGAAGAAAACAACTCGGTTCTAGCAAGTTGAATCTAGGTCAAAATTTTACTGTAGCAAAAGCTTGTTCAAGTTGATTAGACGGAACGGCGGTTTCGTGACGAACTCCAGGCGTTTGTATCACCTGATTCCGATAAACGAGCGAAAAGAAAGACTAGAAAGAAGATCGGATCTGAGATCGCGATCGCGGAATAAATCCGACGAAAAGAAAAAGAAGAACGGTTAAACGAACGGATGTCGTTAACCTAGAAGAATCCGGTGATCACGTTCGTTAGGATGAACGATCCGGCGAACGGTCCAAAGGCAACTAAATCAGAGAAGAAAACGAATCCGATCTAGGGTTTCGGAGAAGAAAACCGAACGAAAAACCGATCTAGAAAACCGGAACGGTTTAGAGAAGAAAAGAATCGGAACGATTAGAAGAAAACGATCCGAGAAAAAGAATAGATGTAGCGCGGGGCTACCTCCGGCGAGGTCTCCGGCGAGGGGCTCCGGCGGCGTGGGCGTGGGCGGCGGCGGCAAGGTGCGGCGGCGGCGCGGGTGTGGGGTGGCGGTGCGGCGCGGGTGAGGCGGCGGCGCGGCGGCTTAGGGCAGCGTGCGGGTGAGGGGTGGCGCGGCGCGGGGTGTGGTGGAGCTCTAGGCTTTGGGTTTGATGATTTAGAGGGGGGGGTGCTTGGGTATTTATATGGGTGAGGGGAGACAAAACTTGGGGTTGGGAACAAGAATTAGACTAGGAATAGGAATAGAAAAAAGGAAAGGAAAAGATCTAGAAATAGAAAAGGAATATACGGAAGTAGGACAAAAGTCCTACTAGGATTCGGTAGAAACAAGAGGCGGCGGCGGCCTCCTGCGCCTGCGCCTGGCGCGGCTAGCGATGGCCTTGGCCGTAGCCTTGGCCGGCTGGGCCTTTGGCCCAAGGCGCTGGACTCTGATTTTTTTTAAACGGTTCTCGCGCAGAAAAGGAAAAAAAAGAGATCTAAACGAACTCCGAAAAATCTAAAGTAAATTTCCCCGACTCCTAAAAATGAGCCGAACAAAATGAACTTTTCTCCGGACCTAAAATGCAATTTTCGAAAACGCGCATTTTTCCCTATCCAAATAAAATGCAAATAAACACCGGCAAACAAAAATTGATATATTTATTATATCTTCATTTTTCCTATATTTTGGGAAAGTCATATTATTCCCTCTCTCATATATTTTGATATCGGAAAAATTATTGAAGACAAAATAAATAAATCAAATGATCCTCTTTTCAAAATTCGAGAAAACTCTCAAATATGAAAGATAACGAAATCTCCGACTCTCTCCGAGGGTCCTTGAGTTGCGTGAAATTTCTAGGATCAACCAAAATGCAAGTAAATATGATATGCATGATGATCTAGTGTATAACATTCCAAATTGCAAATTTGGGATGTTACAAACCTACCCCCCTTAAGGTGAATCTCGCCCTCGAGATTCGGGTTGGCTAGAAAATAGGTGAGGGTGGTCCTTGAGCAAATCTTCCTCTCTCTCCCAGGTGGCTTCATCCTCTGAGTGGTGGTTCCACTGAACTTTGCAAAACTTGATAACCTTGCTGCGAGTAACTCTACTGGCAAACTCGAGAATCTTGACTGGCTTCTCCTCATATGTTAGGTCATCCTTCAACTGAATCGCTTCGAGTGGCATGGTATCTCTTAGCGGTACCTCCGCCATCTCGGCGTGACATCTCTTCAGCTGAGAAACATGGAATACATCATGAACTCCTGACAGTCCTTCTGGTAATTCCAACTTATATGCGACTTCTCCCATACGTTTTCACGATCTTAAACGGTCCAACGAAACGCGGTGCTAACTTTCCCTTAACTCCAAAGCGCTTAACTCCTCGAAGTGGGGATACTCGGAGATAAACTCTGTCTCCAGTTTCGTAAACCATCTCCTTGCGTTTTGAATCTGCGTAGCTCTTCTTCCTGGACTGGGCTACCTTGAGCCTATCGCGAATCAACTTAACTTTCCATTCAGACTCCTTAATCATATCTGGTCCAAAGAATTGACGGTCTCCAACTTCGTTCCATGACAACGGTGTCCTGCACTTCCTTCTGTATAAAGCTTCGAAAGGGGCCATCTTCAAACTGGTTTGGTAACTGTTGTTATAAGAAAACTCCGCATACGGCAAGTTTTCGTCCCAACTAGATCCATAATCTAGTGCACAAGCTCTCAGCATATCTTCCAAAATCTGATTGACTCTCTCGGTCTGTCCATCCGTCTGTGGGTGAAAAGCTGTGCTGAACTCTAGTCTGGTTCCTAAAGTTTCATGCAACTGATTCCAAAACTTTGAGGTAAATTGGGTTCCTCTATCTGATACGATACTCCTCGGAACTCCATGCAAACAAACGATTCTAGTCATGTATATCTTTGCCAACTTAGCACTGGTGTAAGTGGTCTTAACTAGAATAAAATGTGCTACCTTTGTCAAACGATCAACTACTACCCATATCGAGTCATAGCCTGCTTTTGTCCTGGGTAGTCCTGTGATAAAATCCATGCCTATCTTATCCCACTTCCATTCGGGTATCGGCAATGGTTGTAACAATCCTGCTGGCTTCTGATGCTCTGCCTTTACTCTCTGACATACGTCACAAACTGCTACATAGGCTGCAATATCCTTCTTCATTCCAGTCCACCAAAATGTTTCCTTCAAATCCAAATACATCTTGGTATTCCTCGGGTGAATCGAATATGGTGAATCATGTGCCTCTTGCAAAATCAACTTCCTGATCTCCGGGTCATTGGGCACATAAACACGGTCCTCAAACCATAAGGTATCGTGCTCATCCTCACGAAATCCCTTAGCTTTTCCTTTGCTAAGTTTCTCCTTTATAGCAGCAATCTCTTTGTCAGATTTCTGAGCTTCTCTTATCTTATCCATTAATGTTGACTGAATCTCCAATGCTGCTACATAGCCTCTCGGAACTATTTCCAAACATAGCTCACGAAGGTTTTCTGCTAATTCCTTTGGTATTTTCCCCGTCACTAGGGTATTGACATGGCTCTTACGGCTCAATGCGTCAGCTACTACATTAGCCTTTCCGGGATGGTAATGCAATCTCATGTCATAATCCTTGATGAGCTCCAACCATCTCCTTTGTCTGAGGTTCAACTCCTTCTGAGTGAAAATGTACTTCAAACTCTTATGATCCGTGTACACCTCACAATGATTTCCAATGAGGAAATGTCTCCACGTTTTCAACACATGCACTACGGCTGCTAACTCCAAATCATGCGTGGCATAATTCAACTCATGAGGCTTCAGTTGTCGTGATGCATACGAAACAACTCTCCCTTCCTGCATAAGCACTGCTCCAAGTCCTCGACGTGAAGCGTCGCAATACACCTCATAATCCTTGGTCTGATCTGGCAAAATCAATACCGGTGAGGTAACCAATCGTTTCTTCAACTCCTGGAAACTAGCCTCACACTCCTCAGTCCATTTGAACTTAGTATCCTTCTTCAACAATTCAGTCATAGGCTTTGCAATCTTTGAAAAGTTCTCAATGAATCTCCGGTAGTATCCTGCGAGTCCAAGAAAACTTCGGATCTCTCCAACTGTTGTTGGTGCTTCCCATTCGGTTACGGTCTCAACCTTTGTGGGGTCAATTGCTATACCTTCTCCGGATATAACGTGTCCGAGTAATCCAACTTCCTTCAACCAAAACTCACATTTGCTGAATTTGGCGTATAACTGATGTTCTCTTAGTTTCTCCAAAACCAAACGCAAATGTTCCTTATGCTCCTCTTCATTCTTTGAATAAACCAAAATGTCATCGATGAACACTACGACGAACTTATCCAAAAACTCCATAAACACTTTGTTCATCAGGTTCATAAAATAGGCAGGTGCGTTAGTCAATCCAAATGACATAACGGTATACTCATACAGTCCATATCTTGTGGTGAATGCTGTCTTAGGTATGTCCTGCTCTCGAATATTCAATTGATGGTACCCTGATCGCAAATCGATCTTGGAAAACACTTTAGCTCCTTGCAATCGATCAAACAGATCGTTGATCATTGGCAGTGGGTACTTATTCTTGATGGTTACTTCATTCAATCCACGATAATCAACAACCATCCTTAATGATCCATCCTTCTTTTCCACTAGAAGTACGGGTGATCCCCAAGGCGAAGAACTTGGGCGAATGTAACCTTTATCCAATAACTCCTTAATCTGATTCTTAATTTCCACCAAATCCTTTGCTGGCATCCTATATGGTCGCTTCGATATTGGGCCTGTACCTGGCAATAACTCAATCAAAAACTCAATGTCTCTATCCGGTGGCATGCCTGGTAATTCCTCAGGAAATACATCAGGAAAATCCTTTACCACTGGTACTTCCTCCTGCACAACTCCTGTTAGGCAATTCACTTGTGTACTGTTTGGCACATGCCGGGATACATACTTGATCCTTCTTCCTTCTGGTGTGGTAAGAAAAATTGTCTTACTGGCGCAATCGATGTTTCCTCCATACATCGACAGCCAATCCATACCAAGAATCACATCCAGACCTTGGGATTCCAGAATAATTAAATCCGTTGGGAATACATGCCTTCCTATACTCAATGGCACTTGGAAACATCCTTGTCTGGCCATGTATTCTGCTCCTGGCGAGCTTACTAGCATAGGTGTTTTAAGAATCCTAGTGGGCAGGCTATACTTTTCCACAAATCCCCTTGATATGTATGAATGCGATGCACCAGTATCAAAAAGAACGAGTGCAGTAAATGACTTAACCAAAAACTTACCGATTACTGCATCGGGATGATCTTCAATCTCCTCCACATTAACGTGGTTCACCTGTCCCCTATTGAAAGGGTTCGGCTTCTTCCCAGAGCTTCCATTGCCATTTCCATTCTGGCCTTCGGGACATTCATTGGCATAATGTCCCGTCTTCGAACACTTGAAACAGGTGACTTGACTCAGGTCTCTCTTGGTTGGGGTCGATGGGGTGGTCCGGTTATGGCCGTTGCTTCCTCCATTCCCATTACCATTCTTGTGGCCATTATGGTTGTGCGAGCTACCTCCTCCATGGGTATGCTGAAACTGAAATCCCGGTTTAGGGGTAAAACGGGGCTTCTGCTGGGCTCCAGAGTTATACTTCCCCTGTCCATACTTCCTCTTACGGTTCTCAATCTGCTGTTGCTTCCCTTCGATCATGATGGCATGATCTACCAACTCCTGGTAGTTGTTGAAACTCGCTACCATCAACTGCATGCTTAGTTCATCATTCAGTCCTTCCAGAAACTTCTTCTGCTTAGCAGCATCTGTAGCAACGTCATCTGGGGCATAACGGGCTAGCTTACTAAACTCCTCCACATACTGGCCAACAGTCCTTCCTCCTTGGCGTAAGTTGCGAAACTCACGCTTCTTTATGGCCATAGCTCCTGCTGAAACATGGGCAGTGCGGAAAGCTTGCTGAAACTGATCCCATGTGACAGTGTCAACTGGGTAAGTGGCTGTGAAATTCTCCCACCATGCTGCCGCGGGTCCGTCAAGCTAGTGTGCGGCAAACTTCACTTTCTCACCATCCGTGCATCCTGCAGTGGTCAACTCCCTTCCTATCTTACGGAGCCAATCGTCTGCTACTATTGGCTCGGTGCTACTGGAAAACACCGGCGAATTCAGCCTAAGGAAACGGGCTAAGTGGTCAACAGGTGGTGGTGGTGGGTTGTGGTTGTTGTTCTGTTGGTTCTGGACTAACATTTGCATCAACTGATTCTGCTGTTGGATCAACTGAGTGAGCTCCGGTGGAAATCCATTGTCACCTCTCGGAGGCATCTGAGGGTTTAGAAAAGACGAGATATAAGAATAGAGTGAGGTCTAAAGGGAAAACACTACCCATATGCACATGAGCAAATGCACACAAAAATCACTTCAATCAATCAAACAAGGGCTTACAAACGGTCTAACTATCGCAAAAGTGCTCGACTATAATGTTTTACATGGGGGAATACTACTACTATCTGGTGGTCATCTAGAAATTTGAACCGGTGGAAGACTCCATGATATCTGCTCCAGCTTCGTCTTCGAAGTCGGGTTCACTTGGATCCGAATCGGTGTCATCGATGATGATGTAGTTGTCTGGACATGCGACGTACTCGTCGTCCTCCTGGGATGCTAACTTGCTCTTGAGTTCTTCAATCTCCTGCTTAAGATCGTTATTGTGCCTTGCTAGAGCTAAGATCTCGTCCATGTAGTCCTTGCGTGTAGACTTCAGTTCTCCTTCTAGCTCGATGATCCTTGCCTTCACATTCTTCAACTCTATCATATCATTGCACATCTGGTTCTCGTGGCGTCGAATGTGCTGGTTTAACTCCTGGATGAAAGATGCAATGGATCTATCCTTCTTGGTGCTGACTAACTCCCATTGTTCATCCCGGCGTCCGCAAATCTGGTAGATAGTGTCCTTGAGGTCTTCTTGGTAAACTTCTCCAATGCGTCCTATGGTGATATGAGCGGCCATGCTCCTTCCCAGACTCCAGGTTGGTGCATTGAAAACACTATCTATGGGTTTCGTGATTGGCGCGAATGTTCTTCCCGGAACGTGAGCTTGAATCTTCCAGCGCTCCTCTTCAGGCAGAGTGGCGTTGAAGGTTCCCGTGAAACTTGGTAATCCAATGTTCAGGTACTTGGTGACTTCCTTCAGGTGAAATCCAAATGGCGTGCCTTCATCCGGTTGAGCGTACTTAATCTTCGCGTGCGTCATCCTAATAGAGTAGAAAAGATGAGGAGTTAGAAAATGAGAAGAGAAGGGTGATCTATGGCTTTAACTTAGTGGTCGTGTCCTACAGTCAGCGTGTGCTCTGATACCATCTCTGTAGCGACCTGACCCGAATGGATCACGTCTACTGTGCTACGGTGTCATCCCTGGATCAGTAATGCTGACACCACACAGTACATCGAGGTTTTATAGCAGAGTTGCAATCACACACTTATTACATCGATGGCTCAAAAAGAACTTATTACAATAAATATGGCTGAAGGCCATCTAATATCGATAACAGCGGAAGACTCGGAAGATAAATGGGTCCATCAACTCTAGCGGCATCACTGAGTATAGAACCACGACCTAAAACACCTCAATCGTCGTCTGAAAAGTCTGCAACATGAGAAGTTGCAGCCCGAAAAACGGGTCAGCACATGGAATATGCTGGCAAAGTAACACATAGAGAGTAATGGAATGAAACAGCTATACTATATGCATATATGGCTGGTGGAAAGCTCTATGGTTACAGTTTTGCGTAAAGCCAGTTTTTCCCTACTGCAAAGGAATAAATTTTAATTTAACTATCATGGTGGTTGTGAAACATTGAGAATGGTTGACAGCATTCTCAATCCCAATTAAAAGTAATTAAAACCCAACAACATTAATTAGAAGTAACATGTTGAGATTCACTCGATATTCAAGTACTAGATACTCAAGTTGTCCATAACCGGGGACACGGCTAATCATGATTAGTTTGTACACTCTGCAGAGGTTTGCGCACTTTTCCCCACAAGACTCGATCGCCTCCGTTTGGTTTCTCGCACTACATAGGGTGTTTGAGAAACGGATGACCGAGACATAGTCTTTCAGAAGCACTAGCACCTTACATGTGGGGTAGACCGGTACACCTACATCCCCTACATCTGCTAGTCCACCCCGTAAGAGTTCGCACAACTTAGTCAACTATGCCAGAGCCCATAGGCATTGTGGCTGCACACGGAAGTTTCTAGCATGAAAGATCTTATGATCCCTTTGAGCCTGGGTGGCGGTCCGAAAAAAACAGGCAAGTCCTGATAGACATCAGGTGCCTCAATCCACCCAGATGTGTGTTAGGTTGCCACCTTAGATAAACCATTAAAATTATCAATTCACATCTGTCATGGATATCACTCACCCAATCCACGTCTACTAGCATAGCATGGCATAATAAGCAAACGTAGAAGTAACTCCCAAAGGTTTCATAATAATACAGGTAATAGGTACTACCTCATCTACTTCCCATCCCACAATTTAATTAGATCCTAATCATGCAATGTGTGAGGATTGATCTAATGCAATAAAACATGGGTTGTAGAAAAGGTATGATCAAAGTGTTACTTGCCTTGCTGATGATCCGCGAGTCCTAGGGATTCGAAGTAACAAGCGGCGCAATCTGGGTGATCTATCAGCAGACAAACAACAAGCATACAATAAGTACTCATCTAATGCACAGGTAAAACTCGAACAAGAGATCGAACCAGATAGTTCAACTTAAGAACTCCGGTTGCAAAGAAAGAACGAACCGAACAAACGACGGAAAAACAAGCGGCAGAAGAAAACAACTCGGTTCTAGCAAGTTGAATCTAGGTCAAAATTTTACTGTAGCAAAAGCTTGTTCAAGTTGATTAGACGGAACGGCGGTTTCGAGATGAAACTCCAGGTGTTTGAATCACCTGATTCCGATAAACGAGCGAAAAGAAAGACTAGAAAGAAGATCGGATCTGAGATCGCGATCACGGAATAAATCCGACGAAAAGAAAAAGAAGAACGGTTAAACGAACGGATGTCGTTAACCTAGAAGAATCCGGTGATCACGTTCGTTAGGACGAACGATCCGGCGAACGGTCCAAAGGCAACTAAATCGGAGAAGAAAACGAATCCGATCTAGGGTTTCGGAGAAGAAAACCGAACGAAAAACCGATCTAGAAAACCGAAACGGTTTAGAGAAGAAAAGAATCGGAACGATTAGAAGAAAACGATCCGAGAAAAAGAATAGATGTAGCGCGGGGCTACCTCCGGCGAGGTCTCCGGCGAGGGGCTCCGGCGGCGTGGGCATGGGCGGCGGCGGCAAGGTGCGGCGGCGGCGCGGGTGTGGGGTGGCGGTGCGGCGCGGGTGAGGCGGCGGCGCGGCGGCTTAGGGCAGCGCGCGGGTGAGGGGTGGCACGGCGCGGGGTGTGGTGGAGCTCTAGGCTTTGGGTTTGATGATTTGGAGGGGGGGGGTGCTTGGGTATTTATATGGGTGAGGGGAGACAAAACTTGGGGTAGGGGACAAGAATTAGACTAGGAATAGGAATAGAAAAAAGGAAAGGAAAAGATCTAGAAATAGAAAAGGAATATACGGAAGTAGGACAAAAGTCCTACTAGGATTCGGTAGAAACAAGAGGCGGCGGCGGCCTCCTGCGCCTGCGCCTGGCGCGGCTAGCGATGGCCTTGGCCGTAGCCTTGGCCGGCTGGGCCTTTGGCCCAAGGCGCTGGACTTTGATTTTTTTTAAATGGTTCTCGCGCAGAAAAAAAAGAGATCTAAACGAACTCTGAAAAATCTAAAGTAAATTTTCCCCGACTCCTAAAAATGAGCCGAACAAAATGAACTTTTCTACGGACCTAAAATGCAATTTTCGAAAACGCGCATTTTTCCCTATCCAAATAAAATGCAAATAAACACCGGCAAACAAAAATGATCTATTTATTATATCTTCATTTTTCCTATATTTTGGGAAAGTCATATTATTCCCTCTCTCATATATTTTGATATCGGAAAAATTATTGAAGACAAAATAAATAAATCAAATGATCCTCTTTTCAAAATTCGAGAAAACTCTCAAATATGAAAGATAACGAAATCTCCGACTCTCTCCGAGGGTCCTTGAGTTGCGTGAAATTTCTAGGATCAACCAAAATGCAAGTAAATATGATATGCATGATGATCTAGTGTATAACATTCCAAATTGCAAATTTGGGATGTTACAACAGCTAAAAGTCCAAATCTCCATGCTATAAAGAAAAGAATATGATATGACATGATGGGAAACATTCCACATCAAAATTTCCGTTTTTATCTCTTACCTACTCGAGGACGAGTAGGAGTTAAACTTGGGGATGCTGATACGTCTCCAACGTATCTATAATTTTTGATTGTTCCATGCTGTTATATTATCAAACTTGGATGTTTTATGATCATTTTATATCATTTTTTGGTACTAACCTATTGACCTAGTGCCAAGTGCCAGTTCTTGTTTTTCGTGTTTTTTACATGGCAGAAAATCAATATCATACAGAGTCCAAATGCCCCGAAACTTTACGGAGAATTTTTATGGGCCAGAAGGAACACAACAAGCCCTGGCTGCGCCTGGGGGGGTGCCCCGAGGGGGGCACAACCTACCAGGGCGCGCCAGGAGGCCCAAGCGTGCCCTGGTGGGTTGTGCCCACCTTGGGTGCCCCCCAGACCGCCTCTTTGCTCTATAAATACCCCAATATTCCAGAAACCCTAGGGGAGTCAACGAAATATTCATCCAGCCACCGTAGAGTCCAGAACCACCAGATCCAATCTAGACAACATCTCAGATGGGGTTCACCACCTCCATTGGTGCCTCTCCGATGATGCGTGAGTAGTTCTTTGTAGACCTTCAGGTCCGTAGCTAGTAGCTAGATGGCTTCATCTCTCTCTCTCTCTCTCTCTCTCTTGATTCTCAATACAATGGTCTCTTGGAGATCCATATGATGTAACTCTTTTTGCGGTGTGTTTATTGGGATCCGATGAACTTCGAGTTTATGATCAGATCTATCTTTTTATATCCATGAAAGTTATTTGAGTTTCTTTGATCTCTTATATGCATGATTGCTTATAGCCTCGTATTTCTTCTCCAATATTTGGGTTTTGTTTGGCCAACTTGATCTATTTATCTTGCAATGGGAAGAGGTGCTTTGTAGTGGGTTCGATCTTACGGTGCTTGATCCCACTGACAGGAAGGGAAACGACACGTATGTATCGTTGCTACTAAGGGCAAAACGATGGGGTCCATCTCTACATAGATAGATCTTGTCTACATCATGTCATCGTTCTTATTACATTACTCCGTTTCTCCATTAACTTAATACACTAGATGCATGCTGGATAGTGGTTGATGTGTGGAGTCATAATTCATAATAGTAGATGCAGGGAGGAGTCGGTCTATTAATCTTGGACGTGATGCCTATATAATGATCATTGCCTGGATATCGTCATGATTATTTGAAGTTCTATCAATTGCCCAACAGTAATTTGTTTACCCACCGTTTGCTATTTTTCTAGAGAGAAGCCACTAGTGAAACCTATAGCCCCCGGGTCTTCTTTCTCATATATTTGCCTATGCGATCTACTTTTATCTTGCATTTATTTTCAAATCTATTAAACAAAAAATACGAAAATACCTTGCTGCAATTTTTATTTATTTATTTTATTTAGCGTTTGATCTATCAATTTACTACAAATTTATCTCACGTCCGTTTGCCACTTGAGGCGTTGTACCCCGAAAGGGATTGACAACCCCTTTAACACGTCGGGTTGCGAGGATTTGTTATCTGTGTGCAGGGGCTATTTACGTTGTGTTGCTTGGTTCTCCTACTAGTTCGGTAACCTTGGTTTCATATCTGAGGGAAATACCTACCGCCGCTGTGCTGCATCATCCCTTCCTCTTTGGGGAAATACCGATGTAGCTTCAAGCGACATCAAATGGAATTTATGGCGCCGTTGCCGGGGAAGATCAAGTCATGCAACTCCCGAATACCAGAGGAACACCTTGGGTGCTATCAAACGTCACAACGTAACTGGGTGATTATAAAGATGCTCTACAGGTGTCTCTAATGGTGTTTGTTGAGTTGGCATAGATCGAGATTAGGATTTGTCACTCCGTGTATCAGAGAGGTATCTCTGGGCCCTCTCGGTAATGCACATCACTATAAGCCTTGCAAGCAATGTGACTAATGAGTTAGTTACGGAATGATGCATTATGGAACGAGTAAAGAGACTTGCCGATAATGAGATTGAACTAGGTATCATGATACCGACGATCGAATCTCGGGCAAGTAACATACCGATGACAAAGGGAACAATGTATGTTGTTATGCGGTTTGACTGATAAAGATCTTCATAGAATATGTAGGAAAAAATATGAGCATCTAGGTTCCTCTATTGGTTATTGACCAGAGATGTGTCTCGGTCATGTCTACATAGTTCTCAAACCCGTAGGGTCCGCACTCTTAACGTTCGATGACGATTTGTATTATGAGTTATGTGATTTGATGACCGGAGTTTGTTCGAAATCCCGGATGAGATCATGGACATGACGAGGAGTCTCAAAATGGTCGAGAGGTAAAGATCAATATATTGGAAGGTTATATTCTGACACCGGAATGGTTCCGAAGTGTTTCGGGTATTTTTTGGAGTACCAGGAGGTTACCGGAACCCCCCGAGGAAGTAGTGGTCCTTAATGGGCTTTACTAGAAAGGAGAGAAGGGCCTCAAGGCCCCCCCATGGTTGATCTGAATTGGACTAGGAGGGGGCGGTGCCCCCCTCTTTCCTTCTCCCCTCTTCCTCCTTCCCTCCTTCTCCTTGTTGGAATAGGAAAGGGGGGGGCGAATCCTACTTGGACCGGGAGTCCAAGTAGGACTCCCCCCTTGACGCACCCCCTTGGGCCAACCTCCTCTTCCCCCCTCCTTTATATATGTGGGAGGGGGCACCCCAAAGGTACACGAAGTCTTCTCTTAGTCGTGTGCGGTGCCCCCCTCCACGGTTACACACCTTGGTCATATCGTCATAGTGCTTAGGCGAAGCCCTGCGCTGGTAACTTCATCATCACCGTCAACATGCCATCGTGCTGACGAAACTCTCCCTCGTCCTCAATTGGATCAACATCTCGAGGGACGTCATCGCGCTGAACATGTGTTGAACACGGAGGTGCCGTAGATTCGGTGCTAGGATCGGTTGAGTCGCGAAGACGTTCGACTACATCAACCGCGTTACTAAACGCTTCCACTTTCGGTCTACGAGGGTATGTGGACACACTCTCCCCTCTCGTTGCTATGCATCTCCTAGATAGATCTTGCGTGATCGTAGGAAAATTTTGAAATATGGCGTTCCCAACAATAGCAATGCAAGACACCATATGCATGATATGAGCAATATAACCCTGCCAAGTTAGAGCATGCACCTCGGGGGGGGGATAGGACTGGTCACCTGTCTCTGAATCTTCCTCTGAGGAGCTATCCATAACCAGCAAGACATGCGCTTCGTGAGATAGCATTGTTTGCTCTGAAGACCTTGTTTTCACTCCGGATTTTCCATGACCATGTCGAATGGTTGATGCACAAGAAGAGTAATTGAATGTACTAACACTGTTGACAAATTTAATATGTAATAAAAAAGGATTACATTATATAATTCACATATAAGATGACTGGCTAACTAGGATGGCATTGCAAAATTCACATATATGATGTCTGGCTAAACAAGATGTCATTGCATAATTCACATGTATGCACTGGTGCAGAGACGTGCTATACAAACGGTTTTTAACCCCTTTCCACAACGGCGTTTCGAACCGTCGCCAAGTGAGTGACTGCGATAGGGGGGGGGGTCCTTCCCACACGACCCAAAAATCGTCGGGGATAGGGAGCCTTGATGCATATACAGTACTCCCTACTTGTTTGTGTTCGCATTGCCATCACAGTCGGTATTCTGTGGTGCTACGTTTACGATGCGCGGCCCATCACAAACGGTTCACGATTATAGAACATGTGGGGTCAGGCGAGGCATCGAAACCCAATCATTTCTGTTTGTATGTACATCCCACACGGTGAATCCTAGAAAAACATTTCCGTTCGTATGTATATCACACACAGTTTTTGTGTGGAAATGTTTGTGCAAGGTGGCCTAACGCAAACACTTCTCTACCGAAAGTCATGTGTGATTGTTAGTTGATCGAGCACGCGTACTTTCTAGAAACCGTGTGGGTTGTTTGAGTTCATCGCCCACGATGCTGTGTGAGTAATCGTCTGCAATAGAAAACCCCAATAAGCAGGGTAATTAGCCTATTCACTGGTACATGTCGGTGCTATACAAATAGTTTTTAACCCCTTTCCGCAACGGCATTTGGAACCATCGCCTAGTGAGTGACGGCGATAGGGGGTCCTTCCCACATGACCCAGAAACCGTCGGGGATAGGGAGCCAGGATGCATATACAGTACTCCTACTTGTTTGTGCTTGCATTGCCATCGCAGTTGGTATTCTGTGGTGCTACGTTTACGATGTGCGGCCCATCACAAACAGTTCACTATGATAGAACATGTATGATAACCATACAATCACACACATTCACTTTTCCCAAACCGTATGCAATAGCTAATTAAGAAGATTCGCTAATCATCGTACGAGTGTCGGACAGGATTACGAAACGTCGAACCGTTGTAACATCATCGTACACGACAACTATTGCACACGCTATTCCGTGGTGCAACGTTTATGATGCATACTTCATCAGAAACAGTTCATGGTTGCGAATCGTGTACGATAAGGCAACTAACGCAAACGTTTAGTTTGCCCGCACCGTTTGTGATATTGTGTGACATCACACATGCTTTGCAAACGGCAGCTGTGTGCATGCTTGCACACGTTTCCTCTCTGTGAACCATCTCGGATTATGGTGTATATCGCAAACGTTTGTGTTTTACCAACCGTGTGTGCCATAACGACCCGGAGAGCATAATTTCACCATAATTTAATTGATGCTACTTCAAATTGTACCAGATTTGAATTCGAATGTATGCTATAGCTTTATTCATATCCATCAGGTTCAAACAACCAATGCATTATTCGATTCATAGGTACATATGTTCAAGAATTACATAAGAACCAAACAAACAATGATGAACCACATTTGTATACTTGTACTATTAAAGACGGTAAAGAAAGAGGCGAAATACATTCTGGTTGCTGAAAAAGGTCAAGCGAAATGCCCATATTGTGCCCTCCTCCATGCAGAAGGCACGCACGACTCTAGTCGAACCCCTTGTCATGGCCGACCGCCCATCCTTCATGGTCTTCATGAAAACATCTAGATAATCATCGTGTTCTGGTAGAAATACTTTAAACTTTGCATGCCCACCAATCATGTAGTTTGAGAGGTAATCTTGAGTAAACTGCTTTGGCAACCACTGCAAAGGAAAAAGATTCAGTTGTCATCTAACACAACTCATTATGGGCAGTAAAAACAAGGCTACACAATTCTTGCTTACCATCCTGCAGTTCGATGTTGTCTTGGATAAAGTGTAAACAAATAGTTTAGTTGCCATCTTTGGACCCATTTTACTAACAATCTTTACCAGCTTCCTCACTTGATGCGGGTTCATCGATACCTCATTGCCCCATACGCAAAAAGGGTCGAAGCATGGATCTTTACCAATGACATATGTACCTAAAAGCACCAAGTTAATATTAGAAGCTAAACAACAATTGCACAATGATGTAGTACAACACTCTTTTATAATATCTTATAACATCCAATATACTCACATATTAGATGAATTAACATCTTATATTATGAGCCGGAGGGAGTTTATTGCATTCTTACAAATTATCGGCTGATTAACTACTGTTGTATCCATGGGTTACAGTTAGTTTGAGCTAGTTCGGGCTCAAATAGCCCTAAAGTATATATAAACTTGAGGGCTAGTTTGAGCTAGTTGCATCTATAACCCACCCAAAAAATATCCAACCCAAGAGGTGCTAATTGGAGCTAGTTCTCCTAGTGCATTTATTGTCAATCTAACCCTACCATCCAAACAACTCTTTGGATGGAGTTAGTTCAGGGTTAGTCATGAGCTAGAAACTAACTCTAACCTCTAGCTAAGTTGAGTATCCAAACAGGGCTGTGTTGTTGTTGCTGCTGCTCTTCTACGTATATCTAGACATCATCAGAACATTAATGCAACACTCTTCCTTGTTGCTATGTAGCCTAGGATTGCATATTTAGACATTAAGTACAGTGCATGTTGCTATGTAGCCTTTGATATATTACATATGGCCCTAGTTAACCTAACGATAAATGGGTTGCAGATATATTCGGTTAAAAGTCCGATTCACCGATTAGTCCCTTATCAGCCCCCGGCCTATATGGTACCAGCTACCGATATCCTGAACAATGAGCATATATAAGCCATGGGATGAAACTAACCTCGATGGAAAACAACAGTCATTCCCAAAATTGTCATGTGTAGGTACATCGATAAGCATGTTAAGCACAACAAGATAAACATCAGCCAAAATTATCCATGGCAGACAAAATAATCTCCAAAAGATAGCTTCAATGTGCAGGTTTAAGCACGCTAGTAAAGCAAAACAAGTGGAAAGGTGTGTTAACTGCAACGGGCCAAACATTTAACAACAAGCAAACATGGTCATTCAAACTGGTATTGTGCCGGTCTAAGTACACTGGTTATTGTTAAATAAAAATGGAAAGGCGTGTTAACTACAAGATGCAGCAACCAAATGTAGTCATTCATAGTGGTATTGTTGAAACTGGTACTGATGAAATTGAACCGCATAGTTCATACTTGCACATATAGAACATCATGTTGTGAATAACTGGAATAAACAAGGCATACTACGAACAACCAAAGATAGCATTTGAAACTGGACATATGCTAACTACAAACAACCGAACAATCAAAAAACTTTAAAAGAGGCATATGCTAGCTATAACAGGCTTAAAAATAAGCAAATATATGCATTCATATCGGTATGTTTAAAACTGATTGATGAAATGTACTGCATAGTAAATAATTGCACATATAGAGCATCACATTGTGAATAACTGAAATAAACAAAGCATACTACAAACAACTAGATATGGCAATTAAAACTAGACATATTCTCACTACACTACAAAAGGGACTCGAAAAAACAAATCATGGGTTTCCCCTGTGAAGAGGCATGACAAAACAAATCATGGGTTTCCTCACTTGTCACAGATGGGCTCGTTCCCATGGGAAGAGCACAGACCCTGGATGCGCTCCATGTTGTCGCAGATGGGATCCCTCTCCTTGGAAGAGCACGACTGTAGGGTGCCCTCCCTGATGTCACAGACATGCGCTTTCCCCTTGGAAGAGCAGATGGGCTATTTCCCCTTGGAAGAGCTTGAGAGGGTGCCCTCCTTGTGGTCGCCGTTGATGAGGTCTGACTTGGAAGCTGTGGATCCCAAGCCAGCGTCGCAGAACGTGTCCTTCATAAATCACAAAAGGGGTTCGATGGCGATGTAGGATGGCAAATTGTTGACAACGAGCCATAGGAGATCGGCAGCGGGGCCATGGATGAGATCGATGGCGGTTGAACCTGAGGGGTTGGGGGTGGGCCACTTAACCTGTGACATAGCCCGCCTCAGGCCGTCGCTGTCGATGGCCTCTATGTCGTAGCCGGCGGTTGAGACATGCTCGCGTACTCTAGCCTGCTGCTTGAGTGCCTGCCGCCAGTAATGGTCATCAGCTTCCTCGGCGACGTCGGGCGAAGAGACCGCGATACACCTCTTTTGGGCCAATCGCTCCTCGAGCTCCACGGGAAGTGTCACCGGGCTTAGGCCGCGACGCTCTGGAGTGGGGGATGAGGATGGGGATCTATGGGAAAGGGGGCGTTTGGCAGGCGTCTGTTGGGGACTGCTGTATTTCAAAAAAATTACCTACGATCATGCAAGATCCATCTAGGTGATGCATAGCAACGAGAGGGGAGAGTGTGTCCACGTACCCTCATAGACCGAAAGCGGAAGTGTTTAGTAACGCTGTTGATGTAGTCGAACGTCTTCGCCATCCAATCGATCCTAGCACCAAACGTACAGCACCTCCGCGTTCAGCACACGTTCAGCTCAATGACGTCCCTCGATCTCTTGATCCAGTTTAGGATGAGGGAGAGTTCCATCAGCACGACGACGTGGCGACGGTGATGATGAAGTTACCGGCGCAGGGCTTCGCCTAAGCACTACGATGATATGATCGAGGTGTGTAACTATGGAGGAGGGCACCGCACACGGCTAAGAGAAGACTTGGTGTGCCTTTCGGGTGCCCCCCTCCCACGTATATAAAGGGGGGAGGAGAGGTGGCCGGCCCAAGGGGGACGCGCGCCATGGGGAGTCCAACTAGGATTCCCAATCCTAGTTGGAGTCCCCTTCCTTTCCAGGCTCCTGTTGTCTTCAATGTTCCTAAACCTGTGGCTATGCAGCCTTTTGAACCTATGGTTCTATCTAAGAGGAGTTGGGACTTGGCCTTTGGTAGCAGTGATTTGCCAATGCTTACCTGGAGGGAGGAGGTGCCAGTTAGGCTTGTGGCTAGGGCCTTGTTCTCTGAAGATGTTGCTGACATTCAGCCACCACCCACTGCTGCTCCCCTAACGCTAGGAGGACTTGCAAGACGTTGGCGCCAACTCCTATTGTTGAAACCTCTGTTCGAAGATGCACCAGAAGCTCGGCCCAACGTGATGGTTTCAAGCCCACCTTCCAGGAGCTTTCTCTGCAGCCCAAGAAGAGGAAGCCCAGAGCAAAGCCTTTCACTGCTGAGATGCCAGATGATCCAGCCCATGAGGAGATCCCTCCAGCTACACCTGTTGCTCGTCTGCAAGAAATTGGCAGGGAACTGGAGATTGATGCTAAACTCCTATCTGTGGATGCTCTTATGGGGAATCCACCTCAAGCTGCAGCCACTAATGCAAATGTTTAGTGTTCTCCTTCTTTACTGGGTTTGGCAAGACCCTAAATTTGCTATGCAGCTGTCCTTTTGTTGGTCTCTTTATTATGCAAACTTTATTGTAATGATGCTGGGTCAGACTGTTATGTGGCCTTTTGCTCATGTGGCATTAAGTGCTATATGTATTTTGGACCTTTTCACTTTATGTTATAATGAGTAATCTCTGTAGAAACTGGAATGTTCTGTGCTGGAATGTCAGAGGTTTAAATTCAGAAGCTAGGCAAAGAGCAGTTAGGCAAAAAATCGATGAAAGTCAGTGTGTTGTGGCCTGTTTGCAAGAGACCAAGTGCTCATCTTTTGACTCTAGGTCAATTAAGAGTTTCTGCCCCAAGAGATTTGACAGTTTTGTTTGCTCTCCTGCAATGGGAGCCTCTGGGGGAATTATTGTGGTCTGGAACTCCTCTGTTTTTATTGGATCTTTAATCCAAATTCAGCAGTTTGCTGTAGTTGTTGAGTTTGTTTCCAGACAGAACAATGAAAAATGGACTCTGGTTGCTGTTTATGGACCTTGTCAGGGTGAAGCCAGAGACAATTTTGTATCTTGGCTCTATAATCTAAATATTCCTGTTGGTGAGAATTAGCTGCTCTTAGGAGATTTTAATTTCATTAGATCCATAGATAACATGAATTTTCCTAGAGGCGACCTGAATGATATGTTCATCTTTAATGAGATTATTGGGCATTTGGGCCTCCTGGAGTTGCCCATCAAGGGAAGAGCTTTTACTTGGTCTAATATGCAAGATAGCCCACTTCTGGAACAATTAGACTGGTTTTTTACATCTGTAGATTGGATATCTGTCTATCCTATGACAGAAGTGCCCCCCCTTGCTAGGACTGCCTCTGACCATGTTCCCTGTGTTGTCACAATCAAAACATCTATCGCTAAGTCAAATCTTTTTAGGTTTGAGAACTACTAGTTGGAGTTGGAAGAATTTATGGATTGTGTTGCTAAGTCTTGGAATATCCCTTCTAGGAAGGAACACATAACTGCTAAAATTGCTGATAAATTCAAGTATCTGAGAATGTGCCTTAAAAATGGCAAATGAATGTCTCAAAGTTGAAGCTCCTCATTGCCAAATGTAACCATGTTATTTTGCTCCTGGATGACTTGGAAGAGTGGAGGCCTCTGTTTGTCCAGGAGCTTAATTTCAGGAAGATTGTCAAAGTGCACCTGGAGAAATTGCTTCATTTGCAGTTCCTCTATTGGAAGAAAAGGTGTACTTTTAGATACATTAAGGTGGGAGGGGAAAATAAAAGTTTTTCCATGCCATGGCCACTGAAAGGCACATGAGAAATTCTATTGCAAGCCTCAAATTGCCTGATGGCACTATTGTCAATGATCATGCTCAAATGGAAGGAATCATCTGGAATTGTTTTAAAAACAGAATGGGCACATCTAGGGGTATTGTCATGGGGTTTGACCTCTTTGCTCTCCTCACCCCTGTGGTTGGCCTAGACATTCTCACCAAGCCTTTTGAAAAAGATGAAATGGACAAGGTAGTTCAACATATGCCTGTGGATAAAGCCCCTGGCCCTGATGGTTTCAATGGCCTTTTCTTCAAAAAGTGCTGGCATCTTATTTCTAAGGACTTTTATCAGTTGGCACAAGAATTCTATGAGGGTACTGCAACCCTGGATAACATTAATGATTCTTACATTACTCTTGTACCTAAAAAGTTTTCACATGAAGAGATTGGAGATTATAGGCCTATCTCCCTAACTAGTATGGGCCTGAAATTTCTCTCTAAAATGGCAGCTAATAGGTTCCAAGAGTTGATTCTTCAGTGCATCCACAAGAACCAATATGGCTTTATTAAGAGCAGAACAATTCAAGATTGTATTGGCTGGACTTTTGAGTATTTGCATCAGTGTCATCAATCTAAAAGGCCAATTGTAATTCTTAAGTTGGACTTTGAAAAGGCTTTTGACTATTTGGAACATGAAGCTCTCTTTCAGATCCTTAGGCACAAAGGTTTTAATGAGAAATGGATTCTCTGGTTGAGGCAGTTGCTGTCCACTGGCACTTCTTCAGTTCTTCTTAATGGAGTTCCTGGGAGAAAATTTGTTTGTAAAAAGGGAGTCAGGTAGGGTGACCCTGTTTCTCCTCTCCTTTTTTTATTGCTGCTGACCTGTTGCAATCTGTCATCAATGACATGTTCAGAAGAGGAATTCTTCATCTGCCTATCCCCTCTCATGATCTGGACTACTCAGTGATACAGTATGCTGATGATACTCTAATCATTTTTCCTGCTGACAGGACTCAACTTGTGGCCTTGAAAGATATGCTCCAAGTGTTTGCTCAGTCCACCGGCCGTGATGTTAACTATCACAAATCTTTCCTCATCCCTATAAATGTTGACCCTGTTGTCATGAGTGATCTTGCTGTTGCTTTTGGTTGTTAGATAGGAAAGATGCCCTTCACCTATCTTGGGCTGCCAGTGGGAACCACAAGGCCCAAAATGGTGGACTTTATGCCCCTAGTAGACTGTATGGAAAGAAGAATGACTGCTAGTTCTTCTTTTCTTAACCAAGGGGAGAGACTGCAATTCCTGAACTCTGCTCTGTCCTCAATGCCTATCTTCTTCATGGGTAGTTTGGCTGTTCCAGCAGGCATACTCAAACAGTTAGAGAGAATTCAGAGGCAATGTTTGTGGAGGAAGAATAGAGATGAAACTGCCCCCTCCCTTGCAGCTTGGGAGCTTATTTGTAGGCCAAAAAATAGGGGTGGTCTTGGTATTCTAAATCTGGGAGTACAAAATGTTGCCTTGCTTCTCAAACATGTCAGTAATTTCCTCAATAAAAAAGATATTCCCTGAGTTTCTCTCATTTGGAATTCCCACTACCATCATAGGGTGCCTCAAGGAACATCTGCATGTGGCTCTTTTTGGTGGAAGGATATTTGCAAGGTTATGATCAATTTTAGGGAGTGCTCATGGGTTGAGGTTAATGATGGTGACACTGCTCTGTTTTGGTCAGATAACTGGAATACTGGTGTTGAGGTCTCTCCACTGCAATCAAGGTTTCCTAGGCTTTTTTCTTATGTTAAGGACCCTTGGATTACAGTCAAGGAATTCTTTAGTTCCCAGGATATTGTTCAGCATTTTCATCTCCCCCTGTCTGCTCAGGCATTTGGGGAGCTGGGCATGATTCAGTCTATGATGGGCTCTCATGGCAGAGTACCTGGCTCTAAGGATGTGTGGTTTTGGCAAAACTCATCCAAGCAGTTTAAACCCAAGATGTTTTACTCCCACAAATTTCTTTCTGAAACCTTCAACCCCCTACTTTGTTGGATATGGAAATCTTCTTGTACTCTCAAGATTAAGGTTTTTTCTTGGATGTTAATCATGGACGGGCTGAATACTAAAGATATGGTTGAACGAAGGCATTGGCACATGGAGGATGGAGTGCATTGCAGGCTCTGCCCCCTGTAGGTTCGAGAAACCAGGGATCATCTCTTCTTCAACTGCAATTTCAGTGTCCGTGTCTGGAATTACCTTCAGATTGAATGGCCTGCAGGACACTCTATGTCTGATGTGGTTATTCATGCTAGAAATGATTTTGACAAGCCATTTTTTTTCAGAAGTGGTGTTGACTGCATGTTGGAACATATGGATCATTCGAAATGCCAAGGTTTTCAGAAATGAGAGGGCTAGTTTTTATAAATGGCGTTCTGCTTTTAGGCATGATATCTCTCTGTTGCAATATAGTATTAAATCTGCCTTCAAGGATGACCTTCTCAAGTGGATCTCCTTCCTCCCCCCTTAATGCTTACTGCAGTAAGGCTTCCCTGCCTCCTCCTTTTAGATTAGTTTCTCTCTGTAGATTACCCCTTGTAATCAGCTCTTGTATCCTGTTTCTTTGCTTTAATAAAGGTTTTGATTTGCTGTGGGGGTTTGCCCCACAGTTTCCAGTCAAAAAAAGAGAGGGAGAGAGAGGGAAGGAGGAGAGGGGAGAAGGAAAGAGGGGCGCCGCCCCCTTCCTAGTCCTATTCGGACTAGCCATGGGGGGGGCACGGCCTCCATTGTGGCCCTTCTCTCCTTTCCCCTAAGGCCCATGAAGACCCATGAACTTCCCGGGGGGGTGTGGGAGTCCTGGATTAGGGGGTCTCCGGACAGCCGGACTATCTCCATTGGCCGGACTGTTAGACTATGAAGATACAAGATTGAAGACTTCGTCTCGTGTCCGGATGGGACTCTACTTGGCGTGGAAGGAAAGCTAGGCAATACGTATATGTATATCTCCTCCTTTGTAACCAACCTTGTGTAACCCTAACCCTCTCCGGTGTCTATATAAACCGGAGGGTTTTTAGTCTGTAGGACAACAATCACAACATACAATCATACCGTAGGCTAGCTTCTAGGGTTTAGCCTCTCTGATCTCGTGGTAGATCTACTCTTGTAACACCCATATCATCAATATCAATCGAGAAGGACGTAGGGTTTTACCTCCATCAAGAGGGCCCGAACCCGGGTAAAACTTCGTGTCCCTTGCCTCCTGTTACCATCCGGCCTAGACGCACAGTTCAGGACCCCCTACCCGAGATCCGCCGGTTTTTACACCGACATTGGTGCTTTCATTGAGAGTTCCGCTGTGCCGTCACCACAAGGAAGGATGTCTCGTCCCGTCTTTAAAGATGGCACTATCGCTGAGGGAGCTCTGGCTATCGGCCAAACTCTCCGGCTAGGTGGTTTTCTTATGACCGCCTGTTCGGCCGCTGCGCCGACGATGACTTCTCGGGTCATCGAAAGCAATCTTCACATCAACTCGGAACTCACCGAATATTTATATCCAATGGAGCTCTCTTCCCTGAACGAGCTCTTGGATCGTATCGCCGCCTTGGGAGTTGCTACAGACTACGATCAGATTGGGCCTAAACCCAATCTAAGAGAAATTAACTCTCCCCAAGTCACCCACCATGTTGCAGTGGTGGAAGAACAATGCGGCAAAACTCCATCTATCTTAAGGACTAGCTACATCCGGATTCCTGATCCCCCCAAGCCGGATACCCACGGAGGGGAGGACGTCACTCAAAGCCTGAACCCAGAATCAGGCAGCGGGCTAGATTTACCAGAAAACGTTCAAGAATCCAAGCTTCCGAGTTCGGAAACTCCTTGGCCACTGAGCCTTAGATCGGGTGAGGATTCGGATTCAATACCACCCACCCACCCAAACATACGCGATCTATCCCAAATTAGGCAAGAGCCCGAAGAAATAGTACACCATTACTGGGCCAGATTCCTCCTGATCAAGAATAGGATAAAGGACTGCCGCGAGGAAGACGCAATTTCATTCTTCTGCAATAATTGCACGGACAAGGGAATCCTCAACGCCATAAGTCGTCGCGAAATTACACGCTTTGCCGACTTGGTGTCCATAGTGCGAAAGTACTATGCGATGGAAAGCGCCTGGAAAACCGAAATAAAATTTTGGGATAATCCGGCCCTGAATACAAACCCAGTCCGAAATAAAAGGGTGCATTATCACAATACACCTGGGTTAACTACCAAAAAGCAAAAGCCCTCTACGGGGCAAGGAACCGTACTGGAGGGATGGCTCAACGGACCCTGCAAAATTCATAGTACAACGGATGCGATACCAACGCACAGCCTTAGAGCATGCTGGATACTCCGGCAGGTGGCCAAAAGTGGTGAGGATCTACTCCTCCCAAAAACCAAAGAGCACCACCCCGAGGATAACAGTACGGTCTTAACGGTCTTCGAGACCTTTGCGTCAAATAAAAAACGGAAGCGAACACTCGCAGCACGTCCGAAATCTGCCACATAGCAGAAACAAATCCTTGGAGTGACACGGCTATTACCTTCAATGCCAGTGACGAACCTAAATTCCGAACAGCCCGAGTACCAGCCGCACTGGTCCTCAGTCCAATCATGGATGGCTTTCGACTCACCAAGGTACTCATGGACGGCGGCAGCGGATTAAACCTCATCTACGAGGAAACTCTTCAAAAGATGGAAATAGACTGGAGCCGCATTAAGCAAAGCGGCACAACCTTTAGAGGAATCATCCCTAGTTGGGAAGCATGCTGTGCCGGAAAAAGCACACTAGACGTGGTATTCGGCATGCCGGATAATTACAGGTCCGAAGAAATTACATTCCAAGTGGCCCCGTTCAGCAGCGGATATCACGCTCAATTAGGGCGGGAAGCATTCACAATCTTCCAAGCCGTACCCCATTACGGGTACATAAAGCTCAAAATGCCTGGGCCCAACGGAATCATCACTCTTGTTAGTGATCCGGACATAGCACTCCACGCCGAAAATAAGACAGCTGCACTGGCCCTTGAGGCACTATCCGAAGCCCTAGCGGCCGAAGAACTAACCGCGCTACGCTCCACGGTAAACAGGGACGACATGATACTCGATAAAAGATCCAAGTCCACCTCCTTTAAGCCGGCGGACGAAATAGTCAAATTCCAAGTCCATCCAACGGACCCTACAAAAACAGCTTCCATCGGGGCACAATTAAACCCTGATGTTGACGCCGCACTGCGAGAGTTCCTACGCGAGAACTGGAATATTTTTGCCGGGCACCCTTCAGACATGCCAGGAATCCCACGCAGGCTGGCTGAACACAGCCTAAATATCATAAAAGGGTTCAAGCCAGTCAAGCAGGCTCTTCGACGTTTCTCCAAGCCTAAAAGACAAGCCATGGGAGAGGAACTAGCCAAGCTATTGGAGGCCAGATTCATCAGAGACATAAAACATCCGGACTGGCTAGCAAACTTGGTGATGGTACCAAAGAAGGACAAATCCTGGCGCTTGTGCGTCGATTTTAAGGACCTTAACAAGGCCTGCCCAAAGGATCCCTTCCCCTCCCCCGCATCGATCAAATCATCGATGCTACCGCATGACATGATTCATTGTGTTTCCTCGATGCATACTCCTGTTACCACCAAATCAAAATGGCAGAGCCAGAACAAGCCGCAACGACATTCATCACACCATACGGCCCATTCTGCTTCAACACAATGCCCTTTGGGCTAAAAAACGCTGGTGCAACATATCAGCGCATGATTCAGACATGCCTGGCAAACCAGATCGGCAAAACAGTGGAGGCATATGTGGATGACGTGGTCATTAAAACCAAGCATGTCGAAACTCTAGTAGACGACTTGAGGCTCACATTCGACAACCTCCGAACATATGACATCAAGCTCAATCCGGAAAAATGCGTCTTCGGCGTTCCAGCAGGAAAGCTCCTGGGATTCATTGTCTCTAGTAGAGGTATTGAAGCTAATCCAGCCAAAATCCGAGCGTTGTCACAGTTGGCTACCCCAACAGACCACAAACAAATACAAAAACTAACCGGATGCATGGCGGCTCTAAGCCGCTTTATCTCCCGCTTGGGAGAAAAGGCATTACCCCTTTATCGCCTCCTCCGGCGTACCGAACACTTCGAGTGGACGGACGCCGCCACGGCCGGACTCAACGAAATAAAAGCCATGTTGGAAACAAACCCAGTCCTGGCCGCGCCAAACATTGGCGAACCAATGCTATTATACATTGCGGCAACTCATCAAGTGGTAAGCGCAGTGCTTGTCATCGAGCGAGAAGTGGACGGACACAAATTTCCCATTCAAAAGCCGGTTTACTACGTGTCCACTATCCTTACTCCATGCAAATCGCGGTACCCGCATTATCAAAAGATAGCGTACGCGGTATTTATGGCATCCAGGAAGCTGCGGCATTGCTTTCAAGAGTGTTCGATAACGGTAGCCTCAGAAGTACCACTTAACGATATTATAAACAACCGCGACGTGACGGGTCAGATTGACAAATGGGCCATTGAGCTCCTCCCGTATGACATAACTTACAAGCCACGGCGAGCTATTAAATCGCAAGTTTTGGCTGACTTCATCGCCGAATGGACGGAAGCCGAACTCCCTAGAGTACGACACATATTCAAACTGGATCATGCACTTCGACGGCTCCAAAATGTTGGCTGGTCTGGGGGCCGGCGTTGTTTTGACGTCCCCAACAGGAGACACAGTTCAATACGTACCGCAGATAATGTATACGGACTCCAACAATGCAGCCGAATACGAGGCCCTTCTACATGGTCTCCTGATGGCAGTATCCATGGGCATTCAACGCCTAGAGGTGCGCGGGGATTGAAACCTTGCAATATCCCAAATAAATGGAGACTTTGATGCCAAGGATCCAAAAATGGCCGCTTATCGCAATGTCATCCTAAAAATGTCAGCGCGGTTTGAGGGGCTCGAATTTCACCATGTGGCTCGGGAAAACAATCAGGCGGCAGATATCCTCGCCCGCATTGGCGCAAAACGCGACGCGGTCCCTCCCAACATTTTTCTGGAAAGGCTTTTCAAGCCATCCGTAGCATGGGAAGGGGACACCGATAACAACAGTCCGGACCCGGCCAAAATACCCGATACCGAACTCTCTAACACAATCGGAGGCTCCGCCACCGAAATAACAAAATCAGCCCACGAAATAATGGCTATTATTGCCCTGTGGACAGAACCATTCCTGGCCTACTTAACTAGACAGGAACTCCCGGAGGACCAAAATGAGGCACGCTGCATAGTGCGGCGATAAAAGGCCTACAGGGTCCATGAGGGAGAATTGTACAAGAAAAGTGCTACCGGAGTCCTTCAACAGTGCATCTCCGAAGAGGAAGGACGGAACCTTTTGGCAGAAATTCATGCCGGACTCGGCGGTCATCACGCCGCAGCCCGGGCTCTTGTGAGCAAGGCCTTCCATACAGGATTCTATTGGCCAACGGCCCGGGCAGACGCACAGGACTTAGTCCAGCGTTGCGCCGGTTGCCAGCTCTTGGCAAATCAAAGCCATATGCCACCCACCGCCCTCCGAACAATCCCCATTACATGGCCCTTTGCGGTCTGGGGGCTTGACATGGTTGGACCCCTTAAAGGTGGAACCCACAAGAAAAAAATACTTATTGGTCATGGTGGATAAATTCACCAAATGTATAGAGGCCAAATCGGTTAAAACAGCCGAATCCGGACCGGTGATAGATTTCATATCCGGGGCTGTACATCGCTACGGCGTCCCCCACGGCATCATCACTGATAATGGCACGAACTTCAGGCCGACGAGGTAAAACTCTGGTGCAGCAAAATGGGCATCAAGCTCGATTATGCTTCAGTCTACCATCCACAAACCAACGGTCAAGTCGAACGAGAAAATGGTCTTATAATGAGCGGCATTAAACCCAGACTAGTGCGCTCCTTAACAGAGTCTGACACGCACTGGGTAGAGGAGCTCGACTCCGTACTCGGGGGGCTGCGGACCACGCCGAATCATAGTACCGGATACACACCATTTTTATGGTGTACGGCGCAGAGGCAGTCCTGCCCTATGACATAATCCATGACTCACCTCGAGTGCGCATGTACGAAGAAAGAGAAGCCGAGCTCGATCGGCAGGACAGTCTGGACACCTTGGAGGAAGAGCACGACGTAGCCAAAGCCCGTTCCGCATTTTACCAGCAACAGGCCCGCAGATACCAAAGCAGAGAAGTACGAGCCAAAACTTATAACATTGGCGAACTAGTTCTCCGGCTGCCGGATAAGAAAGAGAACAAGCTAGAGCCCAAATGGGAAGGTCCCTTCGTCATCTACCAAGTTCTGACTGGCGGAGCATACCGACTGCGGGATGCATCGACTAGTCGACTCGAGCCGAACCCATGGAACGCAGCCAGGCTCCGAAGATTCTACGCCTAGCACTGAACTTTATGTTAGTCCCTTCCCTTTGTCCATTTTCTGCATATGCACCGTCTGTCTTGTTTCCCTTTCTCTCTTTTATTCCTCTAGGTCTTCAAGGGTCACCTTGTGCCTCACTTGTACACTACAGAGGTGCTAGCCGCACTATCTACACCTGGGGGCTTCTTTCACAGAAGCTTAAATTATTTACCTGGGCATCACGCCCAACACATGCGTTATACTTCCACATGTACCTTTTTTCACCATTATATGCATCGATATGACTTAAGTTTTGGCCAAGCTGGGTTGCCTGGCTCTTGCATTTATGCCCTACGTTCCCGTTAATTAGGCTAGGGCATAAGGGGAGCACCTCTGCGATTGTTACTGCCGGGTCAGCCGGACGTGTACCTCAGACTGGGTGAAGCCGAAAGCTAGCGTTCTTAAGAGAATATACGGTCGGTGAACAAAAGATGACTTTTATTTATTAACCATATCTGCCCCCAGACGTTTTTACTGCGCTTCTTGTCGCAGTCCGGACATGCACTTTAGGGCATGTCTACCCAGGGAAAGGAACCCTTAACGGAACTATTCTCTCTGGAAGATGTTTCTTACTACCCATGTAATATAACATAACTTGTTGGGCACTTGTCTGATAAAGCACTAATGACCCCTACGCCTAGTCTCCACGCATCCCCCGGTTCTTATATAACCGAGAGGGTATTCGGATACACTCCGAACTGTCGGGTCCCGAGGTTGAAGCGAAAAGGTCCGCCACGACAAACGATCTACAATCCGACTAGAAGGCATCATATATGTCACTTTACAATTACATAGTCAACTTGACTAGTTGAATTCCTCTTCAATGCCATCCAATAGGCTGTCTAGTCTACAGTCCTGTTGGGAATACTTTGCAGCCAATTCTACTTGGCCGTACACTAAATTTACAGGGATCTGCTTGCCATCAGGCCCCATAGGTCCGACTTCGGCCATGTGGTTTGGGTCAGCCTTCGTGTACCGTGTCTTCACCATCGCCCAAGCTTCCCTGGCGCCCTGACGGCAGGTCGGTATCTTCCATAATCGGAAGCGCCGCCGTGCTCCCTTCAGCTTTTCTGAAGCTCCCCAAGGCCTTCGGGTAGGGAGACAGACAGCCACAAGGCCTGGGCAATGCCTCGCATCACCTGCCAAACTCGTTCGTGCAACTATGCGAGCTCGGGAAGAAGATCACCCGTCGAACTAGGCATCTCCTCGGCAGGACGACCTGTTAACATACCTACAGACATAACTCTGTCAGTCAGCTTCCCCACCGAACTCTTTTTAAGTTTGTTCAAGCACTTACTAAATATGTCGCGCCGAAGCCATCGATTCTCCTTAAAAGAGTCCGACAGTTAGGCACGAACATCTTTCAGTTCCACGCCCAGCTTGGTGTTGGCATCTTGGAGATCATTCTTCTCCTGCCTCACCCTTGTAAGCACGTTCTCACCAGCTTTTAGCTGGCGTTTGAGCTGTTGCTTATCCAGATTCACTCCAGCGTCATCTGCAATTTTTTCATCAGATTCGCATATAAAGCCGCACTCTAATATGATACTTATCATTTGACGGATATGTTAGCAGCGGGGATCTCTTTGGGCTCCCCTGCGGCGGACAGTGCGGCCTGAAGTTGGGCTTTGCACTCTTCCAGCTCCTGGGACAATTGAGTATTCTTTTCTATAAGAACCTACATAACAAATGATCCTTAAATCAGTTATCCTAATTGTTTCAAGTCTCAGGGGCTACTGATATATATAATCATCAAATTTTCTCACCCGTATGTCTTTTACATACTGCTCCGTGGCTCTGGCTACACCATCTTGAGCGGCACGGAGGTGCGCGTCTCCCGAGTTAAAGGCATCCAATGCCTCTAGGGAGAAACAAGCGTCACGAAGAACAGTATGGTGACGCCTGTGGTTCATGGCACTTTCCACCTCGGAATGGGTGGCGGACAGTCTATCCGTATCCTCTGTCGAAGGAGCACCCGACGCACGCCTTGTACTCGTTCCCACCTCTGAGTCTGGCCTTGGAGCCCGGTTTGTGGAGGCGCGATTGGTAGCCTCTCCGGGTATAGTCCGGAGAGCGCTCTTTTTCCTGAAAAGAAGGCATGGGCGTTAGTATGCCTCTGAAAATTATGTCTTGCAATAAAAACGACGCGCCATACCGCTGCGCCGGTGCCTCAATCCGAACTGCAGATCTTTTTAGCCTGCTTGGCCTAGCAGCCCCTTGTTGGCTAGTTGCCACGGGCTCGGCCTTCTGCCCTGAGGACTTCCCCTGCAAAACATGGCTGTTATACGACAATAAAAAGAGCACAAGGACGGATCCCTTTTTAAGTGCTGGGATTTCGATCTCAGTCACCTGTGAGGCTGGAAATAGCCCAGGGTAATCGGCCGTAATGGCCACCAAGGTATTGTCATTACTACCTTGGTAAAATACCCCGCCGATCAGCTCCACGGATATGTCCGGATCCTCCTGGGAGGCCGGGTCAAGGGACCGTCCAGGGTCCTCGGGCTGTGGGGGAGGGCTGTTTATCTCCTTTACTGCCTGGCGCAGCTCCTGCGATGAAATCGCTAGATCGAATACTTAAACTACGGGAATTCAAAACGGATGGTCGAGAAAAATCTCCGCTTACCCAGCTCGGACGATTGTACATGGAGAATCCGCCCTGCGGATTGACGCGGAGGCATTCCTCCTCTTCTCCCTTGTACAAAGTGGACAAGATCTTTATTAGATCGGCGGCCGATCCCGGCCCTTTGCGGCCATTGCGGGTGGCGTCATCCTCCCCGTTGAAATCCCACATGGGGTGGCCTCTATACTGGAGCGGCTGCACCCCCCACATAATGCATATAGCCATGACCTTGATCATGGTCAATCCGGATCGAGCTAAAGAGCTTATCCGACTCATCAGATAAAGAATGTCCCGGTCGTCTTCCTCTAGGGGGCTCCGTGGACACTAGCTCTAACGCTTCTTCAAAGGGGCGTTGTTAAACTCTGGAAGGCTGATCCGAATAGGGTCCGGACGGGGACATCTTCTATATAAAACCATTCTGAAGGCCAGTCTTCGAACGTCTTCTTTGGGGTCCCGTATAGGTATCCGGTCCCGGCGATACGCCACACTTCGGCTCCGCCCACTTGATATAATGATCCCTTCTTAGAACAGGGCACCAGATAGAACAGCTTCTTCCACAGAGCGAAATGAGCC
The DNA here is from genome assembly GCF_003073215.2 of Triticum urartu. Lineage (NCBI taxonomy): Eukaryota > Viridiplantae > Streptophyta > Magnoliopsida > Poales > Poaceae > Triticum > Triticum urartu. The sequence goes on along the minus strand of NC_053023.1, from coordinate 501,379,131 downwards.
TCACAGCCCAAAAATAACTCGCAAAGGGCTATGAATCCCGCGATATGCAGCAGAGAAGCAGGCGTGAGGTTGTGCAGCTGGAGGCCATAGAACTCTAGAAGCCCTCGGAGAAATGGATGGATTGGGAACCCGAGCCCTCTTACCAGATAAGGGACAAGGCACACCCGCTCTCCCTTGGAGGGATTGGGATGGCTCTCTGCTTGCTCTCCGCCATTATAGGTGGCAATCCCGGCTCGAACTGGGACCAGGTACGCTGGGGGAAGAAATCCCTTGGACTGAAGCATTGCCAATTTTCTATGCAGGATGGAACATCTCTCCCAATCTCCAGGCTTGGAGCTAGGGGTGCGAGGGGAGGAGCTGCGTTGACCAGCCATGGTGGAATGGATCTCTGTCGGGTACGCTCTGATGAAGACTCGGCAAGGGAGGATGATGTGATTTGGATCTGAATCCTCGTCTTTTTAAATAGGCGGCCCATTTGTATAGCTAGGGGGTAAATGTGAAAACACCCTGGCTCTTCACATTCACTCGACACATGGAAAGTGGCCATTATTGGACGCGGAAGCCAAGAAATACAAACCATCACGAGGAACCGGACATTATTTCGACAGGTACATAGAATTTGGAGAAGGAACCCGCCTTGCAATGCCGAAGACAACTGCGTGCCGGACTCATCGTCATTGAAGCCTGGTTCAGGGGCTACTGTGGGAGTCCTGGATTAGGGGGTCTCCGGACAGCTGGACTATCTCCATTGGCCGGACTATTAGACTATGAAGATACAAGATTGAAGACTTCGTCTTGTGTCCGGATGGGACTCTACTTGGCGTGGAAGGCAAGCTAGGCAATACGTATATGGATATCTCCTCGTTTGTAACCGACCTTGTGTAACCCTAACCCTTTCCGGTGTCTATATAAACCGAAGGGTTTTTAGTCCGTAGGACAACAATCACAACATACAATCATACCGTAGGCTAGCTTCTAGGGTTTAGCCTCTCTGATCTCGTGGTAGATCTACTCTTGTAACACCCATCAATATCAATCGAGCAGGACATAGGGTTTTACCTCCATCAAGAGGGCTCGAACCTGGGTAAAACTTCGTGTCCCTTGCCTCCTGTTACCATCCAGCCTAGACGCATAGTTCGGGACCCCCTACCCGAGATCCGCCGGTTTTGACACCGACAGGGGGGTTCCGGTAACCCCCGGTACTCCGAAACTTATCCGAAATGACCCGAACCATTCCGGTTCCCGAATGTAATCTTCCAATATATGAATCTTTACCTCTCGAACAATTCGAGACTCCTCGTCATGTCCTTGATCTCATCCAGGACTCCAAACAAACTTCGGTCATGAAATCACATAACTCATAATACAAATCATCATCGAACGTTAAGCGTGCGGACCCTACGGGTTCGAGAACTATGTAGACATGATCGAGACACATCTCCAGTCAATAACCAATAGCGGAACCTGGATGCTCATATTGGCTCCTACATATTCTACGGAGATCTTTATCGGTCAAAACTGCATAACAACATACGTTGTTCCCTTTGTCATCGGTATGTTACTTGCCCAAGATTCGATCGTCGGTATCATCATACCTAGTTCAATCTTGTCACTGGCAAGTCTCTTTACTCAATCTGTAATGCATCATCCCATGGCTAACTCATTAGACACATTGCTTGCAAGGCTCATAGTGTTGTGCATTACCGAGAGGGCCCAGAGATACCTCTCCGATACACGGAGTGACAAATCCTAATCTCGATCTATGCCAACTCAACAAACACCGTCAGAGACACCTGTAGAGCATCTTTATAATCACCCAGTTATGTTGTGAAGTTTGATAGCACACATTCCTCCGGTATTCGGGAGTTGCCTAATCTCATTGTCAGAGGAACATGTATAAGTCATGAAAAAAGCAATAGCAATGAAACTAAACGATCATTATGCTAAGCTAACAGATGGATCTTGCCCATCACATCATTCTCTAATGATGTTATCTCGTTCAACTAATGACAACACATGTCTATGGCCAGGAAACATAACCATCTTTCATTAATGAGCTAGTCAAGTAGAGGCATACTAGGGACACTCTGTTTGTCTATGAATTCACACATGTACTAAGTTTCTGGTTAATACAGTTCTAGAATGAATAATAAACATTTATCATGATATAAGAAAATATAAATAACAACTTTATTATTGCCTCTAGGGCATATTTCCTTCAGCGTCATCTAAGAAACCCGGGGCGCCCTGGGCATGGAGATCGGTGGGTAAGCTGCATGGGCAAACCGACAGATGTTGACAATGGAGGCCTTGCGGCGGCGGGGACCTTGCTAGGGTTTCGAGTGAGGGAGGGGGTGTGTGTGTGTGTGTGCACGCCCGAGGAGGTTTTGTGTGTGTGTGTGTGTGTGTGGAGGGGGGCGGGGGTGTGTATGAGGAAATGATGCAGGTACTGAAAATTTTACTACGCGGCAGTCAAACGCGGGAGTGAAATGCCGGGGCTATTGAAAATTTTGATGATGGTGCATCGCACACAGTTCGAAGATAGCAACTGTGTGTTATGAAACAGAAGAACCCTCGAGGCGGCAGCTATTTTAGAGGGATGCAGGCGGGATTGGGAACAAGAAACATCACACACGGTCGAAACACAATAACCGTGTGTTATCAAACAGAAAAAAGCTGCAGGCGGGTAGATATTTTTGAGAGGGGAAGCCTCGGGGAGCCTAATGCACACGGTTAGTTTGAGTGAACCGTGTCTGTTGCATCATCCGACTTGTCTAATGTTCACAAATTTGGCTAAAAATGACGCGGGAGAGGGTCAGAACATGAACACACTTGCATGTGGACCAAATTTATGTATGAAAAGGGTGGTTTGATTTTCAAATACCAAATGCAACTTTGATGTGGCACCTATCTCGCAAAGCGCAGGGTATTGCTTGTCCCCACCCCCCTCGTGTCGGCACGAAGGGAATCCTAAGCTATGAATGCATGCCCCTCCCCCCCTCAACTGAGGTTCACCTAGCAAAGTGCGAAGTAGCTAGCAGTCCCCCCTCCCTCGTGTCGGCAGGAAGGGAATCCTAAGCTATGAATGCATGCCCCTCCCCCTACCCAGGTTCACCTAGCAGAGTGAGAAGTAGCTAGAAGCCCCCCTCGTGTCAGCACGAAGGGAATCCTAAGCTATGAATGCATGCCCTCCCAACCGAGGTTCACCTAGCAAAGTGCAAAGTAGCAGCCCCCCAGACACATGCACTTTCAGTCGGCGGGCCAGACAGGCATATCTCACCAACATGGATCGTAAAATGGACCAAGAATAATCCACCTTGGTCGTACAACCTCTCTCTTGTTGTTGGTCAAAGTGATGGCCGTCCATGCGACCCCGGAGATGGGCTAGCTAGCCAATAATCACACAAGTAGCTAGTCCCCGAAGACAACCACTACATGTGTGTGGCCCAAACATATGCATGGAGAGGTGTGTTTTTTGAGTACACAATGGAACAACTTCGATGTGTCCCCGTGATTTCGAACTAGAAATCCCGACACTGAGTGAGGGTTAGGTTGACGATGCATATGTATGTTACACCACACTTCAAGCCAATGACGGGGATTCATGCATGCATAGTATATGCGCTCAAACTTAATTAGGTCTGAATCTCACCATGACCTATACTACAATATGATACGTCCATTTTGCATCATGCTTTTATATCGATATTTATTACATTAGTGGCTGTTATTACACATTATGTCACAATACTTATGCCTATTCTCTCTTATTTTACAAGGTTTACATAAAGAGGGAGAATGCCGTCAGCTGGGATTCTGGGCTGGAAAAGGAGCAAATATTAGGGACCTATTCTGTACAGCTCCAAATGTCCTGAAACTTCACGGAAGTTATTTCCAGAATATATAAAAAATACTGAGTGCAAGAAGTACTAGAGGGCGACCACCCACCAGCCACGAGGGTGGGGGCGCGCCCCCTGCCTCGTGGGCCCCCTGGTGGCCCTCCGATGCCCATCTTCTGCTATATGGAGTCTTTCGTCGAGGAAAAAATCATAAGAAAGCTTTAAGGACAAGACTCCGCCTCGTGGAGGCGGAACCTTGGCAGAACCAATCTAGGGCGCCGGTAAAGCTGTTCTGCCGGGGAAACTTCCCTCCGGGAGGGGGAAATCATCACCATCATCATCACCAATGATCCTCTCATCGGGAGGGGGTCAATCTCCATCAACATCTTCACCAGCACCATCTCATCTCAAACCCTAGTTCATCTCTTGTATCCAATCTTTGTGTCCAAACCTCAGATTGGTACCTGTGGGTTGCTAGTAGTGTTGATTACTCCTTGTAGTTGATGCTAGTTGGTTTACTTGGTGGAAGATCATATGTTCAAATCCATTATGCATATTAATACCCCTCTGATTATGAACATGAATATGCTTTGTGAGTAGTTACGTCCGTTCCTGAGGACATGGGAGAAGTCTTGCTATTAATAGTCATGTGAATTTGGTATTCGTTCGATATTTTGATGAGATGGATGTTGTCATCCCTCTAGTGGTGTCATGTGAACATCGACTACATGACACTTCACCATTGTTTGGGCCTAGAGGGAGGCATTGGGAAGTAATAAGTAGATGATGGGTTGCTAGAGTGACAGAAGCTTAACGCCAGTTTATGCGTTGCTTCGTAAGGGGCTGATTTGGATCCCTATGTTTCATGCTATGGTTAGGTTTACCTTAATACTTCTGTTGTAGTTGAGGATGCTTGCAATGGGGGTTAATCATAAGTGGGATGCTTGTCCAAGTAAGGACAGCACCCAAGCACCGGTCCACCCACATATCAAATTATCAAAGTACCGAACGCGAATCATTTGAACGTGATGAAAACTAGCTTGACGATAATTCCCATGTGTCCTCCGGAGCGCTTTACTTCATATAAGGGTTTGTCCAGGCTTGTACTTTGCTACAAAAAGGATTGGGCCATCTTGCTCCACCTTATTTAGTTTTATTACTTGCTACTCGTTACAAATTACCTTATCACAAAACTATCTGTTACTGATAATTTCAGTGCTTGCAGAGAATACCTTGCTGAAAACCGCTTATCATTTCCTTTTGCTCCTCGTTGGGTTCGACACTCTTACTTATCGAAAGGACTATGATAGATCCCCTATACTTGTGGGTCATCAAGACTCTTTTCTGGCGCCGTTGCCGGGGAGTGAAGCGCCTTTGGTAGGTGGAATTTGGTAAGGAAAAAATTATATAGTGTGCTAAAATTTACTGTTACTTGTTACTATGGAAAGTAATCCTTCGAGGGGCTTGTTCGGGGTATCTTCACCCCGACCGGTAGAGCAAATAGTTGCTCCTCAACCTACTGGACCTACTGAAAATGAAAATGTTTACTTCGAATTTCCTTCGGGTATGATAGAGTAACTGCTAGCTAATCCTTTTGCAGGAGATGGAACATTGCATCCCGACTTACACTTAATCTATGTGGATGAAGTTTGTGGATTATTTAAGCTTGCAGGTATGCCTGATGATGTTATCAATAAGAAGGTCTTCCCTTTATCTTTTAAGGGAGATGCATTGACATGGTATAGGCTATGTGATGATATGGGATCATGGGACTACAAACGGTTGAAATTCGAATTCCATCAGAAGTTTTATCCTATGCATCTTCTTCATCGTGATCGTAATTATATATATAATTTTTGGCCTCGCGAAGGAGAAAGCATCGCTCAAGATTGGGGGAGGCTTAAGTCAATGTTATATTCATGCCCCAATCATGAGCTCTCAAGAGAAATGATTATTCAAAAATTTTATGCTCGGCTTTCTGACAACAATCGCTCCATGCTCGATACTTCTTGTACTGGTTCCTTTATGATGAAGGCTATTGAATTCAAATGGAATTTATTGGAGAGAATTAAAAGCAACTCTGAAAATTGGGATCTCGACGATGGTAAGGAGTCAGGTATAACACCTAAGTTTGATTGTGTTAAATCTTTTATGGATACCAATGTTTTCCGTAAATTTAGAACTAAATATGGACTTGACTCTGAGATAGTAGCTTCTTTCTGTGAATCATTTGCTACTCATGTTGATCTCCCAAAGGAGAAGTGGTTTAAATATAATCCTCCCATTGAAGTAAAAGTAGTTGCACCTATTAAAGTTGAAGAAAAGACTCTCACTTATAATGATCCTGTTGTTCCTACTGCTTATGTTGAGAAACCACCTTTCCATGTTAGAATAAAGGATCATGCTAAAGCTTCAATTGTAGTAAACAGAAGTAATATTAGGACACACAACCCCCCGTGAGCAAGTTAAAGTTGAACCTAATATTGCTATGGTTAAAGATCTCTTGGCCGATAATATTGATGGGCATGTTATTTACTTCTGTGATGAAGCTGCTAGAATTGCTAGGCCTGATACTAAAAATAAACATAGACCTGTTGTAGGCATGCCTGTTATTTCTGTTAAAATAGGAGATCATTGCTATCATGGCTTATGTGATATGGGTGCTAGTGCAAGTGCAATACCTCATTCCTTATACAAAGAAATTATGCATGATATTGTACCTGTTGAGATAGAAGAGATTGATATTACAATTAAGCTTGCCAATAGAGATACTATTTCCCCAATTGGGATTGTTAGAGATGTTGAAGTCTTGTGTGGGAAAGTTAAATATCCTGCTGATTTTCTTGTTCTTAGTTCCCCACAAGACAGCTTTTGTCCCATTATATTTGGTAGACCCTTCTTAAATACTGTTAATGCTAGGATAGACTGCGAAAAGGATGTTGTTACTATTGGTTTGAGTGATATGTCTCATGATTTTATTTTTTCTAAATTTCGTAGACAACCCCGTGATGAAGAATTGCCTAGCAAAGATGAAATTATTTGTCTTTCTTCTATTGATGTGCCTCCTAATGATCCTTTAGAACAATACTTGCTAGACCATGAGAATGATATGTTTATCAATGAAAGAAGGGAAATAGATGAAGTATTCTTTAAACAAGGACCCATTCTGAAACACAATTTGCATGTTGAAATCCTAGGGGATCCTCCTCCACCCAAGGGTGATCCCATGTTTGAGCTTAAACCATTACCTGATACTCTTAAATATGTTTATCTTGATGAAAAGAAGATATATCCTGTTATTATTAGTGCTAACCTTTCACAGCATGAAGAAGAAAAATTATTGAAAACTCTGAAGAAGCACCATGCTGCTATTGGATATACTCTTGATGATCTTAAGGGCATTAGTCCCACTCTATGTCAACACAAAATAAATTTGGAGAAAGACGCCAAACCAGTTATTGATCACCAACGACGGCTGAATCCTAAGATGAAAGAAGTGGTTAGAAAGGAAATATTAAAGCTCCTCGAGGCAGGTATAATTTATCCCGTTGCTGATAGTCAGTGGGTAAGTCTTGTCCATTGTGTCCCTAAGAAGGGAGGTATTACCGTTGTTCCTAATGATAAAGATGAATTGATTCCGCAAAGAATTATTACAGGTTATAGGATGGTAATTGATTTACACAAATTAAATAAGGCTACTAAAAGATCATTACCCCTTACCTTTTATTGATCAAATGCTAGAAAGATTATCCAAACATACACATTTTTGCTTCCTAGATGGTTACTCTGGCTTCTCTCAAATACCTGTGTCAGCTGATGATCAAGCAAAGACCACTTTTACTTGCCCTTTCGGTACTTTTGCTTATAGACGTATGCCTTTTGGTTTATGTAATGCACCTGCTACCTTTCAAAGATGCATCATGGCTATATTCTCTGACTTTTGTGAAAAGATTTGTGAGGTTTTCATGAACGATTTCTCCATTTATGGATCCTCTTTTGATGATTGCTCGAGCAATCTTGATCGAGTTTTGCAGAGATGTGAAGAAACTAATCTTGTCTTGAACTGGGAGAAATGCCACTTTGTGGTTAATGAAGGTATTGTCTTGGGGCATAAAATTTCTGAAAGAGGCATTGAAGTTGATAAAGCTAAAGTTGATGCTATTGAAAAGATGCCATGTCCCAAGGACATTAACGGTATAAGAAGCTTCCTCGGTCATGCCGGTTTTTATAGGAGGTTCATTATGGACTTCTCAAAAATTTCTCGGCCTCTGACTACTCTATTACAAAAAGGTATTCCTTTTGTCTTTGATGACGACTGTGTAGAAGCATTTGAAATTCTTAAGAAAGCATTGATTTCTGCACCTATTGTTCAGCCACTTGATTGGAATTTACCCATTGAAATTATGTGTGATGCTAGTGATTATGTTGTAGGTGCTGTTCTAGGGCAAAGAGTATATAAGAAATTAAATGTTATTCAATATGCTAGTAAAACTCTAGACAATGCCCAGAGAAATTATGCTACTACTGAAAAAGAATTTTTAGAAGTTGTTTTTGCTTGTGATAAGTTCAGCCCTTATATTGTTGATTCTAAAGTAACTATTCACACTGATCATGCTGCTATTAAATACCTTATGGAAAAAAAAGATGCTAAACCTAGACTTATTAGATGGGTTCTCCTGCTACAAGAATTTGATTTGCATATTATTGATAGAAAGGGAGCTGAGAACCGCGTTGCACACAACTTGTCTAGGTTAGAAAATGTTCTTGATGACCCACTACCTATTGATGATAACTTTCCTGATGAACAATTAAGTGTCATAAATGCTTCTCGTACTGCTCCATGGTATGTTTATTATGCTAATTATATTGTTGCTAAATTTATACCACCTAGTTTCACATACCAGCAAAAGAAAAAGTTCTTCTATGATTTGAGACATTACTTTTGGGATGACCCACATCTTTATAAAGAAGGAGTAGGTGGTATTATTAGACGTTGTGTACCTGAGCATGAACAGGAATAGATCCTACGTAAATGTCACTCCGAGGCTTATGGAGGACACCATGCTGGAGATAGAACTGCACATAAGGTATTGCAATCCGGTTTTTATTGGCCTACTCTCTTCAAGGATGCCTGTAAGTTTGTCTTGTCTTGTGATGAATGTCAAAGAATTGGTAATATTAGTAGACGTCGAGAAATGCATATGAATTATTCACCTGTTATTGAACCATTTGATGTTCGGGGCTTTGATTATATGGGACCATTTCCTTCCTCTAATGGGTATACACATATTTTAGTTGCTGTTGATTATGTTACTAAGTGGGTAGAAGCTATTCCAACTAGTGGTGCTGATCAGAACACCTCTATTAAGATGCTTAAAGAAGTTATTTTTCCGAGATTTGGAGTCCCTAGATATTTAATGACTGATGGTGGTTCACATTTTATTCATGCTGCCTTTCGTAAAATGCTTCGTAAGTACGATGTTAATCATAGAATTGCATCTCCTTATCACCCCCAGTCTAGTGGTCAAGCAGAATTAATTAACAGAGAGCTCAAATTAATTTTGCAAAAGACTGTTAATAGATCTAGAAAGAATTGGTCCAAGAAACTTGATGATGCATTATGGGCCTATAGAACTGCATATAAAAATCATATGGGTTTGTCTCCGTATAAAATGGTTTATGGTAAAGCATGTCACTTACCTCTTGAATTAGAACATAAGGCATATTGGGCCATTAAAGAGCTCAATTATGATTTTAAACTTCCCGGTGAGAAGAGGTTATTTGACATTAGCTCACTTGATGAATGGAGAACCCAGGCTGATGAAAATGCCAAGCTGTTTAAAGAAAAAGTTAAAAAATGGCATGACAAAAGGATACAAAAGCGTGAGTTCAATGTAGGTGATTATGTATTGTTATACAACTCACGTTTAAGATTTTTTGCAGGCAAACTCCTCTCTAAATGTGAAGGTCCTTACGTTATCGAGGAGGTCTATCGTTTCGGTGCCCTAAAAATCAACAACTTCGAAGGCACAAATCCAAAGGTGGTGAACGGTCAAAGAATCAAACATTCTATATCAGGTAATCCCATAAATGTTGAAACCAATATTATTGAAACTGTAACCACGGAGGAATACATAAGGGACACTTTCCGGAACGTTTCAGATTCCGAAAAGGAATAGGTACGTGGTACGGTAAGTAATCCGACTCCAAAACAGTTCTAATGGCAATATTTCTTCGTTTTGGAATATTTAAGAAAATAGGAAAATAAGAAGCAGACCGAAAAGGACACGAGGCTTCCACGAGGGTGGAGGGCGGGCCCTACCCCCCTTGGCGTGCCCCCTGCCTTGTGGGCACCTCGTGTGCTCTCCGAACTCCGTTTTCTTGCATGATACTCCTTTTGGTCGGTAAAAAATAATTATATAATCTCCCGAAGGTTTTGACCACCGTATCACGCAAAAACCTCCTATTCTTGTTTCGAGCTATTTTCTGCCAGGGTTGTCAAGGCCAAGCATCATGTCGTCTCCCTCCTCCAACAATGGTGACAACGATGCTTGGCTAATGAAGATAGGACTGAAGAGGGAAGAACCTATGGAGATCAACAAGGATGAAGGGATCAAGAAGGCCACGGAGGACCAAGTTCCGGCAGTAGAAGACATCCTTCAACTTGATCACAATCTTCTTACCCCAACTGAGATCGAAGCTTTCAAGATGATTGAGTTAGCTCGTATACAAAACAAGTATCTCACACGTGAAAATATTTTGTTGAAGGAGCACATCATCGCACTCAAGGGAATTATCCGCAAGTTGGAGGACCTCCTACGCTTGATGTGCGACTATCCATCATCAACAACTCCACCTTCTTAACCAACAAAGAATAACTGAGTATCTGGTATGGGCACTCCCCTTGGCAACTGCCAAGCTTGGGGGAGTACCCCGGTATCGTATCACCATCACTTTTATCTTTACCATTTTTCTTAGTTCGATCCTTTTGATAATATCTTGATCTAGTAGAATAAAGTTTTAGTATGATCTAGTTGTGAGTTTTGCTTTATGATCCCTCTATGTATCGAGTCCGTGAGATATATAATAAATATTAGTGTTGAGTCAAGGGCTTGATTATTCTGCTATGATCTTGAGGGAATAAAATAAGACAAGAAATAAAAAGAAACAAAGAGATCATATGGATCTTATAGAAAGTAATGAGCTCACATATAAAGAGTATGATGAATAAAAGTTGTTGAGAGTTGACAAACATAGTTTTGGTCATCGTTGCAATTAATAAGAAGTAATAAAGAAAGAGAGGTTCACATATAAATATACTATCTTGGACATCTTTTATGATTGTGAGCACTCATTAAAGTATGATATGCTAAAGAGTTGACGTTGGACAAGGAAGACAACTTAATGGGTTATGTTTTCTTACATCTGAGATAAATTATATTGTCATGGATCATACAACATGTTGAGCTTGCCTTTACCTCTCTTGCTAGCCAATTTCTTTGCACCAAGTAGAGATACTACTTGTGCTTCCAAATATCCCTAAACCCAGTTTTGCCAAGAGAGTCCACCATATCTACCTATGGATTGAGTAAGATCCTTCAAGTGAGTTGTCATCGGTGCAAGCAATAAAAATTTCTCTCTAAATATGTATGACCTATTAGTGCGGAGAAAATAAGCTTTATACGATCTTGTGATATGGAAGAAATAAAAGTGACAGACTGCATAATAAAGGTCCATATCACAAGTGGTAATATAAAGTGACATTCTTTTGCGTTAAGATTTTGTGCATCCAACCATAAAAGCGCATGACAACCTCTGCTTCCCTCTGCGAATGGCCTATCGTTTACTTTTATCTTCTACATTACATAAGAGTCATGGTGATCTTCACCTTTCCTTTTTACATTTTATCCTTTGGCAATCACGATGTGTTGGAAAGATCCTGATATATATAGCTAATTGGATGTGAGTCTTCATGAACTATTATTGTTGCCATTACCCTTGAGGTAAAACGTTGGGAGGCAAAACTATAAGCCCCTATTTTCTCTGTGTTCGATTAAAACTTCATACCCATAAATATTGCATGAGTGTTAGCAATTGTGAAAGACTAAAATATGGTTGAGTATGTGGACTTGCTGAAAAGCTCTTATATTGACTCTTTCCTATGTTACGATAAATTGCAATTGCCTCAATGAATGAGATTAGAGTTTGTTGGTTCTCAATGAAGTTTATGATTCATACTTGAAATTGTGATTGAATTGTTACTTTAGCATAAGAGATCATATGACATATATATACATATATGTTGCTGTTCTAAGAATGATCATGATGCCCTCATGTCCGTATTTTTTTTATAGACACCTCTATCTCTAAACATGTGGACATATTTTTCGATTTCGGCTTTCGCTTGAGTTCAAGCAAGGTCTAAGCTTGGGGGAGTTGATACGTCCATTTTGCATCATGCTTTTATATCGATATTTATTGTATTATGGGCTGTTATTACACATTATGTCACAATACTTATGCCTATTCTATCTTATTTTACAAGGTTTACATAAAGAGGGAGAATGCCGGCAGCTAGGATTCTGGGCTGGAAAAGGAGCAAGTATTAGAGACCTATTCTGCATAGCTCCAAAATTCCTGAAAACTCACGGAAGTTATTTCCAAAATATATAAAAAATACTGAGGGCAAGAAGTACCAGAGGGGGGCCATCAACTAGCCACGAGGGTGGGGGGCGCGCCCCTTGCCTCGTGGGCCCCCTGGTGGCCCTCCGATGCCCATCTTCTGCTATATGGAGTCTTTTGTCGAGGAAAAAATCATAAGCAAGCTTTCGGGATGAGACTCCACTGCCACGAGGCGGAACCTTGGCGGAACCAATCTAGGGCTCCGGCGAAGCTGTTCTGCCGGGGAAACTTCCCTCCAGGAGGGGGAAATCATCACCATCGTCATCACCAACGATCCTCTCATCGGGAGGGGGTCAACCTCCATCAACATCTTCACCAGCACCATCTCATCTCAAACCCTAGTTCATCTCTTGTATCCAATCTTTGTATCCAAACCTCAGATTGGTACTTGTGGGTTACTAGTAGTGTTGATTACTCCTTGTAGTTGATGCTAGTTGGTTTACTTGGTGGAAGATCATATGTTCAGAACCATTTTGCATATTAATACCCCTCTGATTATGACCATGAATATGCTTTGTGAGTAGTTACATCTGTTCCTGAGGACACGGGAGAAGTCTTGCTATTAGTAGTCATGTGAATTTGGTATTCGTTCGATATTTTGATGAGATGTATGTTGTCATCCCTCTAGTGGTGTCATGTGAACGTCGACTACATGACACTTCACCATTGTTTGGGCCTAGAGGGAGGCATTGGGAAATAATAAGTAGATGACGGGTTGCTAGAGTGATAGAAGCTTAAACCCTAGTTTATGTGTTGCTTCGTAAGGGGCTGATTTGGATCCATATGTTTCATGCTATGGTTAGGTTTACCTTAATACTTCTGTTGTAGTTCTGGATGCTTGCAATGGGGGTTAATCATAAGTGGGATGCTTGTCACAGCACCCAAGCACCGGTCCACCCACATATCAAATTATCAAAGTACCGAACGCGAATCATATGAACGTGATGAAAACTAGCTTGACGATAATTCCCATGTGTCCTCGGGAGCGCTTTACTTCATATAAGAGTTTGTCCAGGCTTGTACTTTGCTACAAAAAGGATTGGGCCATCTTGCTGCACCTTATTTACTTTTATTACTTGCTACTTGCTACTCGTTACAAATTACCTTATCACAAAACTATATGTTACCGATAATTTCTGTGCTTGCAGAGAATACCTTGCTGAAAATCGCTTATCATTTCCTTCTGCTCCTCGTTGGGTTCGACACTCTTACTTATCGAAAGTACTATGATAGATCCCCTATACTTGTGGGTCATCACGATAACACGAACCAAATGAAGAATCTGCCATGGTAACCTATCTTGTTGTCGGTCAAGGTGATCGTGGATGTCCATAGGCTTGTTGCCGATAACCACGCGAGGGAGTGTACTGATAACCCACAAGTATAGGGGATCATTTGTATCCTTTTTCGATAAATAACAGTGTCGAACCCAACGAGGAGCTAAAGGTAGAATAAATATTCCCTCAATTTCTATCGACCACTGATACAACTCTACACACGCTTGATGTTCGCTTTACCTAGAACAATTATGAAACTAGAAGTACTTTGTAGGTGTGATAGGATAGGTTTGCAAGATAATAAAGAGCACGTAAATGAAATCTAGGGGCTGTTTAGATAAAGACACAACTAAGTTAGTTTTAGTAGAGAGCTTTTGTCAACAAGAAAGTTATTTGTCCCTAGGCAATCGATAACAAGTACCGATAATCATTCTTGCAATTTTATATGAGGGGAGGCATTAGCTAACATACTTTCTCTACTTGTATCATATGCACTTATGATGGGAACTCTAGCAAGCATCCGCAACTACTAAAGATCATTAAGGTCGTGAAACCCAACCATAGCATTAAGTATCAAGTCCTCTTTATTCCCATACATCATACCCCACCTACTCGGGTTTAAGTTTCTGTCACTCTCGCAACCCACCATAAGCGAACCATGAACATATTGCAACACCCTACAGCGAGGGCCCCTCACATTTGCATGAGACACTACAAAAAAAGACACTTCCGTGATGATATGTGTTTGTCACAGTAGGTCACGGTTTCTGTCATGCATGTACATCCATGACAAATTTATGACAGAATCAAGATAGTCATATCTGTGATGTCGTAGAAGTGTTCCATGACATTACCAAAATTATCATCAGGGAAGTGTCCACTTCCATGATGATAAATCGCGCGTCATAGGAGTGCTTTCGTCAAGGGTGACCGACACGTGGCATACATCGTAACGGGACGTCGTTAAGCTATCCAGTCCGGTTTTGGATCCGATAACCCGTTAACAGCCCGGACTAATGGGAATTTTCCACATGTAAAATTCTCATTGGCCGGTGGAAACACGTGTCGTCTCAATGTTCGGACAGATGTCATCCACTCATTGGACAGGAGGCGCCTATGATACGTCGACACGTGGCACGGCCCAACAGAGGTGCATTCCGGTGAAAAGGCCGGCCCGTTTGACTTGGTTAAAAGGTAACGGGGAGGCCCATGGAAAGTGTGTTAACGGCCTACTCGTATATAACCCATTTACAACCCGCTTACTACCGGCCCGTTACGACCTATCGGAATTAAGGCCAATAGCTTCATCTAGGCCGTCCAATATGATTCTAACCCGTTGTAACTTCCGGCCCATGTATGGCCCATGATGTCTTTCGGCCCATATGAGGCCCTTTTTAACTTTCGGCCCATTAAAGGCCCGAGATGAAACTGGCCCATAATGAACAGTGTATCGCTTTATACCCATTAACGACCCATTATTCCGTCGGCCGTTTCCAGCCTGTGTTAACTTTCGGCCTTCTAAGGGCCCATTTATTCTTGGGCTCATTTCTAGAATTCGATTAGATACGTTCCGTTACTGGCATGTTCCATGTGTGGGCCAAATACAACCCATGGTTACATTCGGCCCGTTTGTCGCCCGTTAACCCGTTGGGCTGTTTTCATATCGTTATCAAATACGGCCTATTAATGGCCTGTTATGGTCCATGAATAGTACGTCCCATGTTTGGCAAAATTATTATACGCCCCGTAGAAGGCCATGGATCCTACGACCCGTAGAAGACCAATGGATCCTACGGCCCGTAGAAGGGTTATGGATCATATGGCCCATAGAAAGTCCATGGATCCTATGGCCCGTAAAAGGCCCATGTATCCTACGGCTCGTAGAAGGCCCACAGATCCTACGGCCCGTGGGAGGCCCATGGTTACAACAGTCCGTGTGTTGCCTTGATTATTGTGGCCTAGTTACCAAAACTAGGTTATTGTGGCCACTAAAAAACGCGGAAAAATAACTGTAGTGACTACAAGCAAACAACTAAACAAGACAATAAGGAAATAAATAAGCAAGCAACTAACGGTAGCCTATTACAGCTATTACACATATTACATCCACTGGGCATCAAAGTTCACCATCAGTGCAAATATAGGGAACAACGCAGCAAATTACATACACTGACCGTCAAAATTGGCCACCAGTACAAATAAACGCAGCAGCAAAACAAGTCCATAACTGAAACAACTTCAGAAGAGCTCAAGAAACGTTATCCTGGGTATCCACCATGCTAGCAATAAGCTTAGCAAGCTTATTATCTTTGTCATGTTTGGCACTAAAATCCTCCAACGCTTGCTGTTGCACCAGAAAGTATGCATCTGAATGCTCTAGGGACTTCCGCAATCCTTCCGCTTCTTGTCGCAGCACATCTAATCGATGTCTTCAACTTGTAGTTGAGACTCAAGAAACCGAACAGATTCAGACAGTGAGTTTGAATAGCCTGTGCAAGCGGTAGTGGCCAGTAACTCGAATAGTAAACCAAGACAGAACTTTGGGGTTGCCTCACTGTCTTCAAGATAGTTTTCCTTAGTTGTTTTATCAGCTTTGTTGGAGACCAAAAAGGATGTCTCACGATCCTGAACCTTATCTGCATTACTTCCTTTATCATTGCTTAATAAGGCACTCTACCCCAATATTTTGTTAGCATTCTAAAAGAAGAAACAAGCAGACACATAATAGGTTTAGCATGTACTAGTATATGAAACTCATTTCGGTGAACCAGTTCATTAGTAAGGTGGACAAGATTAAACTACCAAGTCTTCTACTACCAAGTAATACATTATAAAAGCATCAAACAAACATATATCTATGTCCTATGGTCACTGCATTATCTTGCCAAATCAAAATAGAGACACAGTTCAAATCATATCACTTCAAGAGAAAGCAGCACTGAAAGAATACAAAGCGTGGGAAACTAAACAGCACAACAAGATTTCAGATGGGTACCACAGGTCTACATGTACAACAACACCATTGGCCATGTTATGATGCTACTAATGTGCATGATATGAGAAGTCAACTGTATACACAATTGAAATTGAAATCAACAAAGCTATTTATAAGAGCAAACCTGTTAAAGAAACATGCGTAAACATACCTGTTGTGCCATTGGAGCTTCCATTGGATAGTTCAATTTAAAAATAAGTTTGTATGAGTAAATACAGTGATAGAAGAGCAAAGCAGTATGCACGATAGCAATGGAATCTTAAATGAGAACAGTTGTTCTTCAGGTTTAAGCACTTGTTCTACATGAACAGAGTACAGTAAGACGCAAGCATATAGTACTTAAAATGAAATGAGCTCATAGACCTTACCACATTCTTGGTTCGGGACTAGTAAAGAACAAGGCATTCCTAGTCATCGTCCAGTAAATGTTTCTCAGGAGAACGTAAGGGAATTTGATGAGTTTCTTTGCCAGTGAAGTACGTTTACTTCAGGTAATTCCGATACTACCACCAAGAATTCTTCAAGATAGCAAAGGTATTAGCACAGGTTACCTCATCCCAAGTTTCCAAATTGGTCCTTCTCTATAGAGAAATATGGGAAAATTTGTTGTGTTATAATCATCATGGAGGCAGATTGTATGGGACAAAGCAAAGTAATTGCCATGAATAACATTACTTACACATAACTCCTGGACAAACACCTGCAACTGGCATTTTCCTTCGTCTTTAGTATAATATTTCCATGATGGGAAGCTACGCACATAGGATTTAACAACATCAAATGCGATAGATGCTAAACTATGAATGGCTGGTTGTGATTACTCCACAGGAATAGGTGTACTAACTGGTGGAGTTGGGGTTCGCCGGGGTAGTACTGGCGCTTTGGGCACTGGAGCTTCCTTACTAACTGCTCTTGTTTGGGAGCTCTGTGGTGGAGATGGTGTTGTGTCAACAGGAACTGGGTTACTATCTGCTAGGGTTGGGGTTAGATTGGGTGAAGCTGGTTCTCTGTCCACCGCAGTAGGGGTAAAATATGCGAGAGTCTGGGTTATGTGTGGTAGGGCTGGGTCTCATGCATGTACAACCGGGGTGCTATCTCCACCAAGAGGTAGCACTATTTTATTTGAAGGCTGTGTTTTTACTCCACTAGATACTGCCATCACCTGCTCCAATTCAAATGGCTGATAAATAAGAAACATAATTGACTGTACAAAAATTGTATGAGAGACAAATGCAATAGATAGTGTGGAAAAAAGAGGACATTAAATAATTGGCATGTATATTGTTTCACTAAAATGGATAGCATGACATAATTTCACACATATGATGTCTATCTAAAGTGGATAGCATATCATAACATAATTCAAAGATATGATGACTAACTAAATAGGATCGCATGACGTAATTCACATACATGTTATCTAAGTAACCAGGATCGCATGATTTAATTCACATATGTGATTTATATGCTAAGTGGAGGGCATTCGCATATATGATGTTTGAACTAAGAACATGGTGTTGAATATTGTGTATATGATGTCTAAACTATGCAATGCAAGACACCATATGCATGATAAGAGCAGTAGAACCGTGCCAAGTAAGAGCATACACCTCGGTGGGGGAATAGGACTGGTCATCTGTCTCTGAATTCATCCCTGAGGAGCTATCGGGACCCATCAAGAGATCTGCTTCGACAGGTAGCACTGTCTGCTCTGAAGGCCTTGTTTCCACTCCAGATTTTTCCATCACCCACTCAAATGGCTGATTCACAGGAAGAGTAGTTTAATGTACAAACATTGTCGACAAATGGAAATTTAATAAAGAAAAGGATGGGCTAGATATCATTCAAATATATGATGCCTAATTAAACAGGATGACATTGCACATTTCACATATATTATGGTTGGCTAAAAGACATGAGACTGCATAATTCCCATATATGATATTGAAACTAAACAGGTGGCATTACAGAACATGTCTAAACTAAGCAGATGGCATATATGATGTCGAAAGTAGGCACTACAAGGCAAGATATGCATGATATGACTAACATCATCATGCCAAGTTAGACCAAACACCTTGGGGGGTAAATAGGAGTGGTCAGCTGCGTCTGAAATCCGCCTCAGAACAAATATCTTCCTCGGGATTTCAATCTGGAGAGGGGGGAGGGTTTGCCATTGAACCCACCATGGAGCGATGTCTGCATGACATTGTATTGCCGCGCAAAACTCTTCTCTTTTTCTCTACATGTTCAACATGACTGTGTACAATATCTGACATGCATACAAAAAAATATAGTGAGATTATGTAAGGAGAGCATGCAGAAATCTAGAGTAATGGTAACAACCAGTGGATGGATCCAAAAATAATGATAGCAGGCTAATGATTGCTTTAATTTAATAAAAAAATAGATGATGATTACTTTACTATTTGTTTCCCACCCAAGATGAACAACATAGGCATACCCTAGGTGAACCAGATATTAGACAGAGATACTATTCATTGTTGCCTCGATATGTGCCCTACAACTAATTTAGAACTCAAGTTTGAACATCAATTTGGACCTGACTTGGAGTCCAAGAGGTGAACAAGACAATAAAGTTGCGGGTAATATTAAGCAATGCATAACATAAGCAGAAACAAAAGAGTGTGACCTCTCTTGTGGACCCGTGTACTCCTCAGGTTCATCTGCTGAGTCGATGATGGTGATGTTGTAGTGGGTGCCGGCGGCAGGGAAGGAGATCTGAGGCGGCGAAAGACGGTCAGGACTCGTGATGTCTAGTTTGGCGGATGCTTCTGTTGATGGAGCAGCTCAGGTGAGGTGGACGACGTTGCGGCAGGAGCAGGACAAACCACACAAAGTTTTCTTTGACACCTACCTGTAACTGAAGTAATTCTGTAAGGGCTCATTTGGCTTGCATGATTCTAAAAACGCAGGGATAGGAGGAAAAACACCGGAATAGGATAGGAATGCACATGGGAAACATAGCATTTGTGAACACGGGATTTCAGTCAACTTGGGTGTTTGGTTCACACGAAAAGGAGGAGCAGAGGAATGCAAAGTAACATGGCCAAAATAAAGTGAAACCATATGAAAGCGTGTACAGTTAGAATGTTATTCTACCACTATTGCACTTGGTCTTGTTTTCATGCATAGGATTATGAAAAGTAGGTCCAGGTGGATGTTTTGCTCCATTACTTTGAAAAAAATGCATGAATAATTGAATAGTAGAGTGCCATAGGAAAATTTCCTATTGCTATGCTTTTTCGTTGAACCACAATAGCCCTAATGGATCAACATGAATGTAGAGTAATAAGTGATGCGACAAGTGTACAACCTCTTTGCCGTAGCCGTGTCAACCTCAGCATCATTGGGTTGGTCGCTGAAGAAGTTGAGGTAGAGGTGGCTGTCAGAGGTGTGGAGGAAGATCTGAGGAATCTGTAGACAGCGTCCAGGGCACTGCTCTGTTGTGATGGATCGTTCCGTCCTTGGAGCAGCTCCGGTGAGCCGTAAGACGTCAAGGCTGAAGCAGCACAAGACAGACATCGTTAATCTCAAGTGGGATTCTAATAGCATCTCCAATAGATGATGTAAAATGCATTACCAAAAAGTGATAGATGTAAAATTTACATCACCAAAACCACCTGACTACAACAGATGAGGTAAAAATTGTTGACTCTAAACTTAATTGTCAAAACTGAAATTTATTGTGGAATCTGAATGTTACTGTCGAAACTGAACGCAATGGTAGCAGAGAGGCACTTCACATGGGATAGTTTAGGGAGGGCCTGCAATTCATCTTCAACCTACACCCCCCTGAGCCGCTAGCCACCACCGGCCGAACCCCGCGCCGCCTCGCCACCCCGAAACAACTCCCCACCGCCGCAAAACAACTCCCCGCCGCTAGTCCGCCGCCGCCTCGCCACCCCAAAACAACTCCCCGCCGTCAGGCCGCCGCCGCCCCGGCCAGCCCTCTAGGCCCCCCCACGCCAAGCTTTTTCTCCGGCGATCCCCATGCCACCGCCCAACCACCGCGCCCCCACCGCGGGCGAGCAGCACCCCACCTAGAACCCTAAGATAGATAGTGGGGTACCTCTCCGGCGAGCCCCCTCCCCGCTGCGGGTGGTTCTTCCTTAACGCCGGCGAGACCCACCACCCCCTGAAAATTGACTGACCCAAAATTCAATTCAGTCAACTAAAGTGTAGCTAAATCAGAGCAGAGCAGTAGCGCGAGCGAGCGAGCGAGAGCCAGAGCAACAGCAGCAGCGCGATCTAGCAAGCGAGAGCCGGAGCAGCAGCAGTAGCGCGAGCAAGCAAGCGAGAGCCCGGGCAGCAGCAGCGCGAGCGAGCGAGCGAGAGCCGGAGCAGCAGCAGCAGCGCGAGCAACAGCCGAAGCAGCAGCAGCAGATCCGGATGGTATGGACGCTGCCGCCGAAGGGGCCTCGCACTGGGGAGAGCCGCCGTGGAGATGTCGCCCGCAGCGCCAACTTTGAGGTAGCCGCTCCATGGGGGTGCGGGATGGAGCACCGTCGGTGCCGGGAGGTCAAGTTAAGGAGAAGGTGCGATGTGATGAGTGTACAACTTCTTTGGTCGCGCCGAGTAGGCCTCGACTTCGTCCGAGGAGTCGGTGCGGATGCTGCGGTCCGGTGGAGCAAGTTAAGGCTGTGTTGTGGGGATGGAGCAGCCGCGATAGACGAGGCGATTGTCGGTGCAGCTCCTTGGAGGTGGAGGACGAGATGGACGACGGATCCTCATCCGGGGAGGTGGATGAGGGACGTCGAGCTGTTGCAGTGGACGACGTTGTCGGGGAAGAGGCTCTGGCTAGGCAAAGGTGAGGTGGCGGACGGAGGAGGGTGGGGTTTCGCGGCTGTGGCGAAGAGGTTATGGCGGCCTGGGATTTCGAATGGCGAAAAGGAGGGGATGGGAGGGGGGAACCATGACTTAGGGACGCGCTTGTCCAAAATGTAGGGTGTGTTACAAAAGTACCCCCACCGATTTGAATTAGCGGCCCTTTCGGCTCATGGTTAGAAGGGGGATTTCGCATGTCGGGATTTGGCAGCTGGAGGGAGTTTTCGCGCGCGTTGTTATTTGGGGATCGCAAGGCGCAGGTTGTGAAGGCACCAGTTTTGGGAGCACGATATCAGAATTTTCGGGATATAACAAGGCACGGGTTGGATTTTAGGGACAAGCCTAACGTGTAATATTGTACTTGTACGTACCAAATCAATTTGCACTTCCCTCAACGAAATAAACGAAAAAATAAAACTATTCACACCACACAAAGAGAGAGTCTTGTCCCGTTTTACTATACAAATGCTATTCAAAGCTACACAAAGAGAGAGTATGAATCCATGTTATGTCCAATTAAATATTTTTGCTGGTTGTATAATGCATGTAACCTACTCATACCAACATTTTAGTGCATTCCAAATGTTTATACTACCGTTGCAATTCGAACTGAAATTGAATTCGTTTCTCTATTTCAATAAGAATCTACAATCATGATTGTTGTCAACTTCAACCATCATTCGTGTATTACCTTAACAACACACCACATGATTACTATAGAGATAGATAAGAACTATGTGTACTATATGAACTCGAATTCAATGTTTTGAATACACTTGATGTTGATTCCAAATAATAGTACATTTGATGTACTAACTATATATTCATAATCTAAACCATGTTCCATACATACACCGTGTTTATCACACAAAGTATAGTGCCCCGCCCCCTACATTATGACAAGTATTTAGCCCTGAGCTGCAAAAGCCACACATTAGGCCAAATTATAATCAATGTTCTACATTGCGATATCTTCTTCAAGTATTTGTATCCACTTTTTTATAATGACTTATGATCTATGTTCGTCTTTAACACCTTCATGACCCTATTCTCTTTGTAGCTAGCTAGCGCTAATTTTCTATCGTGCATGCACACGCCCTCCCCCCTCTCACCCTCCCTCAGCGTCCCCTCCATCGCGCATGTTCGTTATTTCTCTTTAGGTCGTTCACTCGTGGTGTGTGTAGGCCCCCGACTCCTTCTTTCCGGCACACACCGGTCAATATACCTCTCTAGCCAAGTGTGCCTACCACAAACACATACTTCCCCTCTTCTCTTCTCAACGTCCATGCCCCCTATGTCCAATACGGTTCCATGCAGGTGCACACTCCCGCCCCTCTTTTCATCGATCTCATAGTCGCACACTCCTCCCCCCTCGACATAGTAGGCCTCTCGCACCACCTCCTAGCCACACCCCTCTCTCCCATGTCTGTCTCTCCGGACCTTATTTGCTTCTAACACATGCATGCATGTATACGTACTGATATCCCTACATATAGCTAGGTTGACTATAATTCTTTTCCCCATGCACCGATAGACTTACCTCACTAGTTATGTCTCTCCCTTTCTCGGACAACGATAGTTGATCTTCCTATGTAGTTACGTATGCTTGCCACAACCATATCGTCTCCCCTCATAATCCTTGCATACCTCCCGACCCGTCTCTCACACGCACATGCATACACAGACAGACATCGCCGCCCTCTCTTATTGATATTGCACGCGTACCCTCCGTTTGTCTAGCAGGCCTCTCCCATCATTTGTGAGACGCCACTCTACCACCAACCCTCCGACACTCTACCTTTGTCATTGTCCCAACCTTATTCCTCTGCTACACATATGCATGGATGCCGATCAATCTCCCTCTATACATAGCTAGGCCTCTCTCCTTCTCCACACATATACTAGTCGATCTACCTCTCTATAGTTAGGTCTCTGCCTCCTCCCCCCCCACCACCGATGGTCAAACGTTGTAGGTAGGTATCCATGCCATAGAGAAAAACTGCACCTCTGCCCTCTCAAATTCCAGTAGGCCAGCCGCCCTATATCTTTGACGTGGGCAAACACAAATTCGATGGCACTCTTTATTGATCGTGCAGCCACACACTTCATCCCTGTTTTTGATTATATCGATATCCCACACCGATGATCCCTCCACTCTCTTCTCGTGGATCGCTCCCTCTATATATGATATATCCATGACTCTGTTTGCATATGTTACATTTTTTTGTTTGAGATATCATCGACACATTGCCTTGGTTTTGCACAAACCATCTCTCTCACACCCATCCACGTACGTACCTGCACCTAAAGAAGAGGTGCACGCAGGACGCATGTACTCATGTCTCGTTCCTGGCCACACCCGCGTGGGTACACGATGGAGTTCATTTCTATACGAAAAGGCAGCCCACGTGATAATTTGACGCGTGTAGCGGTTGTTTACTCGAAGGAGGGTCGGGTACCACGCCTAGACGGAACAAAGTTTGACTTGACACGTTTGTATTAAATAAAGTTATATATTCCTCCTCAATGGCGCATAGTACAGAATATAAAATGATTGCCGTGGGGAAAATGGAAAAACCCGCTCCACTATATACAACGAAGCCCGCCTGCCGAGGTTTGTCTCTCGTCACACCATCTCACACAAGGTGGCGGTGGCCTCTCTCTCTCACCATTGGTTAGTGATCCGGCCGCATCCCGTCCACCGGCGGAAAGGGAGGATGTGCATTGTTTCTTCGTTCGATGGCGTTGAGGCAGCACATCCCGATCTGCGGTACCCGCCATTCTATCTGACCAAGCTCCGGCGCGGTAGGGCCTTCGCCACTTGCTCGCTACCGTAGTATGGCAGATCCCGGCCGCTGGCGCCCTCCTAGTAACATCCCGACGACCCTCAAGTATAGCTTCCTCCGGCCTTGCTCCACTACCCATCTTCCCACATTGCTGCATGTGGATCTTCTTTAGTTTTTTGCTTACAACGTATCTCGGCCGGTGTACTTTCCATCTTGCAATCTCGTCCTCAAAACATTTTTGATAAACCACCATGCTGCTATCTTTCCCTTATTACATGGAATACACTTCTTTTTTGTCGGCGTATGTGTCTTCAACTATGTTATTCTCCAGTAATTGTTTCCTTTCTACCTCTTTTTTGCAAACAGGGCTAGCCATTTCACCTCGTTGCTATTGCGACCTTTTGGTGAACTGCACAAATCACTTTTTTTCTTAAGAGTGTTTTCTGCAGTTCTGCCAAAATGTCACACGGGCAACGTTTTTACATTTATGTGGGACTGCAGAAAGGGAGATTGGTTTTGCTATCCTCCTCATCCAACTCCTGCCTAATCTTCTCCAACGAGTAGTTAGTCCTAAAGAGAGATCGCAGAGGTGATCGGTTTCTAGTTGTGTGTGTTATGTTTCATCATCTAGTTCCACTATTATTGTAATCACACTAACTGGATATCTTTGCAAACAGGGAAGGTCAGCTCGATTTTAGTGGAGCTTCACAAAATTATCGGATTGTAGTGTCCTCCATACACCGCCTTTTTGGCTATAGCGCTAGGTGAAACTAGCTACCAAGCAATGAACATTGTGCCCAGGAAATGGACCCATGCCTACGAACAACATCGATCAATTATATATTTTTCTTTATTTGTACACCTTCTCACAACTTTGTCTTCAGTTGTGATGTGAATTTGGCGTTGATCTTCTAATCATTGAGATGCATTAGCAGCCATGGTAGTTTCATTTGTATTTGATGAAATGTTGTAACGAGATAATCTTGAGGCAAGAGGACACATGAATCCTAAGTTGAAACCTTTTTTCCTGTCGGAACCAAAGTTGAAACCTTCATATCATCACGGTACAATTTTATTAAAATTATGCATACATATAAACAAATCCTGAAGGATTGAGCAATGCCAGAAACAATTTAACTTCGCTTCGCTGACATATGGGACATCCTTCATCCGTCTCCACCTGTCGTGCAACAATATTGAGTGCACAACTACAGGGAAAGATTCACCCTGGTCGTTGCACCGCATTAGTAATGACAAGTGAGTAGTCAAATCACAGAGCCCCACCTTCGCCACAGTAAGTTGCTCGGACAAAGCAACCATCATTTCTCTGTTCCTTGAATCCGTTGGTACTCCCATATTCCCAGAGTAATAAGTTGCTCGGGCAAAAAAACCATCACTTCACCTTTCCCATAGTAAGTACCTCCTTGGGCCCACTGAAAAATGACTTTTCTCTCTCCATCAAGTGCATTTATTTTCAATCTAACCCTGTCACCGAAACACCTCTTTGGCTACAGTTAGTTCAGGGTTAGTTATGAGTTAGTCTAACCTCTAGCTAAGTTAGAGTATCCAAACAGGAGCAGTATAGGACATGCAAGTTGCTCAAAGCATACAGTCAAATTCGTATGTGAAAGGATCTATTTATTTTTGAAAATGGAACGTGAAAGGATCTTCGAATGATATAATTTTGAAATTATATAAAATCTTATCAATAGTCAAAGGCATCCTCGAAGAATACATTAGGCCCTACTTCCTCCGTCTAGGTGTATAAGTCACATTACGAAAACCAAATAATCCAAAAATACTTAGGCGCGGTGCATTAACTCCCACTTCATTTCTTGTGTCTTGACATATCCACCAATAAGAGATGTGGGGCGTGCATGTTTTCAATGACTTAGACTACCAAACACGACATGCAATGGTTAGTTCATTGCATGCAATGCTATTAATTAGCAAATAAATATTAATTTCTCTCGTTTTCCCCTCTTCCTTGGTCACGATGCACAATCTAAGATGACTTATTCACTAGGCGGAGGGAGTATATAAAATCTTACCAATAGTCAAAACCAAGTGTTACTACTACACCAAACAAGTTCAAAACGAGAAACTGGACCCACTCATGGCACGACACGCCTATCTCTTTTGGTCTATCAGTCAAAGCACATCCTCTTCTTGGCATAACAATAGACTATAGTAATTTTTTTAGAATGCTCTTGGCATGTCACTAACATGTGATGAGTTAACCGACCTCTATAGATGGCAAAAACACCAGCCGCCGCACTTTGAGAGATGAGGAGCGAGAAGCGACACGTCCTGGTGGATTACAAGAACTAGGTGTCGCACGGAGGCCAAGAAATATGGTAATAGCGTGGGTTGGCCACGTACAGTATGATGTAACTACACTGGGCTGCCGTGTTTCGTACTCTTCCGGTCTACTATGGAGATGATTGGTTGATTTTATATCGCTAAGTATAAAATAATATGAGTGCAGACGCTCCACCACGAGGTTCCTTTCTCCTTTTCGGTGTCGGGAATCTATGTTCTTCCACTCTTTTTTGTACATGAGCTTTGTTCATCCTGTTGCCAACACGCGGGACATCTAGCATCAAGGTGCACGTGTCATGCAAGAAAATGGAGATAAGAAGTGCGTAAGTGAGTCGTGCACTACGATTGCACCTAGTACTACGTAATATTTTTCGTCCTCAATGGCACATGAATATTGCACGTACTCAATGACAGAGCACGGGATGGTAGCCATGGACTGATGGACATGGTCGGCCCTTTTTGGAGAGAGTACTGCATACGTATTAAA
The DNA here is from genome assembly GCF_003073215.2 of Triticum urartu. NCBI lineage: Eukaryota > Viridiplantae > Streptophyta > Magnoliopsida > Poales > Poaceae > Triticum > Triticum urartu. The sequence goes on along the minus strand of NC_053023.1, from coordinate 501,351,895 downwards.
TTTGATGTGTCCCGTCAACTCGCAGAACGACAAGAAGCACACACTGAATGACGGAGCACAAGATGGTAGCCATGGACATGGTCAACCCTTTTTGGAGACTAATGCACTACCGATTGTAGTACCGTCATCATTGTTCGACTTTCGGAAGAGACGAGAGAACTTAATGTTTATATGCTAGTTAATAGCATTACATTCAATGAACTAACCACTGCATGTTGTGTTTGCTAGTCTCAAGTCATTAAAAGCATGCACACCCACATCTCTTTGGTTGATATGTCAAGAAACAAGAAACGAGGTAGAAGTTAATGCACCGCGCCTAAGTATTTTGGGATTATTTGGTTTTCGTAAGATGACACCTAGACAGAGGGAGTATTATACTTGAAGGCTACAAGGTTGGCTATAGATGATGTGGTAGTGTCATGTAGCCATCAGATGGTTATACTATTAACCATGCTCTTATAATACTCCTATATTTAGGAACGGATGGAGTACTTGGCATGCATGATACTACCTATAATACTCCCATTACAACCAGCCTAGTAGAATTAAAATACCTAATCTAAATGGTCACCGCTCGATCTCTTTGTTCTCCTCCAACATCCGGTAGAAGAAGAATCGAGCAAGACAACGGCTGTATTCGCCGGCGTCGCCTCGGCGGTGGCCTTCATGGGATTGATACATCTCCGTCGTATCTACAATTTTTGATTGTTCCATGCCAATATTATTCAACTTTCATATACTTTTTGGCAACTTTTTATATTATTTTTGGGACTAACATATTGATCCAGTGCCCAGTGCCAGTTCCTGTCTGTTGCATGTTTTTGGTTTCGCAGAATATCCATATCAAACGGAGTCCAAACGGGATAAAAATGGACGGAGCTTATTTTTTGGAAAATATGGAAAATTCGGAAGCGAAATCAACGTGAACCAGCGCCCGAGGTGGTCGCGAGGCAGGGGGCGCCCCCCCTTAGGGCGCGCCCCTACCCTCGTGACCCCACCGTAAGGCGGTTGACGCTCGTCTTTTGCCGCAAGAAAGCTAATATTCGGAAAAAAAATGACGGCGAAGGTTTCAGGCCAATCGGAGTTACGGATCTCCATAAATATACGAAACGGTGAAACAGAGCCAGTAGAGAACGCAGAACCAGAGAGAAACAGAGAGATAGGTCCAATCTCAAAGGGGCTCTCGCCCCTCCCACGCCATGGGAGCCAAGGACCAGAGGGGAAACCCTTCTCCCATCTAGGGAGGAGGTCAAGGAAGAAGAAGAAGAAGGGGGCCCTCTCCCCCTTACTTCCAGTGGCACCGGAGCGCTGCCAGGGCCATCATCATCACCGCCATCTTCACCAACAACTTCACTGCCATCATCACCAGCTCTTCCCCCCTCTATGCAGCGGTGTAACCTCTCTCTTACCCGCTGTAATCTCTACTTAAACATGGTGCTCAACGCTATATATTATTTCCCAATGATGTATGGCTATCCTATGATGTTTGAGTAGATCTGTTTTGTCCTAATGGCTATTTGATGATCAAGATTGGTTTGAGTTGTATGTTTTATTATTGGTGCTGTCCTATGGTGCTCTCCGTGTCGCGCAAGCGTGAGGGATTCCCACTGTAGGGTTTGCAATATGCTTATGATTGGCTTATGGTGGGTGGCGTGAGTGACAGAAACATAGACCCGAGTAAGTAGGTTGTTTGCGTATGGGATAAAGGGGACTTGAGGATTTAATGCTATGGTTGGGTTTTACCTTAATGAATCTTTAGTAGTTGCGGATGCTTGCTAGAGTTCCAATCATAAGTGCATATGATCCAACTAGAGAAAGTATGTTAGCTTATGCATCTCCCTCAAATAAAATTGCAATAATGATTACCGGTCTAGTTATCGATTGCCTAGGGACAAATAACTTTCTTGTTGACAAAAGCTCTCTACTAAAACTAATTTAGTTGTGTCTTTATCTAAAAAGCCCCTAGCTTTTATTTTTGTGTTCTTTACTTTCTTTCAAGCTTACCCAAAAACACCTACAAAGTACTTCTAGTTTCATACTTGTTCTAGGTAAAGCGAACGTCAAGCGTGCGTAGAGTTGTATCGGTAGTCGATAGAACTTGAGGGAATATTTGTTCTACCTTTAGCTCCTCTTTGGGTTCGACACTCTTACTTATCGAAAGAGGCTACAATTGATCCCCTATACTTGTGGGTTATCAAGACCTTTTTCTGGCGCCGTTGCCGGGGAGCAATAGCATGGGGTGAATATTCTCGTGTGTGCTTGTTTGCTTTATCACTAAGTAATTTTTATTTGCTGTTCTTAGTTGTTCTCTATCTTTAGTTATGGATATGGAACATGAAATACCAAAAAAATTAGGTGTACTTGCTGCTCATGGAGATGGGGAACCTCCTAAAACCCTCAATGCTAGTTATGTGAAAGTTATTATGTACTACTTTAATAATCCTGAGAAAAACCCATTCAATTATGTAATGGGAGTAACGTTGGATCAACGTGAATACTTTAGGGATTACCGCTTGACACGAAAAGGGAAACTATTATGGGATCAAATTCATATATTGAAGTGGTATGCTAGACAACTATGCTTGAGATATGATTATACTTGTTGCTCTAAGGTGAAGGCTCCACACCTTCCCTTTTCATGTGAATTTAATGATAATGAAACCTTGGCTTCTTATGCTAATGGTATATATGATTACTATGATGTGGAACAAATAGAAGAATTTGTTGCTTTTAAGGGTGCTTATGAAATTGAATCTATGTTTAAAGAGTTTGAAGATTTTGATGATGCTGTTTATAGACCTGAAAATTTAGCTATCCTGAAATATTGTTATGAGAATTATGAATACAATTACGAAATTAATGCGCTTATTAAGAAAGTATCCGCTGTCCAAGAAGAGACTAATATTTTGCAGGAGTCTATGGAAGAAGAAATTGATGAAACTGTGAGCTCATTGGATGAAAAAGATGATGAGGAGAGCGAAGAACTAAAGGAGGATGAGCAGATTGATCACCCGTGCCCACCTTCTAATGAGAGTAACTCTTCAACTCATACATTGTTTAATTCCCCTTCGTGCTTACTAAAGGATGATTGCTATGATGATTGTTCTGATCCCATTGATTCTCTTGAAATATCCCTTTTTGATGATTCTTGCTATGCTTGTGGCCAAGATGCCAATATGAATTATGCTTATGGAGATGAACTTGCTATAGTTCCTTATGTTAAACACGAAATTGTTGCTATTGCACCCACGCATGATAGTCCTATTATCTTTTTGAATTCTCCAAACTACAGTATATCGGAGAAGTTTGCACTTATTAAGGATTACATTGATGGGTTGCCTTTTACCGATGCACATGATGATTTTGATGAGTATAATATGCATGTGCTTGCTGCTCCTACTTGCAATTATTATGAGAGAGGAACTATATCTCCACCTCTCTATGTTTCCAATATGATAGAATTGCAAGAAACTGTTTATAGTATGCATTGGCTTTTACTATGTGTGCATGAATTGTTCTTTTATGACATGCCGATGCATAGGAAGAGAGTTAGACTTCGTCATTACATGATATATGTTACCTTGTGCTCACCACTAAATTACAAATCATTGTTAATTAAAATTGGCTTTAATACCTTGGGATCCGGGTGGATTCACTACTTGAGCACTATATGCCTAGCTTAATGGCTTTAAAGAAAGCGCTGCCAGGGAGACAACCCGGAAGTTTTAGAGAGTCATTTATTTCTGTTGAGTGCTTTCATATAGTTTAAAAACAACAAAAATAAAGAGGGGAACCCAAAACTTTTTCTAAAAGAAAAGTGAAAGTGAGAGACGAGCATTGTGAAAGTGGGGGACGTCCTTGAACTTTGTTAATGCCCATGGGAACTTTGTGAATCTTAATTACAGAAAACTTTCAACAAAAATAATTATCCCCTCTTAAAATGCCATTGTATTATAAAAATAATGTGCCAAGGTTTGCCTTTAGGATGTTTACATTTGCTTGATGGTTTGTACGGTGCAGGACAGAAACTTTGGCTGTAGTGCGCGATTTTACATTTTTAGCTGGAACGTCAAATGGTTCTGATTATTTTTGCACTGTCTTCCTATACAAATTGTTTATGTTTCCTAATTTTGGTAGAATTTTTCAAGTATCATAAGTATGGTGAATGTTCAGATTATTACAGACTGTTCTGTTTTAGACAGATTCTATTTTTGATGCATGGTTTGCTTGTTTTGATGAAACTATCAATTTATATTAGTGGATTAAGCCACGAAAAAGTTATATTACAGTAGAAACAATGCAAAAACAAAATATGAATTGGTTTGCAACAGTACTTATAGTAGTGATTTTCTTTATTATACTAACGGATCTTACCGAGTTTTCGGTTGAAGTTTTGTGTGGATGAAGTGTTAGATGATTGAGAAGGTTTCAATGTGAGAAGAAGGAAGAGAGGCAAGAGCTCAAGCTTGGGGATGCCCGAGGCACCCCAAGTAAATATTCAAGGAGACTCAAGCATCTAAGCTTGGGGATGCTGGGAAGGCATCCCCTCTTTCTTCAACAAATATCGGTATGTTTTCAGATTCGTTTTGTTCATGCGATATGTGCAATCTTAGAGCGTCTTTTGCATTTAGGTTTTCATTTTTTTATGCACCATGCTGGTATGAGATAGTCCTTGGTTGATTTATGGAATGCTCTTTGCACTTCACTTATATTTTTTGAGTATGGCTTTATAGAATGCTTCATGTGCTTCACTTATATCATTTGAAGTTTGGATTGCCTGTTTCTCTTTACTTAGACAACCGCCATTTGCAGAATGCTCTTTTGCTTCACTTATATTTGTTAGAGCGTGGGCATATCTTTTGTAGAAAGAATTAAACTCTCTTCTTCACTTATATCTGTTTAGAGAGATGACAGGAATTGGTGATTCACATGGTTAGTCATAAAATCCTACATAAAACTTGTAGATCACTGAATATGATATGTTTGATTCCTTGCAATAATTTTGCGATATAAAGATGGTGATATTAGAGTCATGCTAGTGGGTAGTTGTGGATTGTAGAAATACTTGTGTTGAGGTTTGTGATTCCCGTAGCATGCACGTATGGTGAACCGTTATGTAATGAAGTCGGAGCATGAGGTGTTTATTGATTGTCTTCCTTATGAGTGGCGGTCGGGGATGAGCGATGGTCTTTTCCTACCAATCTATCCCCCTAGGAGGATGCGCGTAGTACTTTGTTCGATGACTAATAGATTTTTGCAATAAGTATGTGAGTTCTTTATGACTAATGTTGAGTCCATGGATTATACGCACTCTCACCCTTCCACCATTGCTAGCCCTACCGCACAACTTTCGCCGGTACCATAAACCCACCTTATATCTTCCTCAAAACATCGACCATACCTACCTATCATGGAATTTCCATAGCCATTCCGAGATATATTGCCATGCAACTTTCATCATCATCATATACTTGACTTGAGCATTAATTGTCATATTGCTTTGCATGATCGTAAGATAGCTAGCATGATGTTTTCATGGCTTGTCCGTTTTTTGATATCATTGCTACGCTAGATCATTGCACATCCCGGTACACCGTCGGAGGCATTCATATAGAGTCATATCTTTGTTCCAGATATCGAGTTGTAATATTGAGTTGTAAGTAAATAAAAGGGTGATGATCATCATTATTAGAGCATTGCCCCAGTGAGGAAAGGATGATGGAGACTATGATTCCCCCATAAGTCGGGATGAGACTCCGGACTTTACAAAAAAGAGAGGCCAAAGAAACCAAAAAAAAAAAGAGGCCAAAGAAGCCCACCAAAAAAAGAAAAAAAAGAAAATAAAAAGGAAATAAAAAAATGAGAGAAAAAGAGAGAAGGGGCAATGTTACTATCCTTTTACCACACTTGTGCTTCAAAGTAGCACCATGTTCTTCATATAGAGAGTCTCTTGAGTTATCACTTTCATATACTAGTGGGAATTTTCATTATAGAACTTGGCTTGTATATTCCAACGATGGGCTTCCTCAAATGCCCTAGGTATTCATGAGCAAGCAAGTTGGATGCACACCCACTTAGTTTCAGTTTGAGCTTTCATATACTTATAGCTCTAGTGCATCCATTGCATGGCAATCCCTTCCTCACATTGATATCTATTAATGGGCATCTCCATAGCCCGTTGATACGCCTAGTTGATGTGAGATTTTCTCCTTTTTGTCTTCTCCACATAACCCCTATCATCATATTCTATTCCACCTATAGTTCTATGTCCATGGCTCACGCTCATGTATTGCGTGGAAGTTGAAAAGGTTTGAGAAACGTCAAAAGTATGAAACAATTGCTTGGCTTGTCATCGGGGTTGTGCATGATGTGAATGCTTTGTGTGGTGAAGATGGAGCATAGCCAGACTATATGATTTTGTAGGGATGAGCTTTCTTTGGCTATGTTATTTCAATAAGACATAATTGCTTGGTTGGTATGCTTGAAGTATTATTGTCTTTATGTCAAAGGATAGATTATTGCTTTGAATCACTCGTGTCTTAATATTCATGCCATGATTAGACATATGATCAAGATTATGCTAGGTAGCATTCCACATCAAAAATTATCTTTTTTATCATTTACCTACTCGAGGACGAGTAGGAATTAAGCTTGGGGATGCTGATACGTCTCCGTCGTATCTATAATTTTTGATTGTTCCATGCCAATATTATTCACCTTTCATATACTTTTTGTCAACTTTTTATATTATTTTTGGGACTAACATATTGATCCAGTGCCCAGTGCCAGTTCCTGTCTGTTGCATGTTTTTGGTTTCGCAGAATATCCATATCAAACGGAGTCCAAACGGGATAAAAATGGATGGAGCTTATTTTTGGAAAATATGGAAAATTCGGAAGGGAAATCAACGCGAACTAGTGCCCGAGGTGGTCACGAGGCAGGGGGCGCCCCCCCTTAGGGCGCACCCCCTACCCTCGTGAGCCCACCATAAGGCAGTTGACGCTCTTCTTTTGCCGCAAGAAAGCTAATATTTGGGGAAAAAATCACGGCGAAGGTTTCAGGCCAATCGAAGTTACGGATCTCCATATATATACGAAACGGTGAAAAAGAGCCAGGAGAGAACGCAGAACCAGAGAGAAACAGAGAGATAGGTCCTATCTCGGAGGGGCTCTCGCCCCTCCCACACCATGGGAGCCAAGGACCAGAGGGGAAACCCTTCTCCCATCTAGGGAGGAGCTCAAGGAATAAGAAGAAGAAGAAGAAGAAGAAGGGGGGGGGGCTCTCCCCCTTGCTTCCGGTGGCGCCGGAGCGCTGCCGGGGCCATCATCATCACCACCATCTTCACCAACAACTTCACCGCCATCATCACCAACTCTTCCCCCCTCTATGCAGCGGTGTAACCTCTCTCTTACCCGCTGTAATCTCTACTTAAACATGGTGCTCAACGCTATATATTATTTCCCAATGATGTATGGCTATCCTATGATGTTTGAGTAGATCTGTTTTGTCCTAATGGCTATTTGATGATCAAGATTGGTTTGAGTTGTATGTTTTATTATTGGTGCTGTCCTATGGTGCTCTCCGTGTCGCGCAAGAGTGAGGGATTCCCGCTGTAGGGTTTGCAATATGCTTATGATTTTCTTATGGTGGGTGGCGTGAGTGACAGAAGCACAGACCCGAGTAAGTAGGTTGTTTGCGTATGGGATAAAGGGGACTTGATGCTTTAATACTATGGTTGGGTTTTACCTTAATGAATCTTTAGTAGTTGCGGATGCTTGCTAGAGTTCCAATCATAAGTACATATGATCCAAGTAGAGAAAGTATGTTAGCTTATGCCTCTCCCTCAAATAAAATTACAATAATGATTACCGGTCTAGTTATCGATTGCCTAGGGACAAATAACTTTCTTGTTGACAAAAGCTCTCTACTAAAACTAATTTAGTTGTGTCTTTATCTAAACAGACCCTAGCTTTTATTTTCGTGTTCTTTACTTTCTTGCAAGCTTACCCAAAAACACCTACAAAGTACTTCTGGTTTCATACTTGTTCTAGGTAAAGCAAACGTCAAGCGTGCGTAGAGTTGTATCGGTGGTCGATAGAACTTGAGGGAATATTTGTTCTACCTTTAGCTCCTCGTTGGGTTCGACACTCTTACTTATCGAAAGAGGCTACAATTGATCCCCTATACTTGTGGGTTATCAGGGATACAATCGGTGGTGGCCTCCCATGTTCTACTTTTCCTCGATGATGGTGGCGGGCGGGGACATGCTGCCCGTCACCTTGTCCACATCCGCGTAGCCGCATCACCTCGTTGACATCTATGGTGGCTTCTTTCTCTGTCTGCATGTCGCGGCTACGCGCATGTCGACGGTGGATGGCGCAGTCGTAGACACTGGAGGCGCTGTACGACGCGGCGGCGTCGAGGGCAGCGACGATGCCCGTGCCGCCGTGCTCCCCGACAAGCTGGCGTGGAGCAAGTCGGCACTCATCCTAGAGTTGTATTGGAGAGGCCTGCTGCGGAACCACGCGCTGTCTTAGTGCGACAACTACCTCCGACGAGCTAGGCTAGATAGGTGGAGAAGCGAGCTGCCGGGCTCGGCGGGCCACCCAGACGGATTTTTATGCCGGAGAACTGCGCTTCCTGCTTGTTAGATTCCGCCAAAAGAGTGGACAAAATGGTGGAAGGAGGAGCTTGGCCAGCGTCCTGCTCCTGAACGGACGTGTGTGGCCGGAGTTGGTTTCTCGCATTCCACGCAGGTTTCTATGTCTCTATCTATACTACTATATAGTGTACCAATTTTAAGTAGTACTAAGAACATCAATCATAATCGTTGATCTTCTAAATCCAACAGCCAATATCAGTAGGATTCGCATGAACAGTACACTGCCGCTACCTCACATATGTTCTAGAACAATCAATACGGAGGGATGTGATGGTTGCTTGTCCCTTTATTTTACCAGGCCACTTATTAGTGGTTGGGTTTTGTGATATGACAGCTTTACTGCCACGAGACTCACGTGCAGCACCGCCCTCTACACTAGTACTACATCGGTCGTGGGTTATTAGTCCCCCATTGAATTTGACTGAAGATTTAACTGAAAAAATGTTAGTGCATGTCAACAAAAACTATATCATTGGATTAGTATTTGAACATAGTTTTCAATGATATAATTTTAGGTGACATGGATCAGCATTTATCATACTATATATAATGTTAGTTCAATTTTTGGTCGTACTAATCTATGGCCCTGTTTGGATACTCTAACTTAGCTACAGGTTAGAGTTAGTTTCTAGCTCATGACTAACCCTGAACTAACTCGAGGTGTTTGGATGACAGGGTTAGATTGACAATAAATGCACTTGATGGAGAGAGAAAAGTGGTTTTTCAGTGGCCCCACGAGAACTAGCTCCAATTAGCACCACTTGGCTGGCGGGATAGAGAGAGAAAAGTGATTTTCAGTGGGCCCCATGAGAACTAGGTCCAATTAGCACCTCTTGGGTGGGATAGTTTTTTGGGTGGGTTAGATGCAACTAGCTCCAATCTAGCCCTCATGTTTGGATATTTTAGGAATATTTGAGCCCCAACTAGCTCAAACTAACTCTAACTCATGGATCCAAATAGGGCCTATAGTAAGGTGCCCGTGCGTTGCACGAAACAGTTATATTAAGACGTGCCTTACACGTGTATACATACTAGTAAATGTAGGGTTTTGAATGCGGCGAGGAGGCGGGTACAACTGGGAGTGCAGCGGGCGGCGCCGTGGGCCGATGCGCCGCTTCAAATGGCGGATGCAGTGAGAGGCCGTGTCCGCCCTAACCCCCTTGACGGTGCACGTCACCTTGTGTCCAGATCTAAGATGCCACGTGTACCAGATGAATGACTCCAAGCTCGACCACCGTGATGCAAGAGGTGTGAGCCAAGGAACGCTGTTGGAGACACCCTCCTCGTCATCATCTGAGTCCTAGAAGATTTCACCCACATCATCATTAGGCATGCAACCGCCTTCATAGATAATGTGCACAGAAGGAGTAGAGGCGACTGGGGACATACCACGTCGTGGGCACTCCGTACGTGCTCGTGTGCGTGCAGCGTGCGTGCTTTTCCATCGATGCTAGCTCTAAGGCCGAGGCTGCGGTCGTCTTCGTCTCCGGCTAGTCGTTGAGCAACGACGGCAAAGAGGTGCTGGAAGAGATGCGTAGGCGCCATTGTGTGCGAGCTTCACCGTAGCACGACGAACCGGACGTCACCGCAGATGGCGCACGCCTCCATGCAGCCGAGTGTGTGTGCATCCATGTGTTATTCATGTGCATTCTGCGGCCGAGTGTGTGTGCATGCATGTGTTGTGTACGTGTGTTGTGTGCTCCATGCTGTGCGCGTTTGTGCATGAGTTGGATCGGCATGAGTTAGTGCATTGGCGTGTGTACATGCATGGCTGCATGCGTCCTATACATGCGTGGCTACTTGCGTGGTTATCAATATAAACTAATAAAATATCTTCAACTTAGCATCCTGATGTATCGTCTCTAGTGGTTAGGGAAGAGTTCATGTTCTTTTATTTGTTTATAGGCGGGCAGGCGGCAAAAAGCAGGGGAAAAAGCGCAAGGTTCCTTGCAGACGCTCCACCACAAGGTTCCTTGCTCCTTCTCGGTCATCGGGAATCCATGTTCTTCCACTCTTTTTTACGTGAGCTTTGTTCATCCTTTTGCCAACACGCGAGACATCTAACATCAAGGTGCACGTGTCATGCAAGAAAATGGAGATAATCAGATAAGCAGTGCGTAAGTGAGTCGTGCACTTCGATGGCACCTACTCCTATATGCAATATTTTTTCTCCTCGATGGCACGTGAATAGTGCACGTACTCAACGACGAAGCACCGGATGGTAGCCATGACATGGTCATCCCTTTTTTGGAGAGAGTATGCACTAAATAACTTTGATGTGTCCCGTCAACTCGCAGAACGACGAGAAGCTTGCTTACTACACCTTCTCACTCGCCAACACGTGCGCGGTGGCTCTCAGCACGAGGAGAAACTTTTGCTTACAAGCGGTGGACGTGCAGCAGTTCATTTGGTGTCAGATTGCCAGAAGTACTACTGTAGTAAAACCATTATTGTTCGACTTCCGGAAGAAGCGAAGAGCCAAGCGCAAGGCTAGCCATAGTGGGAGTAACATAAGTAGGAGTACCTCATTTTTTTATTCTAGAAACAACCACACACGAATATTGGATGGTAGCAGCACAACAACTGAATCAAAAATTGAAACCTTCCCGCCCGGCGCCAGCTGAGCCCGCCGCTCCACATTGATGGCAAGTCAGGGCGACGCGACCTCTCACTGCTTCCGCCATTGAAGCAGCGCGCCAACCGAGGGCGCCGCCCGCTGCACTCCCGACATTTCAGACTACACATACTATGTGAGACAAAAGGTGGGGCCATTATTAATGATGTAGTATTATACTAAAGGGACTAACTATTGTAAGCAGGCTCCGTACTAGGTTGGTTCTAGATGATGTGTCAACTTCATATAGCCGGATGTTGGCTATACTATTAACCATGCTCTAAGTGTGTTGTGAGTCGAAAAAATTACTAAGTCATTAATTAATAATTAACGGACGCCTTAATTACTCAGCCGTTTCTGATTCATTTGGATAGTGGGGGCTATTATTGACTTGGACGTGGGGTTTGGGCCAAAGGCCTACTATTATACTACTTGGTCTTACTCGCACGACCGACCTGACATGCTCTACCCTAGCCGCCGCTGTATCATATGGTTTCGCACCATTCTCGATCTTAGCGCCGCCACACAATTCTTCTCCATCCCTCCTTTCGGCGTGCACCGCGAGAAGGGACAGCAGTCCTCCGAACCCCGCCTTTCGTGATCCTGTACGGGAGAGGGGCGATCAGGTTTTTGGGGAGCACACTCCTGTGACTGCTGTCAACAACGACTTCCTTAACGACAACCTTCTTCCCCGACCTCGGTAACCTCTTCATCAATGACATGAGTGACAACATCAACCACAACGGTTCTACTCTCGCTGTACAATATGTGATTTTGTCCTCCTGTTTTAGTCCACATCATTATTTTGATCTTTGCACTTGTCGTCATGATCTATTTACTGTTGATTCGGATTACATCTCATAGTAAATTGCTCATATATTCAACAATCCAATCCAAAAACCTGATTATAGGCAATTTACTCCAAGTGGTTTTGCTGCGCTTTTGAAGCCGCCTACTTTTAAGGGGGGTGCAATATAAAAGGTGGAACACAAGAGCAGTATATTGGTTTCAGATCATGTACTGCTATGACGCCACTAAAGGTAAGCCTGAGGGCGATCTTAATCCTACACAGCGAGAAGCTTTTGAGAACATGGATACCCTCTTCAAAGCCGCCCTGCTGAGTGTTCTTGACGATTCCATTGTGGATTCATATATGTCGTTTGACAGTGGCAAAGACATGTGGGCCGCGCTCGAGGCCATGTTTGGGGCCTCGGGCGCTGGCAACGAGTTGTACGTCATGGAGCAATTCTGTGACTACAAGATGACTGATGAGCGCTCTGTTGTTCAGCAGACTCATGAGATACAGTCACTCGCTAAGGAACTTGAGTACTTCAAGTGTGTGTTGCCGGACAAATTTGTTGCTGGGACCATCATTGCCAAGCTTCCACCTTCGTGGAATGATTTTGCTACTTCTCTGAAAAACAAGAGACATGAGTTCTCCGTTTCGGATCTCATTAGCACTCTTCATTTTGAAGAGAAGGCGAGAGCAAAAGACACACGTGATTGGGTCGCTCAGGGAGCTTCTAGTGACCACATGGTACACGAGAAGAACTTCTAGCCCAACCAGCCCCAAAACAACAAGAACAAATCTCAGGGGAAAGGCAAGTTTGATCCAAAGAACAAGCCGTCACATTCTACCAACTTCAAGAAGAATTCTCATAACAGGAAGGGATACAAACCTCAATTTTGGTAGCACCGCACAAAACTTATATGACTGCATCTACCTGCTGTCAACTAACCTCATGGTGTTCCAGGTATTCCTACATTCGTAACTAGGTACAATCACCACCGCAAGATGAAATAATCTTATTCGTACGTTGACTTGCTGATTGCAGTGCGGAACGATCCTGTCATGTGTGGAGTAGCAAACAAGCAGTGCAGCCGAAGGTGGAAATCAACCAAGGACTTATGAAATTATATATAATCTTCCTCAGGCAGGTCAGTATCCCCTTCGTCCAGATCATGTTTTGTCATGCCGAGCTATTGATATGTGCTACGGTTTTGCAACACCGTTTAAGTATAGCTATTGTTTTCCTATCTTTTCAGATTCAGGACAATGAAGATGATTTCAGGGGAATTGCACAATATGGACTCATGTTGAGTCATCTCTATTGCCTCATGTGTTTGCTGCAAATGTGTTAGTGTCAATTGCAAGATGAGGCAGCTAGCTAGCTGTGGATTTGCCAACATGCTCGAAGTGCTCGAAGAAACAAGCATGCCCAAGAAATTAAGGAAACTAATGCGTGCGCAGGGAGGCCCTTTGCTTAGAGAAGCATCGACCGATTTTCTTTATTTCCACACCTTCTCACAACTTTGTATTGGACATAGTATGGTGAATCATTGAGATGCATAAACATGCTGAACTTTTGTTCTTCTGAATGTTAGTATGCATACTGTATCTTCTGAAGCTTAGTTTAATGTAAATGTTGACTAGCCTGTGAACCTTCACAATCTAGTATGTATATTGTAGGCATGTTATTTGACACCTCACTTTGCCGCGCTACGCGGCCAGTGTGAGTGTCTGCATCCAGTACCACATCCTCTAATTTGGTGGATGCCAAGTTGAAAAAGGTTACCGATGAGTAGCCATAAGCTGGAGGCTTCTCTTTTTTCTTTCAAATGGGCAATAAGCTGGAGAGTGTCTCGGGCTGCCTCTAGCACAAGGCCCTCTAGTACGAAACACGGGCAGCCGACTGGGCCGATACAAAAGCCTATCCATCTTAAAGCCCATTTGTTTTTGTTTTTTGCAAGGAGAAGACCATATTTCTTGAAGAGGGGGCAATCCCAGGAAAACCCTCCTTCCTCCTCGCTTCCACTTATACTACAGCTCGCTGGACTCTCCCGCTACCTTCACCCCCCAATTCCCCCTGCTCCCCATCTTCCTCACTCGTCCAGAAAACCCCCGCTCACCTTCTTCCTCACAAGTACAGAAAATGCTTGCTCCTCTTCTTCCACTCCTACAGAAAACCCCAGCCCTCCTTCCTCCCCACTCGCACTGCCACTAGGATCGTCTTTGGCTACTCTGCTCAAACCTGTGAGCTCAGTGCGATGCCCACAAGGAAAATGGAGTTGGCTGGCCCCGGTGCCAAGAAGATGAGGCTCCCGCCAGCGGCGACGCCGGTTGTAGATCCCGCACCCGACAGCGCGGGGAGAAGCGGCGAGCCCCCCCACCCCCACCCGGATTTGAGGAACCAGTAGAATCTCCGGTGGACCGCATCAGTGATCTCCCGGACGTCATCCTCGAGGAGATCATCTCGCTTCTCCCCACCAAGGATTGCTGTCGCACACAAGTCCTCTCAACTCGGTGGCACCCTCTATGGCGTACCGTGCCCCTCAATCTCGATTGTTGTCAGTTATCTGTCCTTCCCGAATTTGATCTCCTCGGAGCCATCGTCTCCTCTCACCAGCAGGGCCCCGTTCAACGCCTTTGCATCCCGACATGCTACCTGATGTCCATACTCGGCACGGTGGACGCTTGGCTGACATCCCCTGAATTCGGAAAACTCCAGCAGTTTGAGTTCTACCATTACCACGAACACACCAAGAATTCGTGCCCACACCACTATTGTCCATCTCGCGGTTTTCCTCCTCTCTCCACACCGCCACCTTCGCCCGGTTCCATCTACCAGACGATCTGGTACAAATCCTTCGACTCCCACTGCTAAAAAAACTTTCGCTTGTGGTGGTTTATCTGTCGGAGGCCTCACTGCACAGCATCATCCGCTCTAGTTGCCCTGCCCTGGAGCGCTTGCTGATTGTTTTGGGAATAGAACTCCCTATCAGTTGTCTCAAAATAAAGTCACCTCACCTTAAAATCATTGGAATTTGTTTTAAAGGACAGCAGCTCATCATCGAAGATGCCCCTTCACTTCAAAGGTTGCTCCTTGATAATTGTTATACACCTTCGCAAATAACTGTCATCTCTGCGCCCAAACTGGAGACCTTGGGTGTAATTCATGATCCGTTTGATGATCACAACAAGTTGGTGTTTGGCTCCACACTCATTCAGGTACCATATATTATCATCTACACATTTGTAATCATAAGCTGCATTTTTCATTTGTGCGCATAAGTTCTATATCATCTTGGAGTACACTTTGGGTACTAATATTATGTTATATGCTCAATGGAGAGTTTGTCCATGGATAGCCTATCAATACTGCTGGATTCTGTCAAGATATTATATATCGGAATGTTTAGTTTTGATCTGAACATAATTATTGGCTTGTTGCGATGCTTTCCATCTCTGGAGAATTTATATATAAATGTGATGACTTCATGCACATTGAAAGCCCGTATATATTGTACTAGAATTAATCGTTCAGTTGTCGCTCTTTCGACATACTCTTTGTTCAGACCTTAACTGTTTTCAATCTTCATGTCTACTTAGGTAGTGCTACCACATGGAAAAAACGTATAACCAATCGGTTGCGTAATAAGCACCAGGATTTTCTTAGTTCTCATGACATTCGTTTGAAGACAATAACGATGGAAGGATATGCATCCAACTGGGCAAACAGAAACTTTGTCACATTCTTCCTGTTGAATGCAAGGTTACTATTGTCCATGGGGCTTAATTTTTACCGCAAGAGATTTCTCATGGACGGACACGTTGGACAGCAAAAAAGAAGTTTCAGGTGGACAAATGGGGTTCTAAACGTGCTCGGCTTCTATTTATGACAAGTTGTAGTCATCCTGAAATAATTTTTTTGCACAGGATGTTGATTTTATGGATCAGACCGATCCATTTGTTTGTGACTGAGAAAAAGAGTGGTTGCGTTAGATGTTACTACCATGTTCAATCTGGGTTTTGTCTAAAAATTTGATGAACAATTAATCCTTGGGCTTTTTGTACCATTTGTAAGCTTGATTTGCATGTTGTTGCCCTCGTACTCTCCTCCACCTGCCACTACAGTGCCGCATCTTCCACGACTGCTGTTCGTTCCCGTCCGAGGCCTCGCCGTAGTTCTCCACCTTGGTTCACTCGCTGTGCCCGCCGCCGTCTGGTGTTGTCAACATGGTCAACAACCTCCCCTCAAAAAAACATGGTCAACAACCAAGAGGTATCAGGAGATGACTGTACGTGGAGAGGCTGACAGTAGGGACCCACCAGGGTCATTGCATTACACAAGCAGGTGCCTCGTTATTACAAGCCAAAAAAAATACTTCCTCCTAATTCCTCACTGCTAGAAAATCACTTAAATGTCTTAAAAGGTCAAATGACCCCTAAAATTTTCCAAAACTTTGTATGCTACCAAATGTCACAACGTAACTGGGTGATTATAAAGGTGCTCTACAGGTGTCTCCGATGGTGTTTGTTGAGTTGGCATAGATCGAGATTAGGATTTGTCACCCCGATTGTCGGAGAGGTATCTTTGGCCCCTCTCGGTAATGCACATCAATATAAGCTTTGCAAGCAATGTGACTAATGAGTTAGTTGCGGGAGGATGCATTACGGAACGAGTAAAGAAACTTGCCAGTAACGAGATTGAACTAGGCATTGAGATACCGACGATCAAATCTTAGGAAAGCAACATACCGATGACAAAGGGAACAACGTATATCATTGTGCAGTTTGACCGATAAAGATCTTCGTAGAATATGTGGGAGCCAATATGAACATCCAGGTTCTGATATTGGTTATTGACCGGAGACATGTCTCGGTCATGTCTACATAGTTCTCAAACCCGTAGGGTCCGCACGCTTAACGCTCGGTGACGATCGGTATTATGAGTTTATGTGTTTTGATGAACCGAAGGTTGTTAGGAGTCCTGAATGTGATCACGGGCATGACGAGGAGTCTCGAAATGGTCTAGACATAAAGATTGATATATTGGAAGCCTATATTTGGACATTGGAAAGGTTCCGAGTGAGTTCGGGCATATACCAGAGTACCGGGGGGTTACCGGAACCCCCCGGGGAGTATATGGGCCCTAATGGGCTTTAGTGGAGAGAGAGAGGCAGCCAGGGAAGGCTGCGCGCCCCCTCCCCCTCTGGTCCAAATTGGACTAGCAAGGGGAGGGGGCCTTTCCTTCCTCCCTCTCTCCCTCTTCCTTCTCTCCTAGTCCAACTAGGGAAGGGGGGGAATCCTACTCCCGGAGGGAGTACGACTCCTCCACGACGAGCCATAGAGGGCCGGCCTCCCCCCTCCTCCACTCCTTTATATACGGGGGAGGGGGCACCCCATAGACACACAAGTTGATCATTGATCTCTTAGCCGTGTGCGGTGCCCCCTCCACCATAATCTACCTCGGTCATATCATAGCGGTGCTTAGGCGAAGCCCTGTTCCGGTAGCATTATCATCACCCGGCATCTCGCCGTCATGCCGACGATGCTCTCCCTTGACACTCTGCTGGATCGTGAGTTCGTGGGACGTCACCGAGCCGAACGCGTGCAGATCGCGGAGGTGCCGTACTTTCGGTACTAGGATCGGTCGATCGTGAAGACGTACAACTACATCAACCGCGTTGTCATAATGCTTCCGCTTACGGTCTACGAGGGTACATGGACAACACTCTCCCCTCTCGTAGCTATGCATCACCATGATATTGCGTGTGCATAGGAATTTTTTTGAAATTACTGCATTCCCCAACAGTGGCATCCGAGCCAGGTCTATGTGTAGATGTTAATTATATGCACGAGTACAACACAAAGGAGTTGTGGGTGTGGGTATATACATATTGCTTGCCGTCACTAGTTGATTCTTGATTCAGCGGCATTGTTGGATGAAGCGGCTCAGACCGACATTACACGTACGCTTATACGAGACTGGTTCTACCGACATGGTTCGCACATAGGTGGCTTGTGGGTGTCTGTTTCTCCAACTTTAGTTGAATCGGATTCAATGAACAGGGTTCTTTCTGAAGATCAAAAAGAAATCACTATACCGCGTTGTGGTTTTTGATGCGTAGGTAAGAATGGTTCTTGCTCAACCCATAGCAACCACGTAAAAACTTGCAACAACAAAGTAGAGGGCGTCTAACTTGTTTTCACAGGGCATTTTGTGATGTGATATGGTCAAGACGTGATGAGATATAAATTGTTGTATGAGATGATCATGTTTTGTTAAAGTTATCGGCTACTGGCAGAAGCCTTATGGTTGTCTCTTTATTGCATAAGATGCAAGCGCTATATAATTGCTTTACTTTATCGCTATGCGATAGCAATAGTTGCAAAAGCAATAGTTGGTGAGATGACCATGTGACAACACATTGATAGAGATCAAGATGATGGAGATCATGGTGTCATGCCAGTGACGATGGAGATCATGACGGTACTTTGGAGATGGAGATCAAAGGCACAAGATTATGATGGCCATATCATGTCACATATTTTGATTGCATGTGATGTTTATCTTTTATGCATCCTATTTTGCTTAGTACGACGGTATCATTATAAGATGAACCCTTGATAAATTTCAAGGTACAAGTGTTCTCCGTGAGTATGCACCATTGCGAGAGTTCGTCTAGCCGAGACACCACGTGATGCTCGGGTATGATAAGCTCTACGTTCACATACAACGGGTGCAAACCAGTTTTGCACACGCAGAATACTCGGGTTAAACTTGACGAGCCTAGCATATGCAGATATGGCCTCGGAACACTTAGACCGAAAGGTCGAGCGTAAATCATATAGTAGATATGATCAACATAGTGATGTTCACCATTGAAAACTACTCCATCTCACGTGATGATCGGACATGGTTTAGTTGATATGGATCACGTGATCACTTAGATGATTAGAGGGATGTCTATCTAAGTGGGAGTTCTTAAGTAATATGATTAATTGAACTTTAATTTATCATGAACTTAGTCCTTATAGTATTTGCATAACTATGTTGTAGATCAATAGCTCGCGATGTAGCTCACCGTTTATTTTTGATATGTTCCTAGAGAAAAATAAGAGTAAAGATGTTAGTAGAAATGATGCGGACTAGCTCCGTGATCTGAGGATTATCCTCAATGCTACACAGAAGTATTATGTCCTTGATGCACCACTAGGTGAAAGAACTGTTGCAGGAGCAGATGCAGACGTTATGAACGTTTGACAAGCTCGGTATGATGACTACTTGACAGTTTAGTGCACCATGCTTTACGGCTTAGAACCGGGACTTCAAAAATGTTTTGAGTGGCATGGAGCATATGAGATGTTCCAAGAGTTGAAATTGGTATTTCATGCTCATGCTCGTGTCGAGAGGTATGAGACCTCTGACAGTACTTTGCCTACAAGATGGAGGAGAATAGCTCAACTAGTGAGCATGTGCTCAGATTGTCTGGGTACTACAATTGCTTGAATCAAGTGGGAGTTAATCTTCCAAATAAAATAGTGATTGATAGAGTTCTCTAGTCACTATCACCAAGTTACTGGAACTTCGTGATGAACTATAATATGCAATGGATGAAGAAAGTAATTCTCAAGCTCTTCGCGATGCTGAAATTAGCGAAGGTAGAAATCAAGAAAAGCATCAAGTGTTGATGGTTGACAAGACTACTAGTTTCAAGTAAAAGGGCAAGGGAAAGAAAGGGAACTTCAAGAAGAATGGCAAGCAAGTTGCCACTCCCATGAAGAAGCCCAAAGCTAGACCCAAGCCTGAAACTGAGTGCTTCTACTACAAAGGAAATGGTCACTGGAAGTGGAACTGCCCTAGATACTTGGCGGATAAGATGGATGGCATACTGAACAAAGGTATATTGGATATACATGTTATCGATGTGTACTTTACTAGTGTTTATAGCAACCCCTCGGTACTTCATACTGGTTCAGTTGCTAAGAGTAGTAACTCGAAACGGGAGTTGAAAAATCAACAGAGACTAGTTAAGGGCGAGGTGATGATGTGTGTTGGAAGTGATTCCAAGGTTGATATGATCACCATCGCACACTTCCTTTACCTTCGGGATTAGTGTTGAACCTAAAATAAATTTTATTTGGTGTTTGCGTTGAGCATGAATATGATTGGATCATGTTTATTGCAATACGGTTATTCATTTAAGTCAAAGAATAATTGTTGTTCTATTTACATGAATAAAACCTTCTATGGTCATACACTCAATATAAATGCTTATTAAATCTCGATCGTAGTGATACACATATTCATAATATTGAAGCCAAAAGATTCAAACTTAATAATGATAGTGCAACTTATTTGTGGCACTTCCGTTTAGGTCATATTGGTGTAAAGCGCATGAAGAAACTCCATGCCGATGGGCTTTTGGAATCACTTGATGCTTGCAAACCATGCCTCATGGGCAAGATGACTAAGACTCCGTTCTCCGGAACAATGGAGCGAGCAACAGACTTATTGGAAATAATACATACTGGTGTATACGGTCCGATGAGTGTTGAGGCTCGCGGCGGGTATCATTACTTCTGACCTTCACAGATGATTTGAGCAGATATGGGTATATCTACTTGATGAAACATAAGTTTGAAACATTTGAAAATTTCAAAAATTTCAGAGTGAAGTGGAAAATCATCGTAACAAGAAAATAAAGTTTCTATGATCTGATCGCGGAGACGAACATTTGAGTTGCGAGTTTGGTCTTCAACTAAAACAATGTGGAATAGTTTCACAAATTCATGCCACCTAGAACACCACAGCATAATGGTGTGTCCGAACGTCATAAACGTACTTTATTGGATATAATGCAATCTGTGATGTCTCTTACCGATTTGCCACTATCGTTTTGGGGTTATGCATTAGAGACAGCTACATTCACATTAAATAGGGCACCATCTAATCCATTGAGGCGACACCGTATGAACTATGGTTTGGCTAGAAACCTAAGCTGTCGTTTCTTAAAGTTTGGGGTTGTGATGCTTATGTGAAAAAGTTTTAGCCTGATAAGCTCAAACCCAGATCATAAAAGTGCGTCTTCATAGGATACCCAAAGGAAACTGTTGGGTACACCTTCTATCACAGATCCTAAAAGGCAAGATCTTTGTTGCTGAGAGTGGATCCTTTCTAGAGAAGAAGTTTCTCTCGAAAGAAGTGAGTCGGAGGAATGTAGAACTTGATGAGGTAATTGTACCTTCTCCCAAATTGGAAAGTAGTTCATCACAGAAATTAGTTCTAGTCATTTCTACACCAATTAGTATGGAAGCTAATGATGATGATCATGAAACTTCAGATCAAGTTACTACCGAACCTCGTAGGACAACTAGAGTATGGTCCGCACCAGAGTGGTACGGTAATCCTTTCTGGAAGTCATGTTACTAGACCATGACGAACCTACAAACTATGAGGAAGCGATGATGAGCCTAGATTCCGCGAAATGGCTTAAGGCCATGAAACCTGAGATGGGATCCATGTATAAAGAACAAAGTATGGACTTTGATTGACTTGCCCAATGATCGGCGAGCCATTGAGAATAATTGGATCTTCAAGAGGAAGACATACGCTGATAGTAGTGTTACTATCTACAAAGCTCAAATTGTCGCAAAAAGGTTTTCTACAAGATTAAGGTGTTGACTACGACGAGATTTTCTCACTCGTAGCGATGCTTAAGTCTGTCCGAATCATGTTAGCAATTGCCACATTTTATGAAATCTGGCAAATGGATGTAAAAACTGCATTCCTTAATGGATTTCTTAAAGAAGAGTTGTATATGATACAACAAGAATGTTTTGTTAATCCTAAAGGTGCTAACAAAGTGTGCAAGCTCCATCGATCCATCTATGGACTGGTGCAAACATCTCAGAGTTGGAATATACGCTTTGATGAGTTGATCAAAGCATATAGTTTTATACAGACTTTTGGAGAAGCCTGTACTTACAAGAAAGTGAGTGGGAGCTCTGTAGCATTTCTGATATTATATGTGGATGACATATTGTTGATCGGAAATGATACTAAATTTCTGGATAGCATAAAAGGATACTTGAATAAGAATTTTTCAAAGAAAGATCTCGGTGAAGCTGCTTACACATTGAGCATCAAGATCTATAGAGATAGATCAAGACGCTTGATAAGTTTTTTCAATGAGTACATACCTTGACAAGATTTTGAAGTAGTTCAAAATGGAACAGTCAAACAAGGAGTTCTTGCCTGTGTTGCAAGGTGTGAAGTTGAGTAAAGACTGAAACCCGACCACAGCAGAAAATACAAAGAGAATGAAAAGTCATTCCCTATGCCTCAATCATAGGTTCTATAAAGTATGCTATGCTATGTACTAGTCCTATTGTATACCTTAGCATGATTCTGGCAAGGGAGTACAATAGTGATCTAGGAGTAGATCACTTGACAGCGGTCAAAATTATCCTTAGAGGACTAAGGAAATATTTCTTGGTTATGGAGGTCATAAAAGAGTTCGTCATAAAGAGTTACGTCGATGCAAGCTTTTTACATCGATCTAGATGACTCTAAGTCTCGATCTGGATACATATTGAAAGTGGGAGCAATTAGCTAGAGTAGCTCCATGCAGAGCATTGTAGACATAGAAATTTGCAAAATACATACGGATCTGAATGTTGCAGACCTGTAGACTAAACTTCTCTCACAAGCAAAACATGATCACTCTTTGGGTGTTAATCACATAGCGATGTGAACTAGATTATTGACTCTAATAAACCCTTTGGGTATTAGTCACATGGAGATGTGAACTAATCACATAAAGATGTGAACTATTGATGTTATATCACATGACGATGTGAACTAGATTATTGACTCTAGTGCAAGTGGGAGACTGAAGGAAATATGCCCTAGAGGCAATAATAAAGTTATTATTTATTTCCTTATAAAATGATAAATGTTTACTATTCATGCTAGAATTGTATTAACCGGAAACTTAGTACATGTGTGAATACATAGACAAACTAAGTGTCACTAGTATGCCTCTACTTGACTAGCTCGTTAATCAAAGATGGTTAAGTTTCCTAGCCATTGACAAGAGTTGTCATTTGATGAACGGGATCACATCATTAGAGAATGATGTGATTGACTTGACCCACCAGTTAGCTTAGCACGGTGATCATTTAGTTTGTTGCTATTGCTTTCTCCATAACTTATACATGTTCCTATGACTATGAGATTATGCAACTCCCGAATACCGGAGGAACACTTTGTGTGCTACCAAACATCACAACATAACTGGGTGATTATAAAGGTGCTCTACAGGTGTCTCCGATGGTGTTTGTTGAGTTGGCATAGATCGAGATTAGGATTTGTCACTCCAGTTGTTAAAGAGGTATCACTGGGCCCTATTGGTAATGCACATCAATATAAGCCTTGCAAGCAATGTGACTAATGAGTTAGTTGTGGCATGATGCATTATGGAATCGGTAAAGAGACTTGCCGGTAACGAGATTGAACAAGGTATTGAGATACCGATGATCGAATCTTGGGCAAGTAACATACCGATGACAAAGGGAACAACGTATATCATTGTGCGGTTTGACTGATAAAGATCTTCGTAGAATATGTGGGAGCCAATATGAACATTCAGGTTCCGCTATTGTTTATTGACCAAAGACATGTCTCGGTCATGTCTACATAGTTCTCGAACCCGTAGGGTCCGCACGCTTAACGTTCGGTGACGATCGGTATTATGAGTTTATGTGTTTTTATGAACCGAAGGTTGTTCGGAGTCCCGGATGTGATCACGGGCATGACGAGGAGTCTCGAAATGGTCGAGACATAAATATCGATATATTGGAAGCCTATGTTTGGACATCGGAAAGGTTCCGAGTGAGTTCGGGCATATACCGGAGTACCGGGGGGTTACCGGAACCCCCCGGGGAGTATATGGGCCCTAATGGGATTTAGTGGGGAGAGAAAGAGAGGCAACCAAGGAAGGCTGTGCGCCCCTCCCCATCTGGTTTGAATTGGACAAGGAAGGGGGTGGCGCCCCCCTTTCCTTCCTCCCTTTCTCCCCCTTCCTTCTCTCCTAGTCTAACTAGGGAAGGGGGAATCCTACTCCCGGAGGGAGTAGGACTCCTCCAGGGCGCCCCATAGAGGGTCGGCCCTCCCCCTCCTCCACTCATTTATATACGGGGGAGGGGGCACCCCATAGACACACAAGTTGATCATTGATCTCTTAGCTGTGTGCAGTGCCCCCTCGACCATAATCCACCTCGGTCATATCGTTGCGGTGCTTAGGTGAAGCCCTATTCCGGTAGCATCATCATCACCGTCATCACACCGTCGTGCTGAAGAAGCTCTCCCTCGACACTCTGCTGGATCATGAGTTCGTGGGACGTCACCGAGCCAAATGTGTGCAGATCGCGGAGGTGCTGTACTTTCGGTACTAGGATCGGTCGATCGTGAAGACGTACAACTACATCAACTGCGTTGTCATAATGCTTCCGCTTACGGTCTACGAGGGTACGTGGACAACACTCTTCCCTCTCGTTGCTATGCATCACCATGATCTTGCGTGTGTGTAGGATTTTTTTTGAAATTACTGCGTTCCCCAATAGCCACTACTACGAGTACTACAACCTTGAGGGCGCAGCCGAGACGAGGATGAGGACGAGGATGCAGTTGACTTCAGCAAGGGGGACACGGAGTCCACCAACGGCGGCATGTCACCAGGACAAGTCATCGACGTTTCATCTCACACCGGCGATGCATAGGCCAGCGCGCGGCGGATTTGTTAAAATTACACAATGAGCGGATAACACCAGGGACCGAGTAGCTCACCCAGTTGTTTTTTTAGTTTCAAAGACGGAGCTCAACTGCTCGTTGTGGGGGGCTGTGGCCCGTCTAGCCCACACTTACAGTTTTATTTAAGCACATGATGAGCCCAGTTGATATCTTTTTTCTTTCTGAAAATGGCTAGCCCAGTTCTTTTTTTGGAGAACACCAAAACCGAGGCCAACTTGCTTTTCTCAGCTCAGCCCTGCTGGGCAGCAAATCTTTCAAGACGAGGAGGGAGGGATGTAAAGTAGTAAGAAATGGGCTTCCCTAGAAAATGGGCTATAAGTTGTAAGAAATGGGCTGTAAATTTTTAAACCAAAGCCAACCGGCTATTACATTAAAATATCATTTTTACTGGATTTCTCTCCTCTCTACTCTTATAAAAACCAAAGCCAACTGGCAATTACATTAAAAGATCGTCTTTTCTCCCACAAGATAAACTACTCATACAAATGCATCTTCATGTTCTGTGCAACGCATGGGCATCTTGCTAGTTAAGATTTTAAATTTCATTCATTTTTTGCGGAGAATTGTTTTTTGAATTTTATTTTGATATAATTTTTTTAAAATTATTTTTAACGCGACTCAAAATTTCCTGAATAAAAGAGTTCGGACCCCACCGAAATATGAAAAATTTCGTTGAATTTTTTTGCAGTGCCCAGAATATATGGTCTGAATGCTAATAAAAAGAATATGGGCTTCAAATATCCTTAAGAATTAGCAAATGGGCTGTAAATTATTGAAAATAATGGCTAATGGGTTGGATGTTGTTTTCCACAGATTTGGAGGCTGACTTCTGGGCCTACTAGGTTGACGATGACGATGTCCTAAATTTTTTTCACGCGTACGCAAGGCTTTGTCAACTTAGACAACACAGAGCAGTGATTGTTGGATGTCCATCCAACGGCCGCCGTGCTTGTTTAATCTCTGATCTTCCTGCTCCAATCGCCCAAACCAGCACCGGCGGGACTGCCGGCTCCCTCCCCCCGTGGCTGGTTGTGCTACCACTAGGCCATCCCTCTACACACACGCACATCCTATTATTTTCCGGTGATGTCAGCCTCACCCCGGAGCCAACCAGTCAGCGCTCGTACACCCCTCAGTGTGGGCATCTGCTGCGGTGGGTTCGTCGGCTCCGGGTCGTTCCCTTCCTGGGCCTCGCCCTCGTCTACCGCGTTTGTGCCCTCGATGCGGCGAGGTCAACATGGTCAACAAACAACAGCCATCAGAAGAGGCTGACAGTAGGGGTCCACAAGGAAATGTCTCCTTATTACGCGCAAAATAATGATTCCTTCACCTGACAGCTAGGACCCACTGGAAGGGCCTCTGTATTTCTTGAGAAAAACGTTCCCCCCGTTGTCAGCTCAGACCCACCAGCTATATATTCACACACAAGGAAGTGCCTCCTTATTACGCACAAAAAAATGAATACCCCCCTTATTAGCTGGGACCCACCATTGTGGGAGGCTGACTTGTGGGCCTACTAAGATGACAGGGACGGAGGGCTTTGTCAACTTAGTCAATATGAACGATTCTAGCTCCAGTGATCGTACGATGTCCATCCAACAGCTGTAGTGCTTCTTCAACCTCTGGTCTTCTCGCTCCAGCCGCCCAAAGCAGCGTCGGTCGTGCCGCCTGCTCCTGCCTCCCATGTCTGGCTGTGCTACCACGGAGGCCTCACCACCCCCTACTACTCCCACCGCTGGCCAGGCCATCCCTCCACTCACTCACACCCCCCGTTATTCTGCGGCAATGACAGACTCACACCGAAGCCGAACCAGTGAACCCTCGTACTCCTCTCCACATGGGCATCCACTACCGCGTCTTCCCCGGCTCCGTGTCGTCCCCTTCCTAGGCCTCGCCATCGTCCACAGCCTTGGTGCTCTCGATGCAGCGTGGTCAATGTGGTCAACGACCGACTTCCATTGGAAGAGTACTGTATGTGGAGAGGCTGACAGCTGGGTCCACGGCCGCAGCAAGGAAGTGCCTCCTTATTACGCGGAAAATAATTATTCCTCCACCGGATAGCAGGGACCCACCGGACAGGCCACTGTATTTTGCGAGAAAAAATGTTTCCCCCCTGATTGCTGGGACCCACCAGCTACATCTCCGCACGCAAGGAAGTGCGTCCATATTACGGGCAAAAAAATGATTCGCCCCCGGACTGCTCGGACCCACCAGCTACATCTTCACACGCAAGGAAGTGCGTCCATATTATGGGCAAAAAATGATTCGCCCCCTGACTGTTGGGACCCACCAGCTACATCTTCGCACGCACGGAAGTGCCTGACAGTCAGGACCCACCCGGTCGAAGCGTACATAGCATTGTCATTCTGGTCGCGAATGTGTACGTACATACTGGTCGATGTAGAGGCGCGCACGTGTGGTAGTAGAGGCGCGCACGTAGCATGTACACATACGTACAGCGGCCAGGGTGCAAGAAAGTAAATACGTCCACGTACGTACATACAATCGGGGTCTCGAACGCCTACTCGCGCATACGTACGGCTGGGGCTCGTGTACATGCCTATGGTTGGGTCAAAACGGAGAAACCAAATTGTCGTCGTGCTCATGGGGAGGCAACGAAATGCGTTGTGTTCATAGGGAGGCAATGAAACACGTGTTGTTCATCGAGAGCCAACCGACTTGGACGGAACAGCCGATGGAAACGAGGCCTGGCGTACCATAGAACGGAGGAAACGACCTTATGTTCGACCGGCCACGGTGGAAACGGGATCCTGTTCATCAGGAGGGGTCTGGCATACTGCCAAATGGAGGAAACAGACCTCCTACGGTCAAAACGGGGTCCTGTTGATCGGTAGGGGTGTGGTGTACCGCAAAATGGAGGAAACAGATTTGTTTTGGAGCGCTATGGTCGAAACGGGGGTCCTGTTCATCGGGAGGGGTGTGGCGTACCGCAAAACGGGACTCCATGGGATACTGTTCATCTCCACCGTCGACCTCCTCCAGCCTCCACGGGCTACTGTTCATCCACCATCGACCTCCTCCAGCCTCCACCTGCGGCTGTTCATCCATGGGCTCCTGTTCATCCAGCATCCACCGGCTACTGTTCAACCATCCCTCTCCACGGGGTCCTGTTCAACCACCCCTCCATGGGCTACTATTCATCCAGCCCTCCATCGGCTCAACCAACCCTCCATGGGGTCATGTTCATCCAGCCCTCCACGGGGTCCTGTTCATCCATTGGCTCGATCGATCGAGGTACTGTTCATCTAGCGGCAACGGCCTCTACTACCACGGGTTCCTGTTCATCCAACCCCCACCGGGAACTGTTCATCCAAACCCCCCAACAACGCTCACTGTTCATCCAGAGGCAGCATCGATCGGCTTCAGTTAGCAGCAATAGCGAAGGAATAACTCGGGTTCAGTTAACGGCAAGGGATCGACCGATTGCTCGGGTTCAGTAACGCGTAGCCTGCAGTGCAATTGCTCGGGTTTAGTTAGAGCCCAACGCCTCGCACACATGCACGTATGTACGAGACAAACGCGCATCTCTCGGCCCCCAACCAGTCACCGTAACCGAGAACTCCCCGATATTTTCCTCGCTCTCGCTTCTACCACGGTTTTTTCCGTCATGGACGGCCCAAAGAATGTCATACAACTGCGTCTCCGGCCCACCCAGGACGAAAAGCCCATTTACTGTCATGATTTTTTGTTACAGAAGTAGGACCCCACCACATCTATGATGATACCGGGTTTTGTCACAATTATTGTCATAAGGATGACAGAAAAAATTCGTTTGACCCAAAATGTCACGGATGTGTCTTTTTTTGTAGTGAAATGTGCTTAAAAATCGAACCATAATCTCTGGATATGCATAAAAAATGTGGGTACAGAAGGTTGTGTTTACTAAATTCATCCATCTTATGCCCATCAAAAGGAATCCATTAACAAGGTTGATCAAGTCTTATTAACAAACTTCTTCCAAATGACATGAAACTAGAGAATCTTCGTATAACACTAGGTTACCTCAACAGGGATATGCATGTCCCCAACAATAAGAATATCATATTTCCTTTGACAGTAGGAATAGGGAATTGAAAACCTCAAATAGCAATAGTTGAAATTTTTCCAATAGAATTGATGTTATTCACTTGAGGTTATTTCTTTGGAAAGTGTACCATATGCTCATTACCATTAACATGAAAAGTGGCATTGCATTTATTGCAATCAATAATAGCCCCTACAGTATTCAAAAAGGGTCTACGAAGGATGATTGACATACTGTCGTCCTCGGAAATATCAAGAATAACAAAGTCCGCTAAGATAGTAACATTTGCAACTACGACAGGTGTTGGGAAAGGTAGCATGCAATTTCAAAATAATTCCTACGCTCACGCAAGATCTATCTAGGAGATGCATATCAACGAGAGGGGGAGAGTGTGTCTACATACCCTCATAAACCGAGAGCGGAAGTGTTTGACAACACGGTTGATGTACGCGAGCTTCCTCTTGTTCTGACCGATCAGGTACCGAACAGACGACACCTCCGAGTTCTGCACACGTTCAGCTCAATGACGTCCCTCGAACTCTTGATCCAGCAAAGTGTCAAGGAAGTAGATGAGTTCCGTCAGCATGATGGTATGGTTATGCTGACGGTGAAGTGATCCGCGCAGGGCTTCGCCTAAGCACTACGAAGATATGACCGGAGGCGTAAACTGTGGAGGGGGGCGCAACACACGGCTAACAATTGTTGGTGTATGTTCTAGGTGCCCCCTCCCCACATATATATAGGTGGGAGGGGGAGGGAGGGGACCAGCCATGGGGCGCCCCAAGTAGGAGGGGACCAGCCATGGGGCCTAATCCAATCCCCCCTACCATATTTTCCGAAGGGGGGAGGAAGGAGGAGGGAGGAGGGAAGGAAGGAGGAGGCCGAATCACTCCCATTCCTTCTCTATTCCCCTGTTTTCTTCTCCTCTGGTGTGGCCCATATGGGGGGCATAGTAGCCCCTGTTGGCTGATGTGTTTCCCCTCTTTGCCCATTAGGCCCATATCTTTTGTCGGGGGTGCCCGGAACCCCTTCTGGTGACCCAATATGTACCTGTTATCCTCTGGAACACTTCTGGTGTCCGAATACTATCGTCCTATATATCAATCTTTACCTCTCGACTATTTTGAGACTCCTCGTGATGTACATGATATCATCCGGGACTCCTAACAACATTCGGTCACCAAATCACATGTTGTGACCCGACCTCAAACGGCCAAGTCTCTGTGCTTCAGTGTCATCCCTGGATCGGTAATGCTAACACACACAGTACTCGAAGGATTTATAACAGAGTAGCAATCACACACTCATTACATCGAAAAGTCTCAAGAGAGAACTTATTACAATAATATGTCTTAAGGCCATCTAATGCGATAACAACAGAAGGCTTGGAAGATAAAGTGAGTCCATCAACTCCAACGGCATAGCTAAGCTGCACGGCAACGACCTAACGAACCTTACTCCTCATCTGAAAAGTCTGCAACATAATACATTGCAGCCCGGAAATGGGTCAGCACATGGAATATTCTGGCAAAGTAACACAGTAGAGCAAGAACAGAATAATGCTATCACTACATGCATATTTGGCTGGTGGAAAGCTCTATGTTTATAGTTTTGCATAAAGCCAATTTTCCCTACAACAAAGGAATATATTTTAATTTAACTATCATGGTGGTTGAACAATATTGAGAAGGTAACCCCAACTCAATCCCAAATTAAAGTAGTTAACAACCCAACAATATTAATTAAGAGTGATGAGATGCATGTGATAACCCAAGTACTAGATACTCAAGATTGTCCATAACAGGGGACACAGCTAACCATGATTAGATTGTACACTCTGCAGAGGTTTGCGCACTTTTCCCCACAAGACCAGATCACCTCCGTTGGATTTCTTGCACTACATGGTGTTTGAGAAATGGATGACCGAGACACAGTCTTTCAGAAACATTAACTCTTTACTCTGGGTAGACCATACCAAACCTACAAAACCCACTACCTGCTGATCTACCTCTTCAAGAGCTTCACGTAACTTACTCAACTATGCTAGAGCCCATAATAGCTTGTGGCTGCACACGGAAGTTTCTAGCATGAACCATCCCAGTTCCCTTTGAGCCTGGGTGGCGGTCCATAGGAAGATCACACTGGTACCCCGGGATTTCCAAAAAAAAAAGACAACACTGGGTTCCCCAGGTGCCTCAATCCACCCAGATGTTAATTTAAGTTTCCACCTTAAGTTGAACCATTAATTAACAATCCCACATCTGTCATGGATTTCACTCAAACCCAAACCACGTCTACAAGCATAGCATAGCAATATAAACAACGCGTAGAAGTAACTCCCAAGGGTTTGATAGTAACAGGGCAATAGGTTCTACCTCAACAACTACTTCCCAACCCACAAGCTTCCTAATCGTGCAATGTTTGAGGATTGGAACTAATGCATAAAAACTGGGTATGAAAAGAGTATGATCAATGTGTTACTTGCCTTGCTGATGATCCGCGAAACCTAGAGACTCATAGTAACACGCTTCGCACTCCGGGTGTTCTATCGAAAACAAACAATAACATACATAAGCAACAAGCAAATATGCACAAGAAAAACTCAAATGAGAGAGGTTGACCAGAAAGTTCAACTTAAGAACTCCGGTTAGCAAAAGAATCAAATCAAACGGAGCAATGAAACTCAAACGGCGAAAGAAACAAGATCCATTTACTAATCTGGACTTAGGTCAAATTTTACAGTAGCAAAAACTTGTGCAAGTTGGTTAAACAGAAAGAGGGTCTCGAGACGAAGATCTAGGCGCTTGAATCGCCTGATTCCGACTAACGAGCGAAAAGATAAACATAAACTAAGATCGGATCAGAAATCACGATTGAAAATAATCGCAGATTAATCAGATAAAAAGAAAACTAACGAACAGACTAACGAATGAGCGTTCGTTAACTGTAGCTAACGGGCGAAAACAGTTCGTTAAAAACGAACATACGGACGAACGTCCGCTAATAGAAGAACCGAGAAAACCGGCGAACCGATCTAAAAAAAGGAACTAGGGTTTCTAAAAAAAGAATGGTTTTAAAAAAACGGCGGCTCGGGTCCGGCGCGGTACCTCCGGCGAGGCGGGGTTTGGGCGGCGGGGTGGCGGCTAGCGGGGCGGCGGAGCTCGGCAGCGACGCAGGCGGTGGCTGCGGGCGGCGGCAGGCGGCACGGGCGGCTGCGGCGGTGGTGTGGTGTGGTGGTGGGGGGGCCGGGTGGCGCGTATATAAGGAGGGGCGGCGACTTGGGGGAGGGGCAAGGCGCGGCGGCAGGAGGAGTCCGGTTCAGACTCTATCCAAGTCGGCGGCGGCGGCGGCGATTGGGCCGGCGGCCCGGCTGGGTTTCGGCCCAGTCGACGCGGGGAGATTTTTTTTAAACAATTTCACCGACATAAATAAAATCCTAGAAAATAAAATAAAAATCTAAAAATGCCAAAACAAATTTTCGCCGTCTAAATAAAATATTTAGAACGAGATGAACATTTTCTTGGCCCTAAAATGCAAATTTTGAAAAACGTGCAATTTTTCTAATTGCAAATAAAACCCCAAATAAAGTCAAATAAATGATTTTAATATTCCTCCAATATTTCAATTATTTTGGAGAAGTCATATTATCTCCTCTCATTTATTTTAAAATGAAATACTGTCGGCGTTCTGGGAACGGGGGTCCCCAGACTTGCCTGCTTGCGGCCTGCGGCGTGGCTCAAAGGGGGGCCCAGCACGGCCCATCTTCACCGACACAAACTCAAGACCCTCGCAAGGGGCCAAGCCTCGCGGGGCAGATGACACGGAGCTTCCTCAGGCACGACCTCGTCAGGCTGGCTCACGAGGAGGCGGAGAGATCAAGGCGGGGTACCTCGCGAGTTGCCCGTGACGCAAGCCATGACGACTCAGGGCGCTAGGCGGGTGCCAGCCTGCGCAGCGTCCTCCTTTCCTCTTTGGTACAAAGGGGGCAAGCGCAGCCACGGAGTACCGAGGCGTCAGGCAAAGGTTTCCATTTCAGTGCAATGAGACCAAGACCAGGAGGACTACGAGACAGAGGTCACCGTGGAGCCCAAGACGGCGTCATCACCAGAGCTTTGCTCAGGCGAAGACTACTTTTGTCAGGATAGTTGATACTTGGTGTCCCCATTCAAATTAGCCCGCCATTGTTGGCTCCCTTCCCGCTCAATATTTGGGGAGAGGACCAAGGCCACTATAAATAGGACCGGACACCCACGTAGCAAAGGGTTCGGCTCAGTCTCCTCCAGGGGTTCGGTCGGTTGGCTAGAGAGAGAGAGAGAGAGAAAGGTGACTGAACTCCTCCCATCAGTTCATCGCCCCAGCCAAGAACAGACCCTCGCGAGGCTGTTCTTCCTTGTATTGTCCGTCATCATCAGCCCAAGAGGTAATCCACACACCACACACTAGAGTAGGGTATTACACCACAACGGTGGCCCGAACCAGTATAAACCCTATGTCCCTTGCGTTGTTCTTTTCATAGCTTTGATCCTAGCGTGGCGGAGGGGTGCAGGTAGATAGGGGGCGAAATCTCCGCGCGCACCCCAGTTTTCGAACCTCAAGGGTCTGCTGGAACCCGAAATCTGGCATTTGGCGCGCCAGGTAGGGGTGCGCCGGAATTCGTCTTCCACCGCTCCGTGCCCCGTCGCGTCGTCATCACCATGCCCGGCGACCAGGAGGGCAACCCAGACCCATGGGTTGCGTGGCTCGCCCGCGTAGAACCACTTGCCTCGGGCGACCCCGTGCCCCCGGCAGCTCGCGGTCTGCAAGGCGCTGCGGGCGACGCGGACAGGCTTCAACAACTCTTACACCGCGGCAGGCGCGGTCGGCAGTAAGGGCCTCCAATCACGCCGCGACCACGACACCGTACACCCGTCGGGAGCAGGCGAACTCGAGAGCCGCACTCACGATGGCCCAAGAGCTGCTGCAGTGCAGACTGCTGGAGGGCGGCCATGACGTGCTGCTGGAGCGAGTGGCAGAGCTCCTGGGCTTCGCCGCCTCGGGGGCTCACCCCTTCTCCACCCAGCTCCCATCTCAAGCCCAGGGCGACCCACGCGGGGGCTCCACGCGCGCCCGTGGGCTCCAAGGCTACTCCGACGCCAGCGAAGTTGTCAGCGCCGGACCGGCGGCGGCGCTGCCCCCGCCCCGGTCCGCGAAGAAGGACTCAACGCGACCCGTGGCCCCAGTGGGTGGCCGCGCTGCCATCCCACGTTGGGCGCGTCAGGCAGGACCGCATGGCATGCGAGGCATTACGGCGTGGCATTCGGGATGACGGCGCCGGAGGAATACGTGCCCCTCATGATGGACCAAGGACACCCTCACGAGAACGGACAAGGCTTGCTCCTCAGCCCAAGCTGGGGGGACGAGGCACTAGAAGCTGAGCCTTTCCAGGAGCTCCGGGACGGTCCCACTGGCCACGCTGGAGGCAACGATTATCGGGTACCGCTAATTCTTCAGGAGCAGGTATATGCTAACCATGGATCGCAGGAGGTGCAGGTCACCGCAGCGAGTAGCTGCCCCGCTCCCACAGTCTCCTACCCCTCGGGAGGAGGGCGCAGTGGGCTGCAGGAGACGGGCAGGGATCCGACATCGACACCGCGGCGTTCGGAGCAAGGCGTTCTCAGGAGGTAGGCCCTCCGCTGGGGAGGTTCCCCAGGGCCTGCCCCCGGCGGAGGACCCGTGGTCGTCGGGGGAACCGCTGGCGACCGCTCTACCCCATCGGGCGGCATCCTGGTTTCTGCTCGTTGCTGATGGCACTAGAGTGTGGCGCAAGGCGGGGCCCTCATCTGGCGATATGAAGCAAGGCCAGTACCTGTGAAGAAGGCCCAGTGCCTGTGAAGCTCGCCGCCCCGTGACACTCTCACGTAATAATGAGTGGGGCTGTACATGCCCCAGAGTCTCAGGGGTGCCGGCCTCAGGCCCTGGGGCTCCCTCCCACGCCCAGTGGCAGCACTTAGCTCCGCGCTGGTGAGAAGACGTCCAAGACTAGACTAGGTGCCGGACGCGGCCTTTTGTTTGCTTTCGTTGCTCTTCCCTTTGGTTGTCGTTTTCCCCCGCTGGATTCAAGTTGGATTCGATTTTGAGATTTGCGTGTGTTCGGGGAAGGGGTGCTTAGTCTCGTTCGAGCAATTTCTCGCGTTTCGGTTACCGCTTTGCCTCAATTGCCTCCCCTCGTGAGCCCCTCGCGAGCCGGGTCAGGCCTAGCTTGCGCACAGCCCAGACTGCCACCACCGCGTCCTCTCAGGAGGGCGTCTTACTGCAGGTCCAACGGATTCAATCAGGAAACACTCCGGGCTCCACAGCCTCCTGCGGGCTGCCCAGGGCCAACACGGGACAAAGGTAAATCAGCCGACCAGCGCGTCGCTTAAGCCAACCACTTGGCGCGGGCGCATGGGCAATGTAGCTCCTACTGATACGATAAACACAAGTTTTACATGAGGGGTTCCCCCTCCAAAATGCTCTCACAGCTATAAGCCCAAAACCTGAGTTCTATTCATACAGGGTAAGCAGGAACGATGCACAATCAGTTGGACGAGTCTCCCAATGCGTCCTCAGGAGCGCCATCGGGGGC
The DNA here is from genome assembly GCF_003073215.2 of Triticum urartu. NCBI lineage: Eukaryota > Viridiplantae > Streptophyta > Magnoliopsida > Poales > Poaceae > Triticum > Triticum urartu. The sequence goes on along the minus strand of NC_053023.1, from coordinate 501,316,372 downwards.
ATTGCTGGCGTCGCTGAACTCGCCACCGCTGCCCGCGTTGCCACCAGCGGCGTCAGGGCCACCCATCACGCCGCCCTCGTCGGCTGCCACGATCGCGTCATCGTTGTCCGAGGCGAAGGCCCTGATAAGAGCCTCCACATGGTCTTCCACCCAGTGCGCCAGCTCACCTCGGACGGCCTGGGGGACTGGGGCGACGGCGGCGTCGAAATCAAAGTGGGGATCCATGCTCCAGAGATGGCTGAAGACACGAGAAAAGGCGTGCCTGAGCAGGGCATGGCTCCTCTCCTCCACCAACCTGTCAGCCCTGATCGACCGCACCTCCAGCTGCGTCAGCACGTCAGTGAAGAATTGAAGATTGCCCGCGTAGTTGACCGTGTGCGGCTCGCCGACGGTCTCCTCGCAGATGTTGCCCAAGGCCGAGTTGGCCCTCTCCTGGAGCGTGGTCAGCATGGGGCCGTGAACATGCTCCAGGAGCCGCCGCTGACATATCTCGTCCGTGTTCTGGCGCGCGACGGCCTCAGCCTCCTCCACCCGCTGGCGAAGAAGGAGCACCTCAGCCTGGGAGGTGGTTAGCCCACCTTGCGCCACCTCAAGGGCGGCCCGGGAAGCATCGGCCCGCCGCGTCACCTCCTCCAGCTTGGCCCTCAGGGAAGCAGTCCTGCCTTCGGCTTCGGCCCGGATCAACCCTAGCTTTTCCTCGAACTCGTGCTCGAGGTTCAAACGCGCCATCGCCACCCGACGTTCGACCTCCTCCAGGACACGGGCCTCCTGTGCAGCGACATCGTCCTCCGCCTACGTCACCAAGCGCTCCCTCGTCTCCAGACGCTCGTACTCGGGGGTACGTTCGGCGGCTTCCAGCGTCAGCGCCTCCTCACGCTTCAGGAGCTCCGCCGAGTCGCCGGAGGCCACCCTCATCGACGCGAGGGCTGCCTCGCGCAGCTCCACCTGCTCCTCCAGCGAGTGGCACCAGGCCAGGAGCTCCTGAGCCCGCTCCTCTACAGCCGTTCGCCGCCAGTCAGCCTCCCGAGCTTCCTCAGCAGCCAAAGACCGGGCCTCCCGAGAGGCCACCAACGACGCCTTGGCCTCTGCTTCATCAAGGTCGCGCTGAAGGCGCGCAAGGGCGATGGCGCCCTCCAGCTCGCACCTCTCTGCAGCCAGGCGCAGGCCCTCGGCCTCAAGGCGCGCGTCTTCATCAGCAAACTCCTCACCAAGCAGGCTCACTGCGTTAGTCGCCCTTCGAAGGAATCCTTGGCGGAGAGCGTGACGCTCCCGAGCGCGCTCAAGCACGTTTTCCACGCCATCATCTTCCCCAAGCAAGCGCCGGGGGCTGCAAGTTAGCACTCCCCCTCCGGGCTGGGGCTGGGGGCTGGCATCCTCGCGACGGCGGGGCACGCCGCGTCAGAAGCCTGGCCTGGGGCCAGCCCGACCTCAGGAGAAGAGCACAGGAAGCGCCTCAGCCAATTGCAGTCCACGACCAGGCGAGAAGCCCATGGCAGGTTGGCTATGCCATGAGAGGGCTCGCGAAGGAGAATCGCGAGGTGCGCGGGGCCACGATACGCCTCGGGATGGTTCGCCTCTTCGATCGCCCTCGCCACAAGGGCTCCGCTGCTCGGGGCGCTCAAGGACGGTGGAGGGGGAAAAGCCAAAGGGGACGGCTCCTCAGCCGTCTCAGCAAGCTCGGCCTGAAGGGGCCTGCGGAGCAAGGGTCAGTAAGAGCAACGGAAGGATCAGGAGCAGGGAAAGGAGAAGGATTACTCATCAGTGGCAAAGTACTTTCTGCGCTTCAGCAGGCGATAAGGGTAACCGTCGCCCAGGGCCTCCCTTCTCTTCCGGAGAGCCCCAAAGTCCACGCGGAAGCGGCCTAAGAGTCGGGCGCAGGGACCAACCTACGACGAACATGGAGCGTCAAGACGATCAGCGTCAGGGGCGCCTGCCTGATGTGCGCCGCCAATCGGCTCCCCATGAGAAGCAGCTGGAGCCTCAGGGGCCCCAGTCGCAGGCGCAGAGGGCAGCTGTTTGTCACCCTCAGCCTCAGTGGTACGGGCCCCGATAACTGCTTCCTCATGAGCCTTGCACGGTGCCGTCACCACGCCGGGAGCCCCCTCGGCCTCTGGCGCCTCATGCCTCCCTGCTCCGCCACTTGAGGTAGAGTCGCCTTGGCCGATTGGAAGGGCAGTCACCACCACTGGATTCCCACGAGGTCCCTGGAGGCCGGCGGGGCGCAGCCCCCACTCATCAAAGGCGGGCATCTGCTTCACGAAGTCGACCCTGCTCTGGCAGAGGTACAGCAAGGCCCCTCCCTGCCGGACGCTGCCGGGGTTGGGGTCCCCAGCCAGGGTCAAGAGCGCCGTCTTCAGCACCTCAGGAGCCAGGTCCTCTTCCTAGAGCCTCATACTATCCTCGCGCCCACGGAAGGCCCACATCCAGCGAGAGTGGCGTTGAAGAGGAGCAACGCGGCATAGCAGGAACTCCTTCACCACCTTGGGCGCTGTCACGCCAAGCGACCTTAACAGCGCGAAGCGGCGCCAGACGAAGACGAGCCGGGGGCTATCAAGCGCCACCTGGCCCTAGCCCGAATTGGGGACAACAGGCGAGGTCGGCTCCGTTAGCAGGGGCTGGGCACCCCTGCGTCCACATACAGCCACCGCTCGCGAAACCCAACCGCGGGAAGGGGGAGCTTGAAGTCAATCTCAGAGGCGGCAGTCTCTGGCGCGGCAACGAAGCTTAGGCACGCCTACCATTGGGTAGGGTCGACAAGATGCAGTGAGAAGAAGTGGCGCAGCAAGGAAACCGAAGGAGGGATGCCCACCATGGCTTCACAGACGAAGGCGAAGACCGAAAGGAGGGTGATGGATTCAGGACTCAGATCCAGCATGTGGATCTAATAGTGGGAGAGCACGGCATTGAAGAAATCAGAAAAGGGGGGGAACCATACCTGCCCACAGGGCGTCGGCGAAATATGGGACCTCGGTAACTATCCTGCCGATGGAGAAGTGGGACGTGGGCCAGGCCGTCGTTCTCCCGCATTCATTGAAGATGGTGGCCAGAGCCAAGCTGACCTTACCCAAGCCCTCGGCGGGGGCCACCAACGGCGGCGGGCGAGGCGGAGACACGGGATTCTTCCCTCTTCCCTTCTTCGTCGGGGCCATGGCGATACGAAAGGGGGGGAGGATTCGAGGTTGAATTGAAAACAGAAACCAGGGTTCGAGCGGAGGAAGGATAGGAAGCGCTCGAGCGATAAAAGGGGAACGGTTGTGTACGACTACGGGTCCGCCTAGAAAGGCGCAAGATAAGGAGGGCGTGGGGGAACAGTGCCACCCACGTCCAATCAACTGTCGCGCGGCGCCTAAGGCCGCAGGCTGTTAGGGCCCGCGGCGCTTCGCTCTTGCCCTTCCGCCTCCCTGCACGGCCAAGTCCGGGCGCGCCTTGGGCCCGGGGGCTACTGTCGGCGTTCTGGGAACGGGGGTCCCCAGACTTGCCTGCCTGCGGCCTGCGGCGTGGCTCAAAGGGGGGCCCAGCACGGCCCATCTTCACCAACACAAACTCAAGACCCTCGCGAGGGGACAAGCCTCGCGGGGCGGACGACATGGAGCTTCCTCAGGCACGGCCTCGTTAGGCTGGCTCACACGGAGGCGGAGAGATCAAGGCGGGGTACCTCGCGAGGTGCCCGTGACGCAAGCCATGACGACTCAGGGCGCCAGGCGGGTGCCAGCCTGCGCAGCGTCCTCCTTTCCTCTTTGGTGCAAAGGGGGCAAGCGCAGCCGCGGAGTACCGAGGCGTCAGGCAAAGGTTTCCATTTCGGTGCAATGAGACCAAGACCAGGAGGACTACGAGACGGAGGTCACCGTGGAGCCCAAGACGGCGTCATCACCAGAGCTTTGCGCAGGCGAAGACTACTTTTGTCAGGATAGTTGACACTTGCTGCCCCCTTCAAATTAGCCCGCCATTGTTGGCTCCCTTCCCACTCAATATTTGGGGAGAGGACCAGGGCCACTATAAATAGGACCGGCCACCCACGTAGCAAAGGGTTCGGCTCAGTCTCCTCCAGGGGTTCGGTCGGTTGGCTAGAGAGAGAAAGAGAGAGAGAGAAAGGTGACTGAACTCCTCCCATCAGTTCATCGCCCCAGCCAAGAACAGACCCTCACGAGGCTGTTCTTCCTTGTATTGTCTGTCATCATCAGCCCAAGGGGCAATCCACACACCACACACTGGAGTAGGGTATTACACCACAACGGTGGCCCGAACCAGTATAAACCATGTGTCCCTTGTGTTGTTCTTTTCATAGCTTTGATCCTAGCGTGGCGGAGGGGTGCAGGTAGATAGGGGGCAAAATCTCCGCGCGCACCCCAGTGTTCGAACCTCAAGGGTCTGCCGGAACCTGAAATCCGACAAATACTTTTCGGAGAGGAAAATCATTAAAATCAAAAATCCTTGTTTCATTATTTGATAAAAATCAAATATGAAAACCGGGAAATCCCCAACTCTCCGAGGGTCCTTGAGTTTCTTAGGATTTCGAGGATTGCGGAACGAATATGCAATAAAATATGATATGCATGAATGACCTATATATAACATTCCAAATTGAAAATTTGGGATGTTACATCACATAACTCGTATAATACAAAATCGTCATCGAACGTTAAGTGTGCGGGCCCTACGGGTTCGAGAACTATGTAGACATGATCGAGACAACTCTCCGGTCAATAAACAATAGCGGAACCTAGATTCTCATATTGTCTCCTACATATTCTACGGAGATCTTTATCGGTCGAACCGTTATGACAACATACGTTATTCCCGTTGTCCATCGGTATGTTACTTGCCCGAGATTCGATCGTCGGTATCTTCATACCTAGTTAAGTCTCGTTATCGAAAAGTCTCTTTACTCATTCCGTAATACATCATCCCGCAACTAACTCATTAGTCACTTTGCTTGCAAGGCTTCTTATGATGTGCATTACTGAGAGGGCCCAGAGATACCTCTTCGATACTCGGAGTGACAAATCCTTGTCTTGATCTATGCCAATGCAACCAACACCTTTGGAGATACCTGTAGAGCATCTTTATAATCACCCAGTTATGTTTTGACGTTTGATAGCACACAAGCCATTCCTCCGGTGTCCTGGAGTTGCATAATCTTAGAGTCAAAGGAATATGTATATGACATGAAGAAAGCAATAGCAAAGAACGATCAATATGCTAAGCTAACGGATGGGTCATACCCATCACATCATTCTCCTAATTATGTGATCCCGTTATGAAATGACAACTCATGTCCATGGTTAGGAAATCTTAACCATCTTTGATCAACGAGCTAGTCAAGTAGAGGCTCACTAGGGACTCGGTGTTTTGTCTATGTATTCACACATGTACTAATGTTTCTGGTCAATACAATTCTAGCATGAATAATAAACATTTATCATGAATAAGGAAATATAAAATAACAACTTTATTATTGCCTCTAGGGCATATTTCCTTCAACAGGTACATCCTCACAAATACCGATGGGTATATCAGTTGATTTCTCAGCCATTTGCAGAGAGATTTCACTGGGTGTCAAATTATTCAATTCAAGTCTATGATATAAAGAGAAAGGCATAACACTAACATCGGATCCTAGATCACATAAAGAAGTTTTAACATAGTTTCTTTTAAAGGAGCATGGTATAGTTGGTCTTCCTGGATCTCCTAGTTTCTTTGGTATTCCTGTTGGGGAACGCAGTATTTCAAAAAAATTCCTACGATCACGCAAGATCTATCTAGGAGATGTATAGTAATGAGAGGGGAGAGTGTGTCTACGTACCCTCATATATCGAAAGCGGAAGCGCTTAGTAACGTGGTTGATGTAGTTGAACGTCTTCGTGATCTAACCGATCCAAGTACCGAACACACGGCACCCCCGCGATCAGCACACGTTCAGCTCGATGACGTCCCTCGAACTCTTGATCCAGCTGAGACGAGGGAGAGTTTCGTCAGCACGACGGTGTGGTGACGGTGATGATGAACTTACCAACGCAGGGCTTCGCCTAAGCACTACGACGATATGATTGAGGTGTGTAACTATGGAGGGGGCACCGCACACGGCTAAAGGATCAACTTGTGTGTTCTAGGGTGCCCCCCTCCCCATGTATATAAAGGACGGAGGTGGGAAGGGCCGGCCAGCCCCTAGGGCGCGCCCAAGAGGGGAGTCCTACTAGGACTCCTAGTCCTAGTAGGATTCCACCAAAAGGGAGAGAGGGGGAAGGAAGGAGAGGGAGAGGGAGTAGGAAAGGGGGCACCGGCGCCCCTTCCCTTGTCCAATTCGGACTGCTAAGGGGGGTGGCCTGCCCTGGCGGCCCTCCTCGCTCTCCAATAAGGCCCATGGTGGCCCATTAGTTCTCCCGGGGGTTTCGGTAACCCCTGCGGCACTCCGTTTTTACCCGAAACTATCCAAAACACTTCCGGTGTCCGAATAACATGGTCCAATATATCAATCTTTATGTCTCGACCATTTCGAGACTCCTAGTCATGTTCGTGTTCTCATCCGGGACTCCGAACAAACTTCAGTCATCAAATTACATAACTCATAATACAAATCGTCATTTAACATTAAGCGTGTGGACCCTGCTGGTTCGAGAACTATGTAGACATGACCGAGACACATCTCCGGTCAATAACCAATAGCGGAACCTGGATGCTCATATTGGCTCCTACATATTCTATGAAGATCTTTATCGATCAAATCGCATAACAACATACGTTGTTCCCTTTGTCATCGGTATGTTACTTGCCCGAGATTCGGTCATCGGTATCATCATACCTAGTTCAATCTCATCACCGGCAAGTCTCTTTACTTGTTCCGTAATGCATCATCCCGTGACTAACTCATTAGTCACATTGCTTGCAAGGATCATTGTGATGTGCATTACCAAGAGGGCCCAGAGATACCTCTCCGATACATGGAGTGACAAATCCTAATCTCGATCTTTGCCAACTCAACAAACACCATCGGAGACACCTTTAGAGCATCTTCATAATCACCCAGTTACGTTGTGACGTTTGATAGCACACTAAGTATTCCTCCGGTATTCGGGAGTTGCATAATCTCATAGTCATAGGTACATGTATAAGTCATGAAGAAAGCAATAGCAATAAACTAAACGATCATAGTGCTAAGCTAACGGATGGGTCATGTCCATCACATCATTCTCTAATGATGTGATCCCGTTCATCAAATGACAACACATGTCCATGGCTAGGAAACTTAACCATATTTGATTAGCGAGCTAGTCAAGTAGAGGCATACTAGGGACACTCTGTTTGTCTATGTATCCACACATGTACTAAGTTTCCGGTTAATACAATTCTACCATGAATAATAAACATTTATCATGATATAAGGAAATATAAATAACAACTTTACTATTGCCTCTAGGGCATATTTCCTTCAGTCTCCCACTTGCACTAGAGTCAATAATCTAGATTACATAGTAATGATTCTAACACCCATATGGAGTTTTGATGTTGATCATGTTTTGCTTGTGAGAGAGGCTTAGTCAACGGGTCTGCAACATTCAGATCTGTATGTACCTTGCAAATCTCTATGTCTCCCTCCTTGACTAGATCGCAGATGGTATTGAAGCGTCTCTTCATGTGCTTGGTTCTCTTGTGAAATCTGGATTCCTTTGCCAAGGCAATAGCACCAGTGTTATCACAAAAGATTTTCATTGGACCCGATGCACTAGGTATTACACCTAGATCGGATATGAACTCCTTCATCCAAACTCCTTCATTTGCTGCTTCCGAAGCAGCTATGTACTCCGCTTCACACGTAGATCCCGCCACGACGCTCTGCTTAGAACTGCACCAACTCACAGCTCCACCATTCAATAGGTATCCGCTTTGTGACTTAGAGTCATCCAGATCAGTGTCAAAGCTTGCATCAACGTAACCGTTTATGACAAGCTCTTTGTCACCTCCATAAATGAGAAACATATCCTTAGTCCTCTTCACGTATTTCAGGATGTTGATACGTCTCCAACGTATCTATAATTTTTTATTGTTCCATGTTGTTTTATTATCAATCTTGGATGTTTTATAATCATTTTATAGTCATTTTATATCTTTTTGGTACTAACCTATTGACATAGTGCCAAGTGCTAGTTGCTATTTTACCATGTTTTTTACATCGCAGAAAATCAATATCAAACGGATTCCAAATGCCACGAAACTTTATGGATATTTTTATGGACCAGATGGAAGATATTGGGCCCTGGTTGCACCTGGGGGGCCCTAGGAGGGGACAACCCATCAGGGCGCGCCAGGAGGCCCTGGCGCACCCTGGTGGGTTGTGCCCACCTCGGGTGCCCCCCGGACCGCCTCTTTGCTCTATAAATACCCCAGTATTCCCAAAATTCCAGGGGAGTCGATGAAATATTCATCCAGCCACCGCAGAGTCCAGAACCACCAGATCCAATCTAGACACCATCACAGAGGGGTTCACCACTTCCATTGGTGCCTCTCCGATGATGCGTGAGTAGTTCTTTGTAGACCTTCGGGTCCATAGTTAGTAGCTAGATGGCTTCATCACTCTCTCTTGATTCTCTATACAATGGTCTCTTGGAGATCCATATGATGTAACTCTTTTGCGGTGTGTTTGTTGGGATCGATGAACTTTGAGTTTATGATCAGATCTATCTTTTTATATCCATGAAAGTATTTGAGTTTCGTTGATATCTTTTATGCATGATCTCTTATATCCTCGTATTTCTTCTATGATATTTGGGTTTTGTTTGGCCAACTTGATCTATTTCTCTTGGAATGGGAAGAGGTTCCCAGTAGTGGGTTCGATCTTACAGTGCTTGATCCCAGTGACAGAAAGGGAATCGACACGTATGTATCATTGCTACTAAGGATAAAAAGATGGGATCTATATCAACCACCATAGATAAATGGATCTCCTCTACACCATGTCATCATTCTTGTTGCATTACACCATTTTTCCATGAACTTAATACACTAGATGCATGCTGGATAGCGGTCGATGTGTGGAGTAATAGAAGTAGATGCAGGCAGGAGTTGGTCTACTAATCTTGGACGTGATGCCTATGTAATGATCATTGCCTGGATATCGTCATAATTATTTGAGGTTCTATCAATTGCCCAACAGTAATTTGCTTACCCACCATTTGTTATTTTTCTCGAGAGAAGCCACTAGTGAAACCTACGGCCCCGGGTCTTCTTTCTCATATATTTGCCTTTGCGATCTACTTTTTATTTGCTTTTTGTAAGTGCATCTAGTGCCACCCCTAGTTGGTTTTGGAGTATTGACGACAAACCTAGTTGAGGGACTAATGTGTTTGTGAGAATTGCAGGATAACACAGGTAGAAATCCCTCATTGATTCGGTTTTCCTACCAGAGATGACCCCTAAAAATGTATGAAGACATTGAAGTCAGAGGTGGTATGTGAAGACATTCACATTGAAGACTATGATAAGAGAAGACATCGCGTGAAGACTATGGAACGCGAAGACTTAGCAGTTTCGTCGTTCTGTGTTTTTCTTTGTTGAGTCATAGGAACCACCGTACTGTTAAGTCCAAGAGAACCAGTCAGAATGACTGAAGTGATGCTTAACCAAAATCCTATGTCTTCGAGTGAAGACTATGAGAGCAAATCTTGTCCAGAGTTGGATAAGTCAGCTTTGCTTGTAGCCCAAGTAAAGTTGCCATGTGTGTTTGAAATCTGACCGTTGGAACACGTGTCAGTTCCTTAGTGACCCAGGGTCATTTCGGACAAATCAGGTCGGGTTGCCTAGTGGCTATAAATAGCCCACCCCCTACAACCATAAACGGTTGGCTGCTCAGAGTTAGATTACGGCTTTTGTCGTTTGAGAGCAACCCACCTCGAAGCCTTTGAGAGAGAATTCCTTGCGAGGATAAAGCCCTAACCACCCAGAGCCAAAGAGTGTTAGGCATCACTTAAGTCTTCCTGTCTGTGTGATCTGAAGACTTATTACACTTGAGGACTGTGAATCCTCCAGCCGGTTAGGCGTCGCGTTCTGAGCATCCAAGAGTCATTGTGGATCGCCGGTGAACGAAGTCTGTGAAGGTTTGGAAGTCTACCTTGAAGACTTACCAGAGTGATTGGGCGAGGTCTGTGTGACCTTAGCTCAAGGGGAATACGGTGAGGACTGAGTGTCCTGAGCTGCGTGTTCAGGACTGGGTGTCCAGGACTGTGTGTCCTCAGGTTTAAATACCTAGCCGCCCTAACCAGACGTACAGTTGTCACAGCAACTGGAACTGGTCCAACAAATCATTGTCTTCAACGAGTCACTGATTTCATCCTTCCCTTCCCTTTACTTACTGTTGGTCCTTGTGAAGTCATTGTATGATTGCATTATCTTTTGTCTTCACTGAGTGACTGCTTGTTCTGATTGGCTTCACAATATCTTCCTACCTGATCCTTACTGCCTAGCTGCTATTAGTCATTGTGCTTTCACTTCATTGAATACTTGACTATGGTTTGCCTAGTGTAGTCTACCTTCCGCTGCATGGTAATAGGTTTATTTCTATCGTTTGTCTTCGAAACTTCCATGCTTTGAAGACTTTCATAAAAATCGCCTATTCACCCCCCCTCTAGTCGATCACTAGCACTTTCAATTGGTATTAGAGCAAGGTACTCCCTTGTTCTATGTGATTCGGTTTAACCAACTGGAGTTTTAGCTATGTCGGCTACAGGGATAATTAAAGTCTCCGCTGCATGCCCCGTCTTCGATGGAACTGAATATCCCTACTGGAAGAATAAGATGCGCATGCATCTTGAAGCCATTGATGTTGACCTATGGTATGTCGTCAAGAATGGTGTTCCCAAGGCTGGTGAAGGTGTCACCGCTGCTGATGTCAAGAAGTTCGTTCAACTGGACTCCACTGCCAAGAACATCATCTGTGGTCATCTGACCAAAGGACAGTATGGCCGCGTGAGTGCTTTGGAAACATCTAAGCTAGTCTGGGATTGGCTCTCCAAGGTCAATGAAGGCGTCTCAACCCAGAGAGATCAGAGAATCAGTGTCCTTCGCAACCTCTTCAACCACTTCAAGAGAAATGACAATGAGAATGTCCAGCTCACGTTTGATCGACTCACTGACATCACAAATGAGCTTCAAGCTCTCGGCGCCACTGAGATCACCAAGCATGAAGTCGTCAAGACACTCCTGAGATCACTTGACAGCTTGTTTGCCACCCTAGCCCTGATGATTCAAGAACGTCCTGACTTCAAGACACTCGATCCATATGACATACTTGAGAGGCTCAACACACACGAGTTTCAGCTTTCTGAGAAAAGAGACATCTATGGTCCCAACTATGAGCGAACTCGTGCCTTGAAGGAAAAAGCTGTCTCCTCATCTGAAGAAGAATCTGACAACAGTTCTGATGATCCTGGAGACATTGGAAAGGAGCTTGCTATGCTTGTGAAGAAGTTCCAAAAATTCACCAAGAAGAAAGGCTTCAGAAAGTCTTCACGGTCAAGCTCAAGGAACGATGAAGCTTCTGCTCATGACTACAAGAAGAAAACATGCCACAAGTGCAAGAAACCTGGCCTGTACATCTCTGAGTGTCCGCAGTGGGACAATGAGAACAAGAAGAAGAAGAAGAAGAAGAGCAAGGAGTATAACTCTGACGACAAGAAGAAGAAGAAATACTCAAAGTCTTCCTCCAAGTCTTCCTCAAAGTCTTCATCACACAAGAAGAGCTCATCTGGCAAGGCACGTGCGTTTGTTGGCAAGGAAATGGATTCAGAGGAGGACTCCGCTTCTGAGGAGGCGGAGGTGGAGTCTGAGGAGGAGTCCGATTTTGGCATTGCGAGTCTGGCTACAGCATACGTTGCCAAGTCCATCTTCAACACTGAAGACAATGACTTCATCACCGACACCGATGCAAATGACAAGGACTACTCTGCTCCTACCTACCGGTTCATGGCACGTGGTGCCAAGATAAACACACGCACTACTCACTATCAAACATCTAGTGAAGATGACTCTGATTGTGGTTCCAAACCCAGCTACAAAGCACTTGCTAAAATTGCAACTGAACAACAGAAAGCTATGGAACATATTCAAAAACTGTTAGACAAAAAGCGATGATCTGTTAGACGCTGAAATGACTCGATCTCAGTCCTTAATTGAAGACATAAAAAATCTTCATGTTAAGTATGAGGAACTTGAAAGTCGTCATGAAACGCTCTCAACAACTCATGAAAAGCTTTCCTATGATTATCTTCAAAGGAAGCTAGATCTTGAGAAATTGAGAGTGGCTCATGAAGATCTTCGAAAGGAAAACGAGTCACTTCGCGCCGAACAGGTCAGTTCAGCTCAGGAAGGATTTGAACCACCATGTCTTAAATGCATCGAGCGTGACAATGCTACTTCTGTTGCTGGGTGTTCTACTTCTGCTACTATTGCAATATCTTCAACTGTTGATGTGATAACTAACCCCTCTGCTGAGGATACCACTGCTATTGCTGATGAGAATGCTAGGTTGAAGACATTGCTTGAAACAGGGATGTACAAAAGTCTCAAAGGGCATCAGGCACTATGTGATGTCCTCAAAAGGCAGATTCTGAACCGAAACCCTAGGAAAGAGGGTGTTGGGTTCGAAAGGAAAATGAATGCTGATGGCTCTTACTGGAAACCTGAGCAGTACCCCAAAACCACATGGGTTGCTGCAAAGGAACCTTCAACGGATCCATCCACCCTATCTGGCTTCACTTGTGCTAATCCCATTGTTATTGATGAATCCTTTGATGCAAACTATAAACTGTTTAAGAATCAGAATGGTGAAGTGTTTGCCAGGTATATTGGTAGTAACTGCAGGAATGGGCCGCCTATGAAGAAAGTCTGGGTGCCGAAAAGGTGTTTGGAGAATCTTCCTATGAATGTCGTCATGACACCACAAGTGAAGAAGACAAACCCCAGACCACAGGCTTCATATGGTCCAAAGGCTTCATACAGACAGCGGACTCACCTGAGTCGCACTAACGCAAATGTTTTGCAGGGAAACCTTACTCAGGCCTATGAATATGAGCGTGTTTCATCAAACCGCCATGTTCATAAGACCAAAAACTATTCAGCTTATCCTTATGAGAACTATTGTCCACCTGCAAGACTTTTTGCTAGGGCTCCAAAGCCAAAGTTCTCAGATGCTGCACTTAGACTCATTGCTTCAAAGCCACCCTTGAAGATGTGGGTGGCTAAGAAAGCTTAACTCTCTTTTGCAGGGAAAGGTCTCCAGCCGAAAACCAAAATCGTCTGAAGCTATTGATGGGGACCTTAAACATCTTGTAGGGCGCAAGATAAAGTGCCCAAATGGTCTTATTATGTATTTTGTTCCTGAGTCGCTTGCTACTTGCCCTATCAGTCCTAATCTTGATCTAAGCTTTCATAATCCACTTGCTCGTCAAATGTTTATGCTTCACAATTCTCTACGTGAAGCCTATCCCCCTAACTGCACTGTAGGGTACGACACGAGCTGCTTCAGAATGGATTATTGATAGTGGGTGTACCAATCACATGACTGGCAAGCGAAGCCTTCTCATGGACTCAACCTTACGTCCATCTGACAAAAGTCACATCACATTTGCTAACACTGGTAAAAGCAAGGTATCGGGTCTAGGTAGAGTTGCAATCTCAAAGGATCAACACATGGATAAAGTCATGCTTGTTGAATCCCTTGGTTTCAACTTAATGTCTGTCTCAATGCTTTGCGATTTACACATGATTGTGATGTTTGGAAAATATCGTTGCCTTGTTCTAATGGAATCTGACAAGTCTCTAGTGTTTGAAGGGTATCGGAAAGATGATTTGTATGTGGTAGATTTCTCAGCAGGACCACAACTTGCCGTATGTCTTCTAGCAAAAGCTTCTGAATGCTGGCTCTGGCATTGGAGGCTAGGGCATGCTGGCATGAGGAACCTCCACACCCTTGCAAGGAAGAAGCATGTCATAGGCATCGAGGGCGTCAAGTTCAAGAAGGATCACTTATGTGGTGCCTGTGAAGCAGGAAAGATGACGAGGGCCAAGCATCCCTCGAAGACAATCATGACAACGACTCAACCCTTCGAACTGCTCCACATGGACCTTTTTGGTCCCACTCATTACTCAACTCTTACTACTACTGCTTGTCTCTATGGCTTTGTCATTGTTGATGACTATTCAAGATATACTTGGGTGCATATAATCCTCTACAAGACTGAAGTGCAGGATGTCTTCAGACGCTTCGCCAATCGAGCCATGAACAACTATGGCGTCAAGATCAAGCACATCAGAAGTGACAATGGCACTGAATTCAAGAACACTAGTCTAGACACTTATCTTGATACTTTGGGCATTACACATGAATTCTCAGCTCCATACACACCGCAGCAGAATGGCGTCGTGGAACGCAAGAACAGAACACTCATTGAGATGGCCCGGACAATGCTTGATGAATACAAGACTCCAAGAAAGTTCTGGCCTGAAGCCATTGATATTGCATGCCATATCATCAACCGTGTGTATATTCACAAGCTTCTCAACAAGACATCCTGTGAGCTCCTTGCTGGCAAGAAGCCAAATGTCAGTTACTTCAGAGTATTTGGTGCCAGGTGCTGGATCAAGGATCCACATCACACTTCAAAATTTGCACCAAAAGCACATGAGGGTTTTATGCTTGGATATGGAAAGGATTCGCACTCCTACAGAAGACTTTTTCACTATAAAGTGGTTGAAACAGTGGATGTGCTGTTCAATGAGACTAACGGCTCACAAAGAGAGCACCTGCCAAATGTGCTAGATGAAGTTCCATCCAGTAAATCAATCAAACTTATGGGAACTGGAGAAATCATACCATCTGAATCTCAGCCTGAAGAGGAACTTATCATCTCCGCACCTGATCAAACTGAAGACAATGCTCAGCCGGAAGACAATCCTTCTAACGATGACAATGATCAGCAAGAGCAAAATCTTTGTCCTGTACATCCTCGTGTTGCAAATGAAGTACAGAGTGAGAAAATAATTGATAGCATCAATGCACCAGGTCCACTCACTCGTTCAAGGGCAACACAGCTAGCAAATTTCTGTGGGCACTTCGCATTTGTCTCAATATCTGAACCCAAGAAAGTTGAAGAAGCCTTCATGGAACCTGAATGGATTCAAGCTATGCAAGAAGAGCTTCAACAGTTTGAGCTGAATAATGTATGGGAACTGGTTAAGCGTCCTGATCCTCGCAAGCACAATATAATAGGCACCAAATGGATATATCACAACAAGCAAGATGAGCATGGTCAAGTTGTCAGAAACAAAGCTCGTCTCGTTGCTCAAGGGTACACTCAAGTTGAAGGGATTGACTTCGATGAAACATTTGCTCCTGTGGCTAGACTTGAAGCCATACGCATACTGCTGGCCTATGCAAATCATCATAATATTCTTCTGTATCAAATGGATGTGAAGAGCGCTTTTCTCAATGGCAAGATTGAAGAAGAAGTGTATGTTACACAACCGCCTGGCTTTGAAGATCCAAAACATCCTGACATGGTGTACAAGCTCAACAAGGCACTGTATGGCCTCAAGCAAGCCCCTCGGGCTTGGTATGACACAGTCAAATACTTCCTGAAGAGCAAAGGCTTCAAACCTGGTTCCCTCGACCCCACTCTCTTCACGAAGACATATGATGGTGAACTGTTTGTGTGCCAAATATATGTGGATGACATTATCTTCGGCTGCACCAATCAGAAATACACTGACGAGTTTGGATATATGATGCAAGAGCAATATCAGATGTCCATGATGGGTGAGCTGAAGTTCTTCCTTGGTCTTCAAATACGTCAGCAACACAACGACATCTTCATATCTCAAGAGAAGTACCTCAAAGATTGCCTGAAGAAATTTGGGATGCAAGACTGCAAAGGCTTCACAACACCAATGCCAGCCAAACATCATCTGGGTCCCGACGACAATGGTAAAGAGTTCGATCAAAAGGTGTACCGCTCCATGATTGGTTCTTTACTTTATCTATGTGCATCTAGGCCAGATATTATGCTTAGTGTTTGCATGTGTGCTCGATTCCAAGCGGCACCAAAGGAATCGCATCACTTAGCTGTGAAGTGAATTCTTTGATATCTGGCTCACACCCCAACATTAGGATTATGGTATCCAAAGGGCTCAGAGTTTGATCTGGTTGGATTCTCGGATGCTGATTATGCTGGTGACAAGGTGGATCGCAAGTCTACATCAGGCACATGTGATTTTCTGGGACGATCACTTGTATGTTGGTCTTCAAAGAAGCAGAACTGTGTATCTCTCTCCACTGCTGAATCTGAATACATTGCTGCCGGATCTTGCTGCGCTCAGCTTCTATGGATGAAGCAAACACTCAAAGACTATGGCATTCACCTGAAGCAAGTGCCACTCTACTGCGACAACGAAAGCACCATCAAGATTGCCAACAACCCAGTTCAGCACTCGAAGATAAAGCACATTGAAATTCGTCATCACTTTCTCAGAGATCATGTTGTGAAGGAAGATATTGACATCATACACGTCAACACTGAAGAGCAATTGGCAGATATCTTCACCAAGCCCTTGGATGAGAAGAGGTTTTGCAAGTTATGGTGTGAGCTAAATATCTTGGAATCCTCAAATGTCCTGTGATCAGGCACACATCCTAACACTTATGCATATTGATGACTTAGATGTGCAACACACGAAGTAAAGTATATCTTCAATCAATGAAGACTTACATTCTAAGTGTGAATACATTAATGTGGAATTTGACTTCGGAGCACCACGATAATTGTGTGCCATATCTGGGTCTAATACTTCCTATACGGTGGGTAACGCCACCACCAAATTTTTCTGTTTGAAGTTTTTCACTCATGGCATTACGTTTGGTATGTCTTCACATTTGATTTGGCTTCAATCTCAACTTGTCTTCATGATTATCTTCACTATGTTGATTTGATTGTCTTTCTCATATATATATATATATACTAGTGTTCTGTCCTCTACAGCTTTTACTTATAGCTATGTCTTCTTGTTGAATCTTTTGAACTAAGTGAATGTGATCGGACCCTAACCTCTCTATGCTTTCTATCTCAAACTCTATCTCTCCAAATCATATGCATTCTATTGAAACTGTCGAATATCTTCTCTGCGTCCTTGTTAGCAGAAGATACAGAGACAAACATTAAGTCTGTTTTCAATGCTAAATCCTTTCACCTGAAACCCGAAGAAGTGGGAACGACCGCCCGACAATCCAAGCGTGCGTGGGAACGTGGAACAACCTCCGATATGTTGCATGATAGCCACGTGTCCTTCAGATGTGAATCGCCAGGGGCACCTGTGTAATAACACTGTGCCGTCCCTGTCCCTATAAATACACGCCTCACCCCAGTCATTATCCTTTCTTCCACTCTTGCACAAACCCTAGCGCCACCGCTAGCCCTCGACGACGCCGGCGACGAAGCGCTTAGCTGCCGCGACCTCACCGACGCCGTCTTCACGCAGGCCGCGGACATCGTCTTCTCCGCCGTCGCCGTAGGTGTCCTCCATCGCCAAGTTAGGGCACGGACGATCGAACTGCTTGGCCTCCTCTCCCACTCCGTCTAGCAGTTCTTTGTGTGGTAAATAAAACTTCCTTTTCACAGCCCCTTTGATCCTATAGATTCATCACTTTCTACCACAAGCAGTTTCTGTTCACACAAGTTGGATCTATTTCATACTGCATCTCATTATATGCCTAGTATGTTCACTTATGCTTCACAAAGTAGTTAGATTCCTCACTTGTACTTATTCGTGGATTCGTACAAATCTGGAACCAACTCTCTATCTATGAGTGAATGTCTTAGCACTATGAGGTCAATGTCTTCTAAACTGATTTATCTTCAAAATCTTCTGAGAATGCATATGACCTCTTCCCCTTCCCTCGCACCTTAATGCTGTCACAGGTACATGTTTTTGGGAGAATTCCTTGGTTCTCATAGTCTGCATTCATTTGCAGAATTCTTACAGCATCATATAAATTCTCCCGAAGCCAGTTCCTGTTTGACCAGCAAGCGGAAGCCTTTGAAACCTTTGAACGTGTTGAAGCCATTCGGTTTGAAGTTCATGGCTACAGAGAAATCAGCAAGGAAGGGTGGCAGATAGCGTCGAGGGGGAACATCAAGAGATCTGCCTGATGACCTCTCAGAGCTATACAAGACAGATCCAGAAGAGGATTACAATCAGCGCAAGACACGAATCCAATGGATTCGAAGATATTGGGAAGAACAGTGGTTCAAGTATAGGTTCATGACCCAGGAGTATGCTGAGAAGAATACCATCAAACGAACATGGGGAGACATTCTATACAGAAATCTTCAACCCAAGTCCAGAGATGAAGCCATTGAACAAGGCTTCTATCCCTGCATGGTCCGTGGACCACAGCCTGCGGATGCAGACCCATCGTCATTGCTATGGTGTCGTGACGACAATCTGTTCAAGCGCAACTTCCAGTTTGCCAAGAATTCGGCTAAGCAAAACAAGAAGTCATTGGGACTAGACTTCAACCCTGGTCCTTCTGCTCCCTTTGCCGATGGCACCCGCGAAGCTGAACCCAATCTTGTTGGGCCCTTCTACAACCTGGAAGGTCTCATCACTCATATCATGGTTCAAGGTACAGCCGTGGATGAGCCTGCAGATGACGCTGAATCTGATGAAGCGCCTGCACCGCCGAAGCCAAAGAAACTGAACAAACCTAAAGCTTCAAAACCTGCTCCTGCACCAAAGGTCTTATAGGCGAAGCCTCTAGCCACTACACCTCCTAAACACAGTGTGCAGTCTGAAGATTTGTCACGCATCTCCAAGCCCTCGAGAGTAAAGATGCCCTTGCAACCCCCCAGCCAAGAACTGACTGCTGCTGCTATTCTGCGCAATGACGCCATTGATCTGTCCAGCGATGAAGATCTTGCAGATGACGCTCTTGAGCAACTGATCAAGAGCAAGGAAGAAGCAGAGATATTCAATGATTTGCCTCTCTTTGATGTGGCAATCATCCATAACTTCATAGATGAGTGGTTTGACACGCCCAACCTCAGCTTTGAAGATCCGCAACTTCCAATTGGCCTCAGTGTCGCCTTCACTAGCGCCATTGCTTCTGAGTTAGCTCCAGCTCAGCGCATCGTTGAATTGAAGCAAAAGATCGACTATGAGAAAGCTCAGTTCAAGAAGCACATGGCCAAGCTCAGCGTGCAAGATGTGAAAAACTTCAAGATTATGCTGCACGAGCTCAAGGAAGCCTTTCTCTAGAAGCGTGAAGAAGCTAAAGGTTCTCGTCAGCGCATGAAGAGCCTGGCTGACAAGTGTGTGCAAGCCTACAATGAGGCTGAGAAGCGCAAGGCTCTTGGTCGTCCTGGCATCGATCCCAGAATGGCTGCAAAGAAGAAGAAGCCATCAACTGACCAATCTGCACCTTCAAGGCAGGAAGAACCTCGCATAGTCTTCCCAAGCAGCATGACTGGCTCGAAGCCAAAGGTCAGGTCAACCGCTTCAGAACTGAAGAAGACGAGGACTGCCGAGGCTGAAGCCAGAAAAAGGAAAAATCCTGAAGCTTCTGATGTCGCTCCCTCTAAGAAGAAGCGCAAAACCAAGAAGGATCGGGCTGCTCCCACAGAGCCCTTAGTTGTTGAACCTATCTCAATGGTTCACCCTGCATCTGAACACCACGAGCGCCAACTGATTGTTCATGAGCCTGCTTCCACAGAGGCTCATGAAGCTGAAGACATTCCAGCAGTTGATCCCACCACTGCTGAAGACATTGGTCACCATGACAATGTTGAAGATGATGTAGTTCTTCCTCAGATCGAGCACAACTTGGTATCATCGCCTGTTCTCACGAACAGCGAACTCATCAGCATTGGTCGTCCTCTGACGCCAATTGCTCAGGATGCATCATGGGCTGATCACCCACAGCAACAAGACACCCTGAGTACTCCCCAACAAGTCACACCACCCGTGCAAGAAGAAGAAGATGACTTTGAGGCCCAGCCAACTCCATCTCCACAGGCGTCGCCAGCGTTACGCAGGCTTCGCAAAGGACCAAGGCCTCAAGTCCCCCTTTCGAGCGTTCCAGAAGGAGAAGTGCCCCAATCTGTTGCACGTCAAGTGTTCCCAGAAGCCACTCCGACTGTGAATGTCTCTGTGTCTGAAGCCAAAGGTGCTGAAGACAATCTGGCTGCATCAGCCGATGGAAACAAGAAGAAGATCGTGTCCCTACACCCCCAATCTCTAAAGAAGTTGTTCCTGAAGTGAACGTGTCTGTGCCCGACCCTCCAGCTCATCAAGTGGAGGTTGAGAATCGTGAGGCTACCACCACTAACACCACTGAAGCCAATGACGTAGTCATGGCTGAAGCAAATGTGGAGCCTGCACCAACCAATGTGCCAGAAGCTAATGAAGCCAATGATGCACCTGCAACAGATGTGCAGCCTGATGCCTCTGTTGATGCCACTGCTCCTGTTCCGCCACCAAGGCCACACACTATCGAGCAAGCATTCAACTATGGCCAACTTATCACTGTCAAATGGCCTTTTCTGACTCCTCCGCCTACTGCTGGTCCTCAGTTTGATTACCACGTTGAGCACAGGCCTCAGGTTCAGAAGCCAATGCCAAGGTTGCCCAGGTTTCTAGGTACTACATCTGCACCCGGATCTTTTAATATCAATGGCTTCAAGGCACACAACACCTTGTTTGATAGCGCCAAGAACCCCTACACCAAGGCAAGAATATCTTCTGATCGGTTCTGGAGCTATTAGCAGCGAAGTTATTACTCATGCATTCTGTACAATCAAGGTCGCATTTTTCCACATATGCGTCTTGACACTGAAGCCATAACTGGTCTGCCTTGTTTGGAAGAAGCTCTGGATTGCTTCAGAGAGTCTGGATTGTTGCCGTTCGTCACTGACAAGGAGCACTGGAATGAAGAATTGCTGCTCCAATTCTATGCTACTCTTCATATTCGTGGCTACAACAGAGATCCGAAGACTTGGGTCGTTGAGTGGATGACAGGCAATGTTCATCACGAAGCCAAAGCCTTTGATATCATTGAGCTCACTGGTCTGCCCACTCCAGGAGATCTTTATGAACCCGGTTGTCAGCTTCACAGTGCAGCTATGGAGAGCATTTTTCACAAGCCTGAACCAAACATGAGTCAGATGCTTAGCATGATGAAGCCTTTGCTTCCAGATGCTGAATATCCTAAGGAGTTCTTTGTTGAACACCTTGAGTATCTGCCACGCACTATCTATCACATCATAAGGCGAACTCTCTGGCCCATCAAAGGACATTCTCCACATGCAAAGCTGGAAGGTGCAATGAAGACTTTGGTCTTCCATATTCTTCACGGAAAAAGCTTCAATGCACAAGACTTCTTCATCCGCCAACTTGTGCATCAGGATCTGATCTCTTTGGCTTGAAGTTTTACGCTCCATGGATTATGCGGCTGATCAAACTACAGTCAGCTGTCACCTATCAGCCCTCTGCTCACAATCATCGGATCTTTCTGCCTGACGTCGATATGTCAGTTGAAGCCATCTATCCAGAGCCTGCCAAGGAGCCCCTTAGTCTTCAGAATGCTGATAAGCAAAGTTTCTCTCAACACATTGAAGGCGACCCAGCAGTCACTCGTGTTTATCCTCTGGCTGGTACTGCCCGTGCACCTCACCGTGCCCTCACTGAAGCCACTGAAAGCACCATTGCACAACGGCCCAAGAAGCGATCCCGTGTTCTCAATGACCGAGAGCTTCTGGTTGCCCTTCATCAGAAACAGGATAAGCATCATGACTGGCTGAAGCGCCAAATGCAAAGCCTCTTGGTGGACGTAAACAGGATTCGCAACCTTGCCACCAAGAATGCCTTTGTTGCCCATGAAACCTGTCGGCGTACATGGAAAGGGCTGACGCTTATGTGCTCTGAAGATGATCTTCAAGAGGATGGATTCTCTGAATGCTTCAAGTTTGACTCAACACCTCCAAGAAGGACTGTGCTGCGACGAACTCCGTCTCTTGAAGACTCTGATTTCTCCTCCTCTGCTGCAATAGTGAATGCACGTGTCATCGATGATGAAGACGATGCTACTTCACCACCTTCGGCACGAATCACCACTGCACTGAGTTCGTCTGCACCGCCAACCAACCCTGACGACCCTGCTGCTTCACCAACTCCTCATGGGAATGAGTAGGTGCTCTATGTCTTCAAACCTTTTTGGTCCTTACTGACAAAAGGGGGAGAAGCATATGAGTTTGATAGTCTTCAAGCGGGTCCATATGGGCGGTGGTTTTATATTTTGCCTAGTGTTTACAACTCTTGCATTTTGATACATTTGGTTCTTTGAGTTGTAACACTCAAACTCGATGGTCGTCTGCTACTTATTTGCTTTACTATGATGCGATGATAAATTCCGCATGTGCGACGATAAATTCCGCACTTAGATCATTTTGCAGACGTCCATTTTTCATTATGCATGTCATTATCTTCACATACTTTTCATGCATGATAAATTGTCATCATAAGTTGAAGAGGATCTCCACAAGTACAACCTGCCATGTGCATTTGCATACCAAAAGCAAATTACTTATATGCACATCTTCAGGGGGAGCCTTTGCCACTTATGAAGACAATAACCTATCCTTTACAATTTCACATATTTTATTCCCCGTTGAAAACTTCAACTAGTTGATCATCAATCACCAAAAAGGGGGAGATTGTAAGTGCATCTAGTGCCACCCCTAGTTGGTTTTGGAGTATTGACGACAAACCTACTTGAGGGACTAATGTGTTTGTGAGAATTGCAGGATAACACAGGTAGAAGTCCCTCATTGATTCGGTTTTCCTACCAGAGATGACCCCTAAAAATGTATGAAGACATTGAAGTCAGAGGTGGTATGTGAAGACATTCACATTGAAGACTATGATAAGAGAAGACATCGCGTGAAGACTATGGAGCGCGAAGACTTAGCAGTTTGTCGTTCTGTGTTTTTCTTTGATGAGTCATAGGAACCACCGTACTGTTAAGTGGGGTCCAAGAGAACCAGTCAAAATGACTGAAGTGATGCTTAACCAAAATCCTATGTCTTTGAGTGAAGACTATGAGAGCAAATCTTGTCCAGAGTTGGATAAGTCAGCTTTGCTTGTAGCCCAAGTAAAGTTGTCGTGTGTGTTTGAAATCTGACCATTGGAACACGTGTCAGTTCCTTAGTGACCCAGGGTCATTTCGGACAAATCAGGTCGGGTTGCCTAGTGGCTATAAATAGCCCACCCCCTACAACCATAAACGGTTGGCTGCTCAGAGTTAGAGTACGACTTTTGTCGTTTGAGAGCAACCCACCTCGAAGCCTTTGAGAGAGAATTCCTTGCGAGGATAAAGCCCTAACCACCCAGAGCCAAAGAGTGTTAGGCATCACTGAAGTCTTCCTGTCTGTGTGATCTGAAGACTTATTACATTTGAGGACTGTGAATCCTCCAGCCGGTTAGGCGTCGCGTTCTGAGCATCCAAGAGTCATTGTGGATCGCCGGTGAACGAAGTCTGTGAAGGTTTGGAAGTCTACCTTGAAGACTTACCAGAGTGATTGGGCGAGGTCTGTGTGACCTTAGCTCAAGGGGAATACGGTGAGGACTGAGTGTCCTGAGCTGCGTGTTCAGGACTGGGTGTCCAGGACTGTGTGTCCTCAGGTTTAAATACCTAGCCGCCCTAACCAGACGTACAGTTGTCACAGCAACTAGAACTGGTCGAACAAATCATTGTCTTCAACGAGTCACTGGTTTCATCCTTCCCTGCCCTTTACTTACTGTTGGTCCTTATGAAGTCATTGTATGATTGCATTATCTTTTGTCTTCACTGAGTGACTGCTTGTTCTGATTGGCTTCACAATATCTTCCTACCTGATCGTTACTGCCTAGCTGCTATTAGTCATTGTGCTTTCACTTCATTGAATACTTGACTATGGTTTGCCTAGTGTAGTCTACCTTTCGCTGCATGGTAATAGGTTTATTTCTATCGTTTGTCTTCGAAACTTCCATGTTTTGAAGACTTTCATAAAAATCGCCTATTCACCCCCCCTCTAGTCGATCACTAGCACTTTCACTTTTATTTTCAGATCTATTAAACCAAAAAAACCAAAAATACTTTGTTGCGCTTTATTTTATTTGCGATCTATTATCTCTCACAAATGTATATCCTGTCCACGCACCATTTCTGGCATCGTTACCCAAAAGGGATTGACAACCCCTTTAACACGTCGGGTTGCGAGCTGTTGTTATTTGTGTGCAGGGGTTGTTTACATTGTGTTGCTTGGTTCTCCTACTGGTTCGATAACCTTGGTATCATATATGAGGGAAATACCTACCCCCGTTGTGCTGCGTCGTCCTTCCTCTTTGGGGAAATACCGACGTAGCTTCAAGCGACATCAGAAGGAATTTCTGGCGCCGTTGTCGCGGAGGATCTTCATCATAACCAGGTTCCTAATCACAAATCTCATCTCCTCACAACTTACATTATTTTCCATTTGCCTCTCGTTTTCCTCTCCCCCACTTCACAAAAATTTGCCATTTTATTCGCCTCTCTTTTTCCGTTCGCCGTTTTCTTGACAGATCTATTCTTTGCTTGCAATCATGAGTGATTTCAGTATGGCACAAACAGATGATGGCCTGACTCCTAAGATTGGACGTACAGGCAATCTGGATGCTAAAACTTTTATCTTGGGGCAAGGGAACGTTATGGGAAAAGAACGTATCCAAGAATTTTTCAATTGTGTTGGGAAGCTTAGTCTTGATGATGCCCCTATACTTAAAACTACTAGATCTTATGCAGATGCTATTGCAGCACTAGTTCTGAAACTTGAAAGTAAATTTATTCGTACTCATCCTACCTTGCAAAGATTGTTTGTTGAGCTCCCCGTTATAAAGAATCCTAGAGCTAAAAGTTAGCCACTCTCGTTCTTATGAATGAGTTTGACTACATAATATGGGAAGCTAGGGAAATCTTTAACTTTTATGGTATGAATCATGAAAAACCTATGATAGATGAAATTCCTTACAATAGTGATTATGCTTCAAGACATTTGCTTGGGTACAATAAAATCTTTGATGAGAATCTTAAAAAGGAAGTCCCAGCTCTAGATATAATCCAACAAGTCTTCAATAATGTTAATCAACATTACTCTTGGATTGTTGCGGGAAATCAAAAGGGGTACGGTGAAAACCAACTTAGGATTGCAAAGGCCTCTATGGATAACATGTTTTATGTTGTGTTTACAAAGCCTCATGATGAAAATACCTCTAAGAAAGTCAAGAACAAGGATGACAAAACTTAGATCCTTGCTTTATGCCTAGCTAAGGGCGTAAAACTATAGCGCTTGTTGGGAGGCAACCCAATGAATAAAATATATTTTTTATTTCTGCTTCCTATTTTTGAGTGTTAGCATAATTATTCTACGGTTATGATTGTGTTTTTTGTGTTTTAATTAGTGTTTGTGCCAAGTAAAGCCTTCAGGATCTTCTCGGGTGATAGTTGTTTGACCTTGCTGAAAAACAGAAACTTTTACGCTCACGAAATTAATTTTCATTGTTTACCAGAGAGCGGTAAAATACCTATTCCAATTGCAGTAGATCAATATACAAATTTCTCAGGCCTTTCTAATTTTTCTGAGTTTTTTGAGTTAGAGAAGTATTCGAAATAGTCAGATGTCTACAGACTGTTCTGTTTTGACAGATTCTGTTTTCTTTGTGTTGTGTGCTTATTTTGATGGCTCTATGGTTTTCTTTGATGAGTTTTTGCCATAGAAAAGTTGGAATATATTAGATATAATACAAAATAAAAATATGAATTGGTTTGATACAACACTTATAGTAGTGATTTATTATTCTTATACTAACGGATCTCACGAAGGCTTTGTTGAGTTTTGTGTGATTAAAGTTTTCAAGGTTTGGGTTATCTTACGATGGATGAAGGAAGGATGTAAGAGCCTAAGCTTGGGGATTCCCCGGCATCCCAAGCTATTATCCAAGAATGAGAAACCAACTAAGCTTGGGGATGCCCCCGAGTGGCATCCCCGCTTTCTTCCAATAACTATCGGTATTTTACTCGAGACTATATTTTTATTTGTCACATGATATGTGTTTTGCTTGGAGAGTCTTGTATGATATGTGTCTTTTCTTGTTTTATTTTGTGTTTTAAGTCATCAATCCTTGTTGGACACACCTATTTGAGAGAGCCAAAACTATATCTTGACTTGCTAGAATTTCTCTCTATGCTTCACTTAAAATTTTTATGAGCAATGGACTTGCTCTAGTGCTTCACCTATATCTTTTTGTGCACGGTGTGATTTGTTATTTTTGAAGAAATGATCTCTTGCTTCACTTAGATTTATTTGAGATTTAGTAAAATTTTGAAGAAATTCTCTCTTGCTTCACTTAAATTATTTTGAGAGAAAGAAAATTTGTTATGCTCATGATCTTCACTTATATTTGTTTGAGATTATGAAAAGCAACACATGAAAATTAGTCCCAAAGTGATAGATATCGAAGAAGGATAAAAGAAAAAAATGTCATGAAGATCATTGGACAAAAAAAACTTGATTCCTAGTAATAGTTTTGAGATATGATGATGTGATATGTGAGTCATCTTGATGAGTAATTATACTTTAGTAAGAATATTGGTCTTAAGGTTTGTGATTCCCTATGCATGCAAGAAAGTCAATAATCATGCAATGAAAATTATATCCTACTTGTGGTGCATTATTCGGTGTTATTTATGCTTAATGCTTGCTTATGAGATTATTCGTTTCTTAGTTGGTCGCTTCCCAATCTTTTGCTAGCCTTCATTTTGCACTAAGTATGACCTCTACTTATGCATCCAAAATCCTTTAAACTAGTTTTGCCACATGAGTCCACTATATAAACCTACATGTGGTATTCTTTTTCCTTTCTAAGCAAATTTGCATGTGCCATCTCTAATTTTCAAAATAAACTTCTGTTTTGTGTGTTTGTTTCGCTCGGAGAGCAGTGAGGGGTGGCTAATATTTTCCATGCTAGATGTGTTATTCTCAAGATGAGTGTTTTTTCAATTGTCATTGCACGAGAGTAAGGCAAAAGGTATTAGGGATGCCCAGTCCAGAAATGCAAAAACAAATGAATTTACTTTATGTTGGTATGGTTGGCAACCGTGGATACGGATAGCCATGGAAAGTGAAAGTTATGGTGGAAAAAGGAATAAACTTTATTTTCTGTTTGGGAACCGCCTATGATATATCTATGCATGGAAAGTATTGGGAACTCTAAGTTGTTTTTGTTGGTGGGATGAATACACCTCTCAAAATGTTTTTATCTCAAATTTTACGCTTTGAGCTCTAGCACCTCTAGAAATCCCTACTTACCTCTGTGAAGGGCCTATCTTTTACTTTATGCAATTTTTATTTTGAGTCTCCATCTTCTCTTATAAAAGCACCAACTAGGAGGCAATATGATCATGCTTAAGTATTGGGTGTAGTTAATTTTCGAGTGTGTTTCATGAATGGATCAATGTTTGAGCATGATGGGCTAGGGATAACTCATTTTAGCATTGATATTTTGAAAGACATGGTGGCTTGTTGATATGCTTGAGTATCTAAATTATTATGTCAAAAGTAGACTATTGCTTTGAATCACATAAAAGTCCAAATGTCCATGCTACAAAGAAAAGAAAAGAATATGATATGACATGATGAACAACACTCCACATCAAAACTTCTGTTTTTA
This sequence comes from Triticum urartu, assembly GCF_003073215.2. Lineage (NCBI taxonomy): Eukaryota > Viridiplantae > Streptophyta > Magnoliopsida > Poales > Poaceae > Triticum > Triticum urartu. The sequence goes on along the minus strand of NC_053023.1, from coordinate 501,288,595 downwards.
TCAATTACCTACTCGAGGATGAGTATGAGTTAAGCTTGGGGATGCTGATATGTATCCAACGTATCTATAATTTTTGATTGTTCCATGTTGTTTTATTATCAATCTTGGATGTTTTATAATCATTTTATAGTAATTTTATATCATTTTTTGGTACTAACCTATTGACATAGTGGCAAGTGTCAGTTGTTGTTTTTTTCCATGTTTTTTACATCGCAGAAAATCAATATCAAACGGAGTCCAAATGCCACGAAACTTTACGGAGATTTTTTATGGACCAGATGGTAGATATTGGGCCCTGGTTGCACCTGGGGGAGTCCCGAGGAGGGGACAACCCACCAGGGCGCGCCAGGAGGCCCAGGCGCGCCCTGGTGGGTTGTGCCCACCTCGGGTGCCCCCCGGACCGCCTCTTTGCTCTATAAGTACCCCAATATTCCCTAAACCCTAGGGGAGTCAATGAAATATTCATCTAGCCGCCGCAGAATCCGGAACCACCAGATCCAATCTAGACACCATCACGGAGGGGTTCACCACTTCCATTGGTGCCTCTCTAATGATGCGTGAGTAGTTCTTTGTAGACCTTCGGGTCCGTAGTTAGTAGCTAGATGGCTTCATCACTCTCTCTTGATTCTCAATACAATGGTCTCTTGGAGATCCATATGATGTAACTCTTTTGCGGTGTGTTTGTTGGGATCGATGAACTTTGAGTTTATGATCAGATCTATCTTTTTATATCCATGAAAGTATTTGAGTTTCTTTGATATCTTTTATGCATGATCTCTTATATCCTCGTATTTCTTCTATGATATTTGGGTTTTGTTTGGCCAACTTGATCTATTTCTCTTGCAATGGGAAGAGGTTCCCGGTAGTGGGTTTTGTTTGCAGGAGTTGTTTATGTTGTGTTGCTTGGTTCTCCTACTGGTTCGATAACCTTGGTTTCATATCTGAGGGAAATACCTACCACCGTTGTGCTGCATCATCCCTTCCTCTTTGGGGAAATATCGACCTAGCTTCAAGCGGCATCAAATGTTCTTGACCGCTGTCCAGTTATCCACTCCTAGATTACTTTGGTACCTGTTGGGGATATTAATACTGGATGTAAACCGGCTAGGAGTAGCCGGGTTGACCCCATGAAGATTAGAAGCCCATGTAGACGTAAGGATGGTGGCGCTTTATGAAGGCCCAAAGGCGAGTTAAGGCCTATAGATGTAAACCGACTCTCTCATGTAACTTGTATTGTAAGTTAGAAGGAATAGAGACCGAGCCGGACACGTTTATGATTCGGCCTCGGGACTCTGTAAACCGGCGGGCGTCAACCTATGTATATAAAGGGACGACCCGGCAGCGGTTTAGAGACAACACACAACAACTCGAGAGCCAGGCAAAGCGGATTCGCTCCCTGGTCATCGAAACCCTTGCAATTCCATCACAACTAGACGTAGGCTTTCACCTTCATCAAAGGGGCCGAACTAGTATAAACTCTCGTGTCCCTTGTCCGGTTTAACCCCTTCAAGCTAAACTGTAGCGATGGCTCCATCTTGATAACCCACAAGTATAGGGGATCGCAACAGTTTTCGATAAGTAAGAGTGTCGAACCCAACAAGGAGCTAAAGGCAGAACAAATATTCCCTCAAGTTCTATCGACCACCGATACAACTCTACGCACGCTTGACGTTCGCTTTACCTAGAACAAGTATGAAACTAGAAGTACTTTGTAGGTGTTGTTGGATAGGTTTGCAAGATAATAAAGAGCAAGTAAATAAAAATTAGGGGCTGTTTAGATAAAGACACAACTAAGTTAGGTTTAGTAAAGAGCTTGTTGTTACGAGAAAGTTATTTGTCCCTAGGCAATCGATAACTAGACCGGTAATCATTATTGCAATTTTATTTGAGGGAGAGGCATAAGCTAACATACTTTCTCTACTTGGATCATATGCACTTATGATTGGAACTCTAGCAAGCATCCGCAACTACTAAAGATCATTAAGGTAAAACCCAACCATAGCATTAAAGCATCAAGTCCTCTTTATCCCATACGCAACAACCCCTTACTCGGGTTTGTGTTTCAGTCACTCACGCAACCCACTATAAGCGAATCATGAACGTATTGCAACACCCTACAGCGGGGATCCCTCATGCTTGCGCGACACGGAGAGCACCATAGGATAGCACCAATAATAAAACATGCAACTCAAACCAATCTTGATCATCAAATAGCCCATAGGACAAAACGGGTCTACTCAAACATCATAGGATAGCCATACATAGGAAATAACATATAGCATTGAGCACCATGTTTAAGTAGAGATTACAACGGGTAAGAGAGAGGTTACACTGCTGCATAGAGGGGGGAAGAGTTGGTGATGATGGCGGTGAAGTTGTTGGTGAAGATTGCAGTGATGATGATGGCCCCCGGTGGCACTCCGGTGCCACCGAAAGCGGGGGAGAGAGAGCCCCCCTCCTTGTTCTTCTTCCTTGACCTCCTCCCTAGGTGGGAGAAGGGTTTCCCCTCTGGTCCATGGCCTCCATGGCGTGGGAGGGGCGAGAGCCCCTCCGAGATTGGATCTGTCTCTCTCTGTTTCCGTGTTCGCAGATTCTACCCTTCCACCGTTTCTTATATTCCCGGAGATTCGTTACTCCGATTGGGCTGAAATTTTAACACGATCTCTATCCGGATATTAGCTTTCTTGCAGCGAAAGAAGGGCACCAACTGCCTTACGGGGTGGCCACGAGGGTCAGGGGCGCGCCCCTGCCTCGTGGGCCCCTTGAGCATCGTCTCGCGTTGATTTCACTTCCCAAAAATCACATATATTCCAAAAAAATCTCCGTTCGTTTTTATCCCGTTTGGACTCCGTTTGATATGAATTTTCTGCGAAACAAAAAACATGCAATAAACAGGAACTGGCACTGGGCACTAGATCAATATGTTAGTCTCAAAAATAGTATAAAAATTTGCCAAAAGTATATGAAAGTTGTAGAATATTGGCATGGAACAATCAAAAATTATAGATACGACGGAGACGTATTAGCATCCCCAAGCTTAATTCCCGCTCGTCCTCGAGTAGGTAAATGATAAAAAAGATATTTTTTGATGTGGAATGCTACCTAGCATAATCTTGATCACATATCTAATCATGGCATGAATATTAAGATACGAGTTATTCAAAGCAATAGTCTATCATTTGACATAAAAAACAATAATACTTCAAGACTACTAATAAAGCAATCATGTCTTTTCAAAATAACATGGCCAAAGAAAGTTCTCCCTACAAAATCATATAGTCTGGCTATGCTCCATCTTCACCACACAAAATATTCACATCATGCACAACCCCGATGACAAGCCAAGCAATTGTTTCATACTTTTGACGTTCTCAAACATTTTCAACTTTCACGCAATACATGAGCGTGAGCCATGGACATAGCACTATAGGTCGAATAGAATGGTGGTTGTGGAGGAGACAAAAGGAGAAGATAGTCTCACATCAACTAGGCGTATCAACGGGATATGGAGATGCCCATCAATAGATATCAATGTGAGTGAGTAGGGATTGCCATGCAATGGATGCACTAGAGCTATAAGTGTATGAAAGCTCAAACTGAAACTAAGTGGGTGTGCATCCAACTTGCTTGCTCATGAAGACCTCGGGCATTTGAGGAAGCCCATCATCGGAATATACAAGCCAAGTTCTATAATGAAAATTCCCACTAGTATATGAAAGTGATAACTCAAGAGACTCCCTATATGAAGAACATGGTGCTACTTTGAAGCACAAGTGTGGTAAAAGGATAGTAACATTGCCCCTTCTCTCTTTTTCTCTCATCTTTTTTTGGGCCTTCTCTTTTTTTGGCCTTTCTCTTTTTTTTGTTCGTCCGGAGTCTCATCCCGACTTGTGGGGGAATCATAGTCTCCATCATCCTTTCCTCACTGGGGTAATGCTCTAATAATGATGATCATCACACTTTTATTTACTTACAACTCAATATTACAACTCAATACTAGAACAAAGTTATGACTCTATATAAATGCCTCCGGCGGTGTACCGAGATGTGCAATGATCTAGTGTAGCAATGACATCAAAAAATAGACAGGCCATGAAAACATCATGCTAGCTATCTTACGATCATGCAAAGCAATATGACAATGAATGCTCAAGTCATGTATATGATGATGATGGAAGTTGCATGGCAATATATCTCGGAATGGCTATGGAAATGCCAGGATAGGTAGGTATGGTGGCTGTTTTGAGGAAGGCATATGGTGGGTTTATGGTACCGACGAAAGTTGCGCGGTACTAGAGAGGCTAGCAATGGTGGAAGGGTGAGAGTGCGTATAATCCATGGACTCAACATTAGTCATAAAGAACTCACATACTTATTGCAAAAATCTATTAGTCATCGAAACAAAGTACTATGTGCATGCTCCTAGGGGGATAGATTGGTAGGAAAATACCATCGCTCGTCCCCGACCGCTACATAATGGGCCGAGTTGGAAGCTCAGGCCTACCGGCTTAGGCTGGATCAGAGTGCCTCAGAGGATGTCATGAGGAGGAGATACCGGTCGCACCTCCCGCCGGGTTACGAGCCAAGAAATCTCTTCAGCACGCCAGGAGCAGGAACCGGTAACCAACCGGTGGGAAACCGGACTGAGGCATTAGGAACAGGAGCGCCGGTTCAGCCGATGAACCCCCCTCGTTAGAACAACATTGTGCCATAGTATGTTCCGACGCCCCCGGGGCATTACTCCAACCCGTTGAATAACATTGTGGCCGCCGCTTCACGATTGGCAGCCCTCCCAATGGATGGCGAGTCACCAGTGGTGATTGAGACACGACGGGCTAGAGAGCTCCTTCAGACAGCTTTAAACCAGCAGTAGGCTTATTCGCATAGTCGCGAGAGGATTCACTCCACCCCCCCCCCCCCCCCCCCCCCGTCCGAGTCGGAGCTACAACAGGCATGTTGAAGATGAACTGGCCGTGTCAAGCAGCGCACGTCACCGTAACTCGCTGCAAGGACATAACCCGGCAGGTGGTGGTGCTAATGCGCAGGATGTGGTGGATCATGGTCGTCCACGTCGATAAACCGAGTTAGCAGCTCAGCAGGCAGCTCATCAACTTACTCCGGTTCGTCCTACCGCTTCAGTGGAGCCAGGTGTGGTCTTCAGTTCTTTAGGGGTGCCGTGTCTCACCCCCGCTTTGTGCAATGTACGGCTACCCAAGGATTTTAAAGGGCCTCGTAAGGTGCCCAATTACACCGCCGATTTGCAACCAGAGTCATAGATTGAGAGTTATGAGATGGCAATGGAGATGCTGGATGTGGATGAAGTGGTGTGTCCTAAATACTTCACCATGATGTTGGAGGGGACAGCTCGTACTTGGCTGAAGAGCTTACCGGTTAACTTTGTCGGGTCATGGGCTGAGTTAAAACACCGGTTTATCCAGAATTTTAAAGATACTTGTAAGCAGCCTATGTCGATTGTGGACCTGGCTGCTTGTGTTCAAGAGGATGGGGAGTCTACAACCCATTGGGTGAAGCGAGTCTCAGCTATTCTGCATTCGTCGGACCGCATCAACGCGGATACAGCAGTTTTGACATTGGAGGGCAATTGCTGGTTTCTACCGTTAGAACTGAAGTTAGGAAGGCTTAAGCGTCACTGCAATGACATGTTAATGCTTATGGACGCTTTGGTTAAATATGCCGATTCAGATAGTACCAAGGACCCTGACTCATAGGAGGACAAACCGGGGAAAGGGAAGAAGAACGGCAACGCCAAGGGGCAGCAGCACAATCCGGCAGGTCATGGGAATAATGGTAAGCGCAATGCAGGCAACAGTTTCGACTTTGTGTCTAACACCAATGCTTAGGACAACGGTCAGCATCGTAAGGGTAAACAGCCCCAGAGGGGCGGAGGATCAGGCCCCAATCTGGAGCGCCTGCTAAATCAACCTTGTCCAAAACACGGATCGAAGGAAAGGCTAGCTTCACATCTTTGGAAGGATTGTTTCATCATGCGGGAGTTCAAGAATTCCAATATGTTTCAATATGATAATGGCCCACCCGGTGGTTCAGGAGGCGGTTTCCATGGGCCGGGTTATGGAGGTGGCAGCTCCGGTTCAGGATTCCAAGGCAATCAGACCGGACATGGCAATCAAGGGAATCAGGGCAATCAAGGAGGTTATAACCATCAGGGGAATCAGCAGCAGCAATAGTCGGGTTATCAGAGCAATCCGAAGTAGTTGAATAGTGGGCAGTATCATGTCTTCACCACTAGCTTGTGTAAACGCGATCAGAAGCTTCACAAGAGGGCCGTGAACTCAGTTGAACCGACAGTGCCTCAGTATTTGCGCTGGTCAGAGCAACCAATTTTATGGAGTCGAGAGGATCACCCACCCCGGGTTGATAATCCGGGTCATCTGGCCTTGGTGGTGGCACCTCAAGTTGGGGGGTATAAGTTCACTAAGGTGATTATGGATGGAGGAAGTAGTATCAATATCCTTTACTATGATACCTTCCGCCATATGGGATTGACAGATAAGACTCTTAAACCATCGAACACCGTTTTTCACGGTATGGTGCCTGGTAAGTCTGCGTATCCAATGGGCAAGATAGCCCTAGAGGTGGCTTTTGGAGATGATCATGCCTCAAGGTCAGAAACGTTGACTTTTGAGGTGGTGAAAATCCTGTTTGGACGACCGGCTTATGCCAAGTTCATGGCGAGGCCGTGTTATGTTTATCTGCAGCTTAAGATGCCAGGTCATAAGGGGACCATCACAGTACATGGGAGCAGGAAGATTGCTTTGGAATGTGAAGAAGGTGATGCGGCTTATGCTGAGTCGGTGTGTGCCACAAAGGAGCTAAAGTTTTATAAAGACAAGGTTGATCCGGCAGACATGACTTCTTTGAAAAAGCCAACTACGGAGCACGATCCGGCGTTGAAGTTTAAACCGGCCACAGACACTAAGATGGTTGATTTTGTTCCTGGCGATTCATCCAAGCAGTTCAGCATGAGCGCTAACCTGGATCCCAAATAGGAAAGCGCGGTCATCGAGTTCATCCGTGAGAACCGGGATATCTTTGCATGGAAGCCTTCTGACATGCCATGTAACACCCCGTATGTAACATGCCATATTTGTATTCCAACTCTTGCCATTTCCGGCACTAAGTTATGATATTTCCTCGTTGTCGGGTTTTTGTCTTCGTGTGCTTTTGTCTTTGTCATGCATCTCATATAATGTCATCATGTGCATTGCATTTGCATACGTGTTCGTCTCATGCATCCGAGCATTTTCCCCGTTGTCCGTTTTGCATTCCGACGCTCCTATGTCCTCCGGTGTCCCTTTCTACCTCTTTTCGTGTGCGGGTATTAAACGTTCTCGGATTGGACCGAGACTTGTCATGCGGCCTTGGTTTACTACCGATAGACCACCTGTCAAGTTTTGTGCCATTTGGACTTCGTTTGATACTCCAACGGTTAACCGAAGGACCGAAAATGCCTCGTGTGTGTTGCAGCCCAACACCCCTCAAAACTAGCCCAAAACCCACCTAAACCTCCTCCATCATCTAGGCTGTTCGATCACGATCGCGTGGCCGCAAACCGTGCTAAATTTGGAGCCTCCTAGCTCCCTCTACCTCTATATATAGATCTCCCCCCGAAATTTTCGGGCAAACCCTAGTCCCCTCCCTCTCCACGCGCCGCCGGAAAAATTCCTTCCGGCCGGACACGTCCGCTTCACCCCGCCGCCGCCACGTGCCGCGCTGTGATTCGACGCCCACGCACCCCACTTCGCCGTCGCCGCGCGGGCCTGCCAGGCCCGACACCGGCCCTCCCCGCGCCCCGCCCGGGCCGCGTCCCTTCCGCCCGAGCCCTGCCGAGCGCCGCCCGCCTCCCTACCGCTCCGCCGCGCGCCATCGCCGGCGACGCCCCGCTCCGTCCCTGCCACCTGGCGCCGCCACCTCGTCGCCCCCTCATTGACCGCGCCCAGTCCGACTCCGACGAACCCCGTGCCCCTCTCCGGCGAGGATCCGGCCGCCCCTGCAGCGAACTCCGGCGAACAATGAAGTCTCCAGCGAGTTCTAGTTCATCCTCGAAGTGCGTGCCGCCGGATCCATATCTGGATCGTGCGGGTTGACTTTTTACCCCGAACCCTAATTTTTTATGCGATTTTCATCATGTCATAACTTCATCACCGTTGCTCCGATTCGTGCGTGTAGCATATCGAAATGTTCGTCTCGACGAGTACTTTATTTCATCTCATTGCATCATGTTCATTTGAGCTCATCTTGATCTCCTAAATGCTATTGCAAGAGTGCTAGTTTCTGTTAGTTTCAGATTCATATCAGTAATTGGATATTTGTCATTTTTGCCATGATCGATGTGTGCCTCCTATGATATTGAGCTCTACATGTGTTTTGATGTATGCCATGCCATCTTTACAAGGGTGTATGCCATGTATTTTTGTGATCTCTGTGGTGACTAGCACAAGCATGCAAAGTAGCTCACTTAATGTTGCTGATTTCAGGGACTTAGAAATATTCTAAGTCTTTGCCCTGTTTATATTTTTATGCCATGTGTTCATGTTGACACAGAGTGATCCATGCCTCTTTTGACCATGATCAGTAAGGATGTTTTGTAGATGTTGTGGTGCTCTATCCATCCATGTCTTTGTTTGCATTTATGAAGCATCCTAGCTTGAGCCAATCGAGCTCTTCTTTTGCTATAAAATGTTCCTGGCAGAATGTTTACATGTTAAGCATTTTTGCCGAGGTTGTTGTAGTTGATCCATGCGTGCTATGTTGTTGTTCTTGCCAGGTCTAGCTTCTATGCCATGTCTACTTGCTAGGTGTACGTTTAGTTTGTCATGCCATGCCTTGTGGTGAGTGCATCAAGCTCGTAAACATGCTTACTTGATATCTGTTTTGCTATGTTCCAGTTTTTCACTAAGTCTGAATCTGTTAACGATAATTGCTATGTTCACATGGATGCCATTGTATGATCCCTTTTGGCTTATGGTCAGTAAGGGATTTTTGTTGTAGGCCTTGTGTAGCTTCATGCCATGCCTTGCTTTGCCATGATATGTTCCTGTAGCATGTTGTTATCTTGCTCTAAACATTGCTTCCTGATGTTAAATTCCTGACATGCTGTTAATTCCACCAAGTCTGAAACCTGTTATCTTTTGCTGTTTTGCCATGCTTGTTTGAACCTGCTATTGAGGGAATTATCCGTAGCTCAGTGTTCATCTTTTTTCAAGCATCTTCAGTGGATCCCTGCCATGTATTTTGTTGCTATGTTAGAGTGCAGTAGCTTGTTGTTCTTGATGCATTTAGATGGTCTCGTGTTGTTAATCACAAATCAGTGCCATATTTGTTTTGCTTGTCATTTCCAAACCGTGCATCCGATTCCGGTGATCTTTATATTGATTTCGAACGAAATCAACTCCTCTTTCCAGTGGAACTCTTGGTTTTCCAAGTTGATGCCAGGTTCAATCATTCCTTTCCGAAGCATGCATATGCATCGCATATCGCTTCCCGCATATCATGCCATGTTTTGCATCATGTTGTTTGTGCGTTGCACGTGGTTGATTGTGTCTCCCTTTTCTTGTGTTCTTGCTTAGGTAGAGCCGGGAGACGAGTACGTGATCGAGGAGCCCGTTGAGTACGCTTACGAGGATCAAGCTAATGTCAACTCGAAGAACTTTGCAGGCAAGATGACCATACCCTCGAAATCACTTCTATCTTTGCTTGCTAGATGCTCGCTCTTTTGCTATGCCTATGCTACGATACCTACCACTTGCTTATCATGCCTCCCATATTGCCATGTCAAACCTCTAACCCACCTTGTCCTAGCAAACCGTTGTTTGGCTATGTTACCGCTTTGCTCGACCCCTCTTATAGCGTTGCTAGTTGCAGGTGAAGATTGGAGTTTGTTCCTTGTTGGAACAGGTTTAATGTTGGGATATCATTACCATATCTTGTCTATTTTAATGCACCTATATACTTGGTAAAGGGTGGAAGGCTTGGCCTTATGCCTGGTGTTTTGTTCCACTCTTGCCGCCCTAGTTTCCGTCATACCGGTGTTATGTTCCTTGATTTTGCATTCCTTACACGGTTGGGTTATAATGGGAACCCCTTGACAGTTCGCCTTGAATAAAACTCTTCCAGCAATGCCCAACATTGGTTTTACCATTCGCCACCTAGCCTCTTTTTCCCTTGGGTTTTCGGAGCCCGAGGGTCATCTTTATTAACCCCCCCCCCCCGGGGCCAGTGCTCCTCTGAGTGTTGGTCCAAACTGAGCTGCCTGTGGGGCCACCTCGGGGAAACTTGAGGGTTGGTTTTACTCGTAGCTAGTCTCATCTGAGTGTGCCCTGTGAACGAGATATGTGCAGCTCCTATCGGGATTTGTCGGCACATTCGGGCGGCTTTGCTGGTTTAGTTTTACCATTGTCGAGATGTCTTGTAACCGGGATTCCGAGTCTGATCGGGTTGTCTTGGGAGAAGGAATATCCTTCATTGACCGTGAGAGCTTGTGATGGGCTAAGTTGGGACACCCCTGCAGGGATTTGATCTTTCGAAAGCCGTGCCCGCGGTTATGGGGAGATGGGAATTTGTTAATGTCCGATTGTAGAAAACCTAAAGCTTAACTTAATTAAAATGAATCAACTGAGTGTGTGGCCGTGATGGTCTATTTTCGGCGGAGTCCGGGAAGAGAACACGGTCTCGTGTTATTCTTGATCGTAGGTTGTTCTAGGATCACTTCTTGATCATGGTTCATCGACCGTGCCTTTGCCTTCTCTTCTCGCTCTCTTTTGCGTATGCTAGACACCAGATATGCTCGTCGCTCGCTGCAGCTCCACATCATACTTTTACCCTTCTTATAAGCTTAAATAGTCTTGATCGCAGGGGTGTGAGATTGTTGAGTCCCCATGACTCATAGATTACTTCCAAACCAGATGCAGGGACCGATGATACCGCTCCAGGTGATTCGACTGAGCTCAAGTGGGAGTTCGATGAGGACTCAGGACGATACTACGTTTCCTTTCCAGACGATCAGTAGTGGTGCCCAGTTGGGGCGATCGGGGACATTGTTGCAATTGGGGTTTATCTTCATTTCGGTTCCATAGTCGGACCTTGAGTGTAACTGGATGAATGTAATGATATTTATGCTATTTGTGTGACATGGCGAGTGTAAGCCAACTATGTATCTCTTTCCCTTATGTATTACATGGGTTGTTGTGAAGATTACCTCACTTGCGACATTGCTTTCAATGCGGTTACGCCTCTAAGTCGTGCTTTGACACGTGGGAGATATAGCCGCATCGAGGGTTTTACAAGTTGGTAATCAGAGCCTTCCCCGACTTTAGGAGCCCCCTTCTTGATTGAATCGCTGGCGTTGTTGAGTCTAGAAAAATGTTTGGAGTCATTTAGGATTATATATATCGGAGAGTAGGATTCTTTTTACTCCTCAGTCCCTTCGTGTAACATCCCAAATTTTCAATTTGGAATGTTATACATTAGACCATCATTGCATATCATAATTTATTTGCTTTTTGTTTGATCCTATAAATTTCTACGCAACTCAAGGACCCACGGAGAGAGTTGGGGAATTCATTATTTTCATATTTGAGTTTTCTCAAATTGTGAGAATTGGATCATTTGATTTTAATTATTTTATCATCAATTATTTCTATTACAAAAATATGAGAGAGGGAATAAAATGACTTTCCGAAAATAAAGAAATATTGAGGATTTAATAATAAAATCAAATAAGATTTTATTTTGGAGTTTTTCGATATTTTATTTGAATTTAGGAAAAATGTGCGTTTTTCAAAATTGCATTTAGGCCCCAAATATATGTTCACCTTGTGCGGATTGATTTTAGAAGCCCGGGAAAATTTATTCGGGATTTTTGGAGTCCGTTTAGTATTTCTTTTATTTGTTTTTCTGCGTGGAATAAATAAATAAAAAACGCGAACCGACTTTGGGCCGTACCCGAGCGGGACTCCGCCCGGGGGCAGCCTTTAAATAGCCGCCGCCCGAGCCGCCCCAGCCCACCAGAGCCGCCGCCAACCCTAACCCTAGCCGCGCCTCGATCTGCATGCCCGCCACCGCCGCCGAAGCCGCCGCCGACCCGCCTCCCGAGGTAAAAAAAAGAAAAAAAAGGGTCGCGGTTTTATTTTGTTTATTTTTGTTTTTTTAAATAGATCAGTTTTTCCGATTTATTTACTTAGCGAGCGTTCGTCCGTTCGTTCGTTCTAGTGAACGTTCGTCATTTTTCTTTTTTCTCGGATTAAATCCGCGATTTTCTGATCGCGATTCCTGATCCGATTTTCGTTTTAGTATAACTTTTCGCTCGTTTATCGGAATCAGGCGATTCAAGCGACTTGAGTTTTGTCTCGAAACCCTCTAACCGTTTAACCAACTTAAACATGTTTTTGCCATTGTAAAAATTGTGCTAGATCCAGAATAGTAAACGAAGCTTGTTTCTTTTGCCGTTTGACTTTCGGTGCTTCGTTTGATTTGATTCTTTTTGCAAACCGGAGTTCTTAAGTTGAACTTTCTGGTTAGATCTCTTATTCGAGTTTTACCTGTGCATTAGATGAATACTTATTGTATGCTTGTTTGTTTGTCTGTGATAGAATACCCGGAGTGCGCCTCCTGTTACTTCGAATCTCTAGGTTTCGCGGATCATCAGCAAGGCAAGTAACAGTTTGATCATACCTTCTACTACCTAGTTTTATTGCATTAGATCAATCCTCAAACATTGCATTATTAGGATCTAATTAAATTGTGGGATGGGAAGTAGTTGAGGTAGTACCTATTACCTGTTTATTATCAAACCTTTGGGAGTTACTTCTACGTTTGCCTATTATGCCATGCTATGCTAGTAGACGTGGATTGGGTGAGTGATATCCATGACATATGTGAGTTTTTTAATTAATGGTTTATCTAAGGTGGCAACTTAAACACACATCTGGGTGGAATGAGGTACCTGGGTATTCTAGGATTGCCTGTTTTTCTTTATGGACCGCCACCCAGGCCCAAAGGGATCATGAGATTATTCATACTAGAAACTTCCGTGCGCAGCCACAAGCTATTATGGGCTCTAGCATAGTTGATTAAGTCGTGCGAACTCTTACAGGGTAGACTAGCAGATGTAGGGGAAAGTAGGTGTAACGGTCTATCCATCGTAAGGTGCTAGCGCTTCTGAAAGACTATGTCTCGGTCATCCGTTTCTCAAACACCATGTAGTGCGACAAACCAAATGGAGGCGATCGAGTCTTGTGGGGAAAAGTGCGCAAACCTCTGCAGAGTGTATAAACTAATCATGGTTAGCCGTGTCCCCGGTTATGGACATCTTGAGTATCTAGTACTTGGATTATCATGTGAATCTCAACATGTTACTCTAAATTAATTTTGTTGGGTTTTGTTAATGATGATGCTTAATTGGGATTGAGAATGCTGTCAACCATTCTCAATGTTTAACAACTACCATGATAGTTAAATAAAATTTATTCCTTTGCAGTAGGGAAAAATTGGCTTTACGCAAAACTGTAACCATAGAGCTTTCCACCAGCCAAATATGCATATAGTATAGCTGTTTCATTCCATTACTCTCTTTGTGTTACTTTGCCAGCATATTCCATGTGCTGACCCGTTTCGGGCTGCAACGTTAATGTTGCAGACTTTTCAGACGACGATTACGGAGTTCTTAGGTCGTGGTTCTATACTCAGTGATGCCGTTGGAGTTGATGGACTCACTTATCTTCCAAGCCTTCCGCTGTTATAGTTTTTAGATGGCCTTAAGCCATATTTATTGTAATAAGTTCTCTATTGAGACACTCGATGTAATAAGTGTGTGATTGCTACTCTATTATAAATCCTTCGAGTACTGTGTGGTGTCAGCATTACTGATCCAGGGATGACACCTGAGCATAGAGATCAGACTGTTTGAGGTCTAGTCGCTACAGAGATGGTATCAGAGCACACGCTGGCTGTAGGACACGACCACTAAGCTAAAGACCTAGATCACTATTCACTCTGTTTTCTTTTGACCTCTCATCTTTCTACTCTTTAGGATGGCGGATGCAAGGAACAAGTTCACGCAACCGGATGAAGATACACCCTTTGGACGCCACTTGAAGGAAGTCACTAGATACCTGAATATAGAAGTACCAAGCTTCACCGGAACCTACAACGCCACTTTACCTGAAGAAGAGTGCTGGATGATTCAAGTTCAAGTTCCAGGAAGGACGTTCATGCCAGTCACTAAGCCCATAGAGTTTTCTTTTGATGCGCCAACTTGGAGTCTAGGAAAGAGCATGGCAGCTCACATCGCCATGGGACGCATTGGAGAAGTCCACCGCAATGATCTCAAGGATACTATCTACTAGATTTGTGGGCGCCGAGATGAGCACTGGGAGATGATCAGCACCAGAAAGGATAGATCAATTGCAGCTTTTATCCAGGAGTTAAACCAGCACATTCGACGATAGGAGAACCAGATGTGCGCCGACATGATAGACCTGAAGAAGGCAAGGACAAGAATCAAGGAACTGGAGGAAGAACTCAAGGCTACACGTGAAGATTATGAAGAAGAAATTGAAGTATTAGTGGATAAGAATGCCGACCTAACAATGAAG